>NW_027182433.1:625000-1250000 GCF_040938575.1 Ambystoma mexicanum
TGCTATAGGAAGGCTCTCAGGTTTGGAAGGGGAAGGAGTTGGATATCACATTTCATGTTAGAGGAAGGATCTCAGGTTTGGTATTAGAGGCCTTGAGATATCACATCTCATGCTATAGGAAGGGTCTCAGGATTGGAATGGGAAGGAGTTGGATATCACATCTCAAGCTATAGGAACGGTCTCAGGTTTGGTATAAGCATTGTGATATCACATCTCATGCTATAGGAAGGGTCTCAGGATTGGAATGGGAAGGACTTGGATATCACATCTCATGCTATAGGCAGTGTCTCAGTTTTGGAAAGGGAAGGAGATGGATATCACATTTCATGTTAGAGGTAGGATCTCAGGTTTGGTATTAGAGGCATTGAGATATCACATCTCATGCTATCAGAAGGGTCTCAGGATTGGAATGGGAAGGAGTTGGATATCACATCTCATGCTAAAGGGAGGGTCTCAGGTTTGGAAGGGGAAGGATTTGGAAATCACATCTCATGTTATAGGAAGGATCTCAGGTTTGGTATTAGAAGCATTGAGATATCACATCTCATGCTATCGGAAGTATCTCAGGTTTGGTATTAGAGGCATTGAGATATCACATCTCATGCTATCATAATGGTCTCAGGATTGGAATGGGAAGGAGTTGGATATCACATCTCATGTTATAGGAAGGATCTCAGGTTTGGTATTAGAAGCATTGAGACATCACATGTCATGCTATAGGAAGGGTCTCAGGATTGGAATGGGAAGGAGTTGGATATCACATCTCATGCTATAGGAAGGGTCTCAGATTAGGTATAAGCATTGAGATATCACATCTCATGCTATAAGAAGGGTCTCAGGATTGGAATGGGAAGGAGTTGTATATGACATCTCAGGCCATAGGAAGGGTCTCAGGTTTGGTATAAGCATTGAGATATCACATCTCTGCTATCGGAAGGGTCTCAGGATTGGAATGGGAATGAGTTGGATATCCCATCTCATGTTATAGGAAGAGTCTCAGGTTTGGTATTAGAAGCATTGAGATATCCCATCTCATGCTATAGGAAGGGTCTCAGGTTGGAATGGGAAGGAGTTGGATATCACATTTCATGTTATAGGAAGGGTCTCAGGATTGGAATTGGAAGGACTTGGCTATCATATCTCATGCTATAGGAAGGCTCTCAGGTTTGGAAGGGGAAGGAGTTGGATATCACATTTCATGTTAGAGGAACGATCTCAGGTTTGGTATTAGAGGCCTTGAGATATCACATCTCATGCTATAGGAAGGGTCTCAGGATTGGAATGGGAAGGAGTTGGATATCACATCTCAAGCTATAGGAAAGATCTCAGGTTTGGTATTAGAAGCATTGCGACATCACATCTCATGTTATAGGAAGGGTCTCAGGATTGGAATGGGAAGAAGTTGGATATCACATCTCATGCTATAGGAAGGGTCTCAGGATTGAAATGGGAAGGAATTGGATATCACATCTCATGTTATAGGAAAGATCTCAGGTTTGGTATTAGAAGCATTGCGACATCACATCTCATGTTATAGGAAGGGTCTCAGGATTGGAATGGGAAGAAGTTGGATATCACATCTCATGCTATAGGAAGGGTCTCAGGTTTGGTATAAGCATTGAGATATCACATCTCATGCTATAGGAAGGGTCTCAGGATTGGAATGGGAAGGAGTTGTATATGACATCTCATGCCATAGGAAGGGTCTCAGGTTTGGTATAAGCATTGAGATATCACATCACATGCTATAGGAAGGGTCTCAGGATTGGAATGGAAAGGACTTGGATATCACATCTCATGCTATAGGCAGGGTCTCAGGTTTGGAAAGGGAAGGAGATGGATATCACATTTCATGTTAGAGGTAGGATCTCAGGTTTGGTATTAGAGGCATTGAAATATCACATCTCATGCTATCAGAAGGGTCTCAGGATTGGAATGGGAAGGAGTTGGATATCACATCTCATGCTATAGGAAGGGTCTCAGATTTGGTATAAGCATTGAGATATCACATCTCATGCTATAAGAAGGGTCTCAGGATTGGAATGGGAAGGAGTTGTATATGACATCTCAGGCCATAGGAAGGGTCTCAGGTTTGGTATTAAGCATTGAGATATCACATCTCTGCTATCGGAAGGGTCTCAGGATTGGAATGGGAATGAGTTGGATATCCCATCTCATGTTATAGGAAGAGTCTCAGGTTTGGTATTAGAAGCATTGCGACATCACATCTCATGTTATAGGAAGGGTCTCAGGATTGGAATGGGAAGAAGTTGGATATCACATCTCATGCTATAGGAAGGGTCTCAGGTTTGGTATAAGCATTGAGATATCACATCTCATGCTATAGGAAGGGTCTCAGGATTGGAATGGGAAGGAGTTGTATATGACATCTCATGCCATAGGAAGGGTCTCAGGTTTGGTATAAGCATTGAGATATCACATCACATGCTATAGGAAGGGTCTCAGGATTGGAATGGAAAGGACTTGTATATCACATCTCATGCTATAGGCAGGGTCTCAGGTTTGGAAAGGGAAGGAGATGGATATCACATTTCATGTTAGAGGTAGGATCTCAGGTTTGGTATTAGAGGCATTGAAATATCACATCTCATGCTATCAGAAGGGTCTCAGGATTGGAATGGGAAGGAGTTGGATATCACATCTCAAGCTATAGGAAGGATCTCAGGTTTGGTATTAGAAGCATTGAGATATCACATCTCATGCTATCGGAAGTATCTCAGGTTTGGTATTAGAGGCATTGAGATATCACATCTCATGCTATCATAAGGGTCTCAGGATTGGAATGGGAAGGAGTTGGATATCACATCTCATGTTATAGGAAGGATCTCAGGTTTGGTATTAGAAGCATTGAGACATCACATCTCATGCTATAGGAAGGGTCTCAGAATTGGAATGGGAAGGAGTTGGATATCACATCTCATGCTATAGGCAGGGTCTCAGGTTTGGAAAGGGAAGGAGATGGATATCACATTTCATGTTAGAGGTAGGATCTCAGGTTTGGTATTAGAGGCATTAAAATATCACATCTCATGCTATCAGAAGGGTCTCAGGATTGGAATGGGAAGGAGTTGGATATCACATCTCATGCTAAAGGGAGGCTCTCAGGTTTGGAAGGGGAAGGATTTGGAAATCACATCTCATGTTATAGGAAGGATCTCAGGTTTGGTATTAGAAGCATTGAGATATCACATCTCATGCTATCGGAAGTATCTCAGGTTTGGTATTAGAGGCATTGAGATATCACATCTCATGCTATCATAAGGGTCTCAGGATTGGAATGGGAAGGAGTTGGATATCACATCTCATGTTATAGGAAGGATCTCAGGTTTGGTATTAGAAGCATTGAGACATCACATCTCATGCTATAGGAAGGGTCTCAGGATTGGAATGGGAAGGAGTTGGATATCACATCTCATGCTATAGGAAGGGTCTCAGATTTGGTATAAGCATTGAGATATCACATCTCATGCTATAGGAAGGGTCTCAGGATTGGAATGGGAAGGAGTTGGATATCACATCTCATGCTATAGGAAAGGTCTCAGGTTTGGTATAAGCATCGAGATATCACATCTCATGCTATAGGAAGGGTCTCGGGATTGGAATGGGAAGGAGTTGGATATCACTTCTCACGTTATAGGAAGGATCTCAGGTTGGGTATTAGAAGCATTGAGACATCACATCTCATGCTATAGGAAGGGTCTCAGGATTGGAATGGGAAGGAGTTGGATATCACATCTCATGCTATAGGAAGGGTCTCAGGTTTGGTATAAGCATTGAGATATCACATCTCATGCTATAGGAAGGGTCTCAAGGATTGGAATGGGAAGGAGTTGTATATGACATCTCATGCCATAGGAAGGGTCTTAGGTTTGGTATAAGCATTGAGATATCACATCTCTGCTATCGGAAGGGTCTCAGGATTGGAATGGGAAGGACTTGGGTATCACATCTCATGCTATAGGGAGGGTCTCAAGTTTGATATTAGAAGCATTGAGATATCACATCTCATGCTATAGGAAGGGTCTCAGGATTGGAATGGGAAGGAGTTGGATATCACATCTCATGCTATAGGAAGGGTCTCAGGTTTGGTATAAGCAGTGAGATATCACATCTCATGCTATAGGAAGTGTCTCAGGATTGGAATGGGAAGGAGTTGGATATCACATCTCATGTTATAGGAAGGATCTCAGGTTTGGTATAAGCATTGAGATATCACATCTCTGCTATCGGAAGGGTCTCAGGATTGGAATGGGAAGGAGTTGGATATTCCCATCTCATGTTATAGGAAGGGTCTCAGGTTTGGTATTAGAAGCATTGAGATATCCCATCTCATGATATAGGAAGGGTCCCAGGTTGGAATGGGAAGGAGTAGGATATCACATTTTATGTTATAGGAAGGTTCTCAGGATTGGAATGGGAAGGACTTGGATATCATATCTCATGCTATAGGAAGGCTCTCAGGTTTGGAAGGGGAAGGAGTTGGATATCACATTTCATGTTAGAGGAAGGATCTCAGGTTTGGTATTAGAGGCCTTGAGATATCACATCTCATGCTATAGGAAGGGTCTCAGGATTGGAATGGGAAGGAGTTGGATATCACATCTCAAGCTATAGGAACGGTCTCAGGTTTGGTATAAGCATTGTGATATCACATCTCATGCTATAGGAAGGGTCTCAGGATTGGAATGGGAAGGACTTGGATATCACATCTCATGCTATAGGCAGTGTCTCAGTTTTGGAAAGGGAAGGAGATGGATATCACATTTCATGTTAGAGGTAGGATCTCAGGTTTGGTATTAGAGGCATTGAGATATCACATCTCATGCTATCAGAAGGGTCTCAGGATTGGAATGGGAAGGAGTTGGATATCACATCTCATGCTAAAGGGAGGGTCTCAGGTTTGGAAGGGGAAGGATTTGGAAATCACATCTCATGTTATAGGAAGGATCTCAGGTTTGGTATTAGAAGCATTGAGATATCACATCTCATGCTATCGGAAGTATCTCAGGTTTGGTATTAGAGGCATTGAGATATCACATCTCATGCTATCATAATGGTCTCAGGATTGGAATGGGAAGGAGTTGGATATCACATCTCATGTTATAGGAAGGATCTCAGGTTTGGTATTAGAAGCATTGAGACATCACATCTCATGCTATAGGAAGGGTCTCAGGATTGGAATGGGAAGGAGTTGGATATCACATCTCATGCTATAGGAAGGGTCTCAGATTAGGTATAAGCATTGAGATATCACATCTCATGCTATAAGAAGGGTCTCAGGATTGGAATGGGAAGGAGTTGTATATGACATCTCAGGCCATAGGAAGGGTCTCAGGTTTGGTATAAGCATTGAGATATCACATCTCTGCTATCGGAAGGGTCTCAGGATTGGAATGGGAATGAGTTGGATATCCCATCTCATGTTATAGGAAGAGTCTCAGGTTTGGTATTAGAAGCATTGAGATATCCCATCTCATGCTATAGGAAGGGTCTCAGGTTGGAATGGGAAGGAGTTGGATATCACATTTCATGTTATAGGAAGGGTCTCAGGATTGGAATTGGAAGGACTTGGCTATCATATCTCATGCTATAGGAAGGCTCTCAGGTTTGGAAGGGGAAGGAGTTGGATATCACATTTCATGTTAGAGGAACGATCTCAGGTTTGGTATTAGAGGCCTTGAGATATCACATCTCATGCTATAGGAAGGGTCTCAGGATTGGAATGGGAAGGAGTTGGATATCACATCTCAAGCTATAGGAAAGATCTCAGGTTTGGTATTAGAAGCATTGCGACATCACATCTCATGTTATAGGAAGGGTCTCAGGATTGGAATGGGAAGAAGTTGGATATCACATCTCATGCTATAGGAAGGGTCTCAGGATTGAAATGGGAAGGAATTGGATATCACATCTCATGTTATAGGAAAGATCTCAGGTTTGGTATTAGAAGCATTGCGACATCACATCTCATGTTATAGGAAGGGTCTCAGGATTGGAATGGGAAGAAGTTGGATATCACATCTCATGCTATAGGAAGGGTCTCAGGTTTGGTATAAGCATTGAGATATCACATCTCATGCTATAGGAAGGGTCTCAGGATTGGAATGGGAAGGAGTTGTATATGACATCTCATGCCATAGGAAGGGTCTCAGGTTTGGTATAAGCATTGAGATATCACATCACATGCTATAGGAAGGGTCTCAGGATTGGAATGGAAAGGACTTGGATATCACATCTCATGCTATAGGCAGGGTCTCAGGTTTGGAAAGGGAAGGAGATGGATATCACATTTCATGTTAGAGGTAGGATCTCAGGTTTGGTATTAGAGGCATTGAAATATCACATCTCATGCTATCAGAAGGGTCTCAGGATTGGAATGGGAAGGAGTTGGATATCACATCTCATGCTATAGGAAGGGTCTCAGATTTGGTATAAGCATTGAGATATCACATCTCATGCTATAAGAAGGGTCTCAGGATTGGAATGGGAAGGAGTTGTATATGACATCTCAGGCCATAGGAAGGGTCTCAGGTTTGGTATTAAGCATTGAGATATCACATCTCTGCTATCGGAAGGGTCTCAGGATTGGAATGGGAATGAGTTGGATATCCCATCTCATGTTATAGGAAGAGTCTCAGGTTTGGTATTAGAAGCATTGCGACATCACATCTCATGTTATAGGAAGGGTCTCAGGATTGGAATGGGAAGAAGTTGGATATCACATCTCATGCTATAGGAAGGGTCTCAGGTTTGGTATAAGCATTGAGATATCACATCTCATGCTATAGGAAGGGTCTCAGGATTGGAATGGGAAGGAGTTGTATATGACATCTCATGCCATAGGAAGGGTCTCAGGTTTGGTATAAGCATTGAGATATCACATCACATGCTATAGGAAGGGTCTCAGGATTGGAATGGAAAGGACTTGTATATCACATCTCATGCTATAGGCAGGGTCTCAGGTTTGGAAAGGGAAGGAGATGGATATCACATTTCATGTTAGAGGTAGGATCTCAGGTTTGGTATTAGAGGCATTGAAATATCACATCTCATGCTATCAGAAGGGTCTCAGGATTGGAATGGGAAGGAGTTGGATATCACATCTCAAGCTATAGGAAGGATCTCAGGTTTGGTATTAGAAGCATTGAGATATCACATCTCATGCTATCGGAAGTATCTCAGGTTTGGTATTAGAGGCATTGAGATATCACATCTCATGCTATCATAAGGGTCTCAGGATTGGAATGGGAAGGAGTTGGATATCACATCTCATGTTATAGGAAGGATCTCAGGTTTGGTATTAGAAGCATTGAGACATCACATCTCATGCTATAGGAAGGGTCTCAGAATTGGAATGGGAAGGAGTTGGATATCACATCTCATGCTATAGGAAGGGTCTCAGATTTGGTATAAGCATTGAGATATCACATTTCATGCTATAGGAAGGGTCTCAGGATTGGAATGGGAAGGAGTTGTATATGACATCTCAGGCCATAGGAAGGGTCTCAGGTTTGGTATAAGCATTGAGATATCACATCTCTGCTATCGGAAGGGTCTCAGGATTGGAATGGGAAGGAGTTGGATATCCCATCTCATGTTATAGGAAGGGTCTCAGGTTTGGTATTAGAAGCATTGAGACATCACAACTCATGTTATATGAAGGGTCTCAGGATTGGAATGGGAAGAAGTTGGATATCACATCTCATGCTATAGGAAGGGTCTCAGGTTTGGTATGAGCATTGAGATATCACATCTCATGCTATAGGAAGGGTCTCAGGATTGGAATGGGAAGGAGTTGTATATGACATCTCATGCGATATGAAGGGTCTCAGGTTTGGTATAAGCATTGAGATATCACATCACATGCTATAGGAAGGGTCTCAGGATTGGAATGGGAAGGACTTGGATATCACATCTCATGCTATAGGCAGGGTCTCGGGTTTGGAAAGGGAAGGAGATGGATATCACATTTCATGTTAGAGGTAGGATCTCAGGTTTGGTATTAGAGGCATTGAGATATCACATCTCATGCTATCAGAAGGGTCTCAGGATTGGAATGGGAAGGAGTTGTATATCACATCTCATGCTAAAGGGAGGGTCTCAGGTTTGGAAGGGGAAGGATTTGGAAATCACATCTCATGTTATAGGAAGGATCTCAGGTTTGATATTAGAAGCATTGAGATATCACATCTCATGTTATCGGAAGTATCTCGGGTTTGGTATTAGAGGCATTGAGATATCACATCTCATGCTATCATAAGGGTCTCAGGATTGGAATTGGAAGGAGTTGGATATCACATCTCATGTTATAGGAAGGATCTCAGGTTTGGTATTAGAAGCATTGAGATATCACATCTCATGCTATAGGAAGGGTCTCAGGATTGGAATGGGAAGGAGTTGGATATCACATCTCATGCTATAGGAAGGGTCTCAGATTTGGTATAAGCATTGAGATATCACATCTCATGCTATAGGAAGGGTCTCAGGATTGGATTGGGAAGGAGTTGTATATGACATCTCAGGCCACAGGAAGGGTCTCAGGTTTGCTATACGCATTGAGATATCACATCTCTGCTATCGGAAGGGTCTCAGGATTGGAATGGGAAGGAGTTGGATATCCCATCTCATGTTATAGGAAGGGTCTCAGGTTTGGTATTAGAAGCATTGAGATATCACATCTCATGCTATAGGAAGGGTCTCAGGATTGGAATGGGGAGGACTTGGATGTCACATCTCATGCTATAGGGAGGGTCTCAAGTTTGATATTAGAAGCATTGAGATAACAAATCTCATGATATCGGAAGGGTCTCAGGATTGGAATGGGAAGGAGTTGGATATCACATCTCATGATAAAGGAAGGGTCTAAGGTTTGGAAGGGGAAGGATTTGGATATCACATCTCATGTTATAGGACGGGTCTCAGGTTTGGTATTAGAAGCATTGAGATATCAAGTCTCATGGTATGGGAAGGGTCTCAGAATTGGAATGGGAAGGAGTTGGATATCACATCTCATGCTAAAGGGAGGGTCTCAGGTTTGGAAGGGGAAGGATTTGGAAATCACATCTCATGTTATAGGAAGGATCTCAGGTTTGGTATTAGAAGCATTGAGATATCACATCTCATGCTATCGGAAGTATCTCAGGTTTGGTATTAGAGGCATTGAGATATCACATCTCATGCTATCATAATGGTCTCAGGATTGGAATGGGAAGGAGTTGGATATCACATCTCATGTTATAGGAAGGATCTCAGGTTTGGTATTAGAAGCAATGAGACATCACATCTCATGCTATAGGAAGGGTCTCAAGGATTGGAATGGGAAGGAGTTGTATATGACATCTCATGCCATAGGAAGGGTCTTAGGTTTGGTATAAGCATTGAGATATCACATCTCTGCTATCGGAAGGGTCTCAGGATTGGAATGGGAAGGACTTGGGTATCACATCTCATGCTATAGGGAGGGTCTCAAGTTTGATATTAGAAGCATTGAGATATCACATCTCATGCTATAGGAAGGGTCTCAGGATTGGAATGGGAAGGAGTTGGATATCACATCTCATGCTATAGGAAGGGTCTCAGGTTTGGTATAAGCAGTGAGATATCACATCTCATGCTATAGGAAGTGTCTCAGGATTGGAATGGGAAGGAGTTGGATATCACATCTCATGTTATAGGAAGGATCTCAGGTTTGGTATAAGCATTGAGATATCACATCTCTGCTATCGGAAGGGTCTCAGGATTGGAATGGGAAGGAGTTGGATATTCCCATCTCATGTTATAGGAAGGGTCTCAGGTTTGGTATTAGAAGCATTGAGATATCCCATCTCATGATATAGGAAGGGTCCCAGGTTGGAATGGGAAGGAGTAGGATATCACATTTTATGTTATAGGAAGGTTCTCAGGATTGGAATGGGAAGGACTTGGATATCATATCTCATGCTATAGGAAGGCTCTCAGGTTTGGAAGGGGAAGGAGTTGGATATCACATTTCATGTTAGAGGAAGGATCTCAGGTTTGGTATTAGAGGCCTTGAGATATCACATCTCATGCTATAGGAAGGGTCTCAGGATTGGAATGGGAAGGAGTTGGATATCACATCTCAAGCTATAGGAACGGTCTCAGGTTTGGTATAAGCATTGTGATATCACATCTCATGCTATAGGAAGGGTCTCAGGATTGGAATGGGAAGGACTTGGATATCACATCTCATGCTATAGGCAGTGTCTCAGTTTTGGAAAGGGAAGGAGATGGATATCACATTTCATGTTAGAGGTAGGATCTCAGGTTTGGTATTAGAGGCATTGAGATATCACATCTCATGCTATCAGAAGGGTCTCAGGATTGGAATGGGAAGGAGTTGGATATCACATCTCATGCTAAAGGGAGGGTCTCAGGTTTGGAAGGGGAAGGATTTGGAAATCACATCTCATGTTATAGGAAGGATCTCAGGTTTGGTATTAGAAGCATTGAGATATCACATCTCATGCTATCGGAAGTATCTCAGGTTTGGTATTAGAGGCATTGAGATATCACATCTCATGCTATCATAATGGTCTCAGGATTGGAATGGGAAGGAGTTGGATATCACATCTCATGTTATAGGAAGGATCTCAGGTTTGGTATTAGAAGCATTGAGACATCACATCTCATGCTATAGGAAGGGTCTCAGGATTGGAATGGGAAGGAGTTGGATATCACATCTCATGCTATAGGAAGGGTCTCAGATTAGGTATAAGCATTGAGATATCACATCTCATGCTATAAGAAGGGTCTCAGGATTGGAATGGGAAGGAGTTGTATATGACATCTCAGGCCATAGGAAGGGTCTCAGGTTTGGTATAAGCATTGAGATATCACATCTCTGCTATCGGAAGGGTCTCAGGATTGGAATGGGAATGAGTTGGATATCCCATCTCATGTTATAGGAAGAGTCTCAGGTTTGGTATTAGAAGCATTGAGATATCCCATCTCATGCTATAGGAAGGGTCTCAGGTTGGAATGGGAAGGAGTTGGATATCACATTTCATGTTATAGGAAGGGTCTCAGGATTGGAATTGGAAGGACTTGGCTATCATATCTCATGCTATAGGAAGGCTCTCAGGTTTGGAAGGGGAAGGAGTTGGATATCACATTTCATGTTAGAGGAACGATCTCAGGTTTGGTATTAGAGGCCTTGAGATATCACATCTCATGCTATAGGAAGGGTCTCAGGATTGGAATGGGAAGGAGTTGGATATCACATCTCAAGCTATAGGAAAGATCTCAGGTTTGGTATTAGAAGCATTGCGACATCACATCTCATGTTATAGGAAGGGTCTCAGGATTGGAATGGGAAGAAGTTGGATATCACATCTCATGCTATAGGAAGGGTCTCAGGATTGAAATGGGAAGGAATTGGATATCACATCTCATGTTATAGGAAAGATCTCAGGTTTGGTATTAGAAGCATTGCGACATCACATCTCATGTTATAGGAAGGGTCTCAGGATTGGAATGGGAAGAAGTTGGATATCACATCTCATGCTATAGGAAGGGTCTCAGGTTTGGTATAAGCATTGAGATATCACATCTCATGCTATAGGAAGGGTCTCAGGATTGGAATGGGAAGGAGTTGTATATGACATCTCATGCCATAGGAAGGGTCTCAGGTTTGGTATAAGCATTGAGATATCACATCACATGCTATAGGAAGGGTCTCAGGATTGGAATGGAAAGGACTTGGATATCACATCTCATGCTATAGGCAGGGTCTCAGGTTTGGAAAGGGAAGGAGATGGATATCACATTTCATGTTAGAGGTAGGATCTCAGGTTTGGTATTAGAGGCATTGAAATATCACATCTCATGCTATCAGAAGGGTCTCAGGATTGGAATGGGAAGGAGTTGGATATCACATCTCATGCTATAGGAAGGGTCTCAGATTTGGTATAAGCATTGAGATATCACATCTCATGCTATAAGAAGGGTCTCAGGATTGGAATGGGAAGGAGTTGTATATGACATCTCAGGCCATAGGAAGGGTCTCAGGTTTGGTATTAAGCATTGAGATATCACATCTCTGCTATCGGAAGGGTCTCAGGATTGGAATGGGAATGAGTTGGATATCCCATCTCATGTTATAGGAAGAGTCTCAGGTTTGGTATTAGAAGCATTGCGACATCACATCTCATGTTATAGGAAGGGTCTCAGGATTGGAATGGGAAGAAGTTGGATATCACATCTCATGCTATAGGAAGGGTCTCAGGTTTGGTATAAGCATTGAGATATCACATCTCATGCTATAGGAAGGGTCTCAGGATTGGAATGGGAAGGAGTTGTATATGACATCTCATGCCATAGGAAGGGTCTCAGGTTTGGTATAAGCATTGAGATATCACATCACATGCTATAGGAAGGGTCTCAGGATTGGAATGGAAAGGACTTGTATATCACATCTCATGCTATAGGCAGGGTCTCAGGTTTGGAAAGGGAAGGAGATGGATATCACATTTCATGTTAGAGGTAGGATCTCAGGTTTGGTATTAGAGGCATTGAAATATCACATCTCATGCTATCAGAAGGGTCTCAGGATTGGAATGGGAAGGAGTTGGATATCACATCTCAAGCTATAGGAAGGATCTCAGGTTTGGTATTAGAAGCATTGAGATATCACATCTCATGCTATCGGAAGTATCTCAGGTTTGGTATTAGAGGCATTGAGATATCACATCTCATGCTATCATAAGGGTCTCAGGATTGGAATGGGAAGGAGTTGGATATCACATCTCATGTTATAGGAAGGATCTCAGGTTTGGTATTAGAAGCATTGAGACATCACATCTCATGCTATAGGAAGGGTCTCAGAATTGGAATGGGAAGGAGTTGGATATCACATCTCATGCTATAGGAAGGGTCTCAGATTTGGTATAAGCATTGAGATATCACATTTCATGCTATAGGAAGGGTCTCAGGATTGGAATGGGAAGGAGTTGTATATGACATCTCAGGCCATAGGAAGGGTCTCAGGTTTGGTATAAGCATTGAGATATCACATCTCTGCTATCGGAAGGGTCTCAGGATTGGAATGGGAAGGAGTTGGATATCCCATCTCATGTTATAGGAAGGGTCTCAGGTTTGGTATTAGAAGCATTGAGACATCACAACTCATGTTATATGAAGGGTCTCAGGATTGGAATGGGAAGAAGTTGGATATCACATCTCATGCTATAGGAAGGGTCTCAGGTTTGGTATGAGCATTGAGATATCACATCTCATGCTATAGGAAGGGTCTCAGGATTGGAATGGGAAGGAGTTGTATATGACATCTCATGCCATATGAAGGGTCTCAGGTTTGGTATAAGCATTGAGATATCACATCACATGCTATAGGAAGGGTCTCAGGATTGGAATGGGAAGGACTTGGATATCACATCTCATGCTATAGGCAGGGTCTCGGGTTTGGAAAGGGAAGGAGATGGATATCACATTTCATGTTAGAGGTAGGATCTCAGGTTTGGTATTAGAGGCATTGAGATATCACATCTCATGCTATCAGAAGGGTCTCAGGATTGGAATGGGAAGGAGTTGTATATCACATCTCATGCTAAAGGGAGGGTCTCAGGTTTGGAAGGGGAAGGATTTGGAAATCACATCTCATGTTATAGGAAGGATCTCAGGTTTGATATTAGAAGCATTGAGATATCACATCTCATGTTATCGGAAGTATCTCGGGTTTGGTATTAGAGGCATTGAGATATCACATCTCATGCTATCATAAGGGTCTCAGGATTGGAATTGGAAGGAGTTGGATATCACATCTCATGTTATAGGAAGGATCTCAGGTTTGGTATTAGAAGCATTGAGATATCACATCTCATGCTATAGGAAGGGTCTCAGGATTGGAATGGGAAGGAGTTGGATATCACATCTCATGCTATAGGAAGGGTCTCAGATTTGGTATAAGCATTGAGATATCACATCTCATGCTATAGGAAGGGTCTCAGGATTGGATTGGGAAGGAGTTGTATATGACATCTCAGGCCACAGGAAGGGTCTCAGGTTTGCTATACGCATTGAGATATCACATCTCTGCTATCGGAAGGGTCTCAGGATTGGAATGGGAAGGAGTTGGATATCCCATCTCATGTTATAGGAAGGGTCTCAGGTTTGGTATTAGAAGCATTGAGATATCACATCTCATGCTATAGGAAGGGTCTCAGGATTGGAATGGGGAGGACTTGGATGTCACATCTCATGCTATAGGGAGGGTCTCAAGTTTGATATTAGAAGCATTGAGATAACAAATCTCATGATATCGGAAGGGTCTCAGGATTGGAATGGGAAGGAGTTGGATATCACATCTCATGATAAAGGAAGGGTCTAAGGTTTGGAAGGGGAAGGATTTGGATATCACATCTCATGTTATAGGACGGGTCTCAGGTTTGGTATTAGAAGCATTGAGATATCAAGTCTCATGGTATGGGAAGGGTCTCAGAATTGGAATGGGAAGGAGTTGGATATCACATCTCATGCTAAAGGGAGGGTCTCAGGTTTGGAAGGGGAAGGATTTGGAAATCACATCTCATGTTATAGGAAGGATCTCAGGTTTGGTATTAGAAGCATTGAGATATCACATCTCATGCTATCGGAAGTATCTCAGGTTTGGTATTAGAGGCATTGAGATATCACATCTCATGCTATCATAATGGTCTCAGGATTGGAATGGGAAGGAGTTGGATATCACATCTCATGTTATAGGAAGGATCTCAGGTTTGGTATTAGAAGCAATGAGACATCACATCTCATGCTATAGGAAGGGTCTCAGGATTGGAATGGGAAGGAGTTGGATATCACATCTCATGCTATAGGAAGGGTCTCAGATTAGGTATAAGCATTGAGATATCACATCTCATGCTATAAGAAGGGTCTCAGGATTGGAATGGGAAGGAGTTGTATATGACATCTCAGGCCATAGGAAGGGTCTCAGGTTTGGTATAAGCATTGAGATATCACATCTCTGCTATCGGAAGGGTCTCAGGATTGGAATGGGAATGAGTTGGATATCCCATCTCATGTTATAGGAAGAGTCTCAGGTTTGGTATTAGAAGCATTGAGATATCCCATCTCATGCTATAGGAAGGGTCTCAGGTTGGAATGGGAAGGAGTTGGATATCACATTTCATGTTATAGGAAGGGTCTCAGGATTGGAATTGGAAGGACTTGGCTATCATATCTCATGCTATAGGAAGTCTCTCAGGTTTGGAAGGGGAAGGAGTTGGATATCACATTTCATGTTAGAGGAACGATCTCAGGTTTGGTATTAGAGGCCTTGAGATATCACATCTCATGCTATAGGAAGGGTCTCAGGATTGGAATGGGAAGGAGTTGGATATCACATCTCAAGCTATAGGAAAGATCTCAGGTTTGGTATTAGAAGCATTGCAACATCACATCTCATGTTATAGGAAGGGTCTCAGGATTGGAATGGGAAGAAGTTGGATATCACATCTCATGCTATAGGAAGGGTCTCAGGATTGAAATGGGAAGGAGTTGGATATCACATCTCATGTTATAGGAAAGATCTCAGGTTTGGTATTAGAAGCATTGCGACATCACATCTCATGTTATAGGAAGGGTCTCAGGATTGGAATGGGAAGAAGTTGGATATCACATCTCATGCTATAGGAAGGGTCTCAGGTTTGGTATAAGCATTGAGATATCACATCTCATGCTATAGGAAGGGTCTCAGGATTGGAATGGGAAGGAGTTGTATATGACATCTCATGCCATAGGAAGGGTCTCAGGTTTGGTATAAGCATTGAGATATCACATCACATGCAATAGGAAGGGTCTCAGGATTGGAATGGAAAGGACTTGTATATCACATCTCATGCTATAGGCAGGGTCTCAGGTTTGGAAAGGGAAGGAGATGGATATCACATTTCATGTTAGAGGTAGGATCTCAGGTTTGGTATTAGAGGCATTGAAATATCACATCTCATGCTATCAGAAGGGTCTCAGGATTGGAATGGGAAGGAGTTGGATATCACATCTCATGCTAAAGGGAGGGTCTCAGGTTTGGAAGGGGAAGGATTTGGAAATCACATCTCATGTTATAGGAAGGATCTCAGGTTTGGTATTAGAAGCATTGAGATATCACATCTCATGCTATAGGAAGGGTCTCAGGATTGGAATGGGAAGGAGTTGGATATCACATCTCATGCTATAGGAAGGGTCTCAGATTTGGTATAAGCATTGAGATATCACATCTCATGCTAAACGAAGGGTCTCAGGATTGGATTGGGAAGGAGTTGTATATGACATCTCAGGCCACAGGAAGGGTCTCAGGTTTGCTATACGCATTGAGATATCACATCTCTGCTATCGGAAGGGTCTCAGGATTGGAATGGGAAGGAGTTGGATATCCCATCTCATGTTATAGGAAGGGTCTCAGGTTTGGTATTAGAAGCATTGAGATATCACATCTCATGCTATAGGAAGGGTCTCAGGATTGGAATGGGGAGGACTTGGATGTCACATCTCATGCTATAGGGAGGGTCTCAAGTTTGATATTAGAAGCATTGAGATAACAAATCTCATGATATCGGAAGGGTCTCAGGATTGGAATGGGAAGGAGTTGGATATCACATCTCATGATAAAGGAAGGGTCTAAGGTTTGGAAGGGGAAGGATTTGGATATCACATCTCATGTTATAGGACGGGTCTCAGGTTTGGTATTAGAAGCATTGAGATATCAAGTCTCATGGTATGGGAAGGGTCTCAGAATTGGAATGGGAAGGAGTTGGATATCACATCTCATGCTAAAGGGAGGGTCTCAGGTTTGGAAGGGGAAGGATTTGGAAATCACATCTCATGTTATAGGAAGGATCTCAGGTTTGGTATTAGAAGCATTGAGATATCACATCTCATGCTATCGGAAGTATCTCAGGTTTGGTATTAGAGGCATTGAGATATCACATCTCATGCTATCATAATGGTCTCAGGATTGGAATGGGAAGGAGTTGGATATCACATCTCATGTTATAGGAAGGATCTCAGGTTTGGTATTAGAAGCAATGAGACATCACATCTCATGCTATAGGAAGGGTCTCAGGATTGGAATGGGAAGGAGTTGGATATCACATCTCATGCTATAGGAAGGGTCTCAGATTAGGTATAAGCATTGAGATATCACATCTCATGCTATAAGAAGGGTCTCAGGATTGGAATGGGAAGGAGTTGTATATGACATCTCAGGCCATAGGAAGGGTCTCAGGTTTGGTATAAGCATTGAGATATCACATCTCTGCTATCGGAAGGGTCTCAGGATTGGAATGGGAATGAGTTGGATATCCCATCTCATGTTATAGGAAGAGTCTCAGGTTTGGTATTAGAAGCATTGAGATATCCCATCTCATGCTATAGGAAGGGTCTCAGGTTGGAATGGGAAGGAGTTGGATATCACATTTCATGTTATAGGAAGGGTCTCAGGATTGGAATTGGAAGGACTTGGCTATCATATCTCATGCTATAGGAAGTCTCTCAGGTTTGGAAGGGGAAGGAGTTGGATATCACATTTCATGTTAGAGGAACGATCTCAGGTTTGGTATTAGAGGCCTTGAGATATCACATCTCATGCTATAGGAAGGGTCTCAGGATTGGAATGGGAAGGAGTTGGATATCACATCTCAAGCTATAGGAAAGATCTCAGGTTTGGTATTAGAAGCATTGCAACATCACATCTCATGTTATAGGAAGGGTCTCAGGATTGGAATGGGAAGAAGTTGGATATCACATCTCATGCTATAGGAAGGGTCTCAGGATTGAAATGGGAAGGAGTTGGATATCACATCTCATGTTATAGGAAAGATCTCAGGTTTGGTATTAGAAGCATTGCGACATCACATCTCATGTTATAGGAAGGGTCTCAGGATTGGAATGGGAAGAAGTTGGATATCACATCTCATGCTATAGGAAGGGTCTCAGGTTTGGTATAAGCATTGAGATATCACATCTCATGCTATAGGAAGGGTCTCAGGATTGGAATGGGAAGGAGTTGTATATGACATCTCATGCCATAGGAAGGGTCTCAGGTTTGGTATAAGCATTGAGATATCACATCACATGCAATAGGAAGGGTCTCAGGATTGGAATGGAAAGGACTTCTATATCACATCTCATGCTATAGGCAGGGTCTCAGGTTTGGAAAGGGAAGGAGATGGATATCACATTTCATGTTAGAGGTAGGATCTCAGGTTTGGTATTAGAGGCATTGAAATATCACATCTCATGCTATCAGAAGGGTCTCAGGATTGGAATGGGAAGGAGTTGGATATCACATCTCATGCTAAAGGGAGGGTCTCAGGTTTGGAAGGGGAAGGATTTGGAAATCACATCTCATGTTATAGGAAGGATCTCAGGTTTGGTATTAGAAGCATTGAGATATCACATCTCATGCTATCGGAAGTATCTCAGGTTTGGTATTAGAGGCATTGAGATATCACATCTCATGCTATCATAAGGGTCTCAGGATTGGAATGGGAAGGAGTTGGATATCACATCTCATGTTATAGGAAGGATCTCAGGTTTGGTATTAGAAGCATTGAGACATCACATCTCATGCTATAGGAAGGGTCTCAGAATTGGAATGGGAAGGAGTTGGATATCACATCTCATGCTATAGGAACGGTCTCAGATTTGGTATAAGCATTGAGATATCACATCTCATGCTATAGGAAGGGTCTCAGGATTGGAATGGGAAGGAGTTGTATATGACATCTCAGGCCATAGGAAGGGTCTCAGGTTTGGTATAAGCATTGAGATATCACATCTCTGCTATCGGAAGGGTCTCAGGATTGGAATGGGAAGGAGTTGGATATCCCATCTCATGTTATAGGAAGGGTCTCAGGTTTGGTATTAGAAGCATTGAAACATCACATCTCATGTTATATGAAGGGTCTCAGGATTGGAATGGGAAGAAGTTGGATATCACATCTCATGCTATAGGAAGGGTCTCAGGTTTGGTATGAGCATTGAGATATCACATCTCATGCTATAGGAAGGGTCTCAGGATTGGAATGGGAAGGAGTTGTATATGACATCTCATGCCATAGGAAGGGTCTCAGGTTTTGTATAAGCATTGAGATATCACATCACATGCTATAGGAAGGGTCTCAGGATTGGAATGGGAAGGACTTGGATATCACATCTCATGCTATAGGCAGGGTCTCAGGTTTGGAAAGGGAAGGAGATGGATATCACATTTCATGTTAGAGGTAGGATCTCAGGTTTGGTATTAGAGGCATTGAGATATCACATCTCATGCTATCAGAAGGGTCTCAGGATTGGAATGGGAAGGAGTTGTATATCACATCTCATGCTAAAGGGAGGGTCTCAGGTTTGGAAGGGGAAGGATTTGGAAATCACATCTCATGTTATAGGAAGGATCTCAGGTTTGGTATTAGAAGCATTGAGATATCACATCTCATGCTATCGGAAGTATCTCAGGTTTGGTATTAGAGGCATTGAGATATCACATCTCATGCTATCATAAGGGTCTCAGGATTGGAATTGGAAGGAGTTGGATATCACATCTCATGGTATAGGAAGGATCTCAGGTTTGGTATTAGAAGCATTGAGATATCACATCTCATGCTATAGGAAGGGTCTCAGGATTGGAATGGGAAGGAGTTGGATATCACATCTCATGCTATAGGAAGGGTCTCAGATTTGGTATAAGCATTGAGATATCACATCTCATGCTATAGGAAGGGTCTCAGGATTGGATTGGGAAGGAGTTGTATATGACATCTCAGGCCATAGGAAGGGTCTCAGGTTTGCTATTCGCATTGAGATATCACATCTCTGCTATCGGAAGGGTCTCAGGATTGGAATGGGAAGGAGTTGGATATCCCATCTCATGTTATAGGAAGGGTCTCAGGTTTGGTATTAGAAGCATTGAGATATCACATCTCATGCTATAGGAAGGGTCTCAGGATTGGAATGGGGAGGACTTGGATGTCACATCTCATGCTATAGGGAGGGTCTCAAGTTTGATATTAGAAGCATTGAGATAACAAATCTCATGATATCGGAAGGGTCTCAGGATTGGAATGGGAAGGAGTTGGATATCACATCTCATGATAAAGGAAGGGTCTAAGGTTTGGAAGGGGAAGGATTTGGATATCACATCTCATGTTATAGGACGGGTCTCAGGTTTGGTATTAGAAGCATTGAGATATCAAGTCTCATGGTATAGGAAGGGTCTCAGAATTGGAATGGGAAGGAGTTGGATATCACATCTCAAGCTATAGGAAGGGTCTCAGGATTGGAATGGGAAGGAGTTTGATATCACTTCTTATGCCATAGTATGGGTCTCAGGTTTGGTAGAAGCATTGGGATATCACATCTCATGCTATTGGAAGGGTATCAGTATTGGATTTGGAAGGAGTTATATATCCCATCTCATGCTATAGGAAGGGTCTCAGGTTGGAATGGGAAGGAGTTGGATATCACATTTCATGTTATAGGAAGGGTCTCAGGATTGGAATGGGAAGGACTTGGATATCATATCTCATGCTATAGGAAGGCTCTCAGGTTTGGAAGGGGAAGGAGTTGGATATCACATTTCATGTTAGAGGAAGGATCTCAGGTTTGGTATTAGAGGCCTTGAGATATCACATCTCATGCTATAGGAAGGGTCTCAGGATTGGAATGGGAAGGAGTTGGATATCACATCACAAGCTTTAGGAAGGGTCTCAGGTTTGGTATAAGCATTGAGATAGCACATCTCATGCTATAGGAAGGGTCTCAGGATTGGAATGGGAAGGAGTTGGATATCACATCTCATGTTATAGGAAAGATCTCAGGTTTGGTATTAGAAGCATTGAGACATCACATCTCATGTTATAGGAAGGGTCTCAGGATTGGAATGGGAAGGAGTTGGATATCACATCTCATGCTATAGGAAGGGTCTCAGGTTTGGAACGGGAAGGAGTTAGATATCACATCTCATGTTATAGGAAGAGTCTCAGGTTTGGTATAAGCATTGAGATATCACATCTCTGCTATCGGAGGTGTCTCAGGATTGGGATGGGAAGGAATTGGATATCACATCTCATGCTATAGGAAGGGTATCAGGTTTGGAACGGGAAGGAGTTGGATATCCCATCTCATGTTATAGGACAGGTCTCAGGTTTGATATTAGAAGCATTGAGATATCACATCTCTGCTATTGGAAGGGTCTCAGGATTGGAATGGGAAGGACTTGGATATCAGAATTAATGTTATAGGAAGGGTCTCAGGTTTGGTATTAGAAGCATTGAGATATCACATCTCAATCTATAGGAAGGGTCTCAGGATTGAAATGGGAAGGACTTTCTATATCACATCTCATGTTATAGGAAGTGTCTCAGGTTTGGTATTAGAAGCATTGAGATATCACATCTCATGCTATAGGAAGGGTCTCAGGAATGGAATGGGAAGGACTTGGATATCACATCTCATGATAAAGGAAGGGTCTAAGGTTTGGAAGGGGAAGGAGTTGTATATGACATCTCAGGCCATAGGAAGGGTCTCAGGTTTGGTATAAGCATTGAGATATCACATCTCTGCTATCGGAAGGGTCTCAGGATTGGAATGGGAATGAGTTGGATATCCCATCTCATGTTATAGGAAGAGTCTCAGGTTTGGTATTAGAAGCATTGAGATATCCCATCTCATGCTATAGGAAGGGTCTCAGGTTGGAATGGGAAGGAGTTGGATATCACATTTCATGTTATAGGAAGGGTCTCAGGATTGGAATTGGAAGGACTTGGCTATCATATCTCATGCTATAGGAAGGCTCTCAGGTTTGGAAGGGGAAGGAGTTGGATATCACATTTCATGTTAGAGGAACGATCTCAGGTTTGGTATTAGAGGCCTTGAGATATCACATCTCATGCTATAGGAAGGGTCTCAGGATTGGAATGGGAAGGAGTTGGATATCACATCTCAAGCTATAGGAAAGATCTCAGGTTTGGTATTAGAAGCATTGCGACATCACATCTCATGTTATAGGAAGGGTCTCAGGATTGGAATGGGAAGAAGTTGGATATCACATCTCATGCTATAGGAAGGGTCTCAGGATTGAAATGGGAAGGAGTTGGATATCACATCTCATGTTATAGGAAAGATCTCAGGTTTGGTATTAGAAGCATTGCGACATCACATCTCATGTTATAGGAAGGGTCTCAGGATTGGAATGGGAAGAAGTTGGATATCACATCTCATGCTATAGGAAGGGTCTCAGGTTTGGTATAAGCATTGAGATATCACATCTCATGCTATAGGAAGGGTCTCAGGATTGGAATGGGAAGGAGTTGTATATGACATCTCATGCCATAGGAAGGGTCTCAGGTTTGGTATAAGCATTGAGATATCACATCACATGCTATAGGAAGGGTCTCAGGATTGGAATGGAAAGGACTTGTATATCACATCTCATGCTATAGGCAGGGTCTCAGGTTTGGAAAGGGAAGGAGATGGATATCACATTTCATGTTAGAGGTAGGATCTCAGGTTTGGTATTAGAGGCATTGAAATATCACATCTCATGCTATCAGAAGGGTCTCAGGATTGGAATGGGAAGGAGTTGGATATCACATCTCATGCTAAAGGGAGGGTCTCAGGTTTGGAAGGGGAAGGATTTGGAAATCACATCTCATGTTATAGGAAGGATCTCAGGTTTGGTATTAGAAGCATTGAGATATCACATCTCATGCTATCGGAAGTATCTCAGGTTTGGTATTAGAGGCATTGAGATATCACATCTCATGCTATCATAAGGGTCTCAGGATTGGAATGGGAAGGAGTTGGATATCACATCTCATGTTATAGGAAGGATCTCAGGTTTGGTATTAGAAGCATTGAGACATCACATCTCATGCTATAGGAAGGGTCTCAGAATTGGAATGGGAAGGAGTTGGATATCACATCTCATGCTATAGGAACGGTCTCAGATTTGGTATAAGCATTGAGATATCACATCTCATGCTATAGGAAGGGTCTCAGGATTGGAATGGGAAGGAGTTGTATATGACATCTCAGGCCATAGGAAGGGTCTCAGGTTTGGTATAAGCATTGAGATATCACATCTCTGCTATCGGAAGGGTCTCAGGATTGGAATGGGAAGGAGTTGGATATCCCATCTCATGTTATAGGAAGGGTCTCAGGTTTGGTATTAGAAGCATTGAGACATCACATCTCATGTTATATGAAGGGTCTCAGGATTGGAATGGGAAGAAGTTGGATATCACATCTCATGCTATAGGAAGGGTCTCAGGTTTGGTATGAGCATTGAGATATCACATCTCATGCTATAGGAAGGGTCTCAGGATTGGAATGGGAAGGAGTTGTATATGACATCTCATGCCATAGGAAGGGTCTCAGGTTTTGTATAAGCATTGAGATATCACATCACATGCTATAGGAAGGGTCTCAGGATTGGAATGGGAAGGACTTGGATATCACATCTCATGCTATAGGCAGGGTCTCAGGTTTGGAAAGGGAAGGAGATGGATATCACATTTCATGTTAGAGGTAGGATCTCAGGTTTGGTATTAGAGGCATTGAGATATCACATCTCATGCTATCAGAAGTTTCTCAGGATTGGAATGGGAAGGAGTTGTATATCACATCTCATGCTAAAGGGAGGGTCTCAGGTTTGGAAGGGGAAGGATTTGGAAATCACATCTCATGTTATAGGAAGGATCTCAGGTTTGGTATTAGAAGCATTGAGATATCACATCTCATGCTATCGGAAGTATCTCAGGTTTGGTATTAGAGGCATTGAGATATCACATCTCATGCTATCATAAGGGTCTCAGGATTGGAATTGGAAGGAGTTGGATATCACATCTCATGTTATAGGAAGGATCTCAGGTTTGGTATTAGAAGCATTGAGATATCACATCTCATGCTATAGGAAGGGTCTCAGGATTGGAATGGGAAGGAGTTGGATATCACATCTCATGCTATAGGAAGGGTCTCAGATTTGGTATAAGCATTGAGATATCACATCTCATGCTATAGGAAGGGTCTCAGGATTGGATTGGGAAGGAGTTGTATATGACATCTCAGGCCATAGGAAGGGTCTCAGGTTTGCTATTCGCATTGAGATATCACATCTCTGCTATCGGAAGGGTCTCAGGATTGGAATGGGAAGGAGTTGGATATCCCATCTCATGTTATAGGAAGGGTCTCAGGTTTGGTATTAGAAGCATTGAGATATCACATCTCATGCTATAGGAAGGGTCTCAGGATTGGAATGGGGAGGACTTGGATGTCACATCTCATGCTATAGGGAGGGTCTCAAGTTTGATATTAGAAGCATTGAGATAACAAATCTCATGATATCGGAAGGGTCTCAGGATTGGAATGGGAAGGAGTTGGATATCACATCTCATGATAAAGGAAGGGTCTAAGGTTTGGAAGGGGAAGGATTTGGATATCACATCTCATGTTATAGGACGGGTCTCAGGTTTGGTATTAGAAGCATTGAGATATCAAGTCTCATGGTATAGGAAGGGTCTCAGAATTGGAATGGGAAGGAGTTGGATATCACATCTCAAGCTATAGGAAGGGTCTCAGGATTGGAATGGGAAGGAGTTTGATATCACATCTTATGCCATAGTATGGGTCTCAGGTTTGGTAGAAGCATTGGGATATCACATCTCATGCTATTGGAAGGGTATCAGTATTGGATTTGGAAGGAGTTATATATCCCATCTCATGCTATAGGAAGGGTCTCAGGTTGGAATGGGAAGGAGTTGGATATCACATTTCATGTTATAGGAAGGCTCTCAGGTTTGGAAGGGGAAGGAGTTGGATATCACATTTCATGTTAGAGGAAGGATCTCAGGTTTGGTATTAGAGGCCTTGAGATATCACATCTCATGCTATAGGAAGGGTCTCAGGATTGGAATGGGAAGGAGTTGGATATCACATCTCAAGCTTTAGGAAGGGTCTCAGGTTTGGTATAAGCATTGAGATAGCACATCTCATGCTATAGGAAGGGTCTCAGGATTGGAATGGGAAGGAGTTGGATATCACATCTCATGTTATAGGAAAGATCTCAGGTTTGGTATTAGAAGCATTGAGACATCACATCTCATGTTATAGGAAGGGTCTCAGGATTGGAATGGGAAGGAGTTGGATATCACATCTCATGCTATAGGAAGGGTCTCAGGTTTGGAACGGGAAGGAGTTAGATATCACATCTCATGTTATAGGAAGAGTCTCAGGTTTGGTATAAGCATTGAGATATCACATCTCTGCTATCGGAGGTGTCTCAGGATTGGGATGGGAAGGAATTGGATATCACATCTCATGCTATAGGAAGGGTATCAGGTTTGGAACGGGAAGGAGTTGGATATCCCATCTCATGTTATAGGACAGGTCTCAGGTTTGATATTAGAAGCATTGAGATATCACATCTCTGCTATTGGAAGGGTCTCAGGATTGGAATGGGAAGGACTTGGATATCAGAATTAATGTTATAGGAAGGGTCTCAGGTTTGGTATTAGAAGCATTGAGATATCACATCTCAATCTATAGGAAGGGTCTCAGGATTGAAATGGGAAGGACTTTCTATATCACATCTCATGTTATAGGAAGTGTCTCAGGTTTGGTATTAGAAGCATTGAGATATCACATCTCATGCTATAGGAAGGGTCTCAGGAATGGAATGGGAAGGACTTGGATATCACATCTCATGATAAAGGAAGGGTCTAAGGTTTGGAAGGGGAAGGAGTTGTATATGACATCTCAGGCCATAGGAAGGGTCTCAGGTTTGGTATAAGCATTGAGATATCACATCTCTGCTATCGGAAGGGTCTCAGGATTGGAATGGGAATGAGTTGGATATCCCATCTCATGTTATAGGAAGAGTCTCAGGTTTGGTATTAGAAGCATTGAGATATCCCATCTCATGCTATAGGAAGGGTCTCAGGTTGGAATGGGAAGGAGTTGGATATCACATTTCATGTTATAGGAAGGGTCTCAGGATTGGAATTGGAAGGACTTGGCTATCATATCTCATGCTATAGGAAGGCTCTCAGGTTTGGAAGGGGAAGGAGTTGGATATCACATTTCATGTTAGAGGAACGATCTCAGGTTTGGTATTAGAGGCCTTGAGATATCACATCTCATGCTATAGGAAGGGTCTCAGGATTGGAATGGGAAGGAGTTGGATATCACATCTCAAGCTATAGGAAAGATCTCAGGTTTGGTATTAGAAGCATTGCGACATCACATCTCATGTTATAGGAAGGGTCTCAGGATTGGAATGGGAAGAAGTTGGATATCACATCTCATGCTATAGGAAGGGTCTCAGGATTGAAATGGGAAGGAGTTGGATATCACATCTCATGTTATAGGAAAGATCTCAGGTTTGGTATTAGAAGCATAGCGACATCACATCTCATGTTATAGGAAGGGTCTCAGGATTGGAATGGGAAGAAGTTGGATATCACATCTCATGCTATAGGAAGGGTCTCAGGTTTGGTATAAGCATTGAGATATCACATCTCATGCTATAGGAAGGGTCTCAGGATTGGAATGGGAAGGAGTTGTATATGACATCTCATGCCATAGGAAGGGTCTAAGGTTTGGTATAAGCATTGAGATATCACATCACATGCTATAGGAAGGGTCTCAGGATTGGAATGGAAAGGACTTGTATATCACATCTCATGCTATAGGCAGGGTCTCAGGTTTGGAAAGGGAAGGAGATGGATATCACATTTCATGTTAGAGGTAGGATCTCAGGTTTGGTATTAGAGGCATTGAAATATCACATCTCATGCTATCAGAAGGGTCTCAGGATTGGAATGGGAAGGAGTTGGATATCACATCTCATGCTAAAGGGAGGGTCTCAGGTTTGGAAGGGGAAGGATTTGGAAATCACATCTCATGTTATAGGAAGGATCTCAGGTTTGGTATTAGAAGCATTGAGATATCACATCTCATGCTATCGGAAGTATCTCAGGTTTGGTATTAGAGGCATTGAGATATCACATCTCATGCTATCATAAGGGTCTCAGGATTGGAATGGGAAGGCGTTGGATATCACATCTCATGTTATAGGAAGGATCTCAGGTTTGGTATTAGAAGCATTGAGACATCACATCTCATGCTATAGGAAGGGTCTCAGAATTGGAATGGGAAGGAGTTGGATATCACATCTCATGCTATAGGAAGGGTCTCAGATTTGGTATAAGCATTGAGATATCACATCTCATGCTATAGGAAGGGTCTCAGGATTGGAATGGGAAGGAGTTGTATATGACATCTCAGGCCATAGGAAGGGTCTCAGGTTTGGTATAAGCATTGAGATATCACATCTCTGCTATCGGAAGGGTCTCAGGATTGGAATGGGAAGGAGTTGGATATCCCATCTCATGTTATAGGAAGGGTCTCAGGTTTGGTATTAGAAGCATTGAGACATCACAACTCATGTTATATGAAGGGTCTCAGGATTGGAATGGGAAGAAGTTGGATATCACATCTCATGCTATAGGAAGGGTCTCAGGTTTGGTATGAGCATTGAGATATCACATCTCATGCTATAGGAAGGGTCTCAGGATTGGAATGGGAAGGAGTTGTATATGACATCTCATGCCATAGGAAGGGTCTCAGGTTTGGTATAAGCATTGAGATATCACATCACATGCTATAGGAAGGGTCTCAGGATTGGAATGGGAAGGACTTGGATATCACATCTCATGCTATAGGCAGGGTCTCAGGTTTGGAAAGGGAAGGAGATGGATATCACATTTCATGTTAGAGGTAGGATCTCAGGTTTGGTATTAGAGGCATTGAGATATCACATCTCATGCTATCAGAAGGGTCTCAGGATTGGAATGGGAAGGAGTTGTATATCACATCTCATGCTAAAGGGAGGGTCTCAGGTTTGGAAGGGGAAGGATTTGGAAATCACATCTCCTGTTATAGGAAGGATCTCAGGTTTGGTATTAGAAGCATTGAGATATCACATCTCATGCTATCGGAAGTATCTCGGGTTTGGTATTAGAGGCATTGAGATATCACATCTCATGCTATCATAAGGGTCTCAGGATTGGAATTGGAAGGAGTTGGATATCACATCTCATGTTATAGGAAGGATCTCAGGTTTGGTATTAGAAGCATTGAGATATCACATCTCATGCTATAGGAAGTGTCTCAGGATTGGAATGGGAAGGAGTTGGATATCACATCTCATGCTATAGGAAGGGTCTCAGATTTGGTATAAGCATTGAGATATCACATCTCATGCTATAGGAAGGGTCTCAGGATTGGATTGGGAAGGTGTTGTATATGACATCTCAGGCCATAGGAAGGGTCTCAGGTTTGCTATACGCATTGAGATATCACATCTCTGCTATCGGAAGGGTCTCAGGATTGGAATGGGAAGGAGTTGGATATCCCATCTCATGCTATAGGAAGGGTCTCAGGATTGGAATGGGGAGGACTTGGATGTCACATCTCATGCTATAGGGAGGGTCTCAAGTTTGATATTAGAAGTATTGAGATAACAAATCTCATGATATCGGAAGGGTCTCAGGATTGGAATGGGAAGGAGTTGGATATCACATCTCATGATAAAGGAAGGGTCTAAGGTTTGGAAGGGGAAGGATTTGGATATCACATCTCATGTTATAGGACGGGTCTCAGGTTTGGTATTAGAAGCATTGAGATATCAAGTCTCATGGTATGGGAAGGGTCTCAGAATTGGAATGGGAAGGAGTTGGATGTCACATCTCATGCTAAAGGGAGGGTCTCAGGTTTGGAAGGGGAAAGATTTGGAAATCACATCTCATGTTATAGGAAGGATCTCAGGTTTGGTATTAGAAGCATTGAGATATCACATCTCATGCTATCGGAAGTATCTCAGGTTTGGTATTAGAGGCATTGAGATATCACATCTCATGCTATCATAATGGTCTCAGGATTGGAATGGGAAGGAGTTGGATATCACATCTCATGTTATAGGAAGGATCTCAGGTTTGGTATTAGAAGCAATGAGACATCACATCTCATGCTATAGGAAGGGTCTCAGGATTGGAATGGGAAGGAGTTGGATATCACATCTCATGCTATAGGAAGGGTCTCAGATTAGGTATAAGCATTGAGATATCACATCTCATGCTATAAGAAGGGTCTCAGGATTGGAATGGGAAGGAGTTGTATATGACATCTCAGGCCATAGGAAGGGTCTCAGGTTTGGTATAAGCATTGAGATATCACATCTCTGCTATCGGAAGGGTCTCAGGATTGGAATGGGAATGAGTTGGATATCTCATCTCATGTTATAGGAAGAGTCTCAGGTTTGGTATTAGAAGCATTGAGATATCCCATCTCATGCTATAGGAAGGGTCTCAGGTTGGAATGGGAAGGAGTTGGATATCACATTTCATGTTATAGGAAGGGTCTCAGGATTGGAATTGGAAGGTCTTGGCTATCATATCTCATGCTATAGGAAGTCTCTCAGGTTTGGAAGGGGAAGGAGTTGGATATCACATTTCATGTTAGAGGAACGATCTCAGATTTGGTATTAGAGGCCTTGAGATATCACATCTCATGCTATAGGAAGGGTCTCAGGATTGGAATGGGAAGGAGTTGGATATCACATCTCAAGCTATAGGAAAGATCTCAGGTTTGGTATTAGAAGCATTGCAACATCACATCTCATGTTATAGGAAGGGTCTCAGGATTGGAATGGGAAGAAGTTGGATATCACATCTCATGTTATAGGAAAGATCTCAGGTTTGGTATTAGAAGCATTGCGACATCACATCTCATGTTATAGGAAGGGTCTCAGGATTGGAATGGGAAGAAGTTGGATATCACATCTCATGCTATAGGAAGGGTCTCAGGTTTGGTATAAGCATTGAGATATCACATCTCATGCTATAGGAAGGGTCTCAGGATTGGAATGGGAAGGAGTTGTATATGACATCTCATGCCATAGGAAGGGTCTAAGGTTTGGTATAAGCATTGAGATATCACATCACATGCTATAGGAAGGGTCTCAGGATTGGAATGGAAAGGACTTGTATATCACATCTCATGCTATAGGCAGGGTCTCAGGTTTGGAAAGGGAAGGAGATGGATATCACATTTCATGTTAGAGGTAGGATCTCAGGTTTGGTATTAGAGGCATTGAAATATCACATCTCATGCTATCAGAAGGGTCTCAGGATTGGAATGGGAAGGAGTTGGATATCACATCTCATGCTAAAGGGAGGGTCTCAGGTTTGGAAGGGGAAGGATTTGGAAATCACATCTCATGTTATAGGAAGGATCTCAGGTTTGGTATTAGAAGCATTGAGATATCACATCTCATGCTATCGGAAGTATCTCAGGTTTGGTATTAGAGGCATTGAGATATCACATCTCATGCTATCATAAGGGTCTCAGGATTGGAATGGGAAGGAGTTGGATATCACATCTCATGTTATAGGAAGGATCTCAGGTTTGGTATTAGAAGCATTGAGACATCACATCTCATGCTATAGGAAGGGTCTCAGAATTGGAATGGGAAGGAGTTGGATATCACATCTCATGCTATAGGAAGGGTCTCAGATTTGGTATAAGCATTGAGATATCACATCTCATGCTATAGGAAGGGTCTCAGGATTGGAATGGGAAGGAGTTGTATATGACATCTCAGGCCATAGGAAGGGTCTCAGGTTTGGTATAAGCATTGAGATATCACATCTCTGCTATCGGAAGGGTCTCAGGATTGGAATGGGAAGGAGTTGGATATCCCATCTCATGTTATAGGAAGGGTCTCAGGTTTGGTATTAGAAGCATTGAGATATCACATCTCATGTTATATGAAGGGTCTCAGGATTGGAATGGGAAGAAGTTGGATATCACATCTCATGCTATAGGAAGGGTCTCAGGTTTGGTATGAGCATTGAGATATCACATCTCATGCTATAGGAAGGGTCTCAGGATTGGAATGGGAAGGAGTTGTATATGACATCTCATGCCATAGGAAGGGTCTCAGGTTTTGTATAAGCATTGAGATATCACATCACATGCTATAGGAAGGGTCTCAGGATTGGAATGGGAAGGACTTGGATATCACATCTCATGCTATAGGCAGGGTCTCAGGTTTGGAAAGGGAAGGAGATGGATATCACATTTCATGTTAGAGGTAGGATCTCAGGTTTGGTATTAGAGGCATTGAGATATCACATCTCATGCTATCAGAAGGGTCTCAGGATTGGAATGGGAAGGAGTTGTATATCACATCTCATGCTAAAGGGAGGGTCTCAGGTTTGGAAGGGGAAGGATTTGGAAATCACATCTCATGTTATAGGAAGGATCTCAGGTTTGGTATTAGAAGCATTGAGATATCACATCTCATGCTATCGGAAGTATCTCAGGTTTGGTATTAGAGGCATTGAGATATCACATCTCATGCTATCATAAGGGTCTCAGGATTGGAATTGGAAGGAGTTGGATATCACATCTCATGTTATAGGAAGGATCACAGGTTTGGTATTAGAAGCATTGAGATATCACATCTCATGCTATAGGAAGGGTCTCAGGATTGGAATGGGAAGGAGTTGGATATCACATCTCATGCTATAGGAAGGGTCTCAGATTTGGTATAAGCATTGAGATATCACATCTCATGCTATAGGAAGGGTCTCAGGATTGGATTGGGAAGGAGTTGTATATGACATCTCAGGCCATAGGAAGGGTCTCAGGTTTGCTATACGCATTGAGATATCACATCTCTGCTATCGGAAGGGTCTCAGGATTGGAATGGGAAGGAGTTGGATATCCCATCTCATGTTATAGGAAGGGTCTCAGGTTTGGTATTAGAAGCATTGAGATATCACATCTCATGCTATAGGAAGGGTCTCAAGATTGGAATGGGGAGGACTTGGATGTCACATCTCATGCTATAGGGAGGGTCTCAAGTTTGATATTAGAAGCATTGAGATAACAAATCTCATGATATCGGAAGGGTCTCAGGATTGGAATGGGAAGGAGTTGGATATCACATCTCATGATAAAGGAAGGGTCTAAGGTTTGGAAGGGGAAGGATTTGGATATCACATCTCATGTTATAGGACGGCTCTCAGGTTTGGTATTAGAAGCATTGAGATATCAAGTCTCATGGTATAGGAAGGGTCTCAGAATTGGAATGGGAAGGAGTTGGATATCACATCTCAAGCTATAGGAAGGGTCTCAGGATTGGAATGGGAAGGAGTTTGATATCACATCTTATGCCATAGTATGGGTCTCAGGTTTGGTAGAAGCATTGGGATATCACATCTCATTCTATTGGAAGGGTATCAGTATTGGATTTGGAAGGAGTTATATATCCCATCTCATGCTATAGGAAGGGTCTCAGGTTGGAATGGGAAGGAGTTGGATATCACATTTCATGTTATAGGAAGGGTCTCAGGATTGGAATGGGAAGGAGTTGGATATCACATTTCATGTTAGAGGAAGGATCTCAGGTTTGGTATTAGAGGCCTTGAGATATCACATCTCATGCTATAGGAAGGGTCTCAGGATTGGAATGGGAAGGAGTTGGATATCACATCTCAAGCTTTAGGAAGGGTCTCAGGTTTGGTATAAGCATTGAGATAGCACATCTCATGCTATAGGAAGGGTCTCAGGATTGGAATGGGAAGGAGTTGGATATCACATCTCATGTTATAGGAAAGATCTCAGGTTTGGTATTAGAAGCATTGAGACATCACATCTCATGTTATAGGAAGGGTCTCAGGATTGGAATGGGAAGGAATTGGATATCACATCTCATGCTATAGGAAGGGTATCAGGTTTGGAACGGGAAGGAGTTGGATATCCCATCTCATGTTATAGGACAGGTCTCAGGTTTGATATTAGAAGCATTGAGATATCACATCTCTGCTATTGGAAGGGTCTCAGGATTGGAATGGGAAGGACTTGGATATCAGAATTAATGTTATAGGAAGGGCCTCAGGTTTGGTATTAGAAGCATTGAGATATCACATCTCAATCTATAGGAAGGGTCTCAGGATTGAAATGGGAAGGACTTTCTATATCACATCTCATGTTATAGGAAGTGTCTCAGGTTTGGTATTAGAAGCATTGAGATATCACATCTCATGCTATAGGAAGGGTCTCAGGAATGGAATGGGAAGGACTTGGATATCACATCTCATGATAAAGGAAGGGTCTAAGGTTTGGAAGGGGAAGGATTTGGATATCACATCTCATGTTATTGGACCGGTCTCAGGTTTGGTATTAGAAGCATTGAGATATCAAGTCTCATGGTATAGGACGGGAGTTTGATATCACATCTCATGCCATGGTATGGGTCTCAGGTTTTGTAGAAGCATTAGGATATCACATCTCATGCTATAGGAAGGGTATCAGGATTGGATTTGGAAGGAGTTGGATATCCCATCTCATGCTATAGGAAGGGTCTCAGGTTGGAATGGGAAGGAGTTGGATATGACATCTCATGTTATAGGAAGGGTCTCAGGATTGGAATGGGAAGGACTTGGATATCACATCTCATGCTGTAGGAAGGCTCGCAGGTTTGGAAAGGGAAGGAGTTGGATATCACATTTCATGTTAGAGGTAGGGTCTCAGGTTTGGTATTAGAGGCATTGAGATATCACATCTCATGCTATCAGAAGGGTATCAGGATTGGAATGGGAAGGAGTTGGATATCACATCTCATGCTAAAGGGAGGGTCTCAGGTTCGGAAGGGGAAGGATTTGGATATCACATCTCATGTTATAGGAAGGATCTCAGGTTTGGTATTAGAAGCATTGAGATATCACATCTCATGCTATCGGAAGGATCTCAGGTTTGGTATTAGAAGCATTGAGATATCACATCTCATGCTGTAGGAAGGGTCTCAGGTTTGGAATGGGAAGGAGTTGGATATCACATCTCATGATATAGGAAGGATCTCAGGTTTGGTATTAGAAGCATTGAGATATCACATCTCATGCTATAGGACTGGTCTCAAGATTGGAATGGGAAGGAGTTGGATATCACATCTCATGCTAAAGGAAGGGTCTCAGTTTTGGTAGAAGCATTGAAATATCACATATCATGCTATAGGAAGGGTCTCAGGATTGGAATGGGAAGGAGTTGGATATCACATCTCTTGCTATAGGGAGGGTCTCAGTATTGATATTAGAAGCATTGAGATATCACATCTCAAGCTATCGGAAGGGTCTCAGGATTGGAATGGGAAGGAGTTGGATATCACACCTCATGTTATAGGAAGGGTCTCAGGTTAGGAACGGGAAAGAGTTGGATATCACATCTCATGTTATAGGAAGAGTCTCATGCTAAGACCTGATAGACCCTTCCTATAACATGAGATGGGAATATCCAACTCCTTCCCATTCCAATCCTGAGACCCTTCCGATAGCAGAGATGTGATATCTCAATGCTTATACCAAACCTGAGATCCTTCCTATAACATGAGATGTGATATCCAACTCCTTCCCATTCCAATCCTGAGACACTTCCTATAGCATGAGATGTGATATCTCACTGCTTATACCAAACCTGAGACCCTTCCTATAGCATGAGATGTGATATCCAACTCCTTCCCATTCCATTACTGAGACCCTTCCTATAGCATGAGATGTGATATCTCAATGCTTCTAATATCAAACTTGAGACCCTCCCTATAGCATGAGATGTGATATCCAAGTCCTTCCCATTCCAATCCTGAGACACTTCCTATAGCATGAGATGTGATATCTCAATGCTTCTAATACCAAACCTGAGACTCTTCCTATAACATGAGATGGGATATCCAACTCCTTCCCATTCCAATCCTGAGACCCTTCCGAAAGCAGAGATGTGATATCTCAATGCTTATACCAAACCTGAGACCCTTCCTATGGCATGAGATGTCATATACAGATCCTTCCCATTCCAATCCTGAGACCCTTCCTATAGCATGAGATGTGATATCTCAATGCTTATACCAAACCTAAAACCCTTCCTATAGCATGAGATGTGATATCCAACTCCTTCCCATTCCAATCCTGAGACCCTTCCTATAGCATGAGATGTGATATCCAATGGCTCTAATACCAAACCTGAGATCCTTCCTCTAACATGAAATGTGATATCCAACTCCTTCCCTTTCCAAACCTGAGAGCCTACCTATAGCATGAGATGTGATATCCAAGTCCTTCCCATTCCAATCCTTAGACCCGTCCTACAGCATGCAATATGTTATCTCAATGATTCTAATAACAAACCTGAGACCCGTCCTATAACATGAGATATGATATCCAACTCCTTCCCATTCCAATCCTGAGACACTTCCGATAGCAGAGATGTGATATCTCAATGCTTATATCAAACCTGAGACCCTTCCTATAACATGAGATGTGATATCCAATTCCTTCCCATTCCAAACCTGAGACCCTTCTTACAGCATGCAATGTGATATCTCAATGCTTCTAATACCAAACCTGAGACCAGTCCTATAACATGAGATGGGATATCCAACTCCTTCCCATTCCAAACCTGAGACCCTTCCTATAGCATGAGATGTGATATCCAACTCCTTCCCATCCCAATCCTGAGACACTTCCGATTGCAGAGATGTGATATCTCAATGCTTATACCAAACCTGAGACTCTTCCTATAACATGAGATGTGATATCCAACTCCTTCCCGTTCCAAACCTGAGACCCTTCCTATAGCATGAGATGTGATATCCAACTCCTTCCCATTCCAATCCTGAGACCCTTATGATAGCATGAGATGTGATATCTCAATGCCTCTAATACCAAATCTGAGATACTTCCGATAGCATGAGATGTGATATCTCAATGCTTCTTATACCAAACCTGAGATCTTTCCTATAACATGAGATGTGATATCCAAATCCTTCCCCTTCCAAACCTGAGACCCTCCCTTTAGCATGAGATGTGATATCCAAGTCCTTCCCATTCCAATCCTGAGACCCTTCCTATAGCATGTGATGTGATATCTCAATGCTTATACCAAACCTGAGACCCTTCCTATGGCATGAGATGTCATATACAACTCCTTCCCATTCCAATCCTGAGACCCTTCCTATATCATGAGATGTGATATCTCAATGCTTATACCAAACCTGAGACTCTTCCTATAGCATGAGATGTGATATCCAACTTCTTCCCATTCCAATCCTGAGACCCTTCCTATAACATGAGATGTGATGTCTCAATGCTTCTAATACCAAACCTGAGATCTTTCCTATAACATGAGATGTGATATCCAACTCCTTCCCATTCCAATCCTGAGACCCTTCCTATAGCATGTGATGTGATATCTCAATGCTTATACCAAACCTGAGACCCTTCCTATAGCTTGAGATGTGATATCCAACTCCTTCCCATTCCAATCCTGAGACCCTTCCTATAGTATGAGATGTGATATCCAACTCCTTCCCATTCCAATCCTGAGACACTTCCGATAGCAGAGATGTGATATCTCAATGCTTATACCAAACCTGAGACCCATCCTATAACATGAGATGTGATATCCAACTCCTTCCCATTCCAATCCTGAGACACTTCCGATAGCAGAGATGTGATATCTCAATGCTTATACCAAACCTGAGACCCTTCCTATAACATGAGATGTGATATCCAACTCCTTCCCATTCCAATCCTGAGACCCGTCCTATAACATGAGATGTGATATCCAACTCCTTCCCATTCCAATCCTGAGACACTTCCGATAGCAGAGATGTGATATCTCAATGCTTATACCAAACCTGAGACCCTTCCTATAACATGAGATGTGATATCCAATTCCTTCCCATTCCAAACCTGAGACCCTTCCTACAGCATGCGATGTGATATCTCAATGCTTCTAATACCAAACCTGAGACCAGTCCTATAACATGAGATGGGATATCCAACTCCTTCCCGTTCCAAACCTGAGACCCTTCCTATAGCATGAGATGTGATATCCAACTCCTTCCCATTCCAATCCTGAGACCCTTATGATAGCATGAGATGTGATATCTCAATGCCTCTAATACCAAATCTGAGATACTTCCGATAGCATGAGATGTGATATCTCAATGCTTCTTATACCAAACCTGAGATCCTTCCTATAACATGAGATGTGATATCCAAATCCTTTCCCTTCCACACCTGAGACCCTCCCTTTAGCATGAGATGTGATATCCAAGTCCTTCCCATTCCAATCCTGAGACCCTTCCTATAGCATGTGATGTGATATCTCAATGCTTATACCAAACCTGAGACCCTTCCTATGGCATGAGATGTCAAATACAACTCCTTCCCATTCCAATCCTGAGACCCTTCCTATATCATGAGATGTGATATCTCAATGCTTATACCAAACCTGAGACTCTTCCTATAGCATGAGATGTGATATCCAACTTCTTCCCATTCCAATACTGAGACGCTTCCTATAACATGAGATGTGATGTCTCAATGCTTCTAATACCAAACCTGAGATCTTTTCTATAACATGAGATGTGATATCCAACTCCTTCCCATTCCAATCCTGAGACCCTTCCTATAGCATGTGATGTGATATCTCAATGCTTATACCAAACCTGAGACCCTTCCTATAGCTTGAGATGTGATATCCAACTCCTTCCCATTCCAATCCTGAGACCCTTCCTATAGCATGAGATGTGATATCTCAATACTTCTAATACCAAACCTGAGATCCTTCCGATAACATGAGATGTGATATCCAAATCCTTCCCCTTCCAAACCTGAGACCCTCCCTTTAGCATGAGATGTGATATCCAACTCCTTCCGATTCCAATCCTGAGACCATTCTGATAGCATGAGATGTGATATCTCAATGCTTCTAATACCATACCTGAGATCCTTCCGATAGCATGAGATGTGATATCTCAATGCTTCTAATACCAAACCTGAGATCCTTCCTATAACATGAGATGTGATATCCAAATCCTTCCCCTTCCAAACCTGAGACCCTCCCTTTAGCATGAGTTGTGATATCCAACTCCTTCCCATTCCAATCCTGAGACCCTTCTGATAGCATGAGATGTGATATCTCAATGCCTCTAATACCAAACCTGAGATCCTACCTCTAACATGAAATGTGATATCCAACTCTTTCCCCTTCCAAACCTGAGAGCCTTCCTATAGCATGAGATGTGATATCCAAGTCCTTCCCATTCCAATCCTGAGACCCTTCCTATAACATGAGATGTGATATCCAACTCATTCCCATTCCAACCTGAGACCCTTCCTATAGCATGAGATGGGATATCCAACTCCTTCCAAATCCAATCCTGATACCCTTCCGATAGCATGAGATGTGATATCCCAATGCTTATACCAAACCTGAGACCCATACTATTGCATGAGATGTGATATCAAACTCCTTCCCATTCCAATCCTGAGACCCTTCCTATAGCTTGAGATGTGATATCCAACTCCTTCTCATTCCAATTCTGAGACCCTTCCTATACCATGAGACTTGATATCTCAGTGCTTCTAATACCAAACCTGAGACCCGTCCTATAACATGAGATGTGATATCCAAATCCTTCCCCTTCCAAACCTTAGACCCTTCCTTTATCATGAGATGTGATATCCAACTCCTTCCCATTCCAATCCTGAGACCCTTCACATATCATGAGATGTGATATCTCAATGCTTCTAATATCAAACTTGAGACCCTCCCTATAGCATGAGATGTGATATCCAAGTCCTTCCCATTCCAATCCTGAGACCCTTCCTATAGCATGAGATGTGATATCTCAATGCTTCTAATACCAAACCTGAGACCCTTCCTATAACATGAGATGGGAATATCCAACTCCTTCCCATTCCAATCCTGAGACCCTTCCGATAGAAGAGATGTGATATCTCAATGCTTATACCAAACCTGAGATCCTTCCTATAGCATGAGATGTGATATCCTACTCCTTCCCATTCCAATCCTGAGACCCTTCCTATAGCATGAGATGTGATATCTCAATGCTTCTAATATCAAACTTGAGACCCTCCCTATAGCATGAGATGTGATATCCAAGTCCTTCCCATTCCAATCCTGAGACACTTCCTATAGCATGAGATGTGATATCTCAATGCTTCTAATACCAAACCTGAGACTCTTCCTATAACATGAGATGGGATATCCAACTCCTTCCCATTCCAATCCTGAGACCCTTCTGATAGCAGAGATGTGATATCTCAAAGCTTATACCAAACCTGAGACCCTTCCTATGGCTTGAGATGTCATATACAATTCCTTCCCATTCCAATCCTGAGACCCTTCCGATAGCATGAGATGTGATATCTCAATGCTTATACCAAACCTGAGACCCTTCCTATAGCATGAGATGTGATATCCAACTCCTTCCCATTCCAATCCTGAGACCCTTCCTATAGCATGAGATGTGATGTCTCAATGCTTCTAATACCAAACCTGAGATCCTTCGTTTAACATGAGATGTGATATCCAACTCCTTCCATTCCAATCCTGAGACCCTTCCTATAGCATGAGATGTGATATCTCAATGCTTATACCAAACCTGAGACCCTTCCTATAGCATGAGATGTGATATCCAACTCCTTCCCATTCCAATCCTGAGACCCTTCCTATAGCATGAGATGAGATATCTCAATGCCTCTAATACCAAACCTGAGATCCTTCCTCTAACATAAAATGTGATATCCAACTCCTTCCCTTTCCAAACCTGAGAGCCTATCCATAGCATGAGATGTGATATCCAAGTCCTTCCCATTCCAATCCTTAGACCCATCCTACAGCATGCAATATGATATCTCAATGATTCTAATAACAATCCTGAGACCCGTCCTATAACATGAGATGGTATATCCAACTCCTTCCCATCCCAATCCTGAGACACTTCCGATTGCAGAGATGTGATATCTCATTGCTTATACCAAACCTGAGACTCTTCCTATAACATGAGATGTGATATCTGTTAGGAAAGATTTCGTAATTGTAGGTAATTTTCCTTCCATGTGGCAACCCCTAAACTTTTTGCTGTTGTTTTTCACCTTGTTCTCGACTTTGCCAGAGAAGTGCAGCCTTCTGCCGCACTCCTCTGGGCTTTCGCTCCTTTCTTACGGGGAAACTGACATGCCCTTAAAACAGTCAGTACCGGGAAACGCTGTTTTCCGTAGTTTCTTTTATCATGTTGCGGCTTTCGTGCAACATGACACAAGAGGGCACTGTAAGCTAAGTTACTGCTCTCTTGGGATTCTAGCCTTCTACAGGCCCTAGATACTCTTTCAGGATTGTAACTGATCGGTGCAAGTGATTCACGGACGGGAATGGTGGCAGCGATCGTTTCTTGTGTTTTGAGCTCCTTTTGGCGTTCTAAGCGCGTTTTTCGCACTTAACCCAAAATGGTGGCCTGGCTCCCAAAATGGCCAGACCACGAGGCTCCTTTGTCCTGTCCGCTGACCGTCTTGCTCCCTTCACCTTCCCCAGGTCGAGCCGACCCGGGGCCTTCCTTATTTGGGCATGTACTTTCCCGCGAAACACGGATGCTTTCGCGGGCTTCTACATGTCTTGTGTGTGCCTCCAGGATGTGGGCTGGGATGTCTGGTCCCAATACACATCCTGGGTGCCAGAGAGTCTAGGGTGGTGTGAATGCCTGGGACCACCGTGGTCCGTGATAGGTCCACGAATGGTGTGAGTGTTGATGAGCGGATCTCCCATTGGGTCCCCTCCGTTTTGGAGCGAAGGGAACCGTGGATAAGAGGGGGCTGGAAACACCACTACCATGTCGATCTCTTGAGTTCTCACGAAGGAAGGAATACAGGAGCCAAGTATCCTGCAACCAAGAGGCTGAACCGAGGAATCGCTGGTGACCCGCTGAAGGACTGCTCCTCTGCACTGCTGTCGCCTTGTGAAACCCTTTTCACCTTTGATCGAACCAGAAGGCCTGTACTGGTACTTCAACCCTTGTAATAGCGGGGACAGCTATTCTCGGCATCTTCACCATCTCCTGCTAGTAAGCCTTCGGAAGCGTCTCTGGGCCATCCAGCAGACTGACCAGCCTACACAGGAGTCTTGCTCTGTAACCGCCGCCAGGTTGTGTAGTATATCGAGTCCTTGTCACTCTCACATGATTCGTACACTTGGCGTTCCCAGGTCTGAAGTGAGTAGTGTACATTAGGCTCAGATACACACCGCCGCTCCGTTGCCCTGCTGTGGTAACAAACTGTCTGGGTTCCTTCGTTTGGGACGTCTTTTACTCAACTCTGCTGCTGCAGACTCAACACGACGACGAGACGTCCCCTGCTCTTCTGAACCTGCCAGCGACTGAAACTGACGCGGAGAAGCCTGAGTCTGCTTGCATCGTGGACCGGTGAGTAGCATAGCTAGGAACTGGTCGCCCTCCTGCAGGAGCCCATAGCTTTTCCCCGCTGTGTCAAAACAGCACGCCTTTCCGTACTCGCGCTCTGCTTCTGCCCACAGTGGAGGCTGCGCTTGAGTCGTGGAACACTGTTCTTCTTCGTTTGTGCACTAAACTGAACTGCCTGATCTCCCTCGAAGAGACTCCCCTTTTGCCCGTTGGCACCAGCGTGTGCAGGTACTTTTGAGCACAAGGCTCCACTCTTCGTAGGGCTCGGACTTCCTTTTAGTTAGGTGCCTCTGAAGGCGGACTGGGTCTAAGCATTATTTCGCACTGCCTGTTTTCCTTCCCTTTTAGGTGGACTACACATTTCGTGCATCTAACGCTTGAGACTTGTTTGTATTTGTATATATATTGTATTGGTATGGTATGTGTTGGTTTACTAGAGTTGTATTGTGATTTCTCGCTACGGTCATTGTTTTAAAGGCCTTGGAATAAATGTGTATATATTTTTAATATAGCACCTGTTTGGAGTAGTTTGTAAGTGTCCTTGCTTTGTGTGCTCATTGCAGGCTTTCAGTCACCCTCACCCCTCTTGAGACCTAGGGCCTCATTACACGGACGGCGGTAAGGGTTAACGGTCACCGTTAATGGCAACGGTGACCGTTAACCCTTACCGCCGTACTACGAGGTCCCTTTGCGGGTTGGAGGAACTAACGCCTGCTTCTTGCAGGCGTTAAGTACCAACCCGCTAAGGGACCTCGGAGCTAATTACGGCACCGCAAAATTGCGGTGCCGTAATTAGCGCCTCTCCCATTCCCATAGAGCCCTATGGGGCTGAAATGGGAATGGGGAAGGGCAATGGCGGAAAGGGGATTTACCGCCCCTCCAACACTGGAATGGGGCGGTAAATCCCCTTTCCGCCAAGGCGGTGCCGTTAATTTACCGGCATGGTCCAGGGTGCTAATAGCACCCTGGATTACCGCCTTCCGTGTAATGAGGCCCCTAGTCTTGACCGCCGCGATCGCTACCTTGATTGGTCTGGCTTGTCCAGAGGTTACCCTGTTCCAAGAAATTAGGTTGGCCTTCTGAACTTCTGCGCCACCAGGACAGAGTTCAGAAATCCGTCTTAACAATATCCAACTCCTTCCCGTTCCAAACCTGAGACCCTTCCTATAGCATGAGATGTGATATCCAACTCCTTCCCATCCCAATCCTGAGACATTTCCGATTGCAGAGATGTGATATCTCAATGCTTATACCAAACCTGAGACTCTTCCTATAACATGAGATGTGATATCCAACTCCTTCCCGTTCCAAACCTGAGACCCTTCCTATAGCATGAGATGTGATATCCAACTCCTTCCCATTCCAATCCTGAGACCCTTCCGATAGCATGAGATGTGATATCTCAATGCTTCTAATACCAAACCTGAGATCCTTCCTATAACATGTGATGTGATATCCAAATCCTTCCCCTTCCAAACCTGAGACCCTCCCTTTAGCATGAGATGTGATATCCAACTCCTTCCCATTCCAATCCTGAGACCCTTATGATAGCATGAGATGTGATATCTCAATGCCTCTAATACCAAACCTGAGATCCTTCCTATAACATGAGATGTGATATCCAAATCCTTCCCCTTCCAAACCTGAGACCCTCCCTTTAGCATGAGATGTGATATCCAAATCCTTCACATTCCAATCCTGAGACCCTTCTGATAGCATGAGATGTGATATCTCAATGACTCTAATACCAAACCTGAGATCCTACCTCTAACATGAAATGTGATATCCAACTCCTTCCCTTTCCAAACCTGAGACCCTGCCTATAGCATGAGATGTGATATCCAAGTCCTTCCCATTCCAATCCCGAGACCCTTCCTATAGCATGTGATGTGATATCTCAATGCTTATACCAAACCTGAGACCCTTCCTATGGCATGAGATGTCATAGACAACTCCTTCCCATTCCAATCCTGAGACCCTTCCTATAGCATGTGATGTGATATCGCAATGCTTATACCAAACCTGAGACCCTTCCTATAGCTTGAGATGTGATATCCAACTCCTTCCCATTCCAATCCTGAGACCCTTCCTATAGCATGAGATGTGATATCTCAATACTTCTAATACCAAACCTGAGATCCTTCCGATAACATGAGATGTGATATCCAAATCCTTCCCCTTCCAAACCTGAGACCTTCCCTTTAGCATGAGATGTGATATCCAACTCCTTCACATTCCAATCCTGAGACCCTTCTGATAGCATGAGATGTGATATCTCAATGCTTCTAATACCAAACCTGAGATCCTTCCGATAGCATGAGATGTGATATCTCAATGCTTCTAATACCAAACCTGAGATCCTACCTCTAACATGAAATGTGATATCCAACTATTTCCCCTTCCAAACCTGAGAGCCTTCCTATAGCATGAGATGTGATATCCAAGTCCTTCCCATTCCAATCCTGAGACCCTTCCTATAACATGAGATGTGATATCCAACTCCTTCCCATTCCAACCTGAGACCCTTTCTATAGCATGAGATGGGATATCCAACTCCTTCCAAATCCAATCCTGATACCCTTCCGATAGCATGAGATTTGATATCCCAATGCTTATACCAAACCTGAGACCCATACTATGGCATGAGATGTGATATCAAACTCCTTCCCATTCCAATCCTGAGACCCTTCCTATAGCTTGAGATGTGATATCCAACTCCTTCCCATTCCAATCCTGAGACCCTTCCTATAGCATGAGATGTGATATCTCAATGCTTCTAATATCAAACTTGAGACCCTCCCTATAGCATGAGATGTGATATCCAAGTCCTTCCCATTCCAATCTTGAGACACTTCCTATAGCATGAGATGTGATATCTCAATGCTTCTAATACCAAACCTGAGACTCTTCCTATAACATGAGATGGGATATCCAACTCCTTCCCATTGCAATCCTGAGACCCTTCCGATAGCAGAGATGTGATATCTCAATGCTTATACCAAACCTGAGACCCTTCCTACGGCATGAGATGTCATATACAACTCCTTCCCATTCCAATCCTGAGACCCTTCCTATAGCATGAGATGTGATATCTCAATGCTTATACCAAACCTGAGACCCTTCCTATATCATGAGATGTGATATCCAACTCCTTCCCATTCCAATCCTGAGACCCTTCCTATAGCATGAGATGTGATGTCTCAATGCTTCTAATACCAAACCTGAGACCCTTCCTATAGCATGAGATGTGATATCTCAATGCCTCTAATACCAAACCTGAGATCCTTCCTCTAACATGAAATGTGATATCCAACTCCTTCCCTTTCCAAACCTGAGAGCCTATCCATAGCATGAGATGTGATATCCAAGTCCTTCCCATTCCAATCCTTAGACCCTTCCTACAGCATGCAATATGATATCCTAATGATTCTAATAACAATCCTGAGACCGGTCCTATAACATGAGATGGGATATCCAACTCCTTCCCATTCCAATCCTGAGACACTTCCGATAGCAGAGATGTGATATCTCAATGCTTATACCAAACCTGAGACCCTTCCTATAACATGAGATCGGATATTCAACTCCTTCCCGTTCCAAACCTGAGACCCTTCCTTTAGCATGAGATGTGATATCCAGCTCCTTCCCATTCCAATCCTGAGACACTTCCGATAGCATGAGATGTGATATCTCAATGCTTCTAATATCAAAACTGAGACCCTCCCTATAGTATGATATGTGATATCTAAGTCCTTCCCATTCCAATCTTGAGACCCTTCCTATAGCATGAGATGTGATATCTCAATTCTTCTACCAAACCTGAGACCCTTCCTTTAGCATGAGATGTGATATCCAACTCCTTCCCATTCCAATCCTGAGACCCTTCCTATAGCATGAGATGTGATATCTCAATGCTTCTAATACCAAACCTGAGATCCATCCGATAACATGAGATCTGATATCCAAATCCTTCCCCTTCCAAACCTGAGACCCTCCCTTTAGCATGAGATGTGATATCCAACTCCTTCCCATTCCAATCCTGAGAACCTTCTGATAGCATGAGATGTGATATCTCAATGCTTCTAATACCAAACCTGAGATCCTTCCTATAACATGAGATGTGATATCCAAATCCTTCCCCTTCCAAACCTGAGACCCTCACTTTACATGAGATGTGATATCCAACTCCTTCCCATTCCAATCCTGAGACCCTTCTGATAGCATGAGATGTGATATCTCAATGCCTCTAATACCAAACCTGAGATCCTACCTCTAACATGAAATGTGATATCCAACTCTTTCCCCTTCCAAACCTGAGAGCCTTCCTATAGCATGAGATGTGATATCCAAGTCCTTCCCATTCCAATCCTGAGACCCTTCCTATAGCATGAGATGGGATATCCAACTCATTCCAAATCCAATCCTGATACCCTTCCGATAGCATGAGATGTGATATCCCAATGCTTATACCAAACCTGAGACCCATACTATGGCATGAGATGTGATATCAAACTCCTTCCCATTCCAATCCTGAGACCCTTCCTATAGCTTGAGATGTGATATCCAACTCCTTCCCATTCCAATTCTGAGACCCTTCCTATACCATGAGACTTGATATCTCAATGCTTCTAATACCAAACCTGAGACCGGTCCTATAACATGAGATGTGATATCCAAATCCTTCCCCTTCCAAACCTTAGACCCTTCTTTTATCATGAGATGTGATATCCAACTCCTTCCCATTCCAATCCTGAGACCCTTCCGATATCATGAGATGTGATATCTCAATGCTTCTAATATCAAACTTGAGACCCTCCCTATAGCATGAGATGTGATATCCAAGTCCTGCCCATTGCAATCCTGAGACCCTTCCTATAGCATGAGATGTGATGTCTCAATGCTTCGAATACCAAACCTGAGACCCTTCCTATAACATGAGATGGGAATATCCAACTCCTTCCCATTCCAATCCTGAGACCCTTCCGATAGCAGAGATGTGATATCTCAATGCTTATACCAAACCTGAGATCCTTCCTATAACATGAGATGTGATAACCAACTCCTTCCCATTCCAATCCTGAGACACTTCCTATAGCAAGAGATGTGATATCTCACTGATTATACCAAACCTGAGACCCTTCCTATAGCATGAGATGTGATATCCAACTCCTTCCCATTCCAATCCTGAGACCCTTCCTATAGCATGAGATGTGATATCTCAATGCTTCTAATATCAAACTTGAGACACTCCCTATAGCATGAGATGTGATATCCAAGTCCTTCCCATTCCAATCCTGAGACACTTCCTATAGCATGAGATGTGATGTCTCAATGCTTCTAATACCAAACCTGAGATCCTTCCTATAACATGAGATGTGATATCCAACTCCTTCCATTCCAATCCTGAGACCCTTCCTATAGCATGAGATGTGATATCTCAATGCTTATACCAAACCTGAGATCCTTCCTCTAACATGAAATGTGATATCCAACTCCTTCCCTTTCCAAACCTGAGAGCCTATCCATAGCATGAGATGTGATATCCAAGTCCTTCCCATTCCAATCCTTAGACCCTTCCTACAGCATGCAATATGATATCTCAATGATTCTAATAACAATCCTGAGACCCGTCCTATAACATGAGATGGGATATCCAACTCCTTCCCATTCCAATCCTGAGACGCTTCCGATAGCAGAGATGTGATATCTCAATGCTTATACCAAACCTGAGACCCTTCCTATAACATGAGATCGGATATCCAACTCCTTCCCGTTCCAAACCTGAGACCCTTCCTTTTGCATGAGATGTGATATCCAGCTCCTTCCCATTTCAATCCTGAGACACTTCCGATAGCATGAGATGTGATATCTCAATGCTTCTAATATCAAAACTGAGACCCTCCCTATAGCATGATATGTGATATCTAAGTCCTTCCCATTCCAATCCTGAGACCCTTCCTATAGCATGAGATGTGATATCTCAATGCTTCTACCAAACCTGAGACCCTTCCTTTAGCATGAGATGTGATATCCAACTCCTTCCCATTTAAATCCTGAGACTCTTCCTATAGCATGAGATGTGATATCTCAATACTTCTAATACCAAACCTGAGATCCTTCCGATAACATGAGATGTGATATCCAAATCCTTCCCCTTCCAAACCTGAGACCCTCCCTTTAGCATGAGATGTGATATCCAACTCCTTCCCATTCCAATCCTGAGAACCTTCTGATAGCATGAGATGTGATATCTCAATGCTTCTAATACCAAACCTGAGATCCTTCCGATAGCATGAGATGTGATATCTCAATGCTTCTAAAACCAAACCTGAGATCCTTCCTATAACATGAGATGTGATGTCCAAATCCTTCCCCTTCCAAACCTGAGACCCTCCCTTTAGCATGAGATGTGATATCCAACTCCTTCCCATTCCAATCCTGAGACCCTTCTGATAGCATGAGATGTGATATCTCATTGCCTCTAATACCAAACCTGAGATCCTACCTCTAACATGAAATGTGATATCCAACTCTTTCCCCTTCCAAACCTGAGAGCCTTCCTATAGCATGAGATGTGATATCCAAGTCCTTCCCATTCCAATCCTGAGACCCTTCCTATAACATGAGATGTGATATCCAACTCCTTCCCATTCCAACCTGAGACCCTTCCTATAGCATGAGATGGGATATCCAACTCCTTCCAAATCCAATCCTGATACCCTTCCGATAGCATGAGATGTGATATCCCAATGCTTATACCAAACCTGAGACCCATACTATTGCATGAGATGTGATATCAAACTCCTTCCCATTCCAATCCTGAGACCCTTCCTATAGCTTGAGATGTGATATCCAACTCCTTCTCATTCCAATTCTGAGACCCTTCCTATATCATGAGACTTGATATCTCAGTGCTTCTAATACCAAACCTGAGACCCGTCCTATAACATGAGATGTGATATCCAAACCCTTCCCCTTCCAAACCTTAGACCATTCCTTTATCATGAGATGTGATATCCAACTCCTTCCCATTCCAATCCTGAGACCCTTCCGATATCATGAGATGTGATATCTCAATGCTTCTAATATCAAACTTGAGACCCTCCCTATAGCATGAGATGTGATATCCAAGTCCTTCCCATTCCAATCCTGAGACCCTTCCTATAGCATGAGATGTGATATCTCAATGCTTCTAATACCAAACCTCAGACCCTTCCTATAACATGAGATGGGAATATCCAACTCCTTCCCATTCCAATCCTGAGACCCTTCCGATAGAAGAGATGTGATATCTCAATGCTTATACCAAACCTGAGATCCTTCCTATAGCATGAGATGTGATATCCTACTCCTTCCCATTCCAATCCTGAGACCCTTCCTATAGCATGAGATGTGATATCTCAATGCTTCTAATATCAAACTTGAGACCCTCCCTATAGCATGAGATGTGATATCCAAGTCCTTCCCATTCCAATCCTGAGACACTTCCTATAGCATGAGATGTGATATCTCAATGCTTCTAATACCAAACCTGAGACTCTTCCTATAACATGAGATGGGATATCCAACTCCTTCCCATTCCAATCCTGAGACCCTTCCGATAGCAGAGATGTGATATCTCAAAGCTTATACCAAACCTGAGACCCTTCCTATGGCTTGAGATGTCATATACAACTCCTTCCCATTCCAATCCTGAGACCCTTCCGATAGCATGAGATGTGATATCTCAATGCTTATACCAAACCTGAGACCCTTCCTATAGCATGAGATGTGATATCCAACTCCTTCCCATTCCAATCCTGAGACCCTTCCTATAGCATGAGATGTGATGTCTCAATGCTTCTAATACCAAACCTGAGATCCTTCGTTTAACATGAGATGTGATATCCAACTCCTTCCATTCCAATCCTGAGACCCTTCCTATAGCATGAGATGTGATATCTCAATGCTTATACCAAACCTGAGACCCTTCCTATAGCATGAGATGTGATATCCAACTCCTTCCCATTCCAATCCTGAGACCCTTCCTATAGCATGAGATGTGATATCTCAATGCCTCTAATACCAAACCTGAGATCCTTCCGCTAACATGAAATGTGATATCCAACTCCTTCCCTTTCCAAACCTGAGAGCCTATCCATAGCATGAGATGTGATATCCAAGTCCTTCCCATTCCAATCCTTAGACCCTTCCTACAGCATGCAATATGATATCTCAATGATTCTAATAACAATCCTGAGACCCGTCCTATAACATGAGATGGGATATCTAACTCCTTCCCATCCCAATCCTGAGACACTTCCGATTGCAGAGATGTGATATCTCAATGCTTATACCAAACCTGTGACTCTTCCTATAACATGAGATGTGATATCTGTTAGGAAAGATTTCGTAATTGTAGGTAATTTTCCTTCCATGTGGCAACCCCTAAACTTTTTGCTGTTGTTTTTCACCTTGTTCTCGACTTTGCCAGAGAAGTGCAGCCTTCTGCCGCACTCCTCTGGGCTTTCGCTCCTTTCTTACGGGGAAACTGACATGCCCTTAAGACAGTCAGTACCGGGAAATGCTGTTTTCCGTAGTTTCTTTTATCATGTTGCGGCTTTCGTGCAACATGACACAAGAGGGCACTGTAAGCTAAGTTACTGCTCTCTTGGGATTCTAGCCTTCTACAAGCCCTAGATACTCTTTCAGGATTGTAACTGATCGGTGCAAGTGATTCACAGACGGGAATGGTGGCAGCGATCGTTTCTTGTGTTTTGAGCTCCTTTTGGCGTTCTAAGCGCGTTTCTCGCACTTAACCCAAAATGGTGGCCTGGCTCCCAAAATGGCCAGACCACGAGGCTCCTTTGTACTGTCTGCTGACCGTCTTGCTCCCTTCACCTTCCCCAGGTCGAGCCGACCCGGGGCCTTCCTTATTTGGGCATGTACTTTCCCGCGAAACACGGTTGCTTTCGCGGGCTTCTACATGTCTTGTGTGTGCCTCAAGGATGTGGGCTGGGATGTCTTGTCCCGTGTGAATGCCTGGGACCACCGTGGTCCGTGATAGGTCCACGAATGGTGTGAGTGTTGATGAGCAGATCTCCCATTGGGTCCCCACCGTTTTGGCGCGAAGGGAACCGTGGATAAGAGGGGGCTGGAAACACCACTACCATGTCGATCTCCTGAGTTCTCACGAACGAAGGAATACAGGAGCCAAGTATCCTGCAACCAAGAGGCTGAACCGAGGAATCGCTGGTGACCCGCTGAAGGACTGCTCCTCTGCACTGCTGTCGCCTTGTGAAACCCTTTTCACCTTTGATCGAACCAGAAGGCCTGTACTAGTACTTCGACCCTTGGAATAGCGGGGACAGCTATTCTCGGCATCTTCACCATCTCCTGCTAGTAAGCCTTCGGAAGCGTCTCTGGGCCATCCAGCAGACTGACCAGCCTACATAGGAGTCTTGCTCTGTAACCGCCACCAGGTTGTGTAGTATATCGAGTCCTTGTCACTCTCACACGATTCGTACACTTGGCGTTCCCAGGTCTGAAGTGAGTAGTGTACATTTGGCTCAGATACACACTGCCGCTCCGTTGTCCTGCTGTGGTAACAAACTGTGCGGGTTCCTTCGTTTGGGACGTCTTTTACTCAACTCTGTTGCTGCAGACTCAACACGACGACGAGACGTCCCCTGCTCTTCTGAACCTGCCAGCGACTGAAACTGACGCGGAGAAGCCTGGGTCTGCTTGCATCGGCGACCGGTGAGTAACATAGCTAGGAACTGGTCGCCCTCCTGCAGGAGCCCATAGCTTTTCCCCGCTGTGTCAAAACAGCACGCCTTTCCGTACTCGCGTTCTGCTTCTGCCCACAGTGGAGGCTGCGCTTGAGTCGCGGAACACTGTTCTTCTTCGTTTGTGCACTAAACTGAACTGCCTGATCTCCCTCGAAGAGACTCCCCTTTTGCCCGTTGGCACCAGCGTGTGCAGGTACTTTTGAGCACAAGGCTCCACTCTTCGTAGGGCTCGGACTTCCTTTTAGTTAGGTGCCTCTGAAGGCGGACTGGGTCTAAGCATTATTTCGCACTGCCTGTTTTCCTTCCCTTTTAGGTGGACTACACATTTTGTGCATCTAACGCTTGAGACTTGTTTGTATTTGTATATATATTGTATTGGTATGGTTTGTGTTGGTGTCCTAGAGTTGTATTGTGATTTCTCGCTACGGTCATTGTTTTAAAGGCCTTGGAATAAATGTGTATATATTTTTAATATAGCACCTGTTTGGAGTAGTTTGTAAGTGTCCTTGCTTTGTGTGCTCATTGCGGGCTTTCAGTCACCCTCACCCCTCTTGAGACCTAGTCTTGACCGCCACGATCGCTACCTTGATTGGTCTGGCTTGTCCAGAGGTTTCCCTGTTCCAAGAAATTAGGTTGGCCTTCTGAACTTCTGCGCCACCAGGACAGAGTTCAGAAATCCGTCTTAACAAATTGGTGTACAGCGGTGGGATACGACTGAAGGTATCCAGTGTTGCGCACGAACTAAGGCATTTCAAGTTATTCCTACCAGGACACGAAGTGAATTGTTGTAGTATAACTTTTAAAAGGCCATAGTCCTATCTAACAGTATGGAAACAAATACCTTGTTAACTTTAAATGCTTCCAAATCAGAAACATTGAAAAAGATGTGTGCGGAGAGAGGTGTTTCCTCTCAAGGCACGAAATTGGATATGATCCAAGAATCGTGGCGTGGCAAGAAGCGCAGCTTGACGCTATAACTTCTGAGGACAGTGCGGAAGGAGGTGGGGCTGCTCTCACTGGTAGAACCGACGGTTCTGCCGCTGCACTGATCCACCGCGACCACGAGGACAGGGAGGATGAGATGTCTAATGTTTCCTCTGCCAGTGTTGATGGGGAGGCTATGCTTGAATTGAAGAAGCAAGAGCTGCGGTTTAGGCAGAAGGAGCTTGAATTCAGCATAGCCAAACTAAAAATCGAACAGTCAGAAAAACAGAAAGACAGGGATCACCAGTTGGAACTGGCCAATCTTCAGGTTGCAAATGGGTCCAAGGGTCCTGGACATGGGTCTGGGGCCTCCTCTCATCCACGGTTTCCGAAAGATCTGGTCAGTGTGTATGAGGAAAGGAATGACATTATGGACTGGCTGAATGCGTTTGAGTATGCATGCGAAGTTCAACAAGTTGACAATGCTGATAAGATTGCCTGGTTACTCAGCAGACTGCCCCATTCTGGCTGTAGTGCCATTATGGAAATGTCGAAGGCTGAGCGAGCTGATTTCGCAATGTTAAAGCAAACTCTCATTTTAAAGTTTGGGAAGACTCCGGCCCAATATTTGAAACGATTCATAGAGTATAAGAAAAAGGAAGGTGGTACTTGGGTATCTTATGTCACTGAATCCTTGAAAAACTTAACTGGCTGGGTCGAAGGTTATAAGGTTTCTACCTTCGAAAGGCATGATAAATCTTGTCATGCTGGAACACATTTTTGCATCTTCTTCCACGGAGCTTAAGCAGCATTTGGCTGATTCGAAGGAGATAGATCCTAAGAAGCTGGCCATTGCAGCAGACTTATGGGTGTCACATCGAGTGTCCCATAAGGACAAAACTCATCCTGGTAAGCAGGAGGAAGGGAAAAAGTCCAAAGATAAGGAGGGTGGAGAATCTGATAAATCTTCTTCTCAAAAGGGCCACAAAAAGAAAAATAAGGGTAAGACACAAGAGAACTCACAGGGTAGTGGAGGTCAGCCTCCGAAACAGAACTCTGGTTACAATAAGCCTCCCTATGTAAACAGACCCAATGGATCTTGTTTTGCTTGTGGAGCAACTGACCACGTGAAGGGGGATCCCCGGTGTAAGGTTAGACCTTTGGGGGTCCACTTCGCTAATCTGGCCTTCTCCTCCTACGAGGAAGAAGAGATTACAGGAGCATCCTTATCCTCAGACTCATTTCCCAGCGGGATAGAGGCTGAGGTAGTTTTAGTTTCCCTGGGTTCCTGCTAGCCTAAAGTCACAGAGGCTTATGCTAGGATTCCAGATAATACCAAGCACTACTTTAAAGACAGTGTGCTGATCAATGGAGTAGATACTCCAGCTCTTAGGGATAGTGGGTGCAGTCGAACTGTAGTGGATTCTACCTTGGTAGACTCAGAGGAAGTTGCCAGAGCTACTCTGATGCCCACTAAGTTGGCTGACGGCCCACTCCGTATGTTCCCAGTAATACCTGTAAATCTTACTTTAAATGGTACAGCAGTCAGGATTCCAGTGAGCATTCAGAGAAACGTCCCGGGAAAGGTCTTGTTAGGTAATGATCTCAGAGCTTTAGGGCTCGTAGGAGACACTGCCGAAAGACCCTACACACGGTCTCAAGCACGGGCAGCATTGGCCAAGACCAATACGCCGCCCCAGCCGAAGGGGAAACCCAAGGCGAAAGGAGTCAACAAGTCAAGACGAGGGAAAGAGAATATTCCCCCGAGCTCGCCTACCACTGCGGTGGAGGAAGTTGGTCAATCGCCCGGGCCTGACGAGGAGGTGGCGATGCCTGAAGTATTTGACCCCAACGACCATCCTGAACTAAAAGACTTGTTAGTTGAAGGAGGTCCTGATAGGGACGAATTCAGTAAAGGCCAACGTGAGTGCCCATCTCTGGAAGGCCTAAGGAGACAGGCCTGCTCCCAGCTTGAGGGTGAACCTCCTGGGACGCATAGGATTTATTGGGAAGGTGGACTCCTGTATAGTGAGCCCACAGAGTCTACAGAAGGAGACCATAGGAGGTTGGTGGTTCCCCTTGCTGTTAGGCCCTTCCTCCTGCAGTTGGCGCATGAAGTGCTCCTTGCTGGTCACCTTGGTATTAAGAGGACCAAGCAAAGGTTATCCATGCACTTCTACTGGCCCAAGATGGGGGTGCAAGTAGAAAGTCACTGCAGGAGTTGTGCCTCCTGCCAGTTATCTGGTAAGGTTGGCTCGACAATCCAAGCTCCGTTGGTACCGCTCCCAGTTGTGGGGGTACCATTTGAAAGGGTAGGGATCGACATCGTTGGTCCCCTTGACCCGCAAACATCCTCGGGCAATAGGTTTATCCTGGTGCTGGTCGACCATGCAACCAGATATCCTGAGGCCATCCCATTGAAAACTGTAACTGCCAAGTCAGTTGCAAAAGCTTTACTTGGCATATTTACTAGGGTTGGCTTCCCTAAAGAAGTTGTGTCAGATCGTGGCAGCAACTTTATGTCGAAGTATATGCAGGCTATGTGGAAAGAATGTGGGGTCACCTACAAGTTCTCTTCTGCATACCACCCCCAGACCAATGGTCTGGTGGAACGTTTCAACAGAACGTTAAAAAGCATGATTGGGGCTCTGGAGAAGCTTCAGAGAAGACAATGGGATCTTCTTTTACCATGCTTACTGTTTGCCTACCGAGAGGTACCACAGGAGGGTGTTGGCTTCAGCCCCTTCAAACTTCTGTTTGGTCATCCTGTACGGGGACCCTTAGCCATAGTCAAAGAGGGATGGGAGATGCCCACTCCCCCTGTTACTACCAACGTAGTTGATTATGTGCTAGGGCTCAGAAAACGGATGGTACTTCTGATGGGCTTGGCTAGTGATAAATTGAAGGCAGGACAAGCGCTGGTGAAACATTGGTACGACCAGAAAGCTTCCCTCATCAACTTTACACCTGGTCAGCAAGTCCTGATCATGAATCCCATAAGGCCTTGAGCTTTACAGGACAAATGGTCAGGCCCTTACACAGTGGTGGAGCCCCTGGGTGAGGTTAAATATTTAGTGGACCTTGGAAGGCCTGGACAGGCTCCAAAAGTGTTTCACGTGAATAGGATGAAGGCTTTCGTCCCAAGAGTTGAAATCGCAGCACTGTTACTGGCTTCAGATGTTGAGGAAGAGGAGTCTGAACCTCTCCCCGACCTGTTCCAAAGCGGTCCTTCAGATAGCTCCTTTGAGGGTGTCCGAGTGGCCCCTCACCTGACTTCTGATCAGCAGGCTGAGGTGAAAAGTTTGCTTAGGCAGTTTTCCCCCCTGTTTTCACAGTCGCCTGGTTTGACACCTTGGTGCAAACATAACATAGACACAGGAGACAGTGTACCTACCAAAAGTAGGGGATACAGGATGTCAGACAAAGTACGGTCTTATATTAAGACCGAGGTCAACAAGATGTTAGACCTTGGGGTGATTGAACCCTCTAGTAGTCCTTGGTCCAGCCCTGTGGTTTTCGTTCCAAAGGCAGGCACTTCTGAATTGAGGTTCTGCGTGGATTACAGGGCTCTGAATGCTGTCACCAAGACAGATGCACACCCCTTGCCTCGAACAGATGAGCTGGTGGATACTTTGGGTGCCTCCAAGTACCTCAGCACGTTTGACCTCACTGCTGGCTATTGGCAAATAGCTTTAGCAGAACATGCCAAGGAGAAGACAGCGTTTTCTACTCCAGACGGCCTTTACCAATTCCGGGTAATGCCGTTCGGGTTGAAGAATGCACCTGCCACTTTCCAGAGGCTTGTGCATCATGTTTTGAATGGGTTGGACGAATTCTGTCTTGCATATCTGGACGATATAGCAGTTTTCAGTGCCACCTGGGAAGACCATGTGAAACACCTCGGGGTGTGCTCCAGGCTCTTCAGAAAGCTCACTTGACCATAAAGGCTAGTAAATGCCAGATTGGACAAGGCTCAGTGTTTTACCTTGGACATGAAGTAGGTGGAGGGAGGATACAGCCTCTACCCAGTAAAGTACAAGCAGTACAAGACTGGCCTACCCCCACTACACAAACCCAAGTGAGAGCCTTCTTAGGACTCACGGGGTATTACCGCAATTTTGTGGCAGACTATGGCACCATAGCTGCCCCTCTGACTGCCCTCACAACTCTGAAGAAACCCAAGAAGGTAACTTGGACCGACGAGTGTGAGAAGGCCTTCAATGGCTTAAAAGACTCCTTGTGCCAGGCCCCTGTCCTCAGGGCCCCTGATTATCAAAGACCTTTTATCGTGCAGACGGACGCCTCTGACACTGGGATAGGAGCTGTACTATCGCAAGTAGATGAGAAGGGTAAGGAACACCCTATTGGTTTTATTAGTCGCCAGTTTAAGGACAGAGAGCTCAGATGGTCCACGGTAGAGAAAGAATGTTTCTCTGTTGTGTGGGCCCTAAGGAAGCTGAGGCCCTACCTCTATGGGACCCACTTCACTGTGCAAACTGACCATAAGCCCTTAAAGTGGCTAATAAACATGAAGGGGGAGAATCCAAAGTTGCTTAGGTGGTCCACAAGTCTACAAGGCTTCGACTTCACTATTGAGCATAGGCCAGGTGTCCAACATAGCAATGCTGATGGGTTGTGCAGAATGTTTAACCGACCTGAACAAGAGACTCATCCAGGGGTGGATTAGTTCCCCCTGTCCATAGTCTGGGAGGGGCGAGTGTTAGGAAAGATTTCGTAATTGTAGGTAATTTTCCTTCCATGTGGCAACCCCTAAACTTTTTGCTTTTGTTTTTCACCTTGTTCTCGACTTTGCCAGAGAAGTGCAGCCTTCTGCCGCACACCTCTGGGCTTTCGCTCCTTTCTTACGGGGAAACTGTCATGCCCTTAAGACAGTCAGTCCCAGGAAACGCTGGTTTCCGTAGTTTCTTTTATCATGTTGCGGCTTTCGTGCAACATGACACAAGAGGGCACTGTAAGCTAAGTTACTGCTCTCTTGGGTCTCTAGCCTTCTACAGGCCCTAGATACTCTTTCAGGATTGTAACTGATTGGTGCAAGTGATTCACGGACGGGAATGGTGGCAGCGATCGTTTCTTGTGTTTTGAGCTCCTTTTGGCGTTCTAAGCGGGTTTCTCGCGCTTAACCCAAAATGGTGGCCTACATCCCAAAATGGCCAGACCACGAGGCTCCTTTGTCCTGTCCGCTGACCATCTTGCTCCCTTCACCTTCCCCAGGTCGAGCCAACCTGGGGCCTTCCTTATTTGGGCATGTACTTTCCCGCGAAACACAGATGCTTTCGCGGGCTTCTACATGTCTTGTGTGTGCCTCCAGGATGTGGGCTGGGATGTCTGGTCCCAATACATATCCTGGGTGCCAGAGAGTCTAGGGTGGTGTGAATGCCTGGGACCACCGTGGTCCGTGATAGGTCCACGAATGGTGTGAGTGTTGATGAGCGGATCTCCCATTGGGTCCCCTCCGTTTTGGCGCGAAGGGAACCGTGGATAAGAGGGGGCTGGAAACACCACTAGCATGTCGATCTCCTGAGTTCTCACGAACGAAGGAATACAGGAGCCAAGTATCCTGCAACCAAGAGGCTGAACCGAGGAATCGCTGGTGACCCGCTGAAGGACTGCTCCTCTGCACTGCTGTCGCCTTGTGAAACCCTTTTCACCTTTGATCGAACCAGAAGGCCTGTACTGGTACTTCGACCCTTGGAATAGCGGGGACAGCTATTCTCGGCATCTTCACCATCTCCTGCTAGTAAGCCTTCGGAAGCGTCTCTGGGCCATCCAGCAGACTGACCAGCCTACACAGGATTCTTGCTCTGTAACCGCCGCCAGGTTGTGTAGTATATCGAGTCCTTGTCACTCTCACATGATTCGTACACTTGGCGTTCCCAGGTCTGAAGTGAGTAGTGTACATTTGGCTCAGATACACACCGCCGCTCCGTTGCCCTGCTGTGGTAACAAACTGTGCGGGTTCCTTCGTTTGGGACGTCTTTTACTCAACTCTGCTGCTGCAGACTCAACACGACGACGAGACGTCCCCTGCTCTTCTGAACCTGCCAGCGACTGAAACTGACGCGGAGAAGCCTGGGTCTGCTTGCATCGTGGACCGGTGAGTAGCATAGCTAGGAACTGGTCGCCCTCCTGCAGGAGCCCATAGCTTTTCCCCGCTGTGTCAAAACAGCACGCCTTTCCGTACTCGCGCTCTGCTTCTGCCCACAGTGGAGGCTGTGCTTGAGTCGCGGAACACTGTTCTTCTTCGTTTGTGCACTAAATTGAACTGCCTGATCTCCCTCGAAGAGACCCCCCTTTTGCCCGTTGGCACCAGCGTGTGCAGGTACTTTTGAGCACAAGGCTCCACTCTTCGTAGGGCTCGGACTTCCTTTTAGTTAGGTGCCTCTGAAGGCGGACTGGGTCTAAGCATTATTTCGCACTGCCTGTTTTCCTTCCCTTTTAGGTGGACTACACATTTCGTGCATCTAACGCTTGAGACTTGTTTGTATTTGTATATATATTGTATTGGTATGGTATGTGTTGGTTTACTAGAGTTGTATTGTGATTTCTCGCTACGGTCATTGTTTTAAAGGCCTTGGAATAAATGTGTATATATTTTTAATATAGCACCTGTTTGGAGTAGTTTGTAAGTGTCCTTGCTTTGTGTGCTCATTGCGGGCTTTCAGTCACCCTCACCTCTCTTGAGACCTAGTCTTGACCGCCGCGATCGCTACCTTGATTGGTCTGGCTTGTCCAGATGTTACCCTGTTCCAAGAAACTAGGTTGGCCTTCTGAACTTCTGCGCCACCAGGACAGAGTTCAGAAATCCGTCTTAACAATATCCAACTCCTTCCCGTTCCAAACCTGAGACATTTCCGATTGCAGAGATGTGATATCTCAATGCTTATACCAAACCTGAGACTCTTCCTATAACATGATATGTGATATCCAACTCCTTCCCATCCCAATCCTGAGACATTTCCGATTGCAGAGATGTGATATCTCAATGCTTATACCAAACCTGAGACTCTTCCTATAACATGAGATGTGATATCCAACTCCTTCCCGTTCCAAACCTGAGACCCTTCCTATAGCATGAGATGTGATATCCAACTCCCTCCCATTCAAATTCTGAGACCCTCCCTTTAGCATGAGATGTGATATCCAACTCCTTCCCATTCCAATCCTGAGACCCTTATGATAGCATGAGATGTGATATCTCAATGCCTCTAATACCAAACCTGAGATCCTTCCTATAACATGAGATGTGATATCCAAATCCTTCCCCTTCCAAACCTGAGACCCTCCCTTTAGCATGAGATGTGATATCCAACTCCTTCCCATTCCAATCTTGAGACCCTTCTGATAGCATGAGATGTGATATCTCAATGCCTCTAATACCAAACCTGAGATCCTACCTCTAACATGAAATGTGATATCCAAGTCCTTCCCATTCCAATCCTGAGACACTTCCTATAACATGTGATATGATATCTCAATGCTTATACCAAACCTGAGACCCTTCCTATGGCATGAGATGTCATATACAGATCCTTCCCATTCCAATCCTGAGACCCTTCCTATAGCATGAGATGTGATATCTCAATGCTTATACCAAACCTAAAACCCTTCCTATAGCATGAGATGTGATATCCAACTCCTTCCCATTCCAATCCTGAGACCCTTCCTATAGCATGAGATGTGATATCCAATGGCTCTAATACCAAACCTGAGATCCTTCCTCTAACATGAAATGTGATATCCAACTCCTTCCCTTTCCAAACCTGAGAGCCTACCTATACATGAGATGTGATATCCAAGTCCTTCCCATTCCAATCCTTAGACCCTTCCTACAGCATGCAATATGATATCTCAATGATTCTAATAACAAACCTGAGACCCGTCCTATAACATGAGATGTGATATCCAACTCCTTCCCATTCCAATCCTGAGACACTTCCGATAGCAGAGATGTGATATCTCAATGCTTATACCAAACCTGAGACCCTTCCTATAACATGAGATCGGCTATCCAACTCCTTCCCGTTCCAAACCTGAGACCCTTCCTTTAGCATGAGATGTGATATCCAGCTCCTTCCCATTCCAATCCTGAGACACTTCCGATAGCATGAGATGTGATATCCCAATGCTTCTAATATCAAAACTGAGACCCTCCCTATAGCATGATATGTGATATCTAAGTCCTTCCCATTCCAATCCTGAGACCCTTCCTATAGCATGAGATGTGATATCTCAATGCTTCTACCAAACCTGAGACCCTTCCTTTAGCATGAGATGTGATATCCAACTCCTTCCCATTCCAATCCTGAGACCCTTCCTATAGCATGAGATGTGATATCTCAATACTTCTAATACCAAACCTGAGATCCTTCCGATAACATGAAATGTGATATCCAAATCCTTCCCCTTCCAAACCTGAGACTCTTCCTATAACATGAGATGTGATATCTGTTAGGAAAGATTTCGTAATTGTAGGTAATTTTCCTTCCATGTGGCAACCCCTAAACTTTTTGCTGTTGTTTTTCACCTTGTTCTCGACTTTGCCAGAGAAGTGCAGCCTTCTGCCGCACTCCTCTGGGCTTTCGCTCCTTTCTTACGGGGAAACTGACATGCCCTTAAAACAGTCAGTACCGGGAAACGCTGTTTTCCGTAGTTTCTTTTATCATGTTGCGGCTTTCGTGCAACATGACACAAGAGGGCACTGTAAGCTAAGTTACTGCTCTCTTGGGATTCTAGCCTTCTACAGGCCCTAGATACTCTTTCAGGATTGTAACTGATCGGTGCAAGTGATTCACGGACGGGAATGGTGGCAGCGATCGTTTCTTGTGTTTTGAGCTCCTTTTGGCGTTCTAAGCGCGTTTTTCGCACTTAACCCAAAATGGATATCCAACTCCTTCCTATTCCAATCCTGAGAACCTTCTGATAGCATGAGATGTGATATCTCAATGCTTCTAATACCAAACCTGAGATCCTTCCTATAACATGAGATGTGAGATCCAAATCCTTCCCCTTCCAAACCTGAGACCCTTCTGATAGCATGAGATGTGATATCTCATTGCCTCTAATACCAAACCTGAGATCCTACCTCTAACATGAAATGTGATATCCAACTCTTTCCCCTTCCAAACCTGAGAGCCTTCCTATAGCATGAGATGTGATATCCAAGTCCTTCCCATTCCAATCCTGAGACCCTTCCTATAACATGAGATGTGATATCCAACTCCTTCCCATTCCAACCTGAGACCCTTCCTATAGCATGAGATGTGATATCTCAATGCCTCTAATACCAAACCTGAGATCTTTCCTCTAACATGAAATGTGATATCCAACTCCTTCCCTTTCCAAACCTGAGAGCCTATCTATAGCATGAGATGTGATATCCAAGTCCTTCCCATTCCAATCCTTAGACCCTTCCTACAGCATGCAATATGATATCTCAATGATTCTAATAACAAACCTGAGACCCGTCCTATAACATGAGATGGGATATCCAACTCCTTCCCATTCCAATCCTGAGACACTTCCGATAGCAGAGATGTGATATCTCAATGCTTATACCAAACCTGAGATCCTTCCTATAACATGAGATGTGATATCCAACTCCTTCCCCTTCCAAACCTGAGACCCTTCTGATAGCATGAGATGTGATATCTCATTGCCTCTAATACCAAACCTGAGATCCTACCTCTAACATGAAATGTGATATCCAACTCTTTCCCCTTCCAAACCTGAGAGCCTTCCTATAGCATGAGATGTGATATCCAAGTCCTTCCCATTCCAATCCTGAGACCCTTCCTATAACATGAGATGTGATATCCAACTCCTTCCCATTCCAACCTGAGACCCTTCCTATAGCATGAGATGTGATATCTCAATGCCTCTAATACCAAACCTGAGATCTTTCCTCTAACATGAAATGTGATATCCAACTCCTTCCCTTTCCAAACCTGAGAGCCTATCTATAGCATGAGATGTGATATCCAAGTCCTTCCCATTCCAATCCTTAGACCCTTCCTACAGCATGCAATATGATATCTCAATGATTCTAATAACAAACCTGAGACCCGTCCTATAACATGAGATGGGATATACAACTCCTTACCATTCCAATCCTGAGACACTTCCGATAGCAGAGATGTGATATCTCAATGCTTATACCAAACCTGAGACCCTTCCTGTAACGTGAGATGTGATATCCAACTCCTTCCCGTTCCAAACCTGAGACCCTTCCTTTAGCATGAGATGTGATATCCAGCTCCTTCCCATTCCAATCCTGAGACACTTCCGATAGCATGAGATGTGATATCTCAATGCTTCTAATATCAAAACTGAGACCCTCCCTATAGCATGATATGTGATATCTAAGTCCTTCCCATTCCAATCCTGAGACCCTTCCTATAGCATGAGATGTGATATCTCAATGCTTCTACCAAACCTGAGACCCTTCCTTTAGCATGAGATGTGATATCCAACTCCTTCCCATTCCAATCCTGAGACCCGTCCTATAACATGAGATGGGATATCCAACTCCTTCCCATTCCAATCCTGAGACACTTCCGATAGCAGAGATGTGATATCTCAATGCTTATACCAAACCTGAGACCCTTTCTGTAACATGAGATGTGATATCCAACTCCTTCCCGTTCCAAACCTGAGACCCTTCTGATAGCATGAGATGTGATATCTCATTGCCTCTAATACCAAACCTGAGATCCTACCTCTAACATGAAATGTGATATCCAACTCTTTCCCCTTCCAAACCTGAGAGCCTTCCTATAGCATGAGATGTGATATCCAGCTCCTTCCCATTCCAATCCTGAGACACTTCCGATAGCATGAGATGTGATATCTCAATGCTTCTAATATCAAAACTGAGACCCTCCCTATAGCATGATATGTGATATCTAAGTCCTTCCCATTCCAATCCTGAGACCCTTCCTATAGCATGAGATGTGATATCTCAATTCTTCTACCAAACCTGAGACCCTTGCTTTAGCATGAGATGTGATATCCAACTCCTTCCCATTCCAATCCTGAGACCCTTCCTATAGCATGAGATGTGATATCTCAATACTTCTAATACCAAACCTGAGATCCTTCCGATAACATGAGATGTGATATCCAAATTCTTCCCCTTCCAAACCTGAGACCCTCCCTTTAGCATGAGATGTGATATCCAACTCCTTCCCATTCCAATCCTGAGACCCTTCTGATAGCATGAGATGTGATATCTCATTGCCTCTAATACCAAACCTGAGATCCTACCTCTAACATGAAATGTGATATCCAACTCTTTCCCCTTCCAAACCTGAGAGCCTTCCTATAGCATGAGATGTGATATCCAAGTCCTTCCCATTCCAATCCTGAGACCCTTCCTATAACATGAGATGTGATATCCAACTCCTTCCCATTCCAACCTGAGACCCATCCTACAGCATGAGATGTGATATCTCAATGCCTCTAATACCAAACCTGAGATCTTTCCTCTAACATGAAATGTGATATCCAACTCCTTCCCTTTCCAAACCTGAGAGCCTATCTATAGCATGAGATGTGATATCCAAGTCCTTCCCATTCCAATCCTTAGACCCTTCCTACAGCATGCAATATGATATCTCAATGATTCTAATAACAAACCTGAGACCCGTCCTATAACATGAGATGGGATATCCAACTCCTTCCCATTCCAATCCTGAGACACTTCCGATAGCAGAGATGTGATATCTCAATGCTTATACCAAACCTGAGACCCTTCCTGTAACATGAGATGTGATATCCAACTCCTTCACGTTCCAAACCTGAGACCCTTCCTTTAGCATGAGATGTGATATCCAGCTCCTTCCCATTCCAATCCTGAGACCCTTATGATAGCATGAGATGTGATATCTCAATGCCTCTAATACCAAACCTGAGATCCTTCCTATAACATGAGATGTGATATCCAAATCCTTCCCCTTCCAAACCTGAGACCCTCCCTTTAGCATGAGATGTGATATCCAACTCCTTCCCATTCCAATCCTGAGACCCTTCTGATAGCATGAGATGTGATATCTCAATGCCTCTAATACCAAACCTGAGAACCTACCTCTAACATGAAATGTGATATCCAAGTCCTTCCCATTCCAATCCTGAGACACTTCCTATAACATGTGATGTGATATCTCAATGCTTATACCAAACCTGAGACCCTTCCTATGGCATGAGATGTCATATACAGATCCTTCCCATTCCAATCCTGAGACCCTTCCTATAGCATGAGATGTGATATCTCAATGCTTATACCAAACCTAAAACCCTTCCTATAGCATGAGATGTGATATCCAACTCCTTCCCATTCCAATCCTGAGACCCTTCCTATAGCATGAGATGTGATATCCAATGGCTCTAATACCAAACCTGAGATCCTTCCTCTAACATGAAATGTGATATCCAACTCCTTCCCTTTCCAAACCTGAGAGCCTACCTATAGCATGAGATGTGATATCCAAGTCCTTCCCATTCCAATCCTTAGACCCTTCCTACAGCATGCAATATGATATCTCAATGATTCTAATAACAAACCTGAGACCCGTCCTATAACATGAGATGGGATATCCAACTCCTTCCCATTCCAATCCTGAGACACTTCCGATAGCAGAGATGTGATATCTCAATGCTTATACCAAACCTGAGATCCTTCCTATAACATGAGATGTGATATCCAACTCCTTCCCCTTCCAAACCTGAGACCCTTCTGATAGCATGAGATGTGATATCTCATTGCCTCTAATACCAAACCTGAGATCCTACCTCTAACATGAAATGTGATATCCAACTCTTTCCCCTTCCAAACCTGAGAGCCTTCCTATAGCATGAGATGTGATATCCAAGTCCTTCCCATTCCAATCCTGAGACCCTTCCTATAACATGAGATGTGATATCCAACTCCTTCCCATTCCAACCTGAGACCCTTCCTATAGCATGAGATGTGATATCTCAATGCCTCTAATACCGAAACCTGAGATCTTTCCTCTAACATGAAATGTGATATCCAACTCCTTCCCTTTCCAAACCTGAGAGCCTATCTATAGCATGAGATGTGATATCCAAGTCCTTCCCATTCCAATCCTTAGACCCTTCCTACAGCATGCAATATGATATCTCAATGATTCTAATAACAAACCTGAGACCCGTCCTATAACATGAGATGGGATATCCAACTCCTTCCCATTCCAATCCTGAGACACTTCCGATAGCAGAGATGTGATATCTCAATGCTTATACCAAACCTGAGACCCTTCCTGTAACATGAGATGTGATATCCAACTCCTTCCCGTTCCAAACCTGAGACCCTTCCTTTAGCATGAGATGTGATATCCAGCTCCTTCCCATTCCAATCCTGAGACACTTCCGATAGCATGAGATGTGATATCTCAATGCTTCTAATATCAAAACTGAGACCCTCCCTATAGCATGATATGTGATATCTAAGTCCTTCCCATTCCAATCCTGAGACCCTTCCTATAGCATGAGATGTGATATCTCAATGCTTCTACCAAACCTGAGACCCTTCCTTTAGCATGAGATGTGATATCCAACTCCTTCCCATTCCAATCCTGAGACCCGTCCTATAACATGAGATGGGATATCCAACTCCTTCCCATTCCAATCCTGAGACACTTCCGATAGCAGAGATGTGATATCTCAATGCTTATACCAAACCTGAGACCCTTCCTGTAACATGAGATGTGATATCCAACTCCTTCCCGTTCCAAACCTGAGACCCTTCCTTTAGCATGAGATGTGATATCCAGCTCCTTCCCATTCCAATCCTGAGACACTTCCGATAGCATGAGATGTGATATCTCAATGCTTCTAATATCAAAACTGAGACCCTCCCTATAGCATGATATGTGATATCTAAGTCCTTCCCATTCCAATCCTGAGACCCTTCCTATAGCATGAGATGTGATATCTCAATTCTTCTACCAAACCTGAGACCCTTGCTTTAGCATGAGATGTGATATCCAACTCCTTCCCATTCCAATCCTGAGACCCTTCCTATAGCATGAGATGTGATATCTCAATACTTCTAATACCAAACCTGAGATCCTTCCGATAACATGAGATGTGATATCCAAATCCTTCCCCTTCCAAACCTGAGACCCTCCCTTTAGCATGAGATGTGATATCCAACTCCTTCCCATTCCAATCCTGAGACCCTTCTGATAGCATGAGATGTGATATCTCATTGCCTCTAATACCAAACCTGAGATCCTACCTCTAACATGAAATGTGATATCCAACTCTTTCCCCTTCCAAACCTGAGAGCCTTCCTATAGCATGAGATGTGATATCCAAGTCCTTCCCATTCCAATCCTGAGACCCTTCCTATAACATGAGATGTGATATCCAACTCCTTCCCATTCCAACCTGAGACCCATCCTACAGCATGAGATGTGATATCTCAATGCCTCTAATACCAAACCTGAGATCTTTCCTCTAACATGAAATGTGATATCCAACTCCTTCCCTTTCCAAACCTGAGAGCCTATCTATAGCATGAGATGTGATATCCAAGTCCTTCCCATTCCAATCCTTAGACCCTTCCTACAGCATGCAATATGATATCTCAATGATTCTAATAAAAAACCTGAGACCCGTCGTATAACATGAGATGGGATATCCAACTCCTTCCCATTCCAATCCTGAGACACTTCCGATAGCAGAGATGTGATATCTCAATGCTTATACCAAACCTGAGACCCTTCCTGTAACATGAGATGTGATATCCAACTCCTTCACGTTCCAAACCTGAGACCCTTCCTTTAGCATGAGATGTGATATCCAGCTCCTTCCCATTCCAATCCTGAGACCCTTATGATAGCATGAGATGTGATATCTCAATGCCTCTAATACCAAACCTGAGATCCTTCCTATAACATGAGATGTGATATCCAAATCCTTCCCCTTCCAAACCTGAGACCCTCCCTTTAGCATGAGATGTGATATCCAACTCCTTCCCATTCCAATCCTGAGACCCTTCTGATAGCATGAGATGTGATATCTCAATCCCTCTAATACCAAACCTGAGATCCTACCTCTAACATGAAATGTGATATCCAAGTCCTTCCCATTCCAATCCTGAGACACTTCCTATAACATGTGATGTGATATCTCAATGCTTATACCAAACCTGAGACCCTTCCTATGGCATGAGATGTCATATACAGATCCTTCCCATTCCAATCCTGAGACCCTTCCTATAGCATGAGATGTGATATCTCAATGCTTATACCAAACCTAAAACCCTTCCTATAGCATGAGATGTGATATCCAACTCCTTCCCATTCCAATCCTGAGACCCTTCCTATAGCATGAGATGTGATATCCAATGGCTCTAATACCAAACCTGAGATCCTTCCTCTAACATGAAATGTGATATCCAACTCCTTCCCTTTCCAAACCTGAGAGCCTACCTATAGCATGAGATGTGATATCCAAGTCCTTCCCATTCCAATCCTTAGACCCTTCCTACAGCATGCAATATGATATCTCAATGATTCTAATAACAAACCTGAGACCCGTCCTATAACATGAGATGTGATATCCAACTCCTTCCCATTCCAATCCTGAGACACTTCCGATAGCAGAGATGTGATATCTCAATGCTTATACCAAACCTGAGACCCTTCCTATAACATGAGATCGGCTATCCAACTCCTTCCCGTTCCAAACCTGAGACCCTTCCTTTAGCATGAGATGTGATATCCAGCTCCTTCCCATTCCAATCCTGAGACACTTCCGATAGCATGAGATGTGATATCCCAATGCTTCTAATATCAAAACTGAGACCCTCCCTATAGCATGATATGTGATATCTAAGTCCTTCCCATTCCAATCCTGAGACCCTTCCTATAGCATGAGATGTGATATCTCAATGCTTCTACCAAACCTGAGACCCTTCCTTTAGCATGAGATGTGATATCCAACTCCTTCCCATTCCAATCCTGAGACCCTTCCTATAGCATGAGATGTGATATCTCAATACTTCTAATACCAAACCTGAGATCCTTCCGATAACATGAAATGTGATATCCAAATCCTTCCCCTTCCAAACCTGAGACCCTCCCTTTAGCATGAGATGTGATATCCAACTCCTTCCCATTCCAATCCTGAGAACCTTCTGATAGCATGAGATGTGATATCTCAATGCTTCTAATACCAAACCTGAGATCCTTCCGATAGCATGAGATGTGATATCTCAATGCTTCTAATACCAAACCTGAGATCCTTCCTATAACATGAGATGTGAGATCCAAATCCTTCCCCTTCCAAACCTGAGACCCTCCCTTTAGCATGAGATGTGATATCCAACTCCTTCCCATTCCAATCCTGAGACCCTTCTGATAGCATGAGATGTGATATCTCATTGCCTCTAATACCAAACCTGAGATCCTACCTCTAACATGAAATGTGATATCCAACTCTTTCCCCTTCCAAACCTGAGAGCCTTCCTATAGCATGAGATGTGATATCCAAGTCCTTCCCATTCCAATCCTGAGACCCTTCCTATAACATGAGATGTGATATCCAACTCCTTCCCATTCCAACCTGAGACCCTTCCTATAGCATGAGATGTGATATCTCAATGCCTCTAATACCAAACCTGAGATCTTTCCTCTAACATGAAATGTGATATCCAACTCCTTCCCTTTCCAAACCTGAGAGCCTATCTATAGCATGAGATGTGATATCCAAGTCCTTCCCATTCCAATCCTTAGACCCTTCCTACAGCATGCAATATGATATCTCAATGATTCTAATAACAAACCTGAGACCCGTCCTATAACATGAGATGGGATATCCAACTCCTTCCCATTCCAATCCTGAGACACTTCCGATAGCAGAGATGTGATATCTCAATGCTTATACCAAACCTGAGACCCTTCCTGTAACATGATATGTGATATCCAACTCCTTCCCGTTCCAAACCTGAGACCCTTCCTTTAGCATGAGATGTGATATCCAGCTCCTTCCCATTCCAATCCTGAGACACTTCCGATAGCATGAGATGTGATATCTCAATGCTTCTAATATCAAAACTGAGACCCTCCCTATAGCATGATATGTGATATCTAAGTCCTTCCCATTCCAATCCTGAGACCCTTCCTATAGCATGAGATGTGATATCTCAATGCTTCTACCAAACCTGAGACCCTTCCTTTAGCATGAGATGTGATATCCAACTCCTTCCCATTCCAATCCTGAGACCCTTCCTATAGCATGAGATGTGATATCTCAATGCTTCTAATACCAAACCTGAGATCCTTCCGATAACATGAGATGTGATATCCAAATCCTTCCCCTTCCAAACCTGAGACCCTCCCTTTAGCATGAGATGTGATATCCAACTCCTTCCCATTCCAATCCTGAGACCCTTCTGATAGCATGAGATGTGATATCTCATTGCCTCTAATACCAAACCTGAGATCCTACCTCTAACATGAAATGTGATATCCAACTCTTTCCCCTTCCAAACCTGAGAGCCTTCCTATAGCATGAGATGTGATATCCAAGTCCTTCCCATTCCAATCCTGAGACCCTTCCTATAACATGAGATGTGATATCCAACTCCTTCCCATTCCAACCTGAGACCCTTCCTATAGCATGAGATGTGATATCTCAATGCCTCTAATACCAAACCTGAGATCTTTCCTCTAACATGAAATGTGATATCCAACTCCTTCCCTTTCCAAACCTGAGAGCCTATCTATAGCATGAGATGTGATATCCAAGTCCTTCCCATTCCAATCCTTAGACCCTTCCTACAGCATGCAATATGATATCTCAATGATTCTAATAACAAACCTGAGACCCGTCCTATAACATGAGATGGGATATCCAACTCCTTCCCATTCCAATCCTTAGACACTTCCAATAGCAGAGATGTGATATCTCAATGCTTATACCAAACCTGAGACCCTTCCTGTAACATGAGATGTGATATCCAACTCCTTCCCGTTCCAAACCTGAGACCCTTCCTTTAGCATGAGATGTGATATCCAGCTCCTTCCCATTCCAATCCTGAGACACTTCCGATAGAATGAGATGTGATATCTCAATGCTTCTAATATCAAAACTGAGACCCTCCCTATAGCATGATATGTGATATCTAAGTCCTTCCCATTCCAATCCTGAGACCCTTCCTATAGCATGAGATGTGATATCTCAATGCTTCTACCAAACCTGAGACCCTTCCTTTAGCATGAGATGTGATATCCAACTCCTTCCCATTCCAATCCTGAGACCCTTCCTATAGCATGAGATGTCATATCTCAATACTTCTAATACCAAACCTGAGATCCTTCCGATAACATGAGATGTGATATCCAAATCCTTCCCCTTCCAAACCTGAGACCCTCCCTTTAGCATGAGATGTGATATCCAACTCCTTCCCATTCCAATCCTGAGACCCTTCTGATAGCATGAGATGTGATATCTCAATGCTTCTAATACCAAACCTGAGACCCTTCCTATAACATGAGATGTGATATCCAAATCCTTCCCCTTCCAAACCTGAGGCCCTCCCTTTAGCATGAGATGTGATATCCAACTCCTTCCCATTCCAATCCTGAGACCCTTCTGATAGCATGAGATGTGATATCTCAATGCCTCTAATACCAAACCTGAGATCCTACCTCTAACATGAAATGTGATATCCAACTCTTTCCCCTTCCAAAACTGAGAGCCTTCCTATAGCATGAGATGTGATATCCAAGTCCTTCCCATTCCAATCATGAGACCCTTCCTATAATATGAGATGGGATATCCAACTCCTTCCCATTCCAATCCTGAGACCCTTCCTATAGCAGAGATGTGATATCTCAATGCTTATACCAAACCTGAGACCCTTCCTACGGCATGAGATGTCATATACAACTCCTTCCCATTCCAATCCTGAGACCCTTCCTATAGCATGAGATGTGATATCTCAATGCTTATACCAAACCTGAGACCCTTCCTATAGCATGAGATGTGATATCCAACTCCTTCCCAATCCAATCCTGAGACCCTTCCTATAGCATGAGATGTGATATCTCAATGCCTCTAATACCAAACCTGAGATCCTTCCTCTAACATGAAATGTGATATCCAACTCCTTCCCTTTCCAAACCTGAGAGCCTACCTATAGCATGAGATGTGATATCCAAGTCCTTCCCATTCCAATCCTTAGACCCTCCCTACAGCATGCAATATGATATCTCAATGATTCTAATAACAAACCTGAGACCCGTCCTATAACATGAGATGGGATATTCAACTTCTTCCCATTCCAATCCTGAGACACTTCCGATAGCAGAGATGTGATATCTCAATGCTTATACCAAACCTGAGACGCTTCCTATAACATGAGATGTGATATCCAACTCCTTCCCGTTCCAAACCTGAGACCCTTCCTATAGCATATGTGATATCCAACTCCTTCCCATTCCAAACATGAGACCCTTCCTATAGCAAGAATGTAATATCCAACTCCTTCCCATTCCAATCCTGAGACCATTCCTATAGCATGAGATGTGATATCTCAATGCTTCTAATACCAAACCTGAGATCCTTCCTATGACATGAGATGTGATATCCAATTCCTTCCCATTCCAAACCTGAGACCCTTCCTACAGCATGCAATGTGATATCTCAATGCTTCTAATACCAAACCTGAGACCAGTCCTATAACATGAGATGGGATATCCAACTCCTTCCCGTTCCAAACCTGAGACCCTTCCTGTAGCATGAGATGTGATATCTCAATGCTTCTAATACCAAACCTGAGATCCTTCCGATAGCATGAGATGTGATATCTCAATGCTTCTAATACCAAACCTGAGATCCTTCCGATAGCATGAGATGTGATATCTCAATGCTTCTAATACCAATCCTGAGATCCTTCCTATAACATGAGATGTGATATCCAAATCCTTCCCCTTCCAAACCTGAGACCCTCCCTTTAGCATGAGGTCTCAGGTTTGGTATTAGAAGCATTGAGATATCACATCTCATGCTATAGGAAGGGTCTCAGGATTGGAATGGGAAGGACTTGGATGTCACATCTGATGCTATAGGGAGGGTCTCAAGTTTGAAATTAGAAGCATTGAGATAACAAATCTCATGATATCGGAAGGGTCTCAGGATTGGAATTGGAAGGAGTTTGATATCACATCTCATGCCATAGTATGGTTCTCAGGTTTGGTAGAAGCATTGGGATATCACATCTCATGCTATCGGAAGGGTATCAGTATTGGATTTGGAAGGAGTTGGATATCCCATCTCATGCTATAGGAAGGGTCTCAGGTTGGAATGGGAAGGACTTGGATATCATATCTCATGCTATAGGAAGGCTCTCAGGTTTGGAAGGGGAAGGAGTTGGATATCACATTTCATGTTAGAGGAAGGATCTCAGGTTTGGTATTAGAGGCCTTGAGATATCACATCTCATGCTATCGGAAGGGTCTCAGGATTGGAATGGGAAGGAGTTGGATATCACATCTCAAGCTATAGGAAGGGTCTCAGGTTTGGTATAAGCATTGAGATATCACATCTCATGCTATAGGAAGGGTCTCAGGATTGGAATGGGAAGAAGTTGGATATCACATCTCATGCTATAGGAAGGGTCTCAGGTTTGGTATAAGCATTGAGATATCACATCTCATGCTATAGGAAGGGTCTCAGGATTGGAATGGGAAGGAGTTGTATATGACATCTCATGCCATAGGAAGGGTCTCAGGTTTGGTATAAGCATTGAGATATCACATCACATGCTATAGGAAGGGTCTCAGGATTGGAATGGGAAGGACTTGGATATCACATCTCATGCTATAGGCAGGGTATCAGGTTTGGAAAGGGAAGGAGATGGATATCACATTTCATGTTAGAGGTAGGATCTCAGGTTTGGTATTAGAGGCATTGAGATATCACATCTCATGCTATCAGAAGGGTCTCAGGATTGGAATGGGAAAGAGTTGGATATCACATCTCATGCTAAAGGGAGGGTCTCAGGTTTGGAAGGGGAAGGATTTGGAAATCACATCTCATATTATAGGAAGGATCTCAGGTTTGGTATTAGAAGCATTGAGATATCACATCTCATGCTATCGGAAGGATCTCAGGTTTCTTATAAGAGGCATTGAGATATCACATCTCATGCTATCATAAGGGTCTCAGGATTGGAATGGGAAGGAGTTGGATATCACATCTCATGTTATAGGAAGGATCTCAGGTTTGGTATTGGAAGCATTGAGACATCACATCTCATGCTATAGGAAGGGTCTCAGGATTGGAATGGGAAGGAGTTGGATATCACATCTCATGCTATAGGAAGGGTCTCAGATTTGGTATAAGCATTAGGATATCACATCTCATGCTATAGGAAGGGTCTCAGGATTGGAATGGGAAGGAGTTGTATATGACATCGCAGGCCATAGGAAGGGTCTCAGGTTTGATATAAGCATTGAGATATCACATCTCTGCTATCGGAAGGGTCTCAGGATTGGAATGGGAAGGAGTTGGATATCCCATCTGAGTTGGATATCCCATCTCATGTTATAGGAAGGGTCTCAGGTTTGGTATTAGAAGCATTGAGATATCACATCTCATGCTATAGGAAGGGTCTCAGGATTGGAATGGGGAGGACTTGGATGTCACATCTCATGCTATAGGGAGGGTCTCAAGTTTGATATTAGAAGCATTGAGATAACAAATCTCATGATATCGGAAGGGTCTCAGGATTGGAATGGGAAGGAGTTGGATATCACATCTCATGATAAAGGAAGGGTCTAAGGTTTGGAAGGGAAGGATTTGGATATCACATCTCATGTTATAGGACGGGTCTCAGGTTTGGTATTAGAAGCATTGAGATATCAAGTCTCATGGTATAGGAAGGGTCTCAGAATTGGAATGGGAAGAAGTTGGATATCACATCTCAAGCTATAGGAAGGGTCTCAGGATTGGAATGGGAAGGAGTTTGATATCACATCTCATGCCATAGTATGGGTCTCAGATTTGGTAGAAGCATTGGGATATCACATCTCATGCTATCGGAATGGTGTCAGTATTGGATTTGGAAGGAGTTGGATATCCCATCTCATGCTATAGGAAAGGTCTCAGGTTGGAATGGGATGGAGTTGGATATCACATTTCATGTTATAAGAAGGGTCTCAGGTTTGGAATGGGAAGGAGTTTGATATCACATTTCATGTTAGAGGAAGGATCTCAGGTTTGGTATTAGAGGCCTTGAGATATCACATTTCATGTTATAGGAAGGGTCTCAGGTTTGGAATGGGAAGGAATTGGATATCACATCTCATGTTATAGGAAGGATCTCAGGTTTGGTATTAGAACCATTGAGATATCACATCTCATGCTATAGGAAGGGTCTCAGGATTGGAATGCGAAGGATTTGGATATCACATCTCATGCTAAAGGAAGGGTCACAGGTTTGGTAGAAGCGTTGAGATATCACATCTCTGCTATCGGAAGGGTCTCAGGATTGGATTGGGAAGGAGTTGGATATCCCTTCTCATGCTATAGGAAGGGTCTCAGGATTTGAATGGCAAGGAGTTGGATATCACATATCATGCCATAGGAAGGTTCTCTGGTTTGGTATAAGCATTGAGATATCACATCTCTGCTATCGGAAGGGTCTCCGGATTGGATTGGGAAGGAGTTGGATATCTCTTCTCATGCTATAGGAAGTGTCTCAGGTTGGAATGGGAAGGAGTTGGATATCACATCTCATGTTATAGGAAGGGTCTCAGGATTGGAATGGGAAGGATTTGTATATCACATCTCTTGCTATAGGAAGGGTCTCAGGATTGGAATGGGTAGGAGTTGGATATTACATTCTTGCTATAGGAAGGGTCTCATGTTTGGAATAGGAAGGAGTTGGATATCACATATGCCATAGGAAGTGTCTCAGGTTTGGAACGGGAAGGAGTTGGATATCACATCTCATGTTAGAGGAAGGATCTCAGGTTTGGTATTAGAGGCCTTGAGATATCACATCTCATGCTATAGGAAGGGTCTCAGGTTTGGTATAAGCATTGAGATATCACATCACATGCTATAGGAAGGGTCTCAGGATTGGAATGGGAAGGACTTGGATATCACAGCTCATGCTATAGGCAGGGTCTCAGGTTTGGAAAGGGAAGGAGATGGATATCACATTTCATGTTAGAGGTAGGATCTCAGGTTTGGTATTAGAGGCATTGAGATATCACATCTCATGCTATCAGAAGGGTCTCAGGATTGGAATGGGAAGGAGTTGTATATCACATCTCATGCTAAAGGGAGGGTCTCAGGTTTGGAAGGGGAAGGATTTGGAAATCACATGTCATGTTATAGGAAGGATCTCAGGTTTGGTATTAGAAGCATTGAGATATCACATCTCATGCTATCGGAAGTATCTCAGGTTTGGTATTAGAGGCATTGAGATATCACATCTCATGCTATCATAAGGGTCTCAGGATTGGAATGGGAAGGAGTTGGATATCACATCTCATGTTATAGGAAGGATCTCAGGTTTGGTATTAGAAGCATTGAGATATCACATCTCATGCTATAGGAAGGGTCTCAGGATTGGAATGGGAAGGAGTTGGATATCACATCTCATGCTATAGGAAGGGTCTCAGGTTTGGTATACGCATTGAGATATCACATCTCTGCTATCGGAAGGGTCTCAGGATTGGAATGGGAAGGAGTTGGATATCCCATCTCATGTTATAGGAAGGGTCTCAGGTTTGGTATTAGAAGCATTGAGATATCACATCTCATGCTATAGGAAGGGTCTCAGGATTGGAATGGGGAGGACTTGGATGTCACATCTCATGCTATAGGGAGGGTCTCAAGTTTGATATTAGAAGCATTGAGATAACAAATCTCATGATATCGGAAGGGTCTCAGGATTGGAATGGGAAGGAGTTGGATATCACCTCTCATTATAAAGGAAGGGTCTAAGGTTTGGAAGGGGAAGGATTTGGATATCACATCTCATGTTATAGGACGGGTCTCAGGTTTGGTATTAGAAGCATTGAGATATCAAGTCTCATGGTATAGGAAGGGTCTCAGAATTGGAATGGGAAGGAGTTGGATATCACATCTCAAGCTATAGGAAGGGTCTCAGGATTGGAATGGGAAGGAGTTTGATATCACATCTTATGCCATAGTATGGGTCTCAGGTTTGGTAGAAGCATTGGGATATCACATCTCATGCTATTGGAAGGGTATCAGTATTGGATTTGGAAGGAGTTGGATATCCCATCTCATGCTATAGGAAGGGTCTCAGGTTGGAATGGGAAGGAGTTGGATATCACATTTCATGTTATAGGAAGGGTCTGAGGATTGGAATGGGAAGGACTTGGATATCATATCTCATGCTATAGGAAGGCTCTCAGGTTTGGAAGGGGAAGGAGTTGGATATCACATTTCATGTTAGAGGAAGGATCTCAGGTTTGGTATTAGAGGCCTTGAGATATCACATCTCATGCTATAGGAAGGGTCTCAGGATTGGAATGGGAAGGAGTTGGATATCACATCTCAAGCTATAGGAAGGGTCTCAGGTTTGGTATAAGCATTGAGATATCACATCTCATGCTATAGGAAGGGTCTCAGGATTGGAATGGGAAGGAGTTGGATATCACATCTCATGTTATAGGAAAGATCTCAGGTTTGGTATTAGAAACATTGAGACATCACATCTCATGTTATAGGAAGGGTCTTAGGATTGGAATGGGAAGAAGTTGGATATCACATCTCATGCTATAGGAAGGGTCTCAGGTTTGGTATAAGCATTGAGATATCACATCTCATGGTATAGGAAGGGTCTCAGGATTGGAATGGGAAGGAGTTGTATATGACATCTCATGCCATAGGAAGGGTCTCAGGTTTGGTATAAGCATTGAGATATCCCATCACATGCTATAGGAAGGGTCTCAGGATTGGAATGGGAAGGACTTGGATATCACATCTCATGCTATAGGCAGGGTCTCAGGTTTGGAAAGGGAAGGAGATGGATATCACATTTCATGTTAGAGGTAGGATCTCAGGTTTGGTATTAGAGGCATTGAGATATCACATCTCATGCTATCAGAAGGGTCTCAGGATTGGAATGGGAAGGAGTTGTATATCACATCTCATGCTAAAGGGAGGGTCTCAGGTTTGGAAGGGGAAGGATTTGGAAATCACATCTCATGTTATAGGAAGGATCTCAGGTTTGGTATTAGAAGCATTGAGATATCACATCTCATGCTATCGGAAGTATCTCAGGTTTGGTATTAGAGGCATTGAGATATCACATCTCATGCTATCATAAGGGTCTCAGGATTGGAATGGGAAGGAGTTGGATATCACATCTCATGTTATAGGAAGGATCTCAGGTTTGGTATTAGAAGCATTGAGATATCACATCTCATGCTATAGGAAGGGTCTCAGGATTGGAATGGGAAGGAGTTGGATATCACATCTCATGCTATAGGAAGGGTCTCAGGTTTGGTATACGCATTGAGACATCACATCTCTGCTATCGGAAGGGTCTCAGGATTGGAATGGGAAGGAGTTGGATATCCCATCTCATGTTATAGGAAGGGTCTCAGGTTTGGTTTTAGAAGCATTGAGATATCACATCTCATGCTATAGGAAGGGTCTCAGGATTGGAATGGGGAGGACTTGGATGTCACATCTCATGCTATAGGGAGGGTCTCAAGTTTGATATTAGAAGCATTGAGATAACAAATCTCATGATATCGGAAGGGTCTCAGGATTGGAATGGGAAGGAGTTGGATATCACCTCTCATTATAAAGGAAGGGTCTAAGGTTTGGAAGGGGAAGGATTTGGATATCACATCTCATGTTATAGGACGGGTCTCAGGTTTGGTATTAGAAGCATTGAGATATCAAGTCTCATGGTATAGGAAGGGTCTCAGAATTGGAATGGGAAGGAGTTGGATATCACATCTCAAGCTATAGGAAGGGTCTCAGGATTGGAATGGGAAGGAGTTTGATATCACATCTTATGCCATAGTATGGGTCTCAGGTTTGGTAGAAGCATTGGAATATCACATCTCATGCTATTGGAAGGGTATCAGTATTGGATTTGGAAGGAGTTGGATATCCCATCTCATGCTATAGGAAGGGTCTCAGGTTGGAATGGGAAGGAGTTGGATATCACATTTCATGTTATAGGAAGGGTCTGAGGATTGGAATGGGAAGGACTTGGATATCATATCTCATGCTATAGGAAGGCTCTCAGGTTTGGAAGGGGAAGGAGTTGGATATCACATTTCATGTTAGAGGAAGGATCTCAGGTTTGGTATTAGAGGCCTTGAGATATCACATCTCATGCTATAGGAAGGGTCTCAGGATTGGAATGGGAAGGAGTTGGATATCACATCTCAAGCTATAGGAAGGGTCTCAGGTTTGGTATAAGCATTGAGATATCACATCTCATGCTATAGGAAGGGTCTCAGGATTGGAATGGGAAGGAGTTGGATATCACATCTCATGTTATAGGAAAGATCTCAGGTTTGGTATTAGAAACATTGAGACATCACATCTCATGTTATAGGAAGGGTCTTAGGATTGGAATGGGAAGAAGTTGGATATCACATCTCATGCTATAGGAAGGGTCTCAGGTTTGGTATAAGCATTGAGATATCACATCTCATGGTATAGGAAGGGTCTCAGGATTGGAATGGGAAGGAGTTGTATATGACATCTCATGCCATAGGAAGGGTCTCAGGTTTGGTATAAGCATTGAGATATCCCATCACATGCTATAGGAAGGGTCTCAGGATTGGAATGGGAAGGACTTGGATATCACATCTCATGCTATAGGCAGGGTCTCAGGTTTGGAAAGGGAAGGAGATGGATATCACATTTCATGTTAGAGGTAGGATCTCAGGTTTGGTATTAGAGGCATTGAGATATCACATCTCATGCTATCAGAAGGGTCTCAGGATTGGAATGGGAAGGAGTTGTATATCACATCTCATGCTAAAGGGAGGGTCTCAGGTTTGGAAGGGGAAGGATTTGGAAATCACATCTCATGTTATAGGAAGGATCTCAGGTTTGGTATTAGAAGCATTGAGATATCACATCTCATGCTATCGGAAGTATCTCAGGTTTGGTATTAGAGGCATTGAGATATCACATCTCATGCTATCATAAGGGTCTCAGGATTGGAATGGGAAGGAGTTGGATATCACATCTCATGTTATAGGAAGGATCTCAGGTTTGGTATTAGAAGCATTGAGATATCACATCTCATGCTATAGGAAGGGTCTCAGGATTGGAATGGGAAGGAGTTGGATATCACATCTCATGCTATAGGAAGGGTCTCAGGATTGGAATGGGAAGGAGTTGGATATCACATCTCATGCTATAGGAAGGGTCTCGGGTTTGGTATTAGAGCCATTGAGATATCACATCTCATGCTATCAGAAGGGTCTCAGGATTGGAATGGGAAGGAGTTGTATATCACATCTCATGCTAAAGGGAGGGTCTCAGGTTTGGAAGGGGAAGGATTTGGAAATCACATCTCATGTTATAGGAAGGATCTCAGGTTTGGTATTAGAAGCATTGAGATATCACATCTCATGCTATCGGAAGTATCTCAGGTTTGGTATTAGAGGCATTGAGATATCACATCTCATGCTATCATAAGGGTCTCAGGATTGGAATGGGAAGGAGTTGGATATCACATCTCATGTTATAGGAAGGATCTCAGGTTTGGTATTAGAAGCATTGAGATATCACATCTCATGCTATAGGAAGGGTCTCAGGATTGGAATGGGAAGGAGTTGGATATCACATCTCATGCTATAGGAAGGGTCTCAGGATTGGAATGGGAAGGAGTTGGATATCACATCTCATGCTATAGGAAGGGTCTCAGGTTTGGAACGGGAAGGAGTTAGATATCACATCTCATGCTATAGGAAGGGTCTCAGGTTGGAATGGGAAGGAGTTGGATATCACATTTCATGTTATAGGAAGGGTCTGAGGATTGGAATGGGAAGGACTTGGATATCATATCTCATGCTATAGGAAGGCTCTCAGGTTTGGAAGGGGAAGGAGTTGGATATCACATTTCATGTTAGAGGAAGGATCTCAGGTTTGGTATTAGAGGCCTTGAGATATCACATCTCATTTTATAGGAAGGGTCTCAGGATTGGAATGGGAAGGAGTTGGATATCACATCTCAAGCTATAGGAAGGGTCTCAGGTTTGGTATAAGCATTGAGATATCACATCTCATGCTATAGGAAGGGTCTCAGGATTGGAATGGGAAGGAGTTGGATATCACATCTCATGTTATAGGAAAGATCTCAGGTTTGGTATTAGAAGCATTGAGACATCACATCTCATGTTATAGGAAGGGTCTTAGGATTGGAATGGGAAGAAGTTGGATATCACATCTCATGCTATAGGAAGGGTCTCAGGTTTGGTATAAGCATTGAGATATCACATCTCATGGTATAGGAAGGGTCTCAGGATTGGAATGGGAAGGAGTTGTATATGACATCTCATGCCATAGGAAGGGTCTCAGGTTTGGTATAAGCATTGAGATATCCCATCACATGCTATAGGAAGGGTCTCAGGATTGGAATGGGAAGGACTTGGATATCACATCTCATGCTATAGGCAGGGTCTCAGGTTTGGAAAGGGAAGGAGATGGATATCACATTTCATGTTAGAGGTAGGATCTCAGGTTTGGTATTAGAGGCATTGAGATATCACATCTCATGCTATCAGAAGGGTCTCAGGATTGGAATGGGAAGGAGTTGTATATCACATCTCATGCTAAAGGGAGGGTCTCAGGTTTGGAAGGGGAAGGATTTGGAAATCACATCTCATGTTATAGGAAGGATCTCAGGTTTGGTATTAGAAGCATTGAGATATCACATCTCATGCTATCGGAAGTATCTCAGGTTTGGTATTAGAGGCATTGAGATATCACATCTCATGCTATCATAAGGGTATCAGGATTGGAATGGGAAGGAGTTGGATATCACATCTCATGTTATAGGAAGGATCTCAGGTTTGGTATTAGAAGCATTGAGATATCACATCTCATGCTATAGGACCTTCCGTGTTGATGAGCGAATCTCCCATTGGGTCCCCACCGTTTTGGCGCGAAGGGAACCGTGGATAAGAGGGGGCTGGAAACACCACTACCATGTCGATCTCCTGAGTTCTCACGAACGAAGGAATACAGGAGCCAAGTATCCTGCAACCAAGAGGCTGAACCGAGGAATCGCTGGTGACCCGCTGAAGGACTGCTCCTCTGCACTGCTGTCGCCTTGTGAAACCCTTTTCACCTTTGATCGAACCAGAAGGCCTGTACTAGTACTTCGACCCTTGGAATAGCGGGGACAGCTATTCTCGCCATCTTCACCATCTCCTGCTAGTAAGCCTTCGGAAGCGTCTCTGGGCCATCCAGCAGACTGACCAGCCTACACAGGAGTCTTGCTCTGTAACCGCCACCAGGTTGTGTAGTATATCGAGTCCTTGACACTCTCACACGATTCGTACACTTGGCGTTCCCAGGTCTGAAGTGAGTAGTGTACATTTGGCTCAGATACACACGGCCGCACCGTTGCCCTGCTGTGGTAACAAACTGTGCGGGTTCCTTCGTTTGGGACGTCTTTTACTCAACTCTGCTGCTGCAGACTCAACACGACAACGAGACGTCCCCTGCTCTTCTGAACCTGCCAGCGACTGAAACTGACGCGGAGAAGCCTGGGTCTGCTTGCATCAGGGACCGGTGAGTAGCATAGCTAGGAACTGGTTGCCCTCCTGCAGGAGCCCATAGCTTTTCCCCGCTGTGTCAAAACAGCACGCCTTTCCGTACTCGCGCTCTGCTTCTGCCCACAGTGGAGGCTGCGCTTGAGTCGCAGACACTGTTCTTCTTCGTTTGTGCACTAAACTGAACTGCCTGATCTCCCTCGAAGAGACTCCCCTTTTGTCCATTGGCACCAGCGTGTGCAGGTACTTTTGAGCACAAGGCTCCACTCTTCGTAGGGCTCGGACTTCCTTTTAGTTAGGTGCCTCTGAAGGCGGACTGGGTCTAAGCATTATTTCGCACTGCCTGTTTTCCTTCCCTTTTAGGTGGACTACACATTTCGTGCATCTAACGCTTGAGACTTGTTTGTATTTGTATATATATTGTATTGGTATGGTATGTGTTGGTTTACTAGAGTTGTATTGTGATTTCTCGCTACGGTCATTGTTTTAAAGGCCTAGGAATAAATGTGCATATATTTTTAATATAGCACCTGTTTGGAGTAGTTTGTAAGTGTCCTTGCTTTGTGTGCTCATTGCAGGCTTTCAGTCACCCTCACCCCTCTTGAGACCTAGTCTTGACCGCCGCGATCGCTACCTTGATTGGTCTGGCTTGTCCAGAGGTTACCCTGTTCCAAGTAATTAGGTTGGCCTTCTGAACTTCTGCGCCACCAGGACAGAGTTCAGAAATCCGTCTTAACAAATTGGTGTACAGCGGTGGGATACGACTGAAGGTATCCAGTGTTGCGCACAAACTAAGGCATTTCAAGTTATTCCTACCAGGACACGTAGTGAATTGTTGTAGTAAAACTTTAAAAAGGCCATAGTCCTATCTAACAGTATGGAAACAAATACCTTGTTAACTTTAAATGCTTCCAAATCAGAAACATTGAAAAAGATGTGTGCGGAGAGAGGTGTTTCCTCTCAAGGCACGAAATTGGATATGATCCAAAGAATCGTGGCGTGGCAAGAAGCGCAGCTTGACTCTATAACTTCTGAGGACAGTGCGGAAGGAGGTGGGGCTGCTCTCACTGGTAGAACCGACGGTTATGCCGCTGCACTGATCCACCGCGACCACAAGGACAGGGAGGATGAGATGTCTAATGTTTCCTCTGCCAGTGTTGATGGGGAGGCAATGCTTGAATTCAAGAAGCAAGAGCTGCGGTTTAGGCAGAAGGAGCTTGAATTCAGCATAGCCAAACTAAAAATCGAACAGTCAGAAAAACAGAAAGACAGGGATCACCAGTTGGAACTGGCCAAGCTTCAGGTTGCAAATGGGTCCAAGGGTCCTGGACATGGGTCTGGGGCCTCCTCTCATCCACGGTTTCCGAAAGATCTGGTCAGTGTGTATGAGGAAAGGAATGACATTATGGACTGGCTGAATGCGTTTGAGTATGCATGCGAAGTTCGACAAGTTGACAATGCTGATAAGATTGCCTGGTTACTCAGCAGACTGCCCCATTCTGGCTGTAGTGCCATTATGGAAATGTCGAAGGCTGAGCGAGCTGATTTCGCAATGTTAAAGCAAACTCTCATTTTAAAGTTTGGGAAGACTCCGGCCCAATATTTGAAACGATTCATAGAGTATAAGAAAAAGGAAGGTGGTACTTGGGTATCTTATGTCACTGAATCCTTGAAAAACTTAACTGGCTGGGTCGAAGGTTATAAGGTTTCTACCTTCGAAGGCATGATAAATCTTGTCATGCTGGAACACATTTTTGCATCTTCTTCCCCGGAGCTTAAGCAGCATTTGGCCGATTCGAAGGAGATAGATCCTAAGAAGCTGGCCATTGCAACAGACCTATGGGTGTCACATCGAGTGTCCCATAAGGACAAAACTCATCCTGGTAAGCAGGAGGAAGGGAAAAAGTCCAAAGATAAGGAGGGTGGAGAATCTGATAAATCTTCTTCTCAAAAGGGCCACAAAAAGAAAAATAAGGGTAAGACACAAGAGAACTCACAGGGTAGTGGTGGTCAGCCTCCGAAACAGAACTCTGGTTACAATAAGCCTCCCTATGTAAACAGACCCAATGGATCTTGTTTTGCTTGTGGAGCAACTGACCACGTGAAGGGGATCCCCGGTGTAAGGTTAGACCTTTGGGGGTCCACTCCGCTAATCTGGCCTTCTCCTCCTACGAGGAAGAAGAGATTACAGGAGCATCCTTCTCCTCAGACTCATTTCCCAGCGGGATAGAGGCTGAGGTAGTTTTAGTTTCCCTGGGTTCCTGGGAGCCTAAAGTCGCAGAGGCTTATGCTAGGATTCCAGATAATACCAAGCACTACTTTAAAGACAGTGTGCTGATCAATGGAGTAGATACTCCAGCTCTTAGGGATAGTGGGTGCAGTCGAACTGTAGTGGATTCTACCTTGGTAGACTCAGAGGAAGTTGCCAGAGCTACTCTGATGCCCACTAAGTTGGCTGACGGCCCACTCCGTATGTTCCCAGTAATACCTGTAAATCTTACTTTAAATGGTACAGCAGTCAGGATTCCAGTGAGCATTCAGAGAAACGTCCCGGGAAAGGTCTTGTTAGGTAATGATCTCAGAGCTTTAGGGCTCGTAGGAGACACTGCTGAAAGACCCTACACACGGTCTCAAGCACGGACAGCATTGGCCAAGACCAATACGCCGCCCCAGCCGAAGGGGAAACCCAAGGCGAAAGGAGTCAACAAGTCAAGACGAGGGAAAGAGAATATTCCCATGAGCTCGCCTACCACTGCGGTGGAGGAAGTTGGTCAATCGCCCGGGCCTGACGAGGAGGTGGCGATGCCTGAAGTATTTGACCCCAACGACCATCCTGAACTAAAAGACTTGTTAGTTGAAGGAGGTCCTGATAGGGACGAATTCAGTAAAGGCCAACGTGAGTGCCCATCTCTGGAAGGCCTAAGGAGACAGGCCTGCTCCCAGCTTGAGGGTGAACCTCCTGGGACGCATAGGATTTATTGGGAAGGTGGACTCCTGTATAGTGAGCCCACAGAGTCTACAGAAGGAGACCATAGGAGGTTGGTGGTTCCCCTTGCTGTTAGGCCCTTCCTCCTGCAGTTGGCGCATGAAGTGCTCCTTGCTGGTCACCTTGGTATTAAGAGGAGAAAGCAAAGGTTATCCATGCACTTCTACTGGCCCAAGATGGGGGTGCAAGTAGAAAGTCACTGCAGGAGTTGTGCCTCCTGCCAGTTATCTGGTAAGGTTGGCTCGACAATCCAAGCTCCGTTGGTACCGCTCCCAGTTGTGGGGGTACCATTTGAAAGGGTAGGGATCAACATCGTTGGTCCCCTTGACCCGCAAACACCCTCGGGCAATAGGTTTATCCTGGTGCTGGTCGACCATGCAACCAGATATCCTGAGGCCATCCCATTGAAAACTGTAACTGCCAAGTCAGTTGCAAAAGCTTTACTTGGCATATTTACTAGGGTTGGCTTCCCTAAAGAAGTTGTGTCAGATCGTGGCAGCAACTTTATGTCGAAGTATATGCAGGCTATGTGGAAAGAATGTGGGGTCACCTACAAGTTCTCTTCTGCATACCACCCCCAGACCAATGATCTGGTGGAACGTTTCAACAGAACGTTAAAAAGCATGATTGGGGCTCTGGAGAAGCTTCAGAGAAGACAATGGGATCTTCTTTTACCATGCTTACTGTTTGCCTACCGAGAGGTACCACAGGAGGGTGTTGGCTTCAGCCCCTTCAAACTTCTGTTTGGTCATCCTGTACGGGGACCCTTAGCCATAGTCAAAGAGGGATGGGAGATGCCCACTCCCCCTGTTACTACCAACGTAGTTGATTATGTGCTAGGGCTCAGAAAATGGGTGGTACTTCTGATGGGCTTGGCTAGTGATAAATTGAAGGCAGGACAAGCGCTGGTGAAACATTGGTACGACCAGAAAGCTTCCCTCATCAACTTTACACCTGGTCAGCAAGTCCTGATCATGAATCCCATAAGGCCTTGAGCTTTACAGGACAAATGGTCAGGCCCTTACACAGTGGTGGAGCCCCTGGGTGAGGTTAACTATTTAGTGGACCTTGGAAGGCCTGGACAGGCTCCAAAAGTGTTTCACGTGAATAGGCTGAAGGCTTTCGTCCCAAGAGTCGAAATCGCAGCACTGTTACTGGCTTCAGATGTTGAGGAAGAGGAGTCTGAACCTCTCCCCGACCTGTTCCAAAGCGGTCCTTCAGATAGCTCTTTTGAGGGTGTCCGAGTGGCCCCTCACCTGACTTCTGATCAGCAGGCTGAGGTGAAAAGTTTTCTTAGGCAGTTTTCCCCCCTGTTTTCACAGTCGCCTGGTTTGACACCTTGGTGCAAACATAACATAGACACAGGAGACAGTGTACCTACCAAAAGTAGGGGATACAGGATGTCAGACAAAGTACGGTCTTATATTAAGACCGAGGTCAACAAGATGTTAGACCTTGGGGTGATTGAACCCTCTAGTAGTCCTTGGTCCAGCCCTGTGGTTTTCGTTCCAAAGGCAGGCACTTCTGAATTGAGGTTCTGCGTGGATTACAGGGCTCTGAATGCTGTCACCAAGACAGATGCACACCCCTTGCCTCGAACAGATGAGCTGGTGGATACTTTGGGTGCCTCCAAGTACCTCAGCACGTTTGACCTCACTGCTGGCTATTGGCAAATAGCTTTAGCAGAACATGCCAAGGAGAAGACAGCGTTTTCTACTCCAGACGGCCTTTACCAATTCCGGGTAATGCCGTTCGGGTTGAAGAATGCACCTGCCACTTTCCAGAGGCTTGTGCATCATGTTTTGAATGGGTTGGACGAATTCTGTCTTGCATATCTGGACGATATAGCAGTTTTCAGTGCCACCTGGGAAGACCATGTGAAACACCTCGGGATTGTGCTCCAGGCTCTTCAGAAAGCACACTTGACCATAAAGGCTAGTAAATGCCAGATTGGACAAGGCTCAGTGTTTTACCTTGGACATGAAGTAGGTGGAGGGAGGATACAGCCTCTACCCAGTAAAGTACAAGCAGTACAAGACTGGCCTACCCCCACTACACAAACCCAAGTGAGAGCCTTCTTAGGACTCACGGGGTATTACCGCAATTTTGTGGCAGACTATGGCACCATAGCTGCCCCTCTGACTGCCCTCACAACTCTGAAGAAACCCAAGAAGGTAACTTGGACCGACAAGTGTGAGAAGGCCTTCAATGGCTTAAAAGACTCCTTGTGCCAGGCCCCTGTCCTCAGGGTCCCTGATTATCAAAGACCTTTTATCGTGCAGACGGACGCCTCTGACACTGGGATAGGAGCTGTACTATCGCAAGTAGATGAGAAGGGTAAGGAACACCCTATTGGTTTTATTAGTCGCCAGTTTAAGGACAGAGAGCTCAGATGGTCCACGGTAGAGAAAGAATGTTTCTCTGTTGTGTGGGCCCTAAGGAAGCTGAGGCCCTACCTCTATGGGACCCACTTCACTGTGCAAACTGACCATAAGCCCTTAAAGTGGCTAATAAACATGAAGGGGGAGAATCCAAAGTTGCTTAGGTGGTCCATAAGTCTACAAGGCTTCGACTTCACTATTGAGCATAGGCCAGGTGTCCAACATAGCAATGCTGATGGGTTGTGCAGAATGTTTAACCGACCTGAACAAGAGACTCATCCAGGGGTGGATTAGTTCCCCCTGTCCATAGTCTGGGAGGGGCGAGTGTTAGGAAAGATTTCGTAATTGTAGGTAATTTTCCTTCCATGTGGTAACCCCTAAACTTTTTGCTGTTGTTTTTCACCTTGTTCTCGACTTTGCCAGAGAAGTGCAGCCTTCTGCCGCACTCCTCTGGGCTTTCGCTCCTTTCTTACGGGGAAACTGTCATGCCCTTAAGACAGTCAGTACCAGGAAACGCTGGTTTCCGTAGTTTCTTTTATCATGTTGCGGCTTTCGTGCAACATGACACAAGAGGGCACTGTAAGCTAAGTTACTGATCTCTTGGGTCTCTAGCCTTCTACAGGCCCTAGATACTCTTTCAGGATTGTAACTGATCGGTGCAAGTGATTCACGGACGGGAATGGTGGCAGCGATCGTTTCTTGTGTTTTGAGCTCCTTTTGGCGTTCTAAGCGCGTTTCTCGCGCTTAACCCAAAATGGTGGCCTAGATCCCAAAATGGCCAGACCACGAGGCTCCTTTGTCCTGTCCGCTGACCGTCTTGCTCCCTTCACCTTCCCCAGGTCGAGCCGACCTGGGGCCTTCCTTATTTGGGCATGTACTTTCCCGCGAAACACAGATGCTTTCGCGGCTTCTACATGTCTTGTGTGTGCCTCCAGGATGTGGGCTGGGATGTCTGGTCCCAATACACATCCTGGGTGCCAGAGAGTCTAGGGTGGTGTGAATGCCTGGGACCACCGTGGTCCGTGATAGGTCCACGAATGGTGTGAGTGTTGATGAGCGGATCTCCCATTGGGTCCCCTCCGTTTTGGCGCGAAAGGAACCGTGGATAAGAGGGGGCTGGAAACACCACTACCATGTCGATCTCCTGAGTTCTCACGAACGAAGGAATACAGGAGCCAAGTATCCTGCAACCAAGAGGCTGAACCGAGGAATCGCTGGTGACCCGCTGAAGGACTGCTCCTCTGCACTGCTGTCGCCTTCTGAAACCCTTTTCACCTTTGATCGAACCAGAAGGCCTGTACTGGTACTTTGACCCTTGGAATAGAGGGGACAGCTATTCTCGGCATCTTCACCATCTCCTGCTAGTAAGCCTTCGGAAGCGTCTCTGGGCCATCCAGCAGACTGACCAGCCTACACAGGAGTCTTGCTCTGTAACCGCCGCCAGGTTGTGTAGTATATCGAGTCCTTGTCACTCTCACATGATTCATACACTTGGCGTTCCCAGGTCTGAAGTGAGTAGTGTACATTTGGCTCAGATACACACCACCGCTCCGTTGCCCTGCTGTGGTAACAAACTGTGCGGGTTCCTTCGTTTGGGACGTCTTTTACTCAACTCTGCTGCTGCAGACTCAACACGACGACGAGACGTCCCCTGCTCTTCTGAACCTGCCAGCGACTGAAACTGACGCGGAGAAGCCTGGGTCTGCTTGCATCGTGGACCGGTGAGTAGCATAGCTAGGAACTGGTTGCCCTCCTGCAGGAGCCCATAGCTTTTCCCCGCTGTGTCAAAACAGCACGCCTTTCCGTACTCGCGCTCTGCTTCTGCCCACAGTGGAGGCTGCGCTTGAGTCGCGGAACACTGTTCTTCTTCGTTTGTGCACTAAACTGAACTGCCTGATCTCCCTCGAAGAGACTCCCCTTTTGCCCGTTGGCACCAGCGTGTGCAGGTACTTTTGAGCACAAGGCTCCACTCTTCGTAGGGCTCGGACTTCCTTTTAGTTAGGTGCCTCTGAAGGCGGACTGGGTCTAAGCATTATTTCGCACTGCCTGTTTTCCTTCCCTTTTAGGTGGACTACACATTTCATGCATCTAACGCTTGAGACTTGTTTGTATTTGTATATATATTGTATTGGTATGGTATGTGTTGGTTTACTAGAGTTGTATTGTGATTTCTCGCTACGGTCATTGTTTTAAAGGCCTTGGAATAAATGTGTATATATTTTTAATATAGCACCTGTTTGGAGTAGTTTGTAAGTGTCCTTGCTTTGTGTGCTCATTGCGGGCTTTCAGTCACCCTCACCCCTCTTGAGACCTAGTCTTGACCGCCGCGATCGCTACCTTGATTGGTCTGGCTTGTCCAGAGGTTACCCTGTTCCAAGAAATTAGGTTGGCCTTTTGAACTTCTGCGCCACCAGGACAGAGTTCAGAAATCCGTCTTAACAATATTCAACTCCTTCCCGTTCCAAACCTGAGACCCTTCCTATAGCATGAGATGTGATATCCAACTCCTTCCCATCCCAATCCTGAGACATTTCCGATTGCAGAGATGTGATATCTCAATGCTTATACCAAACCTGAGACTCTTCCTATAACATGAGATGTGATATCCAACTCCTTCCCGTTCCAAACCTGAGACCCTTCCTATAGCATGAGATGTGATATCCAACTCCTTCCCATTCCAATCCTGAGACCCTTCCGATAGCATGAGATGTGATATCTCAATGCTTCTAATACCAAACCTGAGATCCTTCCTATAACATGTGATGTGATATCCAAATCCTTCCCCTTCCAAACCTGAGACCCTCCCTTTAGCATGAGATGTGATATCCAACTCCTTCCCATTCCAATCCTGAGACCCTTATGATAGCATGAGATGTGATATCTCAATGCCTCTAATACCAAACCTGAGATCCTTCCTATAACATGAGATGTGATATCCAAATCCTTCCCCTTCCAAACCTGAGACCCTCCCTTTAGCATGAGATGTGATATCCAACTCCTTCCCATTCCAATCCTGAGACCCTTCTGATAGCATGAGATGTGATATCTCAATGCCTCTAATACCAAACCTGAGATCCTACCTCTAACATGAAATGTGATATCCAACTCCTTCCCTTTCCAAACCTGAGACCCTGCCTATAGCATGAGATGTGATATCCAAGTCCTTCCCATTCCAATCCTGAGACCCTTCCTATAGCATGTGATGTGATATTTCAATGCTTATACCAAACCTGAGACCCTTCCTATAGCTTGAGATCTGATATCCAACTCCTTCCTATTCCAATCCTGAGACCCTTCCCATAGCATGAGATGTGATATCTCAATACTTCTAATACCAAACCTGAGATCCTTCCGATAACATGAGATGTGATATCCAAATCCTTCCCCTTCCAAACCTGAGACCCTCCCTTTAGCATGAGATGTGATATCCAACTCCTTCCCATTCCAATCCTGAGACCCTTCTGATAGCATGAGATGTGATATCTCAATGCTTCTAATACCAAACCTGAGATCCTTCCGATAGCATGAGATGTGATATCTCAATGCTTCTAATACCAAACCAGAGCTCCTTCCTATAACATGAGATGTGATATCCAAATCCTTCCCCTTCCAAACCTGAGACCCTCCCTTTAGCATGAGATGTGATATCCAACTCCTTCCCATTCCAATCCTGAGACCCTTCTGATAGCATGAGATGTGATATCTCAATGCCTCTAATACCAAACCTGAGATCCTACCTCTAACATGAAATGTGATATCCAACTCTTTCCCCTTCCAAACCTGAGAGCCTTCCTATAGCATGAGATGTGATATCCAAGTCCTTCCCATTCCAATCCTGAGACCCTTCCTATAACATGAGATGTGATATCCAACTCCTTCCCATTCCAACCTGAGAACCTTTCTATAGCATGAGATGGGATATCCAACTCCTTCCAAATCCAATCCTGATACCCTTCCGATAGCATGAGATGTGATATCCCAATGCTTATACCAAACCTGAGACCCATACTATGGCATGAGATGTGATATCAAACTCCTTCCCATTCCAATCCTGAGACCCTTCCTATAGCTTGAGATGTGATATCCAACTCCTTCCCATTCCAATTCTGAGACCCTTCCTATACCATGAGACTTGATATCTCAATGCTTCTAATACCAAACCTGAGACCCGCCCTACAACATGAGATGTGATATCCAAATCCTTCCCCTTCCAAACCTTAGACCCTTCCTTTATCATGAGATGTGATATCCAACTCCTTCCCATTCCAATCCTGAGACCCTTCCGATATCATGAGATGTGATATCTCAATGCTTCTAATATCAAACTTGAGACCCTCCCTATAGCATGAGATGTGATATCCAAGTCCTTCCCATTCCAATCCTGAGACCCTTCCTATAGCATGAGATGTGATGTCTCAATGCTTCTAATACCAAACCTGAGACCCTTCCTATAACATGAGATGGGAATATCCAACTCCTTCCCATTCCAATCCTGAGACCCTTCCGATAGCAGAGATGTGATATCTCAATGCTTATACCAAACCTGAGATCCTTCCTATAACATGAGATGTGATATCCAACTCCTTCCCATTCCAATCCTGAGACACTTCCTATAGCATGAGATGTGATATCTCACTGCTTATACCAAACCTGAGACCCTTCCTATAGCATGAGATGTGATATCCAACTCCTTCCCATTCCAATCCTGAGACCTTTCCTATAGCATGAGATGTGATATCTCAATGCTTCTAATATCAAACGTGAGACCCTCCTTATAGCATGAGATGTGATATCCAAGTCCTTCCCATTCCAATCCTGAGACACTTCCTATAGAATGGGATTTGATATCTCAATGCTTCTAATACCAAACCTGAGACTCTTCCTATAACATGAGATGGGATATCCAACTCCTTCCCATTCCAATCCTGAGACCCTTCCGATAGCAGAGATGTGATATCTCAATGCTTATACCAAACCTGAGACCCTTCCTATAGCATGAGATGTGATATCCAACTCCTTCCCATTCCAATCCTGAGACCCTTCCTATAGCATGAGATGTGATGTCTCAATGCTTCTAATACCAAACCTGAGATCCTTCCTATAACATGAGATGTGATATCCAACTCCTTCCATTCCAATCCTGAGACCCTTCCTATAGCATGAGATGTGATATCTCAATGCTTATACCAAACCTGACACCCTTCCTATAGCATGAGATGTGATATCCAAGTCCTTCCCATTCCAATCCTGAGACACTTACTATAGAATGAGATTTGATATCTCAATGCTTCTAATACCAAACCTGAGACTCTTCCTATAACATGAGATGGGATATCCAACTCCTTCCCATTCCAATCCTGAGACCCTTCCTATAGCATGAGATGTGATATCCAACTCCTTCCCATTCCAATCCTGAGACCTTTCCTATAGCATGAGATGTGATATCTCAATGATTCTAATATCAAACGTGAGACCCTCCTTATAGCATGAGATGTGATATCCAAGTCCTTCCCATTCCAATCCTGAGACACTTCCTATAGAATGGGATTTGATATCTCAATGCTTCTAATACCAAACCTGAGACTCTTCCTATAACATGAGATGGGATATCCAACTCCTTCCCATTCCAATCCTGAGACCCTTCCGATAGCAGAGATGTGATATCTCAATGCTTATACCAAACTTGAGACCCTTCCTATAGCATGAGATGTGATATCCAACTCCTTCCCATTCCAATCCTGAGACCCTTCCTATAGCATGAGATGTGATGTCTCAATGCCTCTAATACCAAACCTGAGATCCTTCCTCTAACATGAAATGTGATATCCAACTCCTTCCCTTTCCAAACCTGAGAGCCTATCCATAGCATGAGATGTGATATCCAAGTCCTTCCCATTCCAATCCTTAGACCCTTCCTACAGCATGCAATATGATATCTCAATGATTCTAATAACAATCCTGAGACCCGTCCTATAACATGAGATGTGATATCCAACTCCTTCCCATTCCAATCCTGAGACACTTCCGATAGCAGAGATGTGATATCTCAATGCTTATACCAAACCTGAGACCCTTCCTATAACATGAGATCGGATATCCAACTCCTTCCCGTTCCAAACCTGAGACCCTTCCTTTAGCATGAGATGTGATATCCAGCTCCTTCCCATTCCAATCCTGAGACACTTCCGATAGCATGAGATGTGATATCTCAATGCTTCTACCAAACCTGAGACCCTTCCTTTAGCATGAGATGTGATATCCAACTCCTTCCCATTCCAATCCTGAGACCCTTCCTATAGCATGAGATGTGATATCTCAATACTTCTAATACCAAACCTGAGATCCTTCCGATAACATGAGATGTGATATCCAAATCCTTCCCCTTCCAAACCTGAGACCCTCCCTTTAGCATGAGATGTGATATCCAACTCCTTCCCATTCCAATCCTGAGACCCTTCTGATAGCATGAGATGTGATATCTCAATGCTTCTAATACCAAACCTGAGATCCTTCCGATAGCATGAGATGTGATATCTCAATGCTTCTAATACCAAACCTGAGATCCTTCCTATAACATGAGATGTGATATCCAAATCCTTCCCCTTCCAAACCCGAGACCCTCCCTTTAGCATGAGATGTGATATCCAACTCCTTCCCATTCCAATCCTGAGACCCTTCTGATAGCATGAGATGTGATATCTCAATGCTTCTAATACCAAACCTGAGATCCTTCCGATAGCATGAGATGTGATATCTCAATGCTTCTAATACCAAACCTGAGATCCTACCTCTAACATGAAATGTGATATCCAACTCTTTCCCCTTCCAAACCTGAGAGCCTTCCTATAGCATGAGATGTGATATCCAAGTTCTTCCCATTCCAATCCTGAGACCCTTCCTATAACATGAGATGTGATATCCAACTCCTTCCCATTCTAACCTGAGACCCTTCCTATAGCATGAGATGTGATATCTCAATGCCTCTAATACCAAACCTGAGATCCTTCCTCTAACATCAAATGTGATATCCAACTCCTTCCCTTTCCAAACCTGAGAGCCTATCTATAGCATGAGATGTGATATCCAAGTCCTTCCCATTCCAATCCTTAGACCCTTCCTACAGCATGCAATATGATATCTCAATGATTCTAATAACAAACCTGAGACCCGTCCTATAACATGAGATGGGATATCCAACTCCTTCCCATCCCAATCCTGAGACACTTCTGATAGCAGAGATGTGATATCTCAATGCTTATACCAAACCTGAGACCCTTCCTATAACATGAGATGTGATATCCAAATCCTTCCCCTTCCAAACCTGAGACCCTCCCTTTAGCATGAGATGTGATATCCAACTCCTTCCCATTCCAATCCTGAGACCCTTCTGATAGCATGAGATGTGATATCTCAATGCTTCTAATACCAAACCTGAGATCCTTCCGATAGCATGAGATGTGATATCTCAATGCTTCTAATACCAAACCTGAGATCCTACCTCTAACATGAAATGTGATATCCAACTCTTTCCCCTTCCAAACCTGAGAGCCTTCCTATAGCATGAGATGTGATATCCAAGTTCTTCCCATTCCAATCCTGAGACCCTTCCTATAACATGAGATGTGATATCCAACTCCTTCCCATTCTAACCTGAGACCCTTCCTATAGCATGAGATGTGATATCTCAATGCCTCTAATACCAAACCTGAGATCCTTCCTCTAACATCAAATGTGATATCCAACTCCTTCCCTTTCCAAACCTGAGAGCCTATCTATAGCATGAGATGTGATATCCAAGTCCTTCCCATTCCAATCCTTAGACCCTTCCTACAGCATGCAATATGATATCTCAATGATTCTAATAACAAACCTGAGACCCGTCCTATAACATGAGATGGGATATCCAACTCCTTCCCATCCCAATCCTGAGACACTTCTGATAGCAGAGATGTGATATCTCAATGCTTATACCAAACCTGAGACCCTTCCTATAACATGAGATGTGATATCCAACTCCTTCCCGTTCCAAACCTGAGACCCTTCCTTTAGCATGAGATGTGATATCCAGCTCCTTCCCATTCCAATCCTGAGACACTTCCGATAGCATGAGATGTGATATCTCAATGCTTCTAATATCAAAACTGAGACGCTCCCTATAGCATGATATGTGATATCTAAGCCCTTCCCATTCCAATCCTGAGACCCTTCCTATAGCATGAGATGTGATATCTCAATGCTTCTACCAAACCTGAGATCCTTCCGATAACATGAGATGTGATATCCAAATCCTTCCCCTTCCAAACCTGAGACCCTCCCTTTAGCATGAGATGTGATATCCAACTCCTTCCCATTCCAATCCTGAGACCCTTCTGATAGCATGAGATGTGATATCTCAATGCTTCTAATACCAAACCTGAGATCCTTCCGATAGCATGAGATGTGATATCTCAATGCTTCTAATACCAAACCTGAGATCCTTCCTATAACATGAGATGTGATATCCAAATCCTTCCCCTTCCAAACCCGAGACCCTCCCTTTAGCATGAGATGTGATATCCAACTCCTTCCCATTCCAATCCTGAGACCCTTCTGATAGCATGAGATGTGATATCTCAATGCCTCTAATACCAAACCTGAGATCCTACCTCTAACATGAAATGTGATATCCAACTCTTTCCCCTTCCAAACCTGAGAGCCTTCCTATAGCATGAGATGTGATATCCAAGTTCTTCCCATTCCAATCCTGAGACCCTTCCTATAACATGAGATGTGATATCCAACTCCTTCCCATTCTAACCTGAGACCCTTCCTATAGCATGAGATGTGATATCTCAATGCCTCTAATACCAAACCTGAGATCCTTCCTCTAACATGAAATGTGATATCCAACTCCTTCCCTTTCCAAACCTGAGAGCCTATCTATAGCATGAGATGTGATATCCAAGTCCTTCCCATTCCAATCCTTAGACCCTTCCTACAGCATGCAATATGATATCTCAATGATTCTAATAACAAACCTGAGACCCGTCCTATAACATGAGATGGGATATCCAACTCCTTCCCATCCCAATCCTGAGACACTTCTGATAGCAGAGATGTGATATCTCAATGCTTATACCAAACCTGAGACCCTTCCTATAACATGAGATGTGATATCCAACTCCTTCCCGTTCCAAACCTGAGACCCTTCCTTTAGCATGAGATGTGATATCCAGCTCCTTCCCATTCCAATCCTGAGACACTTCCGATAGCATGAGATGTGATATCTCAATGCTTCTAATATCAAAACTGAGACGCTCCCTATAGCATGATATGTGATATCTAAGCCCTTCCCATTCCAATCCTGAGACCCTTCCTATAGCATGAGATGTGATATCTCAATGCTTCTACCAAACCTGAGACCCTTCCTTTAGCATGAGATGTGATATCCAACTTCTTCCCATTCCAATCCTGAGACCCTTCCTATAGCATGAGATGTGATATCTCAATACTTCTAATACCAAACCTGAGATCCTTCCGATAACATGAGATGTGATATCCAAATCCTTCCCCTTCCAAACCTGAGACCCTCCCTTTAGCATGAGATGTGATATCCAACTCCTTCCCATTCCAATCCTGAGACCCTTCTGATAGCATGAGATGTGATATCTCAATGCTTCTAATACCAAACCTGAGATCCTTCCTATAACATGAGATGTGATATCCAAATCCTTCCCCTTCCAAACCTGAGACCCGACCTTTAGCATGAGATGTGAAATCCAACTCCTTCCCATTCCAATCCTGAGACCCTTCTGATAGCATGAGATGTGATATCTCAATGCCTCTAATACCAAACCTGATATCCTACCTCTAACATGAAATGTGATATCCAACTCTTTCCCCTTCCAAACCTGAGAGCCTTCCTATAGCATGAGATGTGATATCCAAGTCCTTCCCATTCCAATCATGAGACCCTTCCTATAACATGAGATGTGATATCCAACTCCTTCCCATTCCAACCTGAGACCCTTCCTATAGCATGAGATGGGATATCCAACTCCTTCCAAATCCAATCCTGATACCCTTCCGATAGCATGAGATTTGATATCCCAATGCTTATACCAAACCTGAGACCCATACTATGGCATGAGATGTGATATCAAACTTCTTCCCATTCCAATCCTGAGACCCTTCCTATACCATGAGACTTGATATCTCAATGCTTCTAATACCAAACCTGAGACACGTCCTATAACATGAGATGTGATATCCAAATCCTTCCCCTTCCAAACCTTAGACCCTTCCTTTATCATGAGATGTGATATCCAACTCCTTCCCATTCCAATCCTGAGACCCTTCCGATATCATGAGATGTGATATCTCAATGCTTCTAATATTAAACTTGAGACCCTCCCTATAGCATGAGATGTGATATCCAAGTCCTTCCCATTCCAATCCTGAGACCCTCCCTATAGCATGAGATGTGATATCCAAGTCCTTCCCATTCCAATCTTGAGACACTTCCTATAGCATGAGATGTGATATCTCAATGCTTCTAATACCAAACCTGAGACTCTTCCTATAACATGAGATGGGATATCCAACTCCTTCCCATTGCAATCCTGAGACCCTTCCGATAGCATAGATGTGATATCTCAATGCTTATACCAAACCTGAGACCCTTCCTACGGCATGAGATGTCATATACAACTCCTTCCATTCCAATCCTGAGACCCTTCCTATAGCATGAGATGTGATATCTCAATGCTTATACCAAACCTGAGACCCTTCCTATAGCATGAGATGTGATATCCAACTCCTTCCCATTCCAATCCTGAGACCCTTCCTATAGCATGAGATGTGATGTCTCAATGCTTCTAATACCAAACCTGAGATCCTTCCTATAACATGAGATGTGAAATCCAACTCCTTCCATTCCTTCCATTCCTTGTTTGTTTAAATATAAATAAATAAACAAACAAACCAATCCTGAGACCCTTCCTATAGCATGAGATGTGATATCTCAATGCTTATACTAAACCTGAGACCCTTCCTTTAGCATGAGATGTGATATCCAACTCCTTCCCATTCGAATCCTGAGACCCTTCCTATAGCATGAGATGTGATATCTCAATGCCTCTAATACCAAACCTGAGATCCTTCCTCTAACATGAAATGTGATATCCAACTCCTTCCCTTTCCAAACCTGAGAGCCTATCCATAGAATGAATGTGATATCCAAGTCCTTCCCATTCCAATCCTTATACCCTTCCTACAGCATGCAATATGATACCTCAATGATTCTAATAACAATCCTGAGACCCGTCCTATAACATGAGATGGGATATCCAATTCCTTCCCATTCCAATCCTGAGACACTTCCGATAGCAGAGATGTGATATCTCAATGCTTATACCAAACCTGAGACCCTTCCTATAACATGAGATCGGATATCCAACTCCTTCCCGTTCCAAACCTGAGACCCTTCCTTTAGCATGAGATGTGATATCCAGCTCCTTCCCATTCCAATCCTGAGACACTTCCGATAGCATGAGATGTGATATCTCAATGCTTCTAATATCAAAACTGAGACCCTCCCTATAGCATGATATGTGATATCTAAGTCCTTCCCATTCCAATCTTGAGACACTTCCTATAGCATGAGATGTGATGTCTCAATGCTTCTAATACCAAACCTGAGATCCTTCCTATAACATGAGATGTGATATCCAACTCCTTCCATTCCAATCCTGAGACCCTTCCTATAGCATGAGATGTGATATCTCAATGCTTATACCAAACCTGAGACCCTTCCTATAACATGAGATCTGATATCCAACTCCTTCCCATTCCAATCCTGAGACCCTTCCTATAGCATGAGATGTGATATCTCAATGCCTCTAATACCAAACCTGAGATCCTTCCTCTAACATGAAATGTGATATCCAACTCCTTCCCTTTCCAAACCTGAGAGCCTATCCATAGCATGAGATGTGATATCCAAGTCCTTCCCATTCCAATCCTTAGACCCTTCCTACAGCATGCAATATGATATCTCAATGATTCTAATAACAATCCTGAGACCCGTCCTATAACATGAGATGGGATATCCAACTCCTTCCCATTCCAATCCTGAGACACTTCCGATAGCAGAGATGTGATATCTCAATGCTTATACCAAACCTGAGACCCTTCCTATAACATGAGATCGGATATCCAACTCCTTCCCGTTCCAAACCTGAGACCCTTCCTTTAGCATGAGATGTGATATCCAGCTCCTTCCCATTCCAATCCTGAGACACTTCCGATAGCATGAGATGTGATATCTCAATGCTTCTAATATCAAAACTGAGACCCTCCCTATAGCATGATATGTGATATCTAAGTCCTTCCCATTCCAATCCTGAGACCCTTCCTATAGCATGAGATGTGATATCTCAATGCTTCTACCAAACCTGAGACCCTTCCTTTAGCATGAGATGTGATATCCAACTCCTTCCCATTCCAATCCTGAGACCCTTCCTATAGCATGAGATGTGATATCTCAATACTTCTAATACCAAACCTGAGATCCTTCCGATAACATGAGATGTGATATCCAAATCCTTCCCCTTCCAAACCTGAGACCCTCCGTTTAGCATGAGATGTGATATCCAACTCCTTCCCATTCCAATCCTGAGAACCTTCTGTCAGCATGAGATGTGATATCTCAATGCTTCTAATACCAAACCTGAGATCCTTCCGATAGCATGAGATGTGATATCTCAATGCTTCTAATACCAAACCTGAGATCCTTCCTATAACATGAGATGTGATATCCAAATCCTTCCCCTTCCAAACCTGAGACCCTCCCTTTAGCATGAGATGTGATATCCAACTCCTTCCCATTCCAATCCTGAGACCCTTCTGATAGCATGAGATGTGATATCTCATTGCCTCTAATACCAAACCTGAGATCCTACCTCTAACATGAAATGTGATATCCAACTCGTTCCCCTTCCAAACCTGAGAGCCTTCCTATAGCATGAGATGTGATATCCAAGTCCTTCCCATTCCAATCCTGAGACCCTTCCTATAACATGAGATGTGATATCCAACTCCTTCCCATTCCAACCTGAGACCCTTCCTATAGCATGAGATGTGATATCTCAATGCCTCTAATACCAAACCTGAGATCCTTCCTCTAACATGAAATGTGATATCCAACTCCTTCCCTTTCCAAACCTGAGAGCCTATCTATAGCATGAGATGTGATATCCAAGTCCTTCCCATTCCAATCCTTAGACCCTTCCTACAGCATGCAATATGATATCTCAATGATTCTAATAACAAACCTGAGACCCGTCCTATAACATGAGATGGGATATCCAACTCCTTCCCATTCCAATCCTGAGACACTTCCGATAGCAGAGATGTGATATCTCAATGCTTATACCAAACCTGAGACCCTTCCTATAACATGAGATATGATATCCAACTCCTTCCCGTTCCAAACCTGAGACCCTTCCTTTAGCATGAGATGTGATATCCAGCTCCTTCCCATTCCAATCCTGAGACACTTCCGATAGCATGAGATGTGATATCTCAATGCTTCTAATATCAAAACTGAGACCCTCCCTATAGCATGATATGTGATATCTAAGTCCTTCCCATTCCAATCCTGAGACCCTTCCTATAGCATGAGATGTGATAGCTCAATGCTTCTACCAAACCTGAGACCCTTCCTTTAGCATGAGATGTGATATCCAACTCCTTCCCATTCCAATCCTGAGACCCTTCCTATAGCATGAGATGTGATATCTCAATACTTCTAATACCAAACCTGAGATCCTTCCGATAACATGAGATGTGATATCCAAATCCTTCCCCTTCCAAACCTGAGACCCTCCCTTTAGCATGAGATGTGATATCCAACTCCTTCCCATTCCTATCCTGAGACCCTTCTGATAGCATGAGATGTGATATCTCAATGCTTCTAATACCAAACCTGAGATCCTTCCTATAACATGAGATGTGATATCCAAATCCTTCCCCTTCCAAACCTGAGACCCTCCCTTTAGCATGAGATGTGACATCCAAGTCCTTCCCATTCCAATCATGAGACCCTTCCTATAACATGAGATGGGATATCCAACTCCTTCCCATTCCAATCCTGAGACCCTTCCGATAGCAGAGATGTGATATCTCAATGCTTATTCCAATCCTGAGACCCTTCCTATAGCATGAGATGTGATGTCTCAATGCTTCTAATACCAAACCTGAGATCCTTCCTATAACATGAGATGTGATATCCAACTCCTTCCCATTCCAATCCTGAGACCCTTCCTATAGCATGAGATGTGATATCTCAATGCTTATACCAAACCTGAGACCCTTCGTATAACATGAGATGGGATATCCAACTCCTTCCCATTCCAATCCTGAGACCCTTCCGATAGCAGAGATGTGATATCTCAATGCTTATACCAAACCTGAGACCCTTCCTACGGCATGAGATGTCATATACAACTCCTTCCCATTCCAATCCTGAGACCCTTCCTATAGCATGAGATGTGATATCTCAATGCTTATACCAAACCTGAGACCCTTCATATAGCAAGATATGTGATATCCAACTCCTTCCCATTCCAATCCTGAGACCCTTCCTATAGCATGAGATGTGATGTCTCAATGCTTCTAATACCAAACCTGAGATCCTTCCTAAAACATGAGATGTGATATCCAACTCCTTCCATTCCAATCCTGAGACCCTTCCTATAGCATGTGATGTGATATCTCAATGCTTCTAATATCAAACTTGAGACCCTCCCTATAGCATGAGATGTGATATCCAAGTCCTTCCCATTCCAATCCTGAGACACTTCCTATAGCATGAGATGTGATATCTCAATGCTTCTAATACCAAACCTGGGACTCTTCCTATAACATGAGATGGGATATCCAACTCCTTCCCATTCCAATCCTGAGACCCTTCCAAAAGCAGAGATGTGATATCTCAATGCATATACCAAACCTGAGACCCTTCCTATGGCATGAGATGTCATATACATATCCTTCCCATTCCAATCCTGAGACCCTTCCTATAGCATGAGATGTGATATCTCAATGCTTATACCAAACCTGAGACCCTTCCTATAGCATGAGATGTGATATCTAACTCCTTCCCATTCCAATCCTGAGACCCTTCCTATAGCATGAGAGGTGATATCTCAATGCCTCTAATACCAACCCTGAGATCCTTCCTCTAACATGAAATGTGATATCCAACTCCTTCCCTTTCCAAACCTGAGAGCCTACCTATAGCATGAGATGTGATATCCAAGTCCTTCCCATTCCAATCCTTAGACCCTTCCTATAGCATGCAATATGATATCTCAATGATTCTAATAACAAACCTGAGACCCGTCCTATAACATGAGATGGGACATCCAACTCCTTCCCATTCCAATCCTGAGACCCTTCCGATAGCAGAGATGTGATATCTCAATGCTTATACCAAACCTGAGACCCTTCCTACGGCATGAGATGTCATATACAACTCCTTCCCATTCCAATCCTGAGACCCTTCCTATAGCATGAGATGTGATATCTCAATGCTTATACCAAACCTGAGACCCTTCATATATCATGAGATGCGATATCCAACTCCTTCCCATTACAATCCTGAGACCCTTCCTATAGCATGAGATGTGATGTCTCAATGCTTCTAATACCAAACCTGAGATCCTTCCTATAACATGAGATGTGATATCCAACTCCTTCCATTCCAATCCTGAGTCCCTTCCTATAGCATGAGATGTGATATCTCAATGCTTCTAATATCAAACTTGAGACCCTCCCTTTAGCATGAGATGTGATATCCAATTCCTTCCCATTCCAATCCTGAGACACTTCCTATAGCATGAGATGTGATATCTCAATGCTTCTAATACCAAACCTGAGACTCTTCCTATAACATGAGATGGTATATCCAACTCCTTCCCATTCCAATCCTGAGACCCTTCCAAAAGCAGAGATGTGATATCTCAATGCTGATACCAAACCTGAGACCCTTCCTATGGCATGAGTTGTCATATACATATCCTTCCCATTCCAATCCTGAGACCCTTCCTATAGCATGAGATGTGATATCTCAATGCTTATACCAAACCTGAGACCCTTCCTATAGCATGAGATGTGATATCCAACTCCTTCCCATTCCAATCCTGAGACCCTTCCTATAGCATGAGATGTGATATCTCAATACCTCTAATACCAAACCTGAGATCCTTCCTCTAACATGAAATGTGATATCCAACTCCTTCCCTTTCCAAACCTGAGAGCCTACCTATAGCATGAGATGTGATATCCAAGTCCTTCCCATTCCAATCCTTAGACCCTTCCTATAGCATGCAATATGATATCTCAATGATTCTAATAACAAACCTGAGACCCGTCCTATAACATGAGATGGGATATCCAACTCCTTCCCATTCCAATCCTGAGACACTTCCGATAGCAGAGATGTGATATCTCAATGCTTATACCAAACCTGAGACCCTTCCTATAACATGAGATGTGATATCCAACTCCTTCCCATTCCAAACCTGAGACCCTTCCTATAGCATATGTGATATCCAACTCCTTCCAATTCCAATCCTGAGACCCTTCCTATAGCATGAGATGTGATATCTCAATACCTCTAATACCAAATCTGAGATCCTTCCTCTAACATGAAATGTGATATCCAACTCCTTCCCTTTCCAAACCTGAGAGCCTACCTATAGCATGAGATGTGATATCCAAGTCCTTCCCATTCCAATCCTTAGACCCTTCCTATAGCATGCAATATGATATCTCAATGATTCTAATAACAAACCTGAGACCCTTCCTATAGCATGAGATGTGATATCCAACTCCTTCCCATTCCAATCCTGAGACCATTCCTATAGCATGAGATGTGATATCTCAATGCTTATACCAAACCTGAGACTCTTCCTATAACATGAGATGTGATATCCAACTCCTTCCCGTTCCAAACCTGAGACCCTTCCTATAGCATGAGATGTGATATCCAACTCCTTCCCATTCCAATCCTGAGACCCTTCCGATAGCATGAGATGTGATATCTCAATGCCTCTAATACCAAACCTGAGATCCTTCCTATAACATGTGATGTGATATTCAAATCCTTCCCCTTCCAAACCTGAGACCCTCCCTTTAGCTTGAGATGTGATATCCAACTCCTTCCCATTCCAATCCTGAGACCCTTATGATAGCATGAGATGTGATATCTCAATGCCTCTAATACCAAACCTGAGATACTTCCGATAGCATGAGATGTGATATCTCAATGCTTCTAATACCAAACCTGAGATCCTTCCTATAACATGAGATGTGATATCCAAATCCTTCCCCTGCCAAACCTGAGACCCTCCCTTTAGCATGAGATGTGATATCCAACTCCTTCCCATTCCAATCCTGAGACCCTTCTGATAGCATGAGATGTTATATCTCAATGCCTCTAATACCAAACCTGAGATCCTACCTCTAACATGAAATGTGATATCCAACTCCTTCCCTTTCCAAACCTGAGACCCTGCCTATAGCATGAGATGTGATATCCAAGTCCTTCCCATTCCAATCCTGAGACCCTTTCTATAGCATGAGATGTGATATCTCAATGCTTATACCAAACCTGAGACCCTTCCTATAGCATGAGATGTGATATCTCAATGCCTCTAATACCAAACCTGAGATCCTACCTCTAACATGAAATGTGATATCCAACTCTTTCCCCTTCCAAACCTGAGAGCCTTCCTATAGCATGAGATGTGATATCCAAGTCCTTCCCATTCCAATCATGAGACCCTTCCTATAACATGAGATGTGATATCCAACTCCTTCCCATTCCAACCTGAGACCCTTCCTATAGCATGAGATGGGATATCCAACTCCTTCCAAATCCAATCCTGATACCCTTCCGATAGCATGAGATTTGATATCCCAATGCTTATACCAAACCTGAGACCCATACTATGGCATGAGATGTGATATCAAACTCCTTCCCATTCCAATCCTGAGACCCTTCCTATAGCTTGAGATGTGATATCCAACTCCTTCCCATTCCAATTCTGAGACCCTTCCTATACCATGAGACTTGATATCTCAATGCTTCTAATACCAAACCTGAGACACGTCCTATAACATGAGATGTGATATCCAAATCCTTCCCCTTCCAAACCTTAGACCCTTCCTTTATCATGAGATGTGATATCCAACTCCTTCCCATTCCAATCCTGAGACCCTTCCGATATCATGAGATGTGATATCTCAATGCTTCTAATATCAAACTTGAGACCCTCCCTATAGCATGAGATGTGATATCCAAGTCCTTCCCATTCCAATCCTGAGACCCTCCCTATAGCATGAGATGTGATATCCAAGTCCTTCCCATTCCAATCTTGAGACACTTCCTATAGCATGAGATGTGATATCTCAATGCTTCTAATACCAAACCTGAGACCCGTCCTATAACATGAGATGGGATATCCAACTCCTTCCCATTGCAATCCTGAGACCCTTCCGATAGCATAGATGTGATATCTCAATGCTTATACCAAACCTGAGACCCTTCCTACGGCATGAGATGTCATATACAACTCCTTCCCATTCCAATCCTGAGACCCTTCCTATAGCATGAGATGTGATATCTCAATGCTTATACCAAACCTGAGACCCTTCCTATAGCATGAGATGTGATATCCAACTCCTTCCCATTCCAATCCTGAGACCCTTCCTATAGCATGAGATGTGATGTCTCAATGCTTCTAATACCAAACCTGAGATCCTTCCTATAACATGAGATGTGAAATCCAACTCCTTCCATTCCAATCCTGAGACCCTTCCTATAGCATGAGATGTGATATCTCAATGCTTATACTAAACCTGAGACCCTTCCTTTAGCATGAGATGTGATATCCAACTCCTTCCCATTCCAATCCTGAGACCCTTCCTATAGCATGAGATGTGATATCTCAAAGCCTCTAATACCAAACCTGAGATCCTTCCTCTAACATGAAATGTGATATCCAACTCCTTCCCTTTCCAAACCTGAGAGCGTATCCATAGCATGAGATGTGATATCCAAGTCCTTCCCATTCCAATCCTTAGACCCTTCCTACAGCATGCAATATGATACCTCAATGATTCTAATAACAATCCTGAGACCCGTCCTATAACATGAGATGGGATATCCAACTCCTTCCCATTCCAATCCTGAGACACTTCCGATAGCAGAGATGTGATATCTCAATGCTTATACCAAACCTGAGACCCTTCCTATAACATGAGATCGGATATCCAACTCCTTCCCGTTCCAAACCTGAGACCCTTCCTTTAGCATGAGATGTGATATCCAGCTCCTTCCCATTCCAATCCTGAGACACTTCCGATAGCATGAGATGTGATATCTCAATGCTTCTAATATCAAAACTGAGACCCTCCCTATAGCATGATATGTGATATCTAAGTCCTTCCCATTCCAATCTTGAGACACTTCCTATAGCATGAGATGTGATGTCTCAATGCTTCTAATACCAAACCTGAGATCCTTCCTATAACATGAGATGTGATATCCAACTCCTTCCATTCCAATCGTGAGACCCTTCCTATAGCATGAGATGTGATATCTCAATGCTTATACCAAACCTGAGACCCTTCCTATAACATGAGATGTGATATCCAACTCCTTCCCATTCCAATCCTGAGACCCTTCCTATAGCATGAGATCGGATATCCAACTCCTTCCCGTTCCAAACCTGCAACCCTTCCTTTAGCATGAGATGTGATATCCAGCTCCTTCCCATTCCAATCCTGAGACACTTCCGATAGCATGAGATGTGATATCTCAATGCTTCTAATATCAAAACTGAGACCCTCCCTATAGCATGATATGTGATATCTAAGTCCTTCCCATTCCAATCCTGAGACCCTTCCTATAGCATGAGATGTGATATCTCAATGCTTCTACCAAACCTGAGACCCTTCCTTTAGCATGAGATGTGATATCCAACTCCTTCCCATTCCAATCCTGAGACCCTTCCTATAGCATGAGATGTGATATCTCAATACTTCTAATACCAAACCCGAGATCCTTCCGATAACATGAGATGTGATATCCAAATCCTTCCCCTTCCAAACCTGAGACCCTCCCTTTAGCATGAGATGTGATATCCAACTCCTTCCCATTCCAATCCTGAGAACCTTCTGTCAGCATGAGATGTGATATCTCAATGCTTCTAATACCAAACCTGAGATCCTTCCTATAACATGAGATGTGATATCCAAATCCTTCCCCTTCCAAACCTGAGACCCTCCCTTTAGCATGAGATGTGATATCCAACTCCTTCCCATTCCAATCCTGAGACCCTTCTGATAGCATGAGATGTGATATCTCATTGCCTCTAATACCAAACCTGAGATCCTACCTCTAACATGAAATGTGATATCCAACTCGTTCCCCTTCCAAACCTGAGAGCCTTCCTATAGCATGAGATGTGATATCCAAGTCCTTCCCATTCTAATCCTGAGACCCTTCCTATAACATGAGATGTGATATCCAACTCCTTCCCATTCCAACCTGAGACCCTTCCTATAGCATGAGATGTGATATCTCAATGCCTCTAATACCAAACCTGAGATCCTTCCTCTAACATGAAATGTGATATCCAACTCCTTCCCTTTCCATGCCTGAGAGCCTATCTATAGCATGAGATGTGATATCCAAGTCCTTCCCATTCCAATCCTTAGACCCTTCCTACAGCATGCAATATGATATCTCAATGATTCTAATAACAAACCTGAGACCCGTCCTATAACATGAGATGGGATATCCAACTCCTTCCCATTCCAATCCTAAGACACTTCCGATAGCAGAGATGTGATATCTCAATGCTTATACCAAACCTGAGACCCTTCCTATAACATGAGATATGATATCCAACTCCTTCCCGTTCCAAACCTGAGACCCTTCCTTTAGCATGAGATGTGATATCCAGCTCCTTCCCATTCCAATCCTGAGACACTTCCGATAGAATGAGATGTGATATCTCAATGCTTCTAATATCAAAACTGAGACCCTCCCTATAGCATGATATGTGATATCTAAGTCCTTCCCATTCCAATCCTGAGACCCTTCCTATAGCATGAGATATGATATCTCAATGCTTCTACCAAACCTGAGACCCTTCCTTTAGCATGAGATGTGATATCCAACTCCTTCCCATTCCAATCCTGAAACCCTTCCTATAGCATGAGATGTGATATCTCAATACTTCTAATACCAAACCTGATATCCTTCCGATAACATGAGATGTGATATCCAAATCCTTCCCCTTCCAAACCTGAGACCCTCCCTTTAGCATGAGATGTGATATCCAACTCCTTCCCATTCCTATCCTGAGACCCTTCTGATAGCATGAGATGTGATATCTCAATGCTTCTAATACCAAACCTGAGATCCTTCCTATAACATGAGATGTGATATCCAAATCCTTCCCCTTCCAAACCTGAGACCCTCCCTTTAGCATGAGATGTGATATCCAACTCCTTCCCATTCCAATCCTGAGACCCTTCTGATAGCATGAGATGTGATATCTCAATGCCTCTAATACCAAACCTGAGATCCTACCTCTAACATGAAATGTGATATCCAACTCTTTCCCCTTCCAAACCTGAGAGCCTTCCTATAGCATGAGATGTGATATCCAAGTCCTTCCCATTCCAATCATGAGACCCTTCCTATAACATGAGATGGGATATCCAACTCCTTCCCATTCCAATCCTGAGACCCTTCCTATAGCATGAGATGTGATGTCTCAATGCTTCTAATACCAAACCTGAGATCCTTCCTATAACATGAGATGTGATATCCAACTCCTTCCCATTCCAATCCTGAGACCCTTCCTATAGCATGAGATGTGATATCTCAATGCTTATACCAAACCTGAGACCCTTCCTACGGCATGAGATGTCATATACAACTCCTTCCCATTCCAATCCTGAGACCCTTCCTATAGCATGAGATGTGATGTCTCAATGCTTCTAATACCAAACCTGAGATCCTTCCTATAACATGAGATGTGATATCCAACTCCTTCCCATTCCAATCCTGAGACCCTTCCTATAGCATGAGATGTGATATCTCAATGCTTATACCAAACCTGAGACCCTTCCTATAGCATGAGATGTGATATCCAACTCCTTCCCATTCCAATCCTGAGACCCTTCCTATAGCATGAGATGTGATATCTCAATGCTTCTAATACCAAACCTGAGACTCTTCCTATAACATGAGATGGGATATCCAACTCCTTACCATTCCAATCCTGAGACCCTTCCGATAGCAGAGATGTGATATCTCAATGCTTATACCAAACCTGAGACCCTTCCTACGGCATGAGATGTCATATACAACTCCTTCCCATTCCAATCCTGAGACCCTTCCTATAGCATGAGATGTGATATCTCAATGCTTATACCAAACCTGAGACCCTTCATATAGCATGAGATGTGATATCCAACTCCTTCCCATTCCAATCCTGAGACCCTTCCTATAGAATGAGATGTGATGTCTCAATGCTTCTAATACCAAACCTGAGATCCTTCCTAAAACATGAGATGTGATATCCAACTCCTTCCATTCCAATCCTGAGACCCTTCCTATAGCATGAGATGTGATATCCAAGTCCTTCCCATTCCAATCCTGAGACACTTCCTATAGCATGAGATGTGATATCTCAATGCTTCTAATACCAAACCTGGGAATCTTCCTATAACATGAGATGGGATATCCAACTCCTTCCCATTCCAATCCTGAGACCCTTCCAAAAGCAGAGATGTGATATCTCAATGCTTATACCAAACCTGAGACCCTTCCTATGGCATGAGATGTCATATACATATCCTTCCCATTCCAATCCTGAGACCCTTCCTATAGCATGAGATGTGATATCTCAATGCTTATACCAAACCTGAGACCCTTCCTATAGCATGAGATGTGATATCTAACTCCTTCCCATTCCAATCCTGAGACCCTTCCTATAGCATGAGATGTGATATCTCAATGCCTCTAATACCAACCCTGAGATCCTTCCTCTAACATGAAATGTGATATCCAACTCCTTCCCTTTCCAAACCTGAGAGCCTACCTATAGCATGAGATGTGATATCCAAGTCCTTCCCATTCCAATCCTTAGACCCTTCCTATAGCATGCAATATGATATCTCAATGATTCTAATAACAAACCTGAGACCCGTCCTATAACATGAGATGGGATATCCAACTCCTTCCCATTCCAATCCTGAGACCCTTCCGATAGCAGAGATGTGATATCTCAATGCTTATACCAAACCTGAGACCCTTCCTACGGCATGAGATGTCATACACAACTCCTTCCCATTCCAATCCTGAGACCCTTCCTATAGCATGAGATGTGATATCTCAATGCTTATACCAAACCTGAGACCCTTCATATAGCATGAGATGCGATATCCAACTCCTTCCCATTACAATCCTGAGACCCTTCCTATAGCATGAGATGTGATGTCTCAATGCTTCTAATACCAAACCTGAGATCCTTCCTATAACATGAGATGTGATATCCAACTCCTTCCATTCCAATCCTGAGTCCCTTCCTATAGCATGAGATGTGATATCTCAATGCTTCTAATATCAAACTTGAGACCCTCCCTATAGCATGAGATGTGATATCCAATTCCTTCCCATTCCAATCCTGAGACACTTCCTATAGCATGAGATGTGATATCTCAATGCTTCTAATACCAAACCTGAGACTCTTCCTATAACATGAGATGGGATATCCAACTCCTTCCCATTCCAATCCTGAGACCCTTCCAAAAGCAGAGATGTGATATCTCAATGCTTATACCAAACCTGAGACCCTTCCTATGGCATGAGATGTCATATACATATCCTTCCCATTCCAATCCTGAGACCCTTCCTATAGCATGAGATGTGATATCTCAATGCTTATACCAAACCTGAGACCCTTCCTATAGCATGAGATGTGATATCCAACTCCTTCCCATTCCAATCCTGAGACCCTTCCTATAGCATGAGATGTGATATCTCAATACCTCTAATACCAAACCTGAGATCCTTCCTCTAACATGAAATGTGATATCCAACTCCTTCCCTTTCCAAACCTGAGAGCCTACCTATAGCATGAGATGTGATATCCAAGTCCTTCCCATTCCAATCCTTAGACCCTTCCTATAGCATGCAATATGATATCTCAATGATTCTAATAACAAACCTGAGACCCGTCCTATAACATGAGATGGGATATCCAACTCCTTCCCATTCCAATCCTGAGACACTTCCGATAGCAGAGATGTGATATCTCAATGCTTATACCAAACCTGAGACCCTTCCTATAACATGAGATGTGATATCCAACTCCTTCCCATTCCAAACCTGAGACCCTTCCTATAGCATATGTGATATCCAACTCCTTCCAATTCCAAACATGAGACCCTTCCCATAGCAAGAATGTAATATCCAACTCCTTCCCATTCCAATCTTGAGACCATTCCTATAGCATGAGATGTGATATCTCAATGCTTCTAATACCAAACCTGAGATCCTTCCTATAACATGAGATGTGATATCCAACTCCTTCCCGTTCCAAACCTGAGACCCTTCCTATAGCATGAGATGTGATATCCAACTCCTTTCCATTCCAATCCTGAGACCATTCCTATAGCATGAGATGTGATATCTCAATGCTTATACCAAACCTGAGACTCTTCCTATAACATGAGATGTGATATCCAACTCCTTCCCGTTCCAAACCTGAGACCCTTCCTATAGCATGAGATGTGATATCCAACTCCTTCCCATTCCAATCCTGAGACCCTTCCGATAGCATGAGATGTGATATCTCAATGCCTCTAATACCAAACCTGAGATCCTTCCTATAACATGTGATGTGATATTCAAATCCTTCCCCTTCCAAACCTGAGATCCTACCTCTAACATGAAATGTGATATCCAACTCCTTCCCTTTCCAAACCTGAGACCCTGCCTATAGCATGAGATGTGATATCCAAGTCCTTCCCATTCCAATCCTGAGACCCTTTCTATAGCATGAGATGTGATATCTCAATGCTTATACCAAACCTGAGACCCTTCCTATAGCATGAGATGTGATATCTAACTTCTTCCCATTCCAATCATGAGACCCTTCCTATAACATGAGATGTGATGTCTCAATGCTTCTAATACCAAACCTGAGATCTTTCCTATAACATGAGATGTGATATCCAACTCCTTCCCATTCCAATCCTGAGACCCTTATGATAGCATGAGATGTGATATCTCAATGCCTCTAATACCAAACCTGAGATCCTACCTCTAACATGAAATGTGATATCCAACTCCTTCCCTTTCCAAACCTGAGACCCTGCCTATAGCATGAGATGTGATATCCAAGTCCTTCCCATTCCAATCCTGAGACCCTTTCTATAGCATGAGATGTGATATCTCAATGCTTATAGCAAACCTGAGATCTTTCCTATAACATGAGATGTGATATCCAACTCCTTCCCATCCTCATCCTGAGACACTTCCGATTGCAGAGATGTGATGTCTCAATGCTTCTAATACCAAACCTGAGATCTTTCCTTAAACATGAGATGTGATATCCAACTCCTTCCCGTTCGAAACCTGAGACCCTTCCTATAGCATGAGATGTGATATCCAACTCCTTCCCATTCCAATCCTGAGACCATTCCGATAGCATGAGATGTGATATCTCAATGCTTCTAATACCAAACCTGAGATCCTTCCTATAACATGTGATGTGATATTCAAATCCTTCCCCTTCCAAACCTGAGACCCTCCCTTTAGCATGAGATGTGATATCCAACTCCTTCCCATTCCAATCCTGAGACCCTTACGATAGCATGAGATGTGATATCTCAATGCCTCTAATACCAAACCTGAGATACTTCCGATAGCATGAGATGTGATATCTCAATGCTTCTAATACAAAACCTGAGATCCTTCCTATAACATGAGATGTGATATCCAAATCCTTCCCCTTCCAAACCTGAGACCCTCCCTTTAGCATGAGATGTGATATCCAACTCCTTCCCATTCCAATCCTGAGACCCTTCTGATAGCATGAGATGTGATATCTCAATGCCTCTAATACCAAACCTGAGATCCTACCTCTAACATGAAATGTGATATCCAACTCCTTCCCTTTCCAAACCTGAGACCCTGCCTATAGCATGAGATGTGATATCCAAGTCATTCCCATTCCAATCCTGAGACCCTTCCTATAGCATGAGATGTGATATCTCAATGCTTCTAATACCAGACCTGGGACCTGTCCTATAACATGAGATATGATATCCAAATCCTTCCCCTTCCAAACCTGAGACCCTTCCTTTAGCATGAGATGTGATATCCAAATCCTTCCCATTCCAATCCTGAAACCCTTCCTATAGCATGAATGTTTCTAATAAAAAACCTGAGACCCTTCCTATAGCAAGAGATGTGATATCCAACTCCTTCCCATTCCAATCCTGAGACCCTTCTGATAGCATGAGATGTGATATCTCAATGCCTCTAATACCAAACCTGAGATCCTACCTCTAACATGAAATGTGATATCCAACTCCTTCCCTTTCCAAACGTGAGACCCTCCATATAGAAAGAGATGTGATATCCAAGTCCTTCCCATTCCAATCCTGAGACCCTTCCTATAGCATGAGATGTGATATCTCAATGCTTATACCAAACCTGAGACCCTTCCTATAGCATGAGATGTGATATCCAACTCCTTCCCATTCCAATCCTGAGACCCTTCCTATAACATGAGATGTGATGTCTCAATGCTTCTAATACCAAACCTGAGATCCTTCCTATGGCATGAGATGTTATATAAAACTCCTTCCCATTCCAATCCTGAGACCCTTCCCATAGCATGAGATGTGATATCGAACTCCTTCCCATTCCAATCCTGAGACCCTTCCTATAGCATGAGATTTGATATCTCAATGCTTCTAATACCAAACCTGAGATCCTTCCGATAGCATGAGATGTGATATCTGAATGCTTCTAATACCAAACCTGAGATCATTCCTATAACACGAGATGTAATATCCAAATCCTTCCCCTTCCAAACCTGAGACCCTCCCTTTAGCATGAGATGTGATATCCAACTACTTCCCATTCTAATCCTGAGACCCTTCCTATAGCATGAGATGTGATGTCTCAATGCTTTTAATACCAAACCTGAGATCCTTCCTATAACATGAGATGTGATATCCAACTCCTTCCCATTCCAATCCTGAGACACTTCCTATAGCATGAGAAGTGATATCTCGATGCTTATACCAAACCTGAGACCCTTCCTATAGCATGAGATGTGATATCCAAATCCTTCCCATTCCAATCCTGAGACCCTTCCTATAGCATGAGATGTGATATCCAACTCCTTACCATTCAAATCCTGAGACCCTCCCTATAACAAGAGATGTCATATCCAACTCCTTCCCATTCCAAACCTGAGACCCTTCCTATAACATGAGATGTGATATCCAACTCCTTCCCATTCCAAACTGAGACCCTTCCGATAGCATGAGATGTGATATCTCAATGCTTCAAAAACCAAACATGAGAACCATCCTATAACATGAGATGTGAAATCCAAATCCTTCCCTTCCCAAACCAGAGACTCTTCCTATAGCATGAGATGTGATATCTCAATGCTTATACCAAACCTGAGAGCCTACCTATAGCATGAGATGTGATATCCAACTCCTTCCCGTTCCAAACCTGAGACCCTTCCTATAGCATATGTGATATCCAACTCCTTCCCATTCCAAACATGAGACCCTTCCTATAGCAAGAATGTAATATCCAACTCCTAGCCATTCCAATCCTGAGACCATTCCTATAGCGTGAGATGTGATATCTCAATGCTTCTAATACCAAACCTGAGATACTTCCTATGACATGAGATGTGATATCCAATTCCTTCCCATTCCAAACCTGAGACCCTTCCTATTGGATGAGATGTGATATCCAAATCCTTCCCCTTCCAAACCTGAGACCCTTCCTTTAGCATGAGATGTGATATCCAAATACTTCCCATTCCAATCCTAAAACCCTTCCTATAGCATGAGATGTGATATCTCAATGTTTCTAATAAAAAACCTGAGACCCTTCCTATAGCAAGAGATGCGATATCCAAATCCTTCCCATTCCAATCCTGAGACCCTTCCTGTATATAACATGAGATGTGATATCCAACTCCTTCCCATTCCAACATGAGACCCTTCCTATAGCATGAGAAGGGATATCCAACTCCTTCCCAATCCAATCCTGAGACCCTTCCGATAGCAGAGATGTGATATCTCAATGCTTATACCAAACCTGAGACCCTTCCTATAGCATGAGATGTGATATCCAACTCCTTACCATTCAAATCCTGAGACCCTCCCTATAACAAGAGATGTCATATCCAACTCCTTCCCATTCCAAACCTGAGACCCTTCCTATAACATGAGATGTGATATCCAACTCCTTCCCATTCCAAACTGAGACCCTTCCGATAGCATGAGATGTGATATCTCAATGCTTCAAAAACCAAACATGAGAACCATCCTATAACATGAGATGTGAAATCCAAATCCTTCCCTTCCCAAACCAGAGACTCTTCCTATAGCATGAGATGTGATATCTCAATGCTTCTACCAAACCTGAAACCCTTCCTATAGCATGAGATGTGATATCCAACTCCTTCCCATTCCAATCCTGAGACACATCCTATAGCATGAGATGTGATATCACAATGCTTCTAATACCAAACCTGAGACCCGTCCTATAACATGAGATGGTAGATCCAAATCCTTCCCCTTCCAAACCTGAGATCCTTCCTTTAGCATGAGATGTGATATCCAGCTCCTCCCATTCCAATCCTGAGACACTTCCGATAGCATGAGATGTGATATCTCAATGTTTCTAATAAAAAACTTGAGACCCTTCCTATAGCAAGAGATGTGATATCCAAATCCTTCCCATTCCAATCCTGAGACCCTTCCTGTATATAACATGAGATGTGATATCCAACTCCTTCCCATTCCAACATGAGACCCTTCCTATAGCATGAGAAGGGATATCCAACTCCTTCCCAATCCAATCCTGAGACCCTTCCGATAGCAGAGATGTGATATCTCAATGCTTATACCAAACCTGAGACCCTTCCTATAGCATGAGATGTGATATCCAACTCCTTACCATTCAAATCCTGAGACCCTCCCTATAACAAGAGATGTCATATCCAACTCCTTCCCATTCCAAACCTGAGACCCTTCCTATAACATGAGATGTGATGTCCAACTCCTTCCCATTCCAAACTGAGACCCTTCCGATAGCATGAGATGTGATATCTCAATGCTTCAAAAACCAAACATGAGAACCATCCTATAACATGAGATGTGAAATCCAAATCCTTCCCTTCCCAAACCAGAGACTCTTCCTATAGCATGAGATGTGATATCTCAATGCTTCTACCAAACCTGAAACCCTTCCTATAGCATGAGATGTGATATCCAACTCCTTCCCATTCCAATCCTGAGACACATCCTATAGCATGAGATGTGATATCACAATGCTTCTAATACCAAACCTGAGACCCGTCCTATAACATGAGATGGTAGATCCAAATCCTTCCCCTTCCAAACCTGAGATCCTTCCTTTAGCATGAGATGTGATATCCAGCTCCTCCCATTCCAATCCTGAGACACTTCCGATAGCATGAGATGTGATATCTCAATGTTTCTAATAAAAAACTTGAGACCCTTCCTATAGCAAGAGATGTGATATCCAAATCCTTCCCATTCCAATCCTGAGACCCTTCCTGTATATAACATGAGATGTGATATCCAACTCCTTCCCATTCCAACATGAGACCCTTCCTATAGCATGAGAAGGGATATCCAACTCCTTCCCAATCCAATCCTGAGACCCTTCCGATAGCAGAGATGTGATATCTCAATGCTTATACCAAACCTGAGACCCTTCCTATAGCATGAGATGTGATATCCAACTCCTTACCATTCAAATCCTGAGACCCTCCCTATAACAAGAGATGTCATATCCAACTCCTTCCCATTCCAAACCTGAGACCCTTCCTATAACATGAGATGTGATGTCCAACTCCTTCCCATTCCAAACTGAGACCCTTCCGATAGCATGAGATGTGATATCTCAATGCTTCAAAAACCAAACATGAGAACCATCCTATAACATGAGATGTGAAATCCAAATCCTTCCCTTCCCAAACCAGAGACTCTTCCTATAGCATGAGATGTGATATCTCAATGCTTCTACCAAACCTGAAACCCTTCCTATAGCATGAGATGTGATATCCAACTCCTTCCCATTCCATTCCTGAGACACATCCTCTAGCATGAGATGTGATATCACAATGCTTCTAATACCAAACCTGAGACCCGTCCTATAACATGAGATGTGATATCCAAATCCTTCCCCTTCCAAACCTGAGATCCTTCCTTTAGCATGAGATGTGATATCCAGCTCCTCCCATTCCAATCCTGAGACCCTTCCGATAGCATGAGATGTGATATCTCAAAGCTTCTAATATCAAAACTGAGACCCTCCCTATAGCATTAGATGTGATATCTAAGTCCTTCCCATTCCGATCCTGAGACCCTTCCGATAGCAGAGATGTGATATTTCAATGCTTATACCAAACCTGAGACCCTTCCCATAGCATGAGATGTGATATCCAACTCCTTCCCATTCCAATCCTGAGACCCTTCCTATAGCATGAGATGTGATATCTCAATGCTTCTAATACCAAACCTGAGATCCTTCCTATAACATGAGATGTGATATCCAACTCCTTCCCATTCCAATCCCGAGACCCTTCCTATAGCATTAGATGTGATATCTCAATGCTTCTAATACCAAACCTGAGATCCTTCCAATAACATGAGATATGATGTCCAAATCCTTCCCCTTCCAAACCTTAGACCGTCCCTTTAGCATGAGATGTGATATCCAACTCCTTCCCATTCCAATCCTGAGACCCTTCTGATGGCATGAGATGTGATATCTGAATGCCTCTAATACCAAACCTGAGATCCTACCTCAAACATGAAATGTGATATCCAACTCCTTCCCCTTCCAACCCTGAGAGCCTTCCTATAGAATGAGATGTGATATCCAAGTCCTTCCCATTCCAATCCTGAGACCCTTCCTATAACATGAGATGTGATATCCAACTCCTTCCCATTCCAACCTTAGACCCTTCCTATAGCATGAGATGGGATATCCAACTCCTTCCAAATCCAATCCCGATACCCTTTCGATAGCATGAGATGTGATATCCCAATGCTTCTACAAAACCTGAGACCCATACCATGGCACGAGATGTGATATCCAACTCCTTCCCATTCCAAACCTGAGACCCTTCCTATAGCATGAGATGTTATAATTTAATGCTTCTAAAACCAAACCTGAGAACCATCCTATAACATGTGAAATCCAAATCCTTCCCTTTCCAAACCTGAGACCCTTCCGATAGCATGAGATGTGATATCTCAATGCTTCTAAAACCAAACATGAGAACCATCCTATAACATGAGATGTGAAATCCAAATCCTTCCCTTTCCAAACCTGAGACCCTTCCTATAGCTTGAGATGAAATATCAAACTCCTTCCCATTCCAATCCTGAGATAGCTTGAGATGTGAGATCCAAATCCTTCCCCTTCCAAACCTGAGCCCCCTCCTATAGCTTGATATGTGATATCAAACTCCTTCCCATTACAATTCTGAGATAGCTTGAGATGTGATATCCAACTCCATCCCATTCCAATCCTAAGACCCTTCCGATAGCATGAGATGTGATAGCTCAATGCTTCTAATATCAAAACTGAGACCCTCCCTATAGTATGAGATGTGAAATCTAAGTCCTTCCCATTCCTATCCTGAAACCCTTCCGATAGCAGAGATGTGATATCTCAATGCTTATACCAAACCTGATGACCCTTCCTATGGCATTAGATGTGATATCCAACTCCTTCCCATTCCAATCCTGAGTTCCTTCCTATAGCATGAGATGTGATATCTCAATGCTTCTATCAAACCTGATACCCTTCCTTTAGCATGAGATGTGATATTCAACTCCTTCCCATTCCAATCCTGAGACCCTTCCTATAACATGAGACGTGATATCCAACTCCTTCCCATTCCAATCCTGAGACTCCTCCTATAGCATGAGATGTGATATCTCAATGCTTCTAATACCAGACCTGGGACCCGTCCTATAACATGAGATGTGATATCCAAATCCTTCCCATTCCAATCCTGAAACCCTTCCTATAGCATGAATGTTTCTAATAAAAAACCTGAGACCCTTCCTATAGCAAGAGATATGATATCCAATTCCTTCCCATTCCAATCCTGAGACCCTTCCTATAACGAGATGTGATATCCAACTCCTTCCCATTCCAACCTGAGACCCTTCCTGTAGCATGAGAAGGGAGATCCAACTCCTTCCCATTCCAATCCTGAGACCCTTCCTATACCATGAGATGTGATATCTCAATGCTTCTAATACCAAACCTGGGACCCGTCCTATAACATGAGATATGATATCCAAATCCTTCCCTTTCCAAACCTGAGACCCTCCCTTTAGCATGAGATGTGATATCCAATTCCTTCCCATTCCAATCCTGATACCCTTCTGATAGCATGAGATGTGATATCTCAATGCCTCTAATACCAAACCTGAGATCCTACCTCTAACATGAAATGTGGTATCCAACTCCTTCCCTTTCCAAACCTGAGAGCCTTCCTACAGCATGAGATGTGATATCCAAGTCCTTCCCATTCCAATCCTGAGACCCTTCCTATAACATGAGATGTGATATCCAACTCCTTCCCATTCCAACCTGAGACCCTTCCTATAGCATGAGATGGGATATCCAACTCCTTCCAAATCTAATCCTGATATCCTTCCGATAGCATGAGATGTGATATCCCAATGCTTCTACAAAACCTGAGACCCATACCATGGCATGAGATGTGATATCAAACTCCCTCCCTATACCATGAGACTTGATATCTCAATGCTTCTAATACCAAACCTGAGACCGGTCCAATAACATGAGATGTGATATCCAAATCCTTCCCCTTCCAAACCTTAGACCCTTCCTTTATCATGAGATGTGATATCCAACTACTTCCCATTCCATTCCTGAGACCCTTCCTATAGCATGAGATGTGATATCTCAATGCTTCTAATACCAAACCTGAGACCCTTCCTATAACATGAGATGTGATATCCAAGTCCGTCCCATTCCAATCCTGAGACCCTTCCTATAGCATGAGATGTCATATCTCAATGCTTCTAATACCAAACCTGAGACCCTTCCGATAACATGAATTGTGATATCCAAGTCCTTCACATTCCAATCCTGAGACCTTTCCAATAGCAGAGATGTGATATCTCAATGCTTATACCAAACCTGAGATCCTTCCTATGACATGAGATGTGATATTAAATCCTTCCCATTCCAAACCTGAGACCCTTCCTACAGCATGCGATGTGATATCTCAATGCTTCTAATATCAAACCTGAGACCCGTCCTATAACATGAGATGGGATATCCAACTCCTTCCCGTTCCAAACCTGATACCCTTCCTATAGCATAAGATGTGATATCCAATTCCTTCCCATCCCAATCCTGAGACACCGCCGATAGCAGAGATGTGAAATCTCAATGCTTATACCAAACCTGAGACTCTAACTATAACATGAGATGTGATATCTAACTCCTTCCCGTTCCAAACCTGAGACCCTTCCTATAGCATGAGATGCGATATCCAACTCCTTCCCATTCCAATCCTGAGACCCTTCCGATAGCATGAGATGTGATATCTCAATGCTTCTAATACCAAACCTGTGATCCTTCCTATAACAAGAGATGTGATATCCAAATCCTTCCCCTTCCAAAACTGAGACCCTCCCTTTAGCATGAGATGTGATATCTCAATGGCTCTTATACCAAACCTGAGATCCTTCCGATAGCATGAGATGTGATATCTCAATGCTTCTAATACCAAACCTGAGATCCTTCCTATAACATGAGATGTGATATCCAAATCCTTCCCCTTCCATTCCTGAGACCCTCCCTATAGAATGAGATGTGACATCCAAGTCCTTCCCATTCCAATCCTGAGACCCTTCCTATAGCATGAGATGTGATATCTCAATGCTTCTAATACCAAACCTGAGACCCTTCCTATAACGTAAGATGGGATATCCAACTCCTTCCCATTCCAATCCTGAGACCCTTCCGATAGCAAAGATGTGATATCTCAATGCTTATACCAAACCTGAGACCCTTCCTGTGGCATGAGATGTCATATACAACTCATTCCCATTCCAATCCTGAGACCCTTCCTATAGCAAGAGATGTGATATCTCAATGCTTATACCAAACCTGAGACCCTTCCTATAGCATGAGATGTGATATCCAACTCCTTCCCATTCCAATCCTGAGACCCTTCCCATAGCATGAGATGTGATATCGAACTCCTTCCCATTCCGATCCTGAGACCCTTCCTATAGCATGAGATTTGATATCTCAATGCTTCTAATACCAAACCTGAGATCCTTCCGATAGCATGAGATGTGATATCTGAATGCTTCTAATGCCAAACCTGAGATCATTCCTATAACACGAGATGTAATATCCAAATCCTTCCCCTTCCAAACCTGAGACCCTCCCTTTAGCATGAGATGTGATATCCAACTACTTCCCATTCCAATCCTGAGACCCTTCCTATAGCATGAGATGTGATGTCTCAATGCTTTTAATACCAAACCTGAGATCCTTCCTATAACATGAGATGTGATATCTCAATGTTTCTAATAAAAAACCTGAGACCCTTCCTATAGCAAGAGATGTGATATCCAAATCCTTCCCATTCCAATCCTGAGACCCTTCCTGTATATAACATGAGATGTGATATCCAACTCCTTCCCATTCCAACATGAGACCCTTCCTATAGCATGAGAAGGGATATCCAACTCCTTCACATTCCCATCCTGAGACCCTTCCTATAGCATGAGATGTGATATCTCAATGCTTCTAATACGAAACCTGAGATCCTTCCTATAACATGAGATGTGATATCCAATTCCTTCCCATTCCAATCCTGAGACTCTTCCTATAACATGAGATGTGATATCCAACTCCTTCTATTCCAACCTGAGACCCTTCCTATAGCATGAGATGGGATATCCAACTCCTTCCAAATCCAATCCTGATACCCTTCTGATAGCATGAGATGTGATATCCCAATGCTTCTACAAAACCTGAGACCCATACCATGGCATGAGATGTGATACCAAACTCCCGTCCTATACCATGAGACTTGATATCTCAATGCTTCTAATACCAAACCTGAGACCGGTCCAATAACATGAGATGTGATATCCAAATCCTTCCCCTTCCAAACCTTAGACCCTTCCTTTATCATGAGATGTGATATCCAAGTCCTTCCGATTCCATTCCTGAGACCCTTCCTATAGCATGAGATGTGATATCTCAATGCTTCTAATACCAAACCTGAGACCCTTCCTATAACATGAGATGTGATATCCAAGTCCTTCCCATTCCAATCCTGAGACCCTTCCTATAGCATGAGATATGATATCTCAATGCTTCTAATACCAAACCTGAGACCCTTCCTATAACATGAATTGTGATTTCCAATTCCTTCCCATTCCAATCCTGAGACCCTTCCAATAGCAGAGATGTGATATCTCAATGCTTATACCAAACCTGAGACCCTTCCGATAGCATGAGATGTGATATCTCAATGCTTCTAATACCAAACCTCAGATCCTTCCAATAACATGAGATGTGATGTCCAAATCCTTCCCCTTCCAAACCTTAGACCCTCCCTTTAGCATGAGATGTGATATCCAACTCCTTCCCATTCCAATCCTGAGACCCTTCTGATGGCATGAGATGTCATATCTCAATGCCTCTAATACCAAACCTGAGATCCTACCTCTAACATGAGATGTGATATCAAACTCCTTCCCATTCCAAACCTGAGACCCTTCCGATAGCATGAGATGTGATATTTCAATGCTTCTAAAACCGAACATGAGAACCATCCTAAAACATGAGATGTGAGATCCAAATCCTTCCCCTTCCAGACCTGAGACCTTTCCTTTAGCATGAGATGTGATATCCAACTCCTTCCCATTCCAAACCTGAGACCCTTCCTATAGCATGAGATGTGATATCAAACTCCTTCCCATTCAATGTGATATCCAACTCCTTCCCATTCCAATCCTGAGACCCTTCCTATACCATGAGATATGATATTTCAATGCTTCTAATACCAAACATGAGACCCGTCCTAAAACATGAGATGTGAGATCCAAATCCTTCCCCTTCCAGACCTGAGACCTTTCCTTTAGCATGAGATGTGATATCCAACTCCTTACCATTCCAAACCTGAGACCCTTCCTATAGCATGAGATGTTATAATTTAATGCTTCTAAAACCAAACCTGAGAACCATCCTATAACATGTGAAATCCAAATCCTTCCCTTTCCAAACCTGAGACCCTTCCGATAGCATGAGATGTGATATCTCAATGCTTCTAAAACCAAACATGTGAACCATCCTATAACATGAGATGTGAAATCCAAATCCTTCCCTTTCCAAACCTGAGACCCTTCCTATAGCTTGAGATGAAATATCAAACTCCTTCCCATTCCAATCCTGAGATAGCTTGAGATGTGAGATCCAAATCCTTCCCCTTCCAAACCTGAGACCCTTCCTATAGCTTGATATGTGATATCAAACTCCTTCCCATTACAATCCTGAGATAGCTTGAGATGTGATATCCAACTCCATCCCATTCCAATCCTAAGACCCTTCCGATAGCATGAGATGTGATAGCTCAATGCTTCTAATATCAAAACTGAGACCCTCCCTATAGTATGAGATGTGAAATCTAAGTCCTTCCCATTCCTATCCTGAGACCCTTCCGATAGCAGAGATGTGATATCTCAATGCTTATACCAAACCTGATGACCCTTCCTATGGCATTAGATGTGATATCCAACTCCTTCCCATTCCAATCCTGAGTTCCTTCCTATAGCATGAGATGTGATATCTCAATGCTTCTATCAAACCTGATACACTTCCTTTAGCATGAGATGTGATATTCAACTCCTTCCCATTCCAATCCTGAGACCCTTCCTATAACATGAGACGTGATATCCAACTCATTCCCATTCCAATCCTGAGACTCCTCCTATAGCATGAGATGTGATATCTCAATGCTTCTAATACCAGACCTGGGACCCGTCCTATAACATGAGATGTGATATCCAAATCCTTCCCATTCCAATCCTGAAACCCTTCCTATATCATGAATGTTTCTAATAAAAAACCTGAGACCCTTCCTATAGCAAGAGATGTGATATCCAATTCCTTCCCATTCCAATCCTGAGACCCTTCCTATAACGAGATGTGATATCCAACTCCTTCCCATTCCCACCTGAGACCCTTCCTGTAGCATGAGAAGGGAGATCCAACTCCTTCCCATTCCAATCCTGAGACCCTTCCTATACCATGAGATGTGATATCTCAATGCTTCTAATACCAAACCTGGGACCCGTCCTATAACATGAGATATGATATCCAAATCCTTCCCTTTCCAAACCTGAGACCCTCCTTTTAGCATGAGATGTGATATCCAATTCCTTCCCATTCCAATCCTGATACCCTTCTGATAGCATGAGATGTGATATCTCAATGCCTCTAATATCAAACCTGAGATCCTACCTCTAACATGAAATGTGGTATCCAACTCCTTCCCTTTCCAAACCTGAGAGCCTTCCTACAGCATGAGATGTGATATCCAAGTCCTTCCCATTCCAATCCTGAGACCCTTCCTATAACATGAGATGTGATATCCAACTCCTTCCCATTCCAACCTGAGACCCTTCCTATAGCATGAGATGGGATATCCAACTCCTTCCAAATCTAATCCTGATATCCTTCCGATAGCATGAGATGTGTGTTAAGACGGATTTCTAAACTCTGTCCTGGCGGCGCAGAAGTTCAGAAGGCCAACCTAATTACTTGGAACAGGGTAACCTCTGGACAAGCCAGACCAATCAAGGTAGCGATCGCGGCGGTCAAGACTAGGTCTCAAGAGGGGTGAGGGTGACTGAAAGCCCGCAATGAGCACACAAAGCAAGAGCGCTTACAAACTACTCCAAACAGGTGTTATATCAAAAATATAAACACATTTATTTTAAGGCCTTTAAAACAACGACCGTAGCGAGAAAATCACAATATCACAATATTAAACCAACACATACCAAATCAACACAATATATATACAAATACACAGTCGCAAGCGTTTAAAGCACGAAATATGTAGTCCACCTGAAAGGGAAGGAAAACAGGCAGTGCGATAATGCTTTCGACTCAGTTCGCCTTCAGAGGCACCTAACTAGATGGAAGTCCAAGCCCTGCGAAGAGTGGAGCCTTGTGCTCAAAGTACCTGCACGCGCTGGTGCCAACGGGCAAAAGGAGAAGCTCTTCGGAGGAAGTCAGGCAGTTCGTGTTAGTGCACAGCAGAAGAAGAACAGGTTCCGCAACTGAAGCGCAGCCTCCACAGCTAGCAGAAGCAAAGCGCGAGTACGGACGAAAAGGGTGCTGTTTTTATACAGCGGGGAAAAGCAATGGGCTACTGCAGGAGGGCGACCAGATCCTAGCTATACTACTCACCGGTCCCCGAAGCAAGCAGACCCAGGCTTCTCCACGTTAGTTTCAGCAGCTGGCAGGTTCAGAAGAGCAGGGAACGCCTCGTGGTCGTGTAGATCAAAAAGACGTCCCAATCGACGAAACCGGCACAGTTTGTTGCCGCAGCAGGACAACGGAGCGGCCGTGCGTATCTGAGTCAAAAGTACACTCCTCCCTTCAGACCTGGGAACGCCAAGTGCACGAAGCGTGGGAGAGTGACAAGGACTCGAGATACGGCACAACCTGGCGGCGGTTGCAGAGCCAGACTCCTTTGTAAGCTGGTCAGTCAACTGGATGGCCCAGAGACGCTTCCGAAGGCTTACTTGGCAGGAGATGATGTAGATGCCGGGAATAGCTGTTCCTGCTATTCCAAAGGTCGAAGCACCAGTACAGGCCTTCTGGTTCGATCAAAGGAGGACAGTGGCTCTCAGGACGACAGCAGTGCAAAGGAGGATTCCTTCAGCGGGTCACCAGCGATTCCTCGGTCCAGCCTCTTGGTTGCAGGATACTTGGCTCCTGTATTCCTTCGTTCGTGAGAACTCAGGAGATTGACATGGTAGTGGTGTTTCCAGCCCCCTCTTATCCACGGTTCCCTTCGCGCCAAAACGGAGGGGAACCAATGGGAGATCCGCTCATCAAAACACATACCATACGTGGACCAATCACGGACCACGGTGGTCCCAGGCATTCACACCTCCCTAGACTCTCTGGCACCCAGGATGTGTATTGGGACCAGACATCCCAGCCCACACCCTGGAGGCACACAAACGACATGTAGAAGCCCGCGAAAGCATCGGTGTTTCGCGGGAAAGTACATGCCCAAATAAGGAAGGCCCCGGGTCGCTGGACCTGGGGAAGGTGAAGGGAGCAAGACGGACAGTGGACAAGACAAAGGAGCCTCGTGGTCTGGCCATTTTGGGAGCCAGGCCACCATTTTGGGTTCAGTGCAAAAACGTGCTCAGAACGGCAAAAGGAGCTCAAAATATTCAATACGATCGCTGCCACCATTCCAGTCCCTGAATGACTTGCACCGATCAAATACCATCCTAAAAGAGTATCTAGGGCCTGTAGAAGGCTAGAGACCCAAGAGAGCTGTAACTTAGCTTACTGTGCCCTCTTGTGTCGTGTTGCACTAAAGCTGCGACACGATAGAAGAAACTACGGGAAACAACGTTCCCCGGTACTGACTGTCTTAAGGGCATGTCAGTTTCCCCGTAAGAAAGGAGCGAAAGCCCAGGGAAGTGCGGCAGAAGGTTGTACTTCCCTGGCAAAGTCAAGAACAAGGTTAAAAACAATAGCAAAAAGTTTAGGGGTTGCCACATGGAAGGAAATGTCCCTACAATAACGAAATCTTTCCTAACACTCGCCCCTCCCAGACTATGGACAGGGGGAACTAATCCACCCCTGGATGAGTCTCATGTTCAGGTCGGTTAAACATTCTGGACAACCCATCAGCATTGCTATGTTGGACACCTGGCCTATGCTCAATAGTGAAGTCGAAGCCTTGTAGACTTATGGACCACCTAAGCAACTTTGGATTCTCCCCCTTCATGTTCATTAGCCACTTTAACGGCTTATGGTCAGTTTGCACAGTGAAGTGGGTCCCATAGAGGTAGGGCCTCAGCTTCCTTAGGGCCCACACAACAGAGAAACATTCTTTCTCTACCGTGGACCATCTGAGCTCTCTGTCCTTAAGCTGGCGACTAATAAAACTGATAGGGTGTTCCTTACCCTTCTCATCTACTTGTGATAGTACAGCTCCTATCCCAGTGTCAGAGGCGTCCGTCTGCACGATAAAAGGTCTTTGATAATCAGGGGCCCTGAGGACAGGGGCCTGGCACAAGGAGTCTTTCAAGCCATTGAAGGCCTTCTCACACTCGTCAGTCCAAGTTACCTTCTTGGGTTTCTTCGGAGTTGTGAGGGCAGTCAGAGGAGCAGCTATGGTGCCATAGTCTGCCATAAAATTGCGATAATACCCCGTGAGTCCTAAGAAGGCTCTCACTTGGGTTTGTGTAGTGGGGGTAGGCCAGTCTTGTACTGCTTGTACTTTACTGGGAAGAGGCTGTATCCTCCCTCCACCTACTTCATGTCCAAGGTAAACCACTGAGCCTTGTCCAATCTGGCATTTACTAGACTTTATGGTCAAGTGGGCTTTCTGAAGAGCCTGGAGCACAATCCCGAGGTGTTTCACATGGTCTTCCCAGGTGGCACTGAAAACTGCGATATCGTCCAGATATGCGAGACAGAATTCGTCCAACCCATTCAACACATGATTCACAAGCCTCTGGAAAGTGGCAGGTGCATTCTTCAACCCGAACGGCATTACCCGGAATTGGTAAAGGCCGTCTGGAGTAGAAAATGCTGTCTTCTCCTTAGCATGTTCTGCTAACGCTATTTGCCAATAGCCAGCAGTAAGGTCAAACATGCTGAGGTACTTGGAGGCACCCAAAGTATCCACCAGCTCATCTGTTCGAGGCAAGGGGTGTGCATCTGTCTTGGTGACAGCATTCAGAGCCCTGTAATCCACGCAGAACCTCAATTCAGAAGTGCCTGCCTTTGGAACCAAAACCACAGGGCTGGACCAAGGACTACTAGAGGGTTCAATCACCCCAAGGTCTAACATTTTGTTGACCTCGGTCTTAATATAAGACCGTACTTTATCCGACATCCTGTATCCCCTACTTTTGGTAGGTACACTGTCTCCTGTGTCAATGTTATGTTTGCACCAAGGTGTCAAACCAGGCGACTGTGAAAACAGGGGGGAAAACTGCCGAAGCAAACTTTTCACCTCAGCCTGCTGATCAGAAGTCAGGTGAGGGGCCACACGGACACCCTCAAAGGAGCTATCTGAAGGACTGCCTTGGAACAGGTCGGGGAGAGGTTCCGACTCCTCTTCCTCAACGTCTGAAGCCAGTAGCAGCGCTGCGATTTCGACTCTTGGGACGAAAGCCTTCAGCCTATTCACGTGGAACACTTTTGGAGCCTGTCCAGGCCTTCCAAGGTCCACTAAATAGTTCACCTCACCCAGGGGCTCCACCACTGTGTAAGGGCCTGACCATTTGTCCTGTAAAGCGCGAGGCCTTATAGGATTCATGATCAGGACTTGCTGACCAGGTGTAAAGTTGATGAGGGAAGCTTTCTGGTCGTACCAATGTTTCACCAGCGCGTGCCCTGCCTTCAATTTCTCACTAGCCAAGCCCATCAGAAGTACCATCCGTTTTCTGAGCCCTAGCACATAATCAACTACGTTGGTAGTAACAGGGGGAGTGGGCATCTCCCATCCCTCTTTGACGATGGCTAAGGGTCCCCATACGGGATGACCGAACAGAAGTTCGAAGGGGCTGAAGCCAACACCCTCCTGTGGTACCTCTCGGTAGGCAAACAACAAGCATGGTAAAAGAAGATCCCATTTTCTTCTCTGAGGCTCCTCCAGAGCCCCAATCATGCTTTTTAACGTTCTGTTGAAGCGTTCCACCAGACCATTGGTCTGGGGGTGGTATGCAGAAGAGAACTTGTAGGTGACCCCACATTCTTTCCACATAGCCTGCATATACTTCGACATAAAGTTGCTGCCACGATCTGACACAACTTCTTTAGGGAAGCCAACCCTAGTAAATATGCCGAGTAAAGCTTTTGCAACTGACTTGGCAGTTACAGTTTTTAATGGGATGGCCTCAGGATACCTGGTTGCATGGTCGACCAGCACCAGGATAAACCTATTGCCCGAGGATGTTTGCGGGTCAAGGGGACCGACGATGTCGATCCCTACCCTTTCAAATGGTACCCCCACAACTGGGAGCGGTACCAACGGAGCTTGGATTGTCGCGCCAACCTTACCAGACAACAGGCAGGAGGCACAACTCCTGCAGTGACTTTCTACTTGCACCCCCATCTTGGGCCAGTAGAAGTGCATGGATAACCTTTGCTTGGTCCTCTTCATACCAAGGTGACCAGCAAGGGGAACTTCATGCGCCAACTGCAGGAGGAAGGGCCTAACAGCAAGGGGAACCACCAACCTCCTATGGTCTCCTTCTGTAGACTCTGTGGGCTCACTATACAGGAGTCCACCTTCCCAATAAATCCTATGCGTCCCATGAGGTTCACCCTCAAGCTGGGAGCAGGCCTGTCTCCTTAGGCCTTCCAGAGATGGGCACTCACGTTGGCCTTTACTGAATTCGTCCCTATCAGGACCTCCTTCTACTAACAAGTCTTTTAGTTCAGGATGATGGTTGGGGTCGAATAATTCAGGCATCGCCACTTCCTCGTCAGGCCCGGGCGATTGACCAACTTCCTCCACCGCAGTGGTAGGCGAGCTCGGGGGAATATTCTCTTTCCCTCGTCGTGACTTGTTGACTCCTTTCGCCTTGGGTTTCCCCTTCGGCTGGGGCGGCGTATTGGACTTGGCCAATGCTGCCCGTGCTTGAGACCGTGTGTAGGGTCGTTCGGCAGTGTCTCCTACGAGCCCTAAAGCTCTGAGATCATTACCTAGTAAGACCTTTCCCGGGACGTTTCTCTGAATGCTCACTGGAATCCTGCTGTACCATTTAAAGTAAGATTTACAGGGATCACGGGAAACATACGGAGGGGGCCGTCAGCCAACTTAGTGGGCATCAGAGTAGCTCTGGCAACTTCCTCTGAGTCTACCAAGGTAGAATCCACTACAGTGCGACTGCACCCACTATCCCTAAGAGCTGGAGTATCTACTCCATTGATCAGCACACTGTCTTTAAAGTAGTGCTTGGTATTATCCGGAATCCTAGCATACGCCTCTGCGACTTTAGGCTCCCAGGAACCCAGGGACACTAAAACTACCTCAGCCTCTATTCCGCTGGGAAATGATTCTGAGGAGAAGGATGCTCCTGTAATCTCTTCTTCCTCGTAGGAGGAGAAGGCCAGATTAGCGGAGTGGACCCCCAAAGGTCTAACCTTACAACGGGGATCCCCCTTCACATGGTCAGTTGCTCCACAAGCAAAACAAGATCCAATGGGTCTGTTTACATAGGGAGGCTTATTGTAACCAGAGTTCTGTTTCGGAGGCAGACCTCCACTACCCTGTGAGTTCTCTTGTGTCTTACCCTTGTTTTTCTTTTTGTGGCCCTTTTGGGAAGAAGATTTAGCAGATTCTCCACCCTCCATATCTTTGGACTTTTTCCCTTCCTCCTGCTTACCAGGATGAGTTTTGTCCTTATGGGACACTCGATGTGACACCCATAAGTCGGCGGCCATGGCCAGCTTCTTAGGATCTATCTCCTTCGAATCGGCCAAGTGCTGCTTAAGCTCCGGGGAAGAAGAAGCAAAAATGTGTTCCAGCATGACAAGATTTATCATGCCGGCGAAGGTAGAAACCTTATAGCCTTCGACCCAGCCAGTTAAGTTTTTCAAAGATTCAGCGACATAAGATACCCAAGTACCACCTTCCTTTTTCTTATACTCTCGAAAACGTTTTAAATATTGGGCCGGAGTCTTCCCAAACTTTAAAATGAGAGTTTGCTTTAAGATGGCGAAATCAGCTCGCTCAGTCTTCGACATCTCCATAATGGCAGTACAGCCAGAATGGGGCAGTCTACTGAGTAACCACGCAATCTTATCAGCATTGTCAACTTTCTGAACTTCGCATGCATACTCAAACGCATTCAGCCAGTCCATAATGTCATTCCGTTCCTCATACACACTGAGCAGATCTTTTGGAAACCGTGGATGAGAGGAGGCCCCAGACCCATGTCCAGGACCCGTGGACCCATTTGCAACCTGAAGCTTGGCCAGTTCCAACTGGTGATCCCTGTCTTTTTGTTTTTCTGCCTGTTCGATTTTCAGTTTGGCTATGCTGAATTCAAGCTCCTGCTGCCTAAACCGCAGCTCTTGCTTCTTGAATTCAAGCATAGCCTCCCCATCAGCACTGGCAGAGGAAACATTCGACATCTCGTCCTCCCTGTCCTCGTGGTCGCGGTGGAACAGTGCGGCGGCAGAACCGTCGGTTCTGCCAGTGAGAGCAGCCCCACCACCTTCCGCACTGTCCTCAGAAGTAATAGCGTCAAGCTGCGCTTCTTGCCACGCCACGATTCTCTGGATCATTTCTAATTTCGTGCCTTGAGAGGAAACACCTCTCTCCGCACACATCTTTTTCAGCGTTTCTGATTTGGAAGCATTTAAAGTTAACAACGTACTTGTTTCCATACTGTGTGATAGGACTATGGCCTTTTTAAAGTTATACTACAACAATTCACTACGTGTACTGGTTGGAATAACCTGAAATGCCTTAGCTCGTGCGCAACACTGGATACCTTCAGTCGTATCCCACCGCTGTACACCAATTTGTTAAGACGGATTTCTGAACTCTGTCCTGGCGGCGCAGAAGTTCAGAAGGCCAACCTAATTACTTGGAACAGGGTAACCTCTGGACAAGCCAGACCAATCAAGGTAGCGATCGCGGCGGTCAAGACTAGGTCTCAAGAGGGGTGAGGGTGACTGAAAGCCCGCAATGAGCACACAAAGCAAGAGCGCTTACAAACTACTCCAAACAGGTGTTATATCAAAAATATAAACACATTTATTTTAAGGCCTTTAAAACAACGACCGTAGCGAGAAAATCACAATATCACAATATTAAACCAACACATACCAAATCAACACAATATATATACAAATACACAGTCGCAAGCGTTTAAAGCACTAAATATGTAGTCCACCTGAAAGGGAAGGAAAACAGGCAGTGCGATAATGCTTTCGATTCAGTTCGCCTTCAGAGGCACCTAACTAGATGGAAGTCCAAGCCCTGCGAAGAGTGGAGCCTTGTGCTCAAAGTACCTGCACGCGCTGGTGCCAACGGGCAAAAGGAGAAGCTCTTCGGAGGAAGTCAGGCAGTTCGTGTTAGTGCACAGCAGAAGAAGAACAGGTTCCGCAACTCAAGTGCAGCCTCCACAGCTAGCAGAAGCAAAGCGCGAGTACGGACGAAAAGGGTGCTGTTTTTATACAGCGGGGAAAAGCAATGGGCTACTGCAGGAGGGCGACCAGATCCTAGCTATACTACTCACCGGTCCCCGAAGCAAGCAGACCCAGGCTTCTCCACGTTAGTTTCAGCAGCTGGCAGGTTCAGAAGAGCAGGGAACGCCTCGTGGTCGTGTAGATCAAAAAGACGTCCCAATCGACGAAACCGGCACAGTTTGTTGCCGCAGCAGGACAACGGAGCGGCCGTGCGTATCTGAGTCAAAAGTACACTCCTCCCTTCAGACCTGGGAACGCCAAGTGCACGAAGCGTGGGAGAGTGACAAGGACTCGAGATACGGCACAACCTGGCGGCGGTTGCAGAGCCAGACTCCTTTGTAAGCTGGTCAGTCAACTGGATGGCCCAGAGACGCTTCCGAAGGCTTACTTGGCAGGAGATGATGTAGATGCCGGGAATAGCTGTTCCTGCTATTCCAAAGGTCGAAGCACCAGTACAGGCCTTCTGGTTCGATCAAAGGAGGACAGTGGCTCTCAGGACGACAGCAGTGCAAAGGAGGATTCCTTCAGCGGGTCACCAGCGATTCCTCGGTCCAGCCTCTTGGTTGCAGGATACTTGGCTCCTGTATTCCTTCGTTCGTGAGAACTCAGGAGATCGACATGGTAGTGGTGTTTCCAGCCCCCTCTTATCCACGGTTCCCTTCGCGCCAAAACGGAGGGGAACCAATGGGAGATCCGCTCATCAAAACACATACCATACGTGGACCAATCACGGACCACGGTGGTCCCAGGCATTCACACCACCCTAGACTCTCTGGCACCCAGGATGTGTATTGGGACCAGACATCCAAGCCCACACCCTGGAGGCACACAAACGACATGTAGAAGCCCGCGAAAGCATCGGTGTTTCGTGGGAAAGTACATGCCCAAATAAGGAAGGCCCCGGGTCGCTGGACCTGGGGAAGGTGAAGGGAGCAAGACGGACAGTGGACAAGACAAAGGAGCCTCGTGGTCTGGCCATTTTGGGAGCCAGGCCACCATTTTGGGTTCAGTGCAAAAACGTGCTCAGAACGGCAAAAGGAGCTCAAAATATTCAATACGATCGCTGCCACCATTCCAGTCCCTGAATGACTTGCACTGATCAAATACCATCCTAAAAGAGTATCTAGGGCCTGTAGAAGGCTAGAGACCCAAGAGAGCTGTAACTTAGCTTACTGTGCCCTCCTGTGTCGTGTTGCACTAAAGCTGCGACACGATAGAAGAAACTACGGGAAACAACGTTCCCCGGTACTGACTGTCTTAAGGGCATGTCAGATTCCCCGTAAGAAAGGAGCGAAAGCCCAGGGAAGTGCGGCAGAAGGCTGTACTTCCCTGGCAAAGTCAAGAACAAGGTTAAAAACAATAGCAAAAAGTTTAGAGGTTGCCACATGGAAGGAAATTTCCCTACAATAACGAAATCTTTCCTAACAATGTGATATCCCAATGCTTCTACAAAACCTGAGACCCATACCATGGCATGAGATGTGATATCAAACTCCCTCCCTATACCATGAGACTTGATATCTCAATGCTTCTAATACCAAACCTGAGACCGGTCCAATAACATGAGATGTGATATCCAAATCCTTCCCCTTCCAAACCTTAGACCCTTCCTTTATCATGAGATGTGATATCCAAGTCCTTCCCATTCCATTCCTGAGACCCTTCCTATAGCATGAGATGTGATATCTCAATGCTTCTAATACCAAACCTGAGACCCTTCCTATAACATGAGATGTGATATCCAAGTCCTTCCCATTCCAATCCTGAGACCCTTCCTATAGCATGAGATGTCATATCTCAATGCTTCTAATACCAAACCTGAGACCCTTCCGATAACATGAATTGTGATATCCAAGTCCTTCCCATTCCAATCCTGAGACCTTTCCAATAGCAGAGATGTGATATCTCAATGCTTATACCAAACCTGAGATCCTTCCTATGACATGAGATGTGATATCCAAATCCTTCCCATTCCAAACCTGAGACCCTTCCTACAGCATGCGATGTGATATCTCAATGCTTCTAATATCAAACCTGAGACCCGTCCTATAACATGAGATGGGATATCCAACTCCTTCCCGTTCCAAACCTGATACCCTTCCTATAGCATGAGATGTGATATCCAATTCCTTCCCATCCCAATCCTGAGACACCGCCGATAGCAGAGATGTGAAATCTCAATGCTTATACCAAACCTGAGACTCTTACTATAACATGAGATGTGATATCTAACTCCTTCCCGTTCCAAACCTGAGACCCTCCCTATAGCATGAGATGCGATATCCAACTCCTTCCCATTCCAATCCTGAGACCCTTCCGATAGCATGAGATGTGATATCTCAATGCTTCTAATACCAAACCTGTGATCCTTCCTATAACAAGAGATGTGATATCCAAATCCTTCCCCTTCCAAAACTGAGACCCTCCCTTTAGCATGAGATGTGATATCTCAATGCCTCTTATACCAAACCTGAGATCCTTCCGATAGCATGAGATGTGATATCTCAATGCTTCTAATACCAAACCTGAGATCCTTCCTATAACATGAGATGTGATATCCAATTCCTTCCCCTTCCATTCCTGAGACCCTCCCTTTAGCATGAGATGTGATATCCAACTCCTTCCCATTCCAATCCTGAGACCCTTCTGATAGCATGAGATGTGATATCTCAATGCCTCTAATACCAAACCTGAGATCCTACCTCTAACATGAAATGTGATATCCAACTCCTTCCCTTTCCAAACGTGAGACCCTCCCTATAGAATGAGATGTGACATCCAAGTCCTTCCCATTCCAATCCTGAGACCCTTCCTATAGCATGAGATGTGATATCTCAATGCTTCTAATACCAAACCTGAGACCCTTCCTATAACGTAAGATGGGATATCCAACTCCTTCCCATTCCAATCCTGAGACCCTTCCGATAGCAGAGATGTGATATCTCAATGCTTATACCAAACCTGAGACCCTTCCTGTGGCATGAGATGTCATATACAACTCCTTCCCATTCCAATCCTGAGACCCGTCCTATAGCATGAGATGTGATATCTCAATGCTTATACCAAACCTGAGACCCTTCCTATAGCATGAGATTGTTGGGTGTCCTGACCCACGTTTAAGCTATCCTGCTACAACATTTGGTGCTGTGGGCTTAGGAAATTCAAGATGGCGGAAAACCCACATGTGCGCCGAAATCCAGGAAAGCTGCGCAGTTTGTGCGCCCACCAAAATGGTTGCCTCACTTGCCACCCACCAGTGCGAGAATGAAAGGCCGGGTTGCCATGAGGGAAATGGGTTGCCAAAGGAAAAACAGTAGCGCCGGTTAGCTTCAAAGCGCTTTAAAACCACCATTGGACTACCCGCACAGTAGTCTGAAACCATTGGGAATGGCAATGCTGATTGCCAAATGCAACCTAGAAGTGTGGGGAATTCATTTCTTAAATCCCAAAAATGAGTGCAGTACCAGTACTCACCACTATCCAAAAGCCGGCGTTTTAAAACCACTCTGTGTGTTTTTCTGAAGGCAAGCAAAATGCCTATTTCAAACCTTGCAACATGTGCAAAATATTCACTGAACACCAGCAGACATTTGGCAGAATGGAGTTTTGTGTGCCTACAAAATCTGGGAAATGAAGAGCCCAAAAACAATGCTTATAACAAAAATGCTATGGAGTCAGCAGCTTAAGCCTAACTACAACTGGATTTAAAACCACCAAAATCGAAAATGTTAAATTAAATGAGTGACCTATGTTTGGTGTCACATGCCTTTGTAACTGTTGAAATGTCATAGTTTTGCACTTAGAATCAGCATTCTAGCTGCATGTGTAAAATTACAAGTTATTTTAAAAGCAACAAAAAGTTAGCTGAAGGTCTGGCTTAAGGAACTTGATTTTGCCTAGCAACTACCCATCAGCAGTGAAACTTGAGTCACCACTGTGTTCCCAGGCCAACCTTCCTTTTGCTGCCCAGGCTAAGGATATGCCATCTATCTGATAATTGAATTTCCTGTGCTCTGCCAGAGAGTGAACAAAGCCCTCTCCACTCAGGCAAAGGTTTTTATTACCGCAGTCGTAAATTGTAGCTTCCTCTTGGCAGGAGCTGGGAGGAGCACTGCCTGTGAGAGCAAGCTGGCTTGGCAGAACTGGAAAGAACCAGAAATTCAACCTTGTGCTGAGGGTAAACCACACCCCTTTGGAGCCAGAACATAACTTTAAAAAGATGAATAACTCATAGAGCGGACATGTGAAAATTTTATAAATGATACCATAATTCTTGTGATTTTTCTGCCCACAGTTTAAGACGTGGTAGGAACCGGTGGTATGTTCAGGGGGGTTTTAGCGGAAAAGTGGATATTACTCTAAATGTGTGCATGTTAAAAATCTGAAACTTCATCAGTTAATGTCCCTACCCCCTGCACACATGTATGTAAAGTTGGGTCCATGTCGGAAATTGGAAAAGCAGTTAAAAAGTCAATTATGTACACTCTTTGAATGCAAGCTCCGAGAATGAGCAGATTTGGACATAGACATGGCTAAATTCAGCCACACCATGTATATGTAATTTTAAACAAATGTGTACCTGTGCAAATATGTTTTTAGGTCAGATATAGATTGTGTGTAAAGTTGACAGGGGTGGGTTCTCTGTATCATAAACAGACCTCATCCTGATGACACTTCATTTCATTCCCCCAATCAAGTAAGAAATGGAAGTTTGACCAATTAGAAGCTGAGAGAGAGGTAGGGTCAGTGATGCTAGAACACACCCACATTCTAAACACATAAAAGCAGACAGACAGGACAGATAGGAGATTCATTTTTCATCTGCCGCTGAAAGCTCTGCCGGAAAAATCCATACTTACCTCCATCAAACTCCAGAAAGCCAAACTAGAGACTTCAATCTATCCAGAGCAGAGAGACCCAAAGAACCGGTGCCTAGCAGAGACCAGACCCCTGTGAGCAGTTCCAGAGGCCAGGCGCTGTGAGCAGAACCCGGAAAGACCTGACCAGACTGAAGTCCGTGACCAAGTCGCTTTCCTGTTCAAAATCTCTTGTGAGTACTTAGCAAAACTCAGAACACATCTCTTAGTTTAAATTCATCTAATTCAATCTATTTAACCTAAGTAGAACTGCCTCCTAGCTGTCACCTGTCATTCTAGCTGCAAAAATTTGTCACTTGTCATTTTGAAAAAGTGTGCGTTTAAAATTTACAAAACCAAAAACGACCTTTACTAAATTACTCATATCTCCGCAACCGTTTGGGCTAGAGACTTGCAATAACTTTCATTTGGAAGCTGAGATCCCAGGCTTTTCTATGACCCCAAAACGGTAGAGATAGTCCTTGCGGTTCCTTTGTAATAGCGCTCGGCGCATCCGCGAATTTTACCGCGATTTGCAATTTCTTCACATGTAAAAACTGCTGCTACTTGCCTTCCATTTGCCAGAAATTCGTTTGACCTGCTAACTATCCCTGCATCATTGCTAGTGTGAGCCTGGACTAATATTAACTAGATACCACTCACCCTGAACCTCTGTAAGGGAATTAAAAGCGCTTAGCATATTTCTCATCCATTGCTAGCACATATCAAAGCATTTGGGCCTGTGTTTTCAAAACTCCTATCTGTTTTCTGTTGTCTAAGCTTGCTGGATTGAACTGATTACATTGATTGCATTTCTGAGAACTGTGTGCTTTCCTCCCATTCCCTTGCATTGCATAAAGAGGGGGGGAGTGAATAGCCAGAGAAAAGTGATTACATTGTTTGGTTGAAATCATATTGAGTATTTTCTGTACTGCATTCATTGAATATTGCATCCACCTGAGCTTACATAAAGCATCCTCTACCACATTATACTTTTGTTCCTATTTACCAGTGTGTTACCTTATCCATTCATGTCAACTCATTAGTGATTATAAGAAGAGTGCTAGTGCCAGATTCTCCGTTGTTGATCTTTATCATATCAGATTAAGTGTGCTATTCAATTATTAATTTATTATAAAGTGGGATATATATACCTATTGTTTAAATTATCAAATAAACCTTTTAACTTGCAAAACAGAACTACTTCTTGGCTCAGTGGGGTCAGGGGGATTCCAAGAGAGGGGTGTTATATAAGGGTAGTCATCCAGAACGCATGAACTGGACCTAAAGATATATCAATAAGGGTTTTCATTCAGTCTTCTAGACTAGGCGTTAACTTAGCTGTAGTGCTGAATTGAATCCTCTTACAAAGTGGGGGCTCGTCCGGGACGTTGGGTCAGATTCACCACTTGTGCAGCTCAATACAGTGTGCTAACTGACGGGATACATACATCCGGTCGGATCACCACGCTGCATTACGCTGTGAAGCATTCCTCAAAAGGGACACTCCAAGAAAAGTTCTGTTCTGCAAAAATAAAATACAAACTTCTGTAAGTCAGGACAGAGACCAATCTCTAGAATGACGACCTTAGTAGACATGAAAATGGCCAGAGAGCACCTCTTGCATAAGCTATTTGTGAGAGGTGAATGGACCGAACAGGGCCAGGATGCCTGGTTGCAGGCCATCACGCGACAGGTCACTGAAACAGGGTCAGATATATATAGAGATCAGGGTCCATTACATGTGGCCCTGAGTGAACTATATATGGCTCCTAAGGCCAAAGATGAACACGACAAGATCGTTAGGATAGCGGCATACCTGTACCTATATATGGGAGACATGCAGGATAGATGTGCTGAAAGCCAAAATCTGGCAAATAGGCAACAGATGGCGTTAGAGAAGGTCCAATCTGACCTGGTCTCTTCTGAGCAAAGGCTGCACAGAAGCCAGGAGTCAGAAAATGAGACCAGACAGTACATCACTAAAATAAAGGAGGATATGGATGTGCTGCAAAAGGAAAAGTCAGAACAGGATACCAGATTTCTGGCCTTGCAGAAGGAACACCAAGAAGGTTTGGACTCCCTACTGCAAAGCCAGAAAAAGCTGGAGCAACAGCTAGACTTCAATAGGGCATGTGCTGAGCAGGTAGTCACCCTGCAAGGCCACCTAGATAGAGTGAAGGAGGAGAGCAATAAACTGATTCTGAAAGACCTGGATACCCAGGCAGAGTTTGATCAGGAGCGCCGGAAAGCTGGTGCCTTCCAAAGGCAAAGGGACGACCTGGCGGCACAAATGCAGGCTCTTAGTCAGGAAAGAGACGCCTTAGGCCAGGAAGTCTGCCATTTAAAAAGAAAAATGGAAGAAAATCACCTGGCCCACCAGGGGCTGGGTGATCTCCAAAAAGAAAACCAGAACTTGGTAGAGCACACCAGAAGGGTGGAAGATGCTCTAGCAAGAAAGGAGCAGGCCAATAGGGACATTGCCCAGGAGGTAAACCTCCTGCAGCAAAGACTGGCCCAGTTCTCCAGGACCAACCAGGAAGCACAGAGGGAGAATGAGGCCCTCTGTCAACACAATGATAGGCTCCAGCAACAGGTAGCGATGCAGGAGAAACTGATAGAGTCGAGTAAGGCCTTAACAGAGGAACTGAAAGCACAAATGCAGGCTCTTGCATTGCAACAGGGAGCAGGGGCGGATAGAGATGAGGTCCGCTGGGAAAGAGAGATTCCTGACCATAACCGCAGGAGCCCTAACACCAGGGGCCTTCATCTCCCCCAGTCCCTGGACTCTACCATCCCCATGTCCCCTGGCGCACATGAGCACAGGGCCACAGGGATGGCAGATTACTATCCAGCCAGAAGCATGGGGCTCATAGGCCAGTACCATCCAGGAATGGAGGGGTGGGCATCCGGGTATGGGCACCCAAGTACAATACAGTTCAGTGGGGAACCCCAGGAGAGTAGGCCCATTAAGGGCATCCTGAAAACCTCTGCCCAGTTAGGTCAGTGGAGGGGGTACCCATCAAATCCTGGCAGCAAGGAGGAATCTGAAGACTCCTCTGAACTGCGCAGGACACAGGAGACCAGGTCCCCACAGTCTGCCAGCCATTCCCAGGCTCGCAGAATCCGGGAAAACCTGGAAGAACAGACGGGAACCTCTGGGAGCAGTGCCTCTGAGTCCGAGGAAGAATGGACAAGGGTTACCCGAACCAAAAAGGCCAATAAGGCAAAAAGGGCCTTGCTTAAGGACCCCTTCAAGCAGATTAAGGCGATCAGGAGCGTCATCACGCCTTACCATAAGAACGCTAAGTATTCTGTTTGGGAGCACTTAGAGTTGTTTGAACAAATGATGGAGACTTTCCATTTGAAGGACAGCCAAAGCTGTATTCAATATGTAAAGTGGACATTCTCCCCGGAATACTCCAGTTTCTTTGCGGGGCTGGAGGACCAAAATCATTTAAGATGGTCCACATATAAGGCGGCCATCCTGAAACATTTTTCTGTTCACAGAAATCCTCAAGAGGCTCGCAAGGCGGCCTACAATTTGCAATGTGGGGAGGATCAGGCCCCACGAGAATTTGTGCAGGAGTTAAAGCGTGCGTTTGCGCAAACCACCAGAAGGGTGCGCACGGATAGCCGTGAATTTATAAACACGTTTTTCCATGCCTTGCCCAAATATATCATGACCCAGCTCGTGAGGGATTTTCACGAGAAAAGATCTTTAGACTGGGTCATTGAACAGGCTACCCGCATCTATGAGGTGCAGAAGCCCATAGAAAATAAAAGCAATGCCCAGAAAAACCCCAAAGCCAACAGCACCCCTGCTGCTGTCAAGGTGGCAGAGGTAAAGGTCACCCCCGTTTTGGATCTGGAGATGGGGGGGCCTAAAAACCTACCTGCACCTAATAATGCTAGGCCCAGAAGGTCCTCGGGCCAGTCACAGACAGGGAGCCAGGGAGGCAGCCCCACAAATGGGGTCCCTCGCTCTCCTGACTATGTAAGTCCTCGCTACAAAGGTAACAGACCCATCCTGGGTTATGTGTGGACTCCTCCAGCCCAAGGGGGGGGATCCAGCCAAGCACCTAACCCAGGGAACTTCCCTCCAAACTTCCCACAGGAGGGCAGAAATTTACCAAACCCTGGGCAGAACTTTTTCCCCAGATATCCACCCGACTTCCAACCCCAAAATCATCCATCCTTCTTTCCTCAATTCCCTGAGCCCAGACCACTGAATCCGGGAGAGGGGAGGCCAAGGGTGGAGGGGTACCAAAATCTTCCCAACCAGGGGTACTACCAGAGGAGGGACAGCTACCCTTCCCGGGATCAGCCCAGGGGAGAAAACAGGGCCCCGTATCAGCCTGAGCGGGTTTCCCAGTTAGAGCGCCAGGTTCAAAACATGGCGCGGGATATGGGTCATATACTGAGGGCACAGCAGAACCCTCAGATCAGCATGCCGGCGCAGAACGCACCCAACTCTGGACCTGGTGCTCCAGAACAATGACGGGGGCAGCACCCCGATAAATCACCGGTTCCCAGGGAGGAGGCACAAAGGGAAGGGGGGTGTAAAGCCTTGGAGGAAGCTTCCTTCCTCACTTGTAAACAGCCCCTGGAAACCCAGGAACCGGAAACAAAATCTCTTGCCCCTGAAAGTCTGCCTCCTAAGGAGCAGAGGGGGGGTAGGAGAAACAAAAGACCCAAACAGACTCAGTTTGAGGAGGAGGTACAGATCTTCCAATTTGAGGGGGAGGGATCCTCAGAGGATCCTGGGAAAAGGATCTTCTCCTTTAGAGAGGGGGGAACTCCTCCCAAAGAAAAATGGGTCCCTAGGGATGCAAATCCAGACTGGGGAGATGTGGAGACTGAGCTACCGCCGCCCGCCATCTCATCCCAGAACCAACAGCAAGAAAATCCCCTGGTTCAAACCCATCCTGGTGACTGCCTCCAAAAAGGGGGGGGCGGCCCAGAACCAGAGCCAGGGGAACCCACAATGGCACTGATCTCCAGTTGCCAACTTTTTCTTTCAGATTCCCAAGGCTCTCCACAGAATTCTGCCCAAATCTCTTCGCTAGCGATGTCCAAAACCAGAAAATTAGCCCACCAGTTGTCCAAAAATGTACATTATCTGTGCCCCCTTGAGGAGAAGGAGGGAAGATATTATGCCCCGGTACAAGTACAGGGGCAGGGTACAATCTCGGCACTGGTGGACACTGGATCTCAAGCTACCCTTCTCTCCAGAAGGGCCTTTGACGAACTGAATGCAGGAAGGGGAGAGAATTACCAAATTCCTCTCACCTCTCTTCCTGGACAACTGCAGAACTTTGACGGGAAGGAAATTCCCGTCGAGGGGACGGCAGACTTGGACATTAAGATCGGGCGACATAAGTTGAAACACCCGGTCATAGTGGTGACCCCAGAGGGCACCCCTTGTTTACTAGGGAATGACCTCCTGAGAAGGTTGTCACCCCTAATAGATTGCGTAAACAAGGTCCTCTGGACTCAGACTAGCCGACCCATAAAATTAAAACAGAGTGTCAACCATGTTAGTTTAAACGGCACATGCCACATGGTTGAACAAAAATCTGACCAAGTAGAATTTCACTTCCAGAATAGCCAAATTCCAGACGTGACAGTAATAGCAGTAGGACAAGAGACTGGTGATGGGGGGTCCTCTCTATTTCTGAAAATCAACCTTCCTTCCAGTCTAAAGTGGTATTCCACGCTGGAAGGAAACACTTTGAAATTCTATACCAATCCACAATCTGAAACTCCCACTCCTATAGTCCAGAAAGATGTGAAATCAGCTCAAAGCCTGGCTGATATTCAGCAAATTGGAGAGCAGTTGTTCATCCCTGTTCAGTTAAATGATGGGAAGGACTCTGTTCTCGCTCGAGTGTGTGTGAACAACGGTAAGAGCTTCATCAGCGAAGCCATGTTCCGCCAACTCCCAAAAGATCCAGCCATTCCCACCTTCAAACTGATAGACAAATGGGAAATGGACCTGGAAGTACCTAATTCCAAACATCTCCTGCCAAGCAGGTGTATGCTCAAAATCTCCATTGGCAACAAGAGCATAGTCCATAATTGTTGGGTCGTGCGAGACGTCCCTGCCGCCTTTTACTTAGGCAGTGACATTCTCAATCGCTTTGCCATTAGTTTGGACCTAATAAACTTCAAAGCTTGGTCCCGATTAGCGGATAATCCCATGGGCTTTGATGATCCAGAAAAAGCATTTAGGTCAGCTCAATTGCTACCTTATGCAGTTGAAATTCAGGTTAAAGAGGAAGTCACCATCCCAGAAAGGACCCGACAATTCTCCCTGGAAGTGAAAGTTAAAAGGGGACAAGAGTTGAAAAACCCTGATGCTTACATACATCTAAATGCTTCTCTCCAACAGCAAGGGTTGGGGGTAAACCCAACACCATTAGTCAACATAGAACATGACACCATTCCAATAGAGGTGGATAACAGCGACTTAAAGAGTGTTACTCTAGCCGCAGGCACCATTATTGGAATGGCGGTTGATGACCGACATTTTTCCATGGATTTAGGTAACGAACTGTTAGGACCAATCCCCAAGGACTGCTTTGACAGTGACAGTGATGACAATACAACACCAGACAGGATTTTTACCCGGCATGGGGGGAACTTCCTGGTGTACACTTCCTGCCCCTATGGTAAGGAAGATGTGACTTGTGACTTCAGGAGGGATGAGGTGATTTTCCAGGTCCATGAGGGCTGCCTTTCCCACCTGAAGCCTCCGGTCCAAATCAGCACTCTGACCAGGGACTTCTCCACCCAGCTGGAGGAGGCCGCGGAGATAGCCAAACCAGAAGTCTTTCCAGGCTTCAGGCAGATGGTGGAAGAGAGAGTCAACCTAGCTGATGCCTGTGTGACTCTGGAACAAAAGCAAAAGTTGAAACAAGTTTTCTTGGATTTCCAAGATCTCTTTGCGGTAGACTCATATGACTGTGGTCGCACCGACATCCACACCACAACAATCCCCACGGACCCTGGCATGACTCCAGTGTTTGTGAAGCAATATCGCTTGCCTCTCGCATCAATGGAGTCCCTTACCGAAATAATTAAGAACCTTGAGTCCCGGGGAATAATCCGTCCCGTCCACAGCACCTTCAATAATCCGGTGCTGGGAATATTGAAGCCAAACGGCCAGTGGAGACTCTGCGCCGACCTCAGGGAGCTCAACAAACGGGTCCATACTTCCCGATGGCCTCTGCCCTACATTGACCAAGGGCTGGCCCAGATTCAGGGGTCACAGGTATTCACTGCAATAGACCTGACCAATGGATACTGGACCGTGCCTGTCAGTAGGGAGGACCAATACAAGCTGGCTTTTACCTTTGGGGGCCAGCAGTACACATGGACCCGGACTCCCTTCGGATACCTTAACTCCGGTAATGAGTTCAATATTTTCCTACATAAGGCCATGCCCGACCTGGGTACGAGGGGTAACCTGGCTTATGTAGATGATGTCCTCATCAAAAGTTCATCTGTGGAGGAACACATAGCAGAGATCCGTTATGTTCTGACACAGTTGAGGGCCGCCGGAGCAAAACTTTCCTTTCAGAAAGCACAGTGGTGTAGAACCCGTGTTAATTTCTTGGGGCATGAGATTACTCCTCAGGGCCTCTGTCCCCAGGAAAAGAAAGTGGAAGCACTTCAGAAACTGAAAGACCCCACAACTCTGCGGGAACTAAGGAGCCTCCTTGGACTGACTAATTACAGCAGAAAGTTCATTGAGGGCTACGCAGAGATCACCAGACCCCTGATTCATCTCCTGAAGGGGGGGGTCAAGTGGGAATGGGGTCCAGAACAAGCCGAGGCAGTAAAACAACTCAAAAGAAGCCTCTCACAAGTGCCTTGCCTAGCTTACCCTGTCAGAAACAAGGAGTTCTTCCTGGAGACGGGGTTCTCTAATACGTGCTTGACGGCAGTATTATACCAAAAGCATGACAAGGTCAATAAAGTAATCTCCTATGCGAGCAAAACTTTATCCTCTGTGGAGGAAAAATTCAACGATTGTGAGAAGGCACTCCTGGCAACGGTGTGGGCATTGAAGAATTACCGCCCGTTTATCCAGGGGGAACACATCATAGTGGAGACTCCACACCAGCCTCTGCAATATCTCCAAAGTGACAGAATCCGGGCCGGAAATGTGAGTAATTCCCGAATTACTTCCTGGATTCTGTCAATGCAAGGCTTTCCTGTGGAGGTCAGATATGGCCAAAACAAGAAGAGTCCCCTCGCGCAAGGTCTGGCTGACTTGCATGATTGTGCCAGAGAAAACTGTCTCGAGGACGAAAGTCTAAAAATAAAGGACAACATGGAGGCATACCTTAATTCCCCCCACAAAGTCTTTGAAGAAGACAAGTGTGAGGGAATGCCCACTGTGTATGTGGATGGATGCTCTTACCATGTCGACAACAACGGGGAGAAAGAACTGGTGGCTGGCGTAGGGAATGCATGGGTGAATGAGTCCCCAGAACCCTCCGCTGGATACAAAATTGGTCCCCGAAGTAGTCAGGTGGCAGAATTGATGGCTGTGCATCAGGCCATCCTCACTGCTATCCAGCATCAACTCCACGAACTGGTCATGATCACAGATTCGGATTATGTACGGAACGGGTTCGTGGAGCACCTGGTTAATTGGAAAACCAGAGGCATGTTATGTGCTAACAACAAACCCTTGAAACATGGGAAGTTGATCCAAAACATTGATGATCTGGTCACCTCGAATGAGATGACCATCTATTGGAAGAAGATCAAGGGTCATTCCAAAGTAGAGGGACCAGACAAAACTGGAAATGACTTAGCTGATCAGCTGGCCAAAACCGGGGCCATCCAAGGGGATCTAATTGAGATTGAGTCCCTGTTGGGGGAAATCCAGGTCACTGCCATCACTAGGTCCCAGACAAATGCTCACAACGACCTCTCAATTGCACAATGGAGTAAGGAGACCCCTGATGCTGATTTGATTACTGCTCAGAAGGGGGATCCAATAATTGGTAAATTTTACCAGCACCTTGAGGACCCTGAGAACTTTCCCCTGACGGATACCGATTACATTGGGAAAGAGGACCTAAGAGTGTTGATGAAATGTCCCAAAATGTTCCGGATCCAAGACGGTTTGTTGGTAAGGAAATCCAAAGCTGGCCACGATCAGTGGGTGGTTCCTACCTCATTCCGAAGCCTGATGTTAAGTCACGCCCATGATGCGGCCACCGCCGGTCATAGGGGGTTTCACACAACATTGGAAATCTTAAGAGAGGTTGCATACTGGCCACACATGGGGCAGGACCTCGACCAATACTTGAAGGGGTGTCTTGTGTGTGCACAATTTCAGCCATCATCCCTCACGCACCGGGCGCCTTTACAAAAGAGGGGAATGACACTGCCATGGTCAGATTTACAAATCGACTTCGTAGGCCCCGTGATTCGCTCGGCTAGGGGGAATAAGTACATGTTGACCGTCACATGCTTGTTTACCAAGTGGGTGGAATGTCTCCCAGCCCCAAATTGCAAGGCAGAAACTGCAGCTGCCTTGATGATTAACCACATCTTTTCCCGTTTTGGTCTACCTCAAAGGATTGAGTCAGACAGAGGTAGCCACTTCACCAGTGAGGTAATGACAAAGATGTGGGAGATACTGGGGGTCAAGAGAAAGCTGCATATTGCTTACCGGCCAGCTTCTTCTGGGGCAGTAGAGAGATATAACCGGACAATTGTGAGCATATTAAAGAAGTTTGTGGCAGATTCTGGGCCAAGTTGGGATATCCGATTACCTCTGGTCCTAATGGCCATCAGATCTACCCCTTCATCTGCAACCAAAATGTCACCATTTGAGTTGATGACGGGGCGCAAGATGGTGCTTCCTCAGCATTTGCTCTATAGGACCCAAGAGCAGACACTGATAAATGCCTCCACTACTCATGAGTATGTGGAGAATTTAAGGAAACACCTTCAACATGCTTTTGCTTATGCTCAGCGGAATCTAGAAAGATCGGCTGATAGCATGAAGACCCATTATGACCTGAAAACTTCCAGGAAGGAATATCAGGTGGGAGACCGGGTCTATCTATACAACTTCCAAAGGAACCAGGCCAAGCAGCGCAAATTTTTGCCTACATGGAAGGGACCCTTTGAGATCGTCGATAAGATCTCCCCTGTGGCCTACAAGATCCGCATCCCCAAAGGCGGTTCGGCAGAGGGGGAAGACAAGTGGGTCCACATAAACCAGTTGAAATGTTGCCATCCCAGGCACACTCTGCAACAACTGGAGGAATCCTCTGGAATCCTAGCGGGTACTGTCTCAGACTAATTCAGTTCCAATCATAAAACATACCACATCTAGTCTCTAAAATATTGTGATTGTATGAAACTGTCTCTTAGTCATACTGTTTTTATTAAAATAAGAATGTAATGTTTTGTTATGATAAAATGCATATGCTGCCCCACTATCTCAACAGTGGTGGAAAAAATCGCCTATGAGTAGATATTGCCGCTTTTGCTTTATCATCCTAGGAGAGATGAAACCATGAAGGATGACCAAAAAGGACGATTCGGAGACCGGGAACGGAGATCCAATGGGCCCAGTGGACCGCCCAATACTCCCATCAGGACCGGCGAGGAGAACCGATCGATCAGTACCGGATGGAGAAGAAGATGCTGAACTGTGCCATCTACAGAAGAGGAAGAAGATTATGCGGACAGACCGGTGCATGGGTCAAAACCCTTGTGCACGCGACTCCCCATCGACTCAAATTCAAAGTGCAGTCGCGTGGGGGGGACTTGTTGGGTGTCCTGACCCACGTTTAAGCTATCCTGCTACAACATTTGGTGCTGTGGGCTTAGGAAATTCAAGATGGCGGAAAACCCACATGTGCGCCGAAATCCAGGAAAGCTGCGCAGTTTGTGCGCCCACCAAAATGGTTGCCTCACTTGCCACCCACCAGTGCGAGAATGAAAGGCCGGGTTGCCATGAGGGAAATGGGTTGCCAAAGGAAAAACAGTAGCGCCGGTTAGCTTCAAAGCGCTTTAAAACCACCATTGGACTACCCGCACAGTAGTCTGAAACCATTGGGAATGGCAATGCTGATTGCCAAATGCAACCTAGAAGTGTGGGGAATTCATTTCTTAAATCCCAAAAATGAGTGCAGTACCAGTACTCACCACTATCCAAAAGCCGGCGTTTTAAAACCACTCTGTGTGTTTTTCTGAAGGCAAGCAAAATGCCTATTTCAAACCTTGCAACATGTGCAAAATATTCACTGAACACCAGCAGACATTTGGCAGAATGGAGTTTTGTGTGCCTACAAAATCTGGGAAATGAAGAGCCCAAAAACAATGCTTATAACAAAAATGCTATGGAGTCAGCAGCTTAAGCCTAACTACAACTGGATTTAAAACCACCAAAATCGAAAATGTTAAATTAAATGAGTGACCTATGTTTGGTGTCACATGCCTTTGTAACTGTTGAAATGTCATAGTTTTGCACTTAGAATCAGCATTCTAGCTGCATGTGTAAAATTACAAGTTATTTTAAAAGCAACAAAAAGTTAGCTGAAGGTCTGGCTTAAGGAACTTGATTTTGCCTAGCAACTACCCATCAGCAGTGAAACTTGAGTCACCACTGTGTTCCCAGGCCAACCTTCCTTTTGCTGCCCAGGCTAAGGATATGCCATCTATCTGATAATTGAATTTCCTGTGCTCTGCCAGAGAGTGAACAAAGCCCTCTCCACTCAGGCAAAGGTTTTTATTACCGCAGTCGTAAATTGTAGCTTCCTCTTGGCAGGAGCTGGGAGGAGCACTGCCTGTGAGAGCAAGCTGGCTTGGCAGAACTGGAAAGAACCAGAAATTCAACCTTGTGCTGAGGGTAAACCACACCCCTTTGGAGCCAGAACATAACTTTAAAAAGATGAATAACTCATAGAGCGGACATGTGAAAATTTTATAAATGATACCATAATTCTTGTGATTTTTCTGCCCACAGTTTAAGACGTGGTAGGAACCGGTGGTATGTTCAGGGGGGTTTTAGCGGAAAAGTGGATATTACTCTAAATGTGTGCATGTTAAAAATCTGAAACTTCATCAGTTAATGTCCCTACCCCCTGCACACATGTATGTAAAGTTGGGTCCATGTCGGAAATTGGAAAAGCAGTTAAAAAGTCAATTATGTACACTCTTTGAATGCAAGCTCCGAGAATGAGCAGATTTGGACATAGACATGGCTAAATTCAGCCACACCATGTATATGTAATTTTAAACAAATGTGTACCTGTGCAAATATGTTTTTAGGTCAGATATAGATTGTGTGTAAAGTTGACAGGGGTGGGTTCTCTGTATCATAAACAGACCTCATCCTGATGACACTTCATTTCATTCCCCCAATCAAGTAAGAAATGGAAGTTTGACCAATTAGAAGCTGAGAGAGAGGTAGGGTCAGTGATGCTAGAACACACCCACATTCTAAACACATAAAAGCAGACAGACAGGACAGATAGGAGATTCATTTTTCATCTGCCGCTGAAAGCTCTGCCGGAAAAATCCATACTTACCTCCATCAAACTCCAGAAAGCCAAACTAGAGACTTCAATCTATCCAGAGCAGAGAGACCCAAAGAACCGGTGCCTAGCAGAGACCAGACCCCTGTGAGCAGTTCCAGAGGCCAGGCGCTGTGAGCAGAACCCGGAAAGACCTGACCAGACTGAAGTCCGTGACCAAGTCGCTTTCCTGTTCAAAATCTCTTGTGAGTACTTAGCAAAACTCAGAACACATCTCTTAGTTTAAATTCATCTAATTCAATCTATTTAACCTAAGTAGAACTGCCTCCTAGCTGTCACCTGTCATTCTAGCTGCAAAAATTTGTCACTTGTCATTTTGAAAAAGTGTGCGTTTAAAATTTACAAAACCAAAAACGACCTTTACTAAATTACTCATATCTCCGCAACCGTTTGGGCTAGAGACTTGCAATAACTTTCATTTGGAAGCTGAGATCCCAGGCTTTTCTATGACCCCAAAACGGTAGAGATAGTCCTTGCGGTTCCTTTGTAATAGCGCTCGGCGCATCCGCGAATTTTACCGCGATTTGCAATTTCTTCACATGTAAAAACTGCTGCTACTTGCCTTCCATTTGCCAGAAATTCGTTTGACCTGCTAACTATCCCTGCATCATTGCTAGTGTGAGCCTGGACTAATATTAACTAGATACCACTCACCCTGAACCTCTGTAAGGGAATTAAAAGCGCTTAGCATATTTCTCATCCATTGCTAGCACATATCAAAGCATTTGGGCCTGTGTTTTCAAAACTCCTATCTGTTTTCTGTTGTCTAAGCTTGCTGGATTGAACTGATTACATTGATTGCATTTCTGAGAACTGTGTGCTTTCCTCCCATTCCCTTGCATTGCATAAAGAGGGGGGGAGTGAATAGCCAGAGAAAAGTGATTACATTGTTTGGTTGAAATCATATTGAGTATTTTCTGTACTGCATTCATTGAATATTGCATCCACCTGAGCTTACATAAAGCATCCTCTACCACATTATACTTTTGTTCCTATTTACCAGTGTGTTACCTTATCCATTCATGTCAACTCATTAGTGATTATAAGAAGAGTGCTAGTGCCAGATTCTCCGTTGTTGATCTTTATCATATCAGATTAAGTGTGCTATTCAATTATTAATTTATTATAAAGTGGGATATATATACCTATTGTTTAAATTATCAAATAAACCTTTTAACTTGCAAAACAGAACTACTTCTTGGCTCAGTGGGGTCAGGGGGATTCCAAGAGAGGGGTGTTATATAAGGGTAGTCATCCAGAACGCATGAACTGGACCTAAAGATATATCAATAAGGGTTTTCATTCAGTCTTCTAGACTAGGCGTTAACTTAGCTGTAGTGCTGAATTGAATCCTCTTACAAGATGTGATATCCAACTCCTTCCCATTCCAATCCTGAGACCCTTCCCATAGCATGAGATGTGATATCGAACTCCTTCCCATTCCAATCCTGAGACCCTTCCTATAGCATGAGATTTGATATCTCAATGCTTCTAATACCAAACCTGAGATCCTTCCGATAGCATGAGATGTGATATCTGAATGCTTCTAATGCCAAACCTGAGATCATTCCTATAACACGAGATGTAATATCCAAATCCTTCCCCTTCCAAACCTGAGACCCTCCCTTTAGCATGAGATGTGATATCCAACTACTTCCCATTCCAATCCTGAGACCCTTCCTATAGCATGAGATGTGATGTCTCAATGCTTTTAATACCAAACCTGAGATCCTTCCCATAACATGAGATGTGATATCTCAATGTTTCTAATAAAAAACCTGAGACCCTTCCTATAGCAAGAGATGTGATATCCAAATCCTTCCCATTCCAATCCTGAGACCCTTCCTGTATATAACATGAGATGTGATATCCAACTCCTTCCCATTCCAACATGAGACCCTTCCTATAGCATGAGAAGGGATATCCAACTCCTTCACATTCCAATCCTGAGACCCTTCCTATAGCATGAGATGTGATATCTCAATGCTTCTAATACGAAACCTGAGATCCTTCCTATAACATGAGATGTGATATCCAATTCCTTCCCATTCCAATCCTGAGACCCTTCCTATAACATGAGATGTGATATCCAACTCCTTCTATTCCAACCTGAGACCCTTCCTATAGCATGAGATGGGATATCCAACTCCTTCCAAATCCAATCCTGATACCCTTCCGATAGCATGAGATGTGATATCCCAATGCTTCTACAAAACCTGAGACCCATACCATGGCATGAGATGTGATACCAAACTCCCGTCCTATACCATGAGACTTGATATCTCAATGCTTCTAATACCAAACCTGAGACCGGTCCAATAACATGAGATGTGATATCCAAATCCTTCCCCTTCCAAACCTTAGACCCTTCCTTTATCATGAGATGTGATATCCAAGTCCTTCCCATTCCATTCCTGAGACCCTTCCTATAGCATGAGATGTGATATCTCAATGCTTCTAATACCAAACCTGAGACCCTTCCTATAACATGAGATGTGATATCCAAGTCCTTCCCATTCCAATCCTGAGACCCTTCCTATAGCATGAGATATGATATCTCAATGCTTCTAATACCAAACCTGAGTCCCTTCCTATAACATGAATTGTGATATCCAATTCCTTCCCATTCCAATCCTGAGACCCTTCCGATAGCAGAGATGTGATATCTCAATGCTTATACCAAACCTGAGACCCTTCCGATAGCATGAGATGTGATATCTCAATGCTTCTAATACCAAACCTCAGATCCTTCCAATAACATGAGATGTGATGTCCAAATCCTTCCCCTTCCAAACCTTAGACCCTCCCTTTAGCATGAGATGTGATATCCAACTCCTTCCCATTCCAATCCTGAGACCCTTCTGATGGCATGAGATGTCATATCTCAATGCCTCTAATACCAAACCTGAGATCCTACCTCTAACATGAGATGTGATATCAAACTCCTTCCCATTCCAAACCTGAGACCCTTCCGATAGCATGAGAAGTGATATTTCAATGCTTCTAAAACCGAACATGAGAACCATCCTAAAACATGAGATGTGAGATCCAAATCCTTCCCCTTCCAGACCTGAGACCTTTCCTTTAGCATGAGATGTGATATCCAACTCCTTCCCATTCCAAACCTGAGACCCTTCCTATAGCATGAGATGTGATATCAAACTCCTTCCCATTCAATGTGATATCCAACTCCTTCCCATTCCAATCCTGAGACCCTTCCTATACCATGAGATATGATATTTCAATGCTTCTAATACCAAACCTGAGACCCGTCCTAAAACATGAGATGTGAGATCCAAATCCTTCCCCTTCCAGACCTGAGACCTTTCCTTTAGCATGAGATGTGATATCCAACTCCTTCCCATTCCAAACCTGAGACCCTTCCTATAGCATGAGATGTTATAATTTAATGCTTCTAAAACCAAACCTGAGAACCATCCTATAACATGTGAAATCCAAATCCTTCCCTTTCCAAACCTGAGACCCTTCCGATAGCATGAGATGTGATATCTCAATGCTTCTAAAACCAAACATGAGAACCATCCTATAACATGAGATGTGAAATCCAAATCCTTCCCTTTCCAAACCTGAGACCCTTCCTATAGCTTGAGATGAAATATCAAACTCCTTCCCATTCCAATCCTGAGATAGCTTGAGATGTGAGATCCAAATCCTTCCCCTTCCAAACCTGAGACCCTTCCTATAGCTTGATATGTGATATCAAACTCCTTCCCATTACAATCCTGAGATAGCTTGAGATGTGATATCCAACTCCATCCCATTCCAATCCTGAGACCCTTCCGATAGCATGAGATGTGATAGCTCAATGCTTCTAATATCAAAACTGAGACCCTCCCTATAGTATGAGATGTGAAATCTAAGTCCTTCCCATTCCTATCCTGAGACCCTTCCGATAGCAGAGATGTGATATCTCAATGCTTATACCAAACCTGATACCCTTCCTTTAGCCTGAGATGTGATATTCAACTCCTTCCCATTCCAATCCTGAGACCCTTCCTATAACATGAGACGTGATATCCAACTCCTTCCCATTCCAATCCTGAGACCCTTCCGATAGCATGAGATGTGATAGCTCAGTGCTTCTAATATCAAAACTGAGACCCTCCCTATAGTATGAGATGTGAAATCTAAGTCCTTCCCATTCCTATCCTGAGACCCTTCCGATAGCAGAGATGTGATATCTCAATGCTTATACCAAACCTGATGACCCTTCCTTAAGCATGAGATGTGATATCTCAATGCTTCTATCAAACCTGATACCCTTCCTTTAGCCTGAGATGTGATATTCAACTCCTTCCCATTCCAATCCTGAGACCCTTCCTATAACATGAGACGTGATATCCAACTCCTTCCCATTCCAATCCTGAGACTCCTCCTATAGCATGAGATGTGATATCTCAATGCTTCTAATACCAGACCTGGGACCCGTCCTATAACATAAGATATGATATCCAAATCCTTCCCCTTCCAAACCTGAGACCTTTCCTTTAGCATATGTGATATCCAACTACTTCCCATTCCAATCCTGAGACCCTTCCGATAGCATGAGATGTGATATCTCAATGCTTCTAATATCAAACCTGAGAACCTCCCTATAGCATGAGATGTGATATCCAACTCCTTCCAATTCCAATACTGAGACCCTTCCAATAGCATATGTGATATCTCAATGCTTCTAATATCAAAACTGAGACCCTCCCTATAGCATGAGATGTGATATCCAACTCCTTCCCATTCCAATCGAGACCCTTCCTATACCATGAGATGTGATATCTCTATGCTTCTAATACCAAACCTGAGGCCCTTCCCGTAGTATATGTGAAATCCAACTCCTTGCCATTCCAAACTTGTGACCCTTCCTGTAGCATGAAATGTGATTTCTCACACCTTCCAATACCATACCCGAGACCATTCCCACAGCCAGAGATTTGAAATCTCATTTCTTCCAATACCAAACCCGAGACCCTTCCGATAGGATGAGATTTACTATCTCACTCCTTAAAATACCAAACTCGAGTCCCTTCCTAAAGGATGTGATTTGATATCTCAGTGCTTCTAATACCAAACCTTAGACCCTCCCTATAACAAGAGATATCATATCCAACTCCTTCCCATTCCAATCCTGAGACGCTTCCTATAGCATGACATGTGATATCGAACTTCCCATTCAAATCCTGAGACTCAGACCTCCCCGTCTAACCTTCTCACCACTCCTAGCTCCCGGATTGATAATGCACTCCTGCTGTCTCTTCTCTCCCTTCTTCTGCTTCCTTTCCTCTCTCCTTCCTCATGTGCCCTAGGTCAGGCTCCTTCTACACCTCCGCAAGGATTACTGATTTGTACCCCTCCCCACTCTCAACTCTCACTCAGTTTCAAACACTCATCTGACATCTGCCATTTCCTGGAAGAACCCGACCTTGATGTCCTTGGTCTAACCGAGACATGGATGACGGCCAGCGCTGTCTCGAGCTCTGACACTTTCCTCCCTGATGACAAGTTCCTCTCCATGCCCAGATCCAACCGTTCTTGAGGGGGAGTATCCTTGATTCCTGTAGTAAATTGCTTTCCTTTGCAGGCAGACTCCTCTCACGAATGCCTTGTCTGCATGCATTCTCTCTTTCCTGGCCATTCTCTCACCGTGGCTATTTGCCTACCCCCTTCCTCTCTCAGTGGATGGACTTCTCCATCCTAGCCTCCTACCACTCAACTCCGCCTACTTGGAGAATTCAAAATGAACCTGTATGCTTCCTGACCTGGACTTTTACGAGATCTGCAACTCTTCATGTCTCTGGCCCTACACACTGCAGGGAAAACTCAAGATTATCTGATCTCAGACCTCCCCCTATGTAACCCTCTCAACAATCCTCTCCCGTGGTGATCAAGTTCTCATCTCCAAAGAAGGCTAACTACCAGCTGTTCCTCCTCAGTGGAGTTCTCCCTTTCTGTCCCTGCTCCCTGCACCGTTTCGCGTTGTAAACACTCGCTTCCCTGCTCTCTGGTTTAGACGCTTTTCCTTCTCAGAGGCCTTCTTCCTTTCTGTGCTTGTTCTCTGCATCGTTTCGCGTTGCAAGTACTCGCTTCCCAGCTCTCTGGTTTAGACGCGTGTTCCCTGCCTTCTCTCCTCTTCCCGCTGCCTTCAAATCAACAAATGAGCTCCAAAAGATACACGGTGCTCAGAATGCTTTATAACACCCATTATTCAAGATATAGCTGTAACCCGCTAGACGTATTGAAAAGTGCTAAAAACTAGCAAAAATAGCTAGAAAATGTTCTTTCCTCGCGTTTTGGTAAATGCGAATTCTGGTGGATTCCCATTTTGTACTCTGCATTTGTTCCGTCGAATCCTGATGTTTTTAACCACTCGTCACCCATACAAGGGGGGGATCAAAATCTACTGTTCACAGGCTGAATGTATACTGCTGAAATCGTCAATGCATTATCGGGTAAACCGACTGTTCTGGAAAGTGTATTTGCCATCTGTTATTCCAGTCAGCATGTTTTCATTGTCCCTTCTTGTTTCAAGGCTGCACTCCCGTGGTGATCACATTCTCCTCTCCAGAGCAGGCTAACTACCAGCTGCTCCTCCTCAGAGGCGTTCCACCTTTCTGTCTGCTCCCTGCACCGTTTCGCGTTGCATGTACTCGCTTCCCAGCTCTGGTTTAGATGCGTGTTCCCTGCCTTCTCTCCTCTTCCTACAGCCTTCCAATGAGCTCCACAAGATAGTGTTCAGAATGCTTTATAACCCCATTATTCAACATATAGCTGTAACCCGCTAGACGTATTGAAACGTGCTAAAAACTAGAAAAAATAGCTAGAAAATGTACTTCCCTCGCGTTTTTGTAAATGCTAATTCTGGTGGGTTCCCATGTTGTATGTACTGTGTCCGTGCGTTTGTTGTCGAATCCTGAAGTTTTTAACCACTGTTCTCCCATACTAGGGGGGGTCAACATCTACTGGTGTTCACAAGCTGAATGTATACGGCTGAAATCTTCAAGGCATTATCAGCTTTCCTGACTGTTTTGGAACGTGTATTTGCCATCTGTTAATGCAGTCGCCCTGTGTTCCATCGTCCCTTCTAGTTTACAGGCTGCACTCCCCTGGTGATCACATTCTTCTCTCCAATGCAGGCTAACTACCAGCTACTCCTCCTCATAGGCGTTCATCCTTTCTGTCTCTGCTCCCTGCACCGTTTCGCGTTGCATGTACTCGCTTCCCAGCTCTGGTTTAGATGCGTGTTCCCTGCCTTCTCTCCTCTTCCTACAGCCTTCCAATGAGCTCCACAAGATAGTGTTCAGAATGCTTTATAACCCCATTATTCAACATATACCTGTAACCCGCTAGACGTATTGAAACGTGCTAAAAACTAGCAAAAACAGCTAGAAAATGTACTTCCCTCGCGTTTTGGTAAATGCAGGGTACACGCGTCCAAACCAGAGAGCAGGGAAGCGAGCATTTCAGCAGTATAAATTCAGCCTGTGAACAACACATTTTGACCCTCCCTTGTATGGGAGAAGAGTGGTTCAAAAGAACAGGATTCGACTGAACAAACGCACGAACAGAATTCGCATTTACCAAAACGCGAGGAAAGTACATTTTCTAGCTGTTTCTGCTAGTTTTTAGCACGTTTCAATACGTCTAACGGGTTACGGCTATATGTTGAATAATGGGTGTTATAAAGCATTCTGAACACTGTATCTTGTGGAGCTCATTGGAAGCTCATTGGAAGGCTGTAGGAAGAGGAGAGAAGGCAGGGAACACGCATCTAAACCAGAGAGCTGGGAAGCGAGTACATGCAACGCGAAACGGTGCAGGGAGCAGGGACAGAAAGGATGAACGCCTATGAGGAGGAGCAGCTGGTAGTCAGCCTGCTCTGGAGAGGAGAATGTGATCACCAGGGGAGTGCAGCCTGTAAAGTAGAAGGGACGATGAACACAGGGCGACTGCATTAACAGATGGCAAATACACGTTCCAAAACAGTCAGGAAAGCTGATAATGCCTTGAAGATTTCAGCCGTATACATTCAGCCTGTGAACAGCAGTAGATGTTGACCCCCCCTTGTATGGGAGAACAGTGGTTAAAAACTTCAGGATTCGACAACAAACGCACGGACACAGTACATACATGGGAACCCATCAGAATTAGCATTTACGAAAACGCGAGGAAAGTACATTTTCTAGCTGTTTTTGCTAGTTTACAGCACGTTTCAATACGTCTAGCGGGTTACGGCTATATGTTGAATAATGGGTGTTATAGAGCATTCTGAGCACTGTGTATCTTTTGGAGCTCATTTGTTGATTTGAAGGCAGCGGGAAGAGGAGTGAAGGCAGGGAACACGCGTCTAAACCAGAGAGCTGGGAAGCGAGTACTTGCAACGCGAAAAGGGCAGAAAGGAAGAAGGCCTCTGAGAAGGAAAAGCGTCTAAACCAGAGAGCGGGGAAGCGAGTGTTTGCAACGCGAAACGGTGCAGGGAGCAGGGACAGAAAGGGAGAACTCCTCTGAGGAGGAACAGCTGGCAGTTAGCCTTCTTTGGAGATGAGAACTTGATCACCACGGGAGAGGATTGTTGAGAGGGTTACATAGGGGGAGGTCTGAGATCAGAAAATCCTGAGTATTCCCTGCAGTGTGTAGGGCCAGCGACATGAAGAGATGCAGATCTCGTAAAAGTCCAGGTCAGGAAGCATACAGGTTCATGTTGAATTCTCCAAGTAGGCGGAGTTGAGTGGTAGGAGGCTAGGATGGAGAAGTCCATCCACTGAGAGAGGAAGGGGGTAGGCAAATAGCCACGGTGAGAGAATCACCAGGAGAGAATGCATGCAGACAAGGCATTCGTGATAGGAGTCGGCCTGCAAAGGAAATCAATTTACTACAGGAATCAAGGATATTCCCACTCAAGAACGGTTGGATCTGGGCATGGAGGGAACTTGTCATCAGGGAGGAAAGTGTCAAAGCTCGAGACAGCGCTGGCCGTCAACCATGTCTCGGTTAGACCAAGGACATCAAGGTCGGGTTCTTCCAGGAAATGGCAGATGTCAGATGAGTGTTTGAAACTGAGTGAGAGATGAGAGTGGGGAGGGGTACAAATCAGTAATCCCTGAGGAGGTGTAGAAGGAGCCTGACCTCGGGCAGATGAGGAAGGAGAGAGGAAAGGAAGCAGAAGAAAGGAGAGAAGAGACAGCAGGAGTGCATGATCAATCCGGGAGCTAGGAGGGGTGAGAAGGTTAGACGGGGAGGTCATGTCATGCTATAGGAAGAGTCTCAGGATTGGAATGGGAAGGAGTTGGATACGACATCTCTTGTTATAGGGAGGGTCTCAGGTTTGGTATTAGAAGCACCTGAGACATCAAATCACATCCTTTAGGAAGGGACTCGAGTTTGGTATTTTAAGGAGTGAGATAGTAAATCTCATCCTATCGGAAGGGGCTCGGGTTTGGTATTGGAAGAAATGAGATTTCAAATCTCAGGCTGTGGCAATGGTCTCGGGTTTGGTATTTGAAGGGTGAGAAATCACATTTCATGCTACAGGAAGGGTCACAAGTTTGGAATGGGAAGGAGTTGGATTTCACATATACTACGGGAAGGGCCTCAGGTTTGATATTAGAAGCATTGAGATATCACATATGCTATTGGAAGGGTCTCAGTATTGGAATTGGAAGGAGTTGGATATCACATAGCATGTTATGGGACGGGTCTCAGGTTTGTTATTAGAATCATTGAGATATCACATCTCATGCTATAGGAAGGGTCTAAGGATTGGAATGGGAAGGACTTGGATATCACATCTCATGCTATAGGTAGGCTCTCAGGTTTGGAAAGGGGAGTTGGATATCACATTTCATGTTAGAGGAAGGAACTCAGGTTTGGTATTAGAGGCATTGAGATATCACATCTCATGCTATAGGAAGGGTCTCAAGTTGGAATGGGAAGGAGTTGGATATCACATCTCATGTTATAGGAAGGGTCTCAGGATTGGAATGGGAAGGCCTTGGATATCACATCTCATGCTATAGGAAGGCTCTCAGGTTTGGAAGGGGAAAGAGTTGGATATCACATTTCATGTTAGAGGTAGGATCTCAGGTTTGGTATTAGAGGCATTGAGATATCACATCTCATGCTATCAGAAGGGTCTCAGGATTGGAATGGGAAGGAGTTGGATATCACATCTCATGCTAAAGGGAGGGTCTCAGGTTTGGAAGGGGAAGGATTTGGATATCACATCTCATGTTATAGGAAGGATCTCAGGTTTGGTATTATAAGCATTGAGATATCACATCTCATGTTATCGGAAGGATCTCAGGTTTGGTATTAGAAGTATTGAGATATCACATCTCATGCTATAGGAAGGGTCTCAGGATTGGAATGGGAAGGAGTTGGATATCACATCTCATGCTAAAGGAAGGGTCTCAGGTTTGGTAGAAGCATTGAGATATCACATCTCATGCTATAGGAAGGGTCTCAGGATTGGAATGGGAAGGAGTTTTATATGACATCTCATGCCATAGGAAGGGTCTCAGGTTTGGTATAAGCATTGAGATATCACATCACATGCTATAGGAAGGGTCTCAGGATTGGAATGGGAAGGACATGGATATCACATCTCATGCTATCAGAAGGGTCTCAGGATTGGAATGGGAAGGAGTTGGATATCACATCTCATGCTAAAGGTAGGATCTCAGGTTTGGAAGGGGAAGGATTTGGATATCACATCTCATGTTATAGGAAGGATCTCAGGTTTGGTATTAGAAGCATTGAGATATCACATCTCATGCTATCGGAAGTATCTCAGGTTTGGTATTAGAGGCATTGAGATATCACATCTCATGCTATCAAGGGTCTCAGGATTGGAATGGGAAGGAGTTGGATATCAAGTCGCCTGGTTTGACACCTTGGTGCAAACATAACATAGACACAGGAGACAGTGTACCTACCAAAAGTAGGGGATACAGGATGTCAGACAAAGTATGGTCTTATATTAAGACCGAGGTCAACAAGATGTTAGACCTTGGGGTGATTGAACCCTCTAGTAGTCCTTGGTCCAGCCCTGTGGTTTTCGTTCCAAAGGCAGGCACTTCTGAATTGAGGTTCTGCGTGGATTACAGGGCTCTGAATGCTGTCACCAAGACAGATGCACACCCCTTGCCTCGAACAGATGAGCTGGTGGATACTTTGGGTGCCTCCAAGTACCTCAGCACGTTTGACCTCACTGCTGGCTATTGGCAAATAGCTTTAGCAGAACATGCCAAGGAGAAGACAGCGTTTTCTACTCCAGACGGCCTTTACCAATTCCGGGTAATGCCGTTCGGGTTGAAGAATGCACCTGCCACTTTCCAGAGGCTTGTGCATCATGTTTTGAATGGGTTGGACGAATTCTGTCTTGCATATCTGGACGATATAGCAGTTTTCAGTGCCACCTGGGAAGACCATGTGAAACACCTCGGGATTGTGCTCCAGGCTCTTCAGAAAGCACACTTGACCCTAAAGGCTAGTAAATGCCAGATTGGACAAGGCTCAGTGTTTTACCTTGGACATGAAGTAGGTGGAGGGAGGATACAGTCTCTACCCAGTAAAGTACAAGCAGTACAAGACTGGCCTACCCCCACTACACAAACCCAAGTGAGAGCCTTCTTAGGACTCACAGGGTATTACCGCAATTTTGTGGCAGACTATGGCACCATAGCTGCCCCTCTGACTGCCCTCACAACTCTGAAGAAACCCAAGAAGGTAACTTGGACCGACGAGTGTGAGAAGGCCTTCAATGGCTTAAAAGACTCCTTGTGCCAGGCCCCTGTCCTCAGGGCCCCTGATTATCAAAGACCTTTTATCGTGCAGACGGACGCCTCTGACACTGGGATAGGAGCTGTACTATCGCAAGTAGATGAGAAGGGTAAGGAACACCCTATTGGTTTTATTAGTCGCCAGTTTAAGGACAGAGAGATCAGATGGTCCACGGTAGAGAAAGAATGTTTCTCTGTTGTGTGGGCCCTAAGGAAGCTGAGGCCCTACCTCTATGGGACCCACTTCACTGTGCAAACTGACCATAAGCCCTTAAAGTGGCTAATAAACATGAAGGGGGAGAATCCAAAGTTGCTTAGGTGGTCCATAAGTCTACAAGGCTTCGACTTCACTATTGAGCATAGGCCAGGTGTCCAACATAGCAATGCTGATGGGTTGTGCAGAATGTTTAACCGACCTGAACAAGAGACTCATCCAGGGGTGGATTAGTTCCCCCTGTCCATAGTCTGGGAGGGGCGAGTGTTAGGAAAGATTTCGTAATTGTAGGTAATTTTCCTTCCATGTGGCAACCCCTAAACTTTTTGCTGTTGTTTTTCACCTTGTTCTCGACTTTGCCAGAGAAATGCAGCCTTCTGCCGCACTCCTCTGGGCTTTCGCTCCTTTCTTACGGGGAAACTGTCATGCCCTTAAGACAGTCAGTACCAGGAAACGCTGGTTTCCGTAGTTTCTTTTATCATGTTGCGGCTTTCGTGCAACATGACACAAGAGGGCACTGTAAGCTAAGTTACTGCTCTCTTGGGTCTCTAGCCTTCTACAGGCCCTAGATACTCTTTCAGGATTGTAACTGATCGGTGCAAGTGATTCACGGACGGGAATGGTGGCAGCAATCGTTTCTTGTGTTTTGAGCTCCTTTTGGCGTTCTAAGCGCGTTTCTCACGCTTAACCCAAAATGGTGGCCTAGATCCCAAAATGGCCAGACCACGAGACTCCTTTGTCCTGTCCGCTGACCATCTTGCTCCCTTCACCTTCCCCAGGTCGAGCCGACCTGGGGCCTTCCTTATTTGGGCATGTACTTTCCCGCGAAACACAGATGCTTTCGCGGGCTTCTACATGTCTTGTGTGTGCCTCCAGGATGTGGGCTGGGATGCCTGGTCCCAATACACATCCTGGGTGCCATAGAGTCTAGGGTGGTGTGAATGCCTGGGACCACCGTGGTCCGTGGTAGGTCCACGAATGGTGTGAGTGTTGATGAGCGGATCTCCCATTGGATCCCCTCCGTTTTGGCGCAAAGGGGACCGTGGATAAGAGGGGGCTGAAAACACCACTACCATGTCGATCTCCTGAGTTCTCACGAACGAAGGAATACAGGAGCCAAGTATCCTGCAACCAAGAGGCTGAACCGAGGAATCGCTGGTGACCCGCTGAAGGACTGCTCCTCTGCACTGCTGTCGCCTTGTGAAACCCTTTTCACCTTTGATCGAACCAGAAGGCCTGTACTGGTACTTCGACCCTTGGAATAGCGGGGACAGCTATTCTCGGCATCTTCACCATCTCCTGCTAGTAAGCCTTCGGAAGCGTCTCTGGGCCATCCAGCAGACTGACCAGCCTACACAGGAGTCTTGCTCTGTAACCGCCGCCAGGTTGTGTAGTATATCGAGTCCTTGTCACTCTCACATGATTCGTACACTTGGCGTTCCCAGGTCTGAAGTGAGTAGTGTACATTTGGCTCAGATACACACCGCCGCTCCGTTGCCCTGCTGTGGTAACAAACTGTGCGGGTTCCTTCGTTTGGGACGTCTTTTACTCAACTCTGCTGCTGCAGACTCAACACGACGACGAGACATTGAGATATCACATCTCATGCTATAGGAAGGGTCTCAGGTTTGGAATGGGAAGGACTTGGATATCACATCTCATGCTATAGGCAGGGTCTCAGGTTTGGAAAGGGAAGGAGTTGGATATCACATTTCATGTTAGAGGTAGGATCTCAGGTTTGGTATTAGAGGCATTGAGATATCACATCTCATGCTATCAGAAGGGTCTCAGGATTGGAATGGGAAGGAGTTGGATATCACATCTCATGTTATAGGAAGGATCTCAGGTTTGGTATTAGAAGCATTGAGATATCACATCTCATGCTATCGGAAGTATCTCAGGTTTGGTATTAGAGGCATTGAGATATCACATCTCATGCTATCATAAGGGTCTCAGGATGGGAATGGGAAGGAGTTGGATATCACATCTCATGCTAAAGGGAGGGTCTCAGGTTTGGAAGGGGAAGGATTTGAATATCACATCACATGTTATAGGAAGGATCTCAGGTTAGGTATTAGAGGCATTGAGATATCACATCTCATGCTATCGGAAGGGTCTCAGGTTTGGAACGGGAAGGAGTTGGATATCACATCTCATGTTATAGGAAGAGTCTCAGGTTTGGTATAAGCATTGAGATATCACATCTCTGCAATCGGAAGTTTCTCAGGATTGGGATGGGAAGGATTTGGATATCACATCTCATGCTATAGGAAGGGTCTCAGGTTTGGAATGGGAAGGAGTTGGATATCACATCTCATGTTATAGGAAGAGTCTCAGGTTTGGTATAAGCATTGAGATATCACATCTCTGCAATCGGAAGTGTCTCAGGATTGGAACGGGAAGGAGTTGGATATCCCATCTCATGTTATAGGACTGGTCTCAGGTTTGGTATTAGAAGCATTGAGATATCACATCGCATGCTGTAGGAAGGGTCTCAGGTTTGGAATGGGAAGGAATTGGATATCACATCTCATGTCATAGGAAGGATCTCAGGTTTGGTATTAGAAGCATTGAGATATCACATCTCATGCTATAGGAATGGTCTCAGGATTGGAATGGGAAGGAGTTGGATATTACATTCTTGCTATGGGAAGGGTCTCATGTTTGGAATTGGAAGGAGTTGGATATCACATATGCTATAGGAAGGGTCTCAGGTTTGGAATGGGAAGGAGTTGGATATCACATCTCATGTTATAGGAAGGGTCTCAGGTTTGGTATAAGCATTGAGATATCACATCTCTGCTATCGGAAGTGTCTCAGGATTGGAATGGGAAGGAGTTGGATATCCCATCTCATGTTATAGGACGGGTCTCAGGTTTGTTATTAGAATCATTGAGATATCATTTTGCATGCTATAGGAAGGGTCTAAGGATTGGAATGGGAAGGACTTGGATATCACATCTCATGCTATAGGTAGGCTCTTAGGTTTGGAAAGGGAAGGAGTTGGTTATCACATTTCATGTTAGAGGAAGGATCTCAGGTTTGGTATTAGAGGCATTGAGATATCACATCTCATGCTATAGGAAGGGTCTCAGGATTGGAATGGGAAGGAGTTGGATATCACATCTCATGCTATAGGAAGGGTCTCAGGTTTGGTATAAGCATTGAGATATCACATCTCTGCTTTTGGAAGGGTCTCAGGATTGGAATGGGAAGGAGTTGGATATCCCATCTCATGTTATAGGAAGAGTCTCAGGTTTGGTATTAGAAGCATTGAGATATCACATCTCATGCTATAGGAAGTGTCTCAGGATTGGAATGGGAATGAATTGGATATCACATCTCATGCTATAGGGAGGGTCTCAAGTTTGATATTAGAAGCATTGAGATATCACATCTCATGCTATAGGAAGGGTCTCAGGATTGGAATGGAAGGAGTTGGATATCACATCTCATGTTATAGGAAGGATCTCAGGTTTGGTATTAGAAGCATTGAGACATCACATCTCATGCTATAGGAAGGGTCTCAGGATTGTAATGGGAAGGAGTTGGATATCACATTTCATGCTATATGAAGGGTCTCAGGTTTGGTATAAGCATTGAGATATCACATCTCATGCTATAGGAAGGGTCTCAGGATTGGAATGGGAAGGAGTTGTATATGACATCTCATGCCGTAGGAAGGGTCTCAGGTTTGGTATAAGCATTGAGATATCACATCTCTGCTATCGGAAGGGTCTCAGGATTGGAATGGGAAGGAGTTGGATATCCCATCTCATGTTATAGGACGGGTCTTAGGTTTGTTATTAGAATCATTGAGATATCATATTGCATGCTATAGGAAGGGTCTAAGGATTGGAATAGGAAGGACTTGAATATCACATCTCATGCTATAGGTAGGCTCTCAGGTTTGGAAAGGGAAGGAGTTGGATATCACATTTCATGTTAGAGGAAGGATCTCAGGTTTGGTATTAGAGGCATTGAGATATCACATCTCATGCTATAGGAAGGGTCTCAGGATTGGAATGGGAAGGAGTTGGATATCACATCTCATGCTATAGGAAGGGTCTCAGGTTTGGTATAAGCATTGAGATATCACATCTCATGCTATAGGAAGGGTCTCAGGATTGGAATGGGAAGGATATGTATATGACATCTCATGCCATAGGAAGGGTCTCAGGTTTGGTATAAGCATTGAGATATCACATCTCTGCTATCGGAAGGGTCTCAGGATTGGAATGGGAAGGAGTTGGATATCCCATCTCATGTTATATGAAGAGTCTCAGATTTGGTATTAGAAGCATTGAGATATCACATCTCATGCTATAGGAAGGGTCTCAGGATTGGAATGGGAAGGAGTTGGATATCACATCTCATGCTATAGGAAGGGTCTCAGGTTTGGTATAAGCAGTGAGATATCACATCTCATGCTATAGGAAGTGTCTCAGGATTGGAATGGGAAGAAGTTGGATATTCCCATCTCATGTTATAGGAAGGGTCTCAGGATTGGAATGGGAAGGACTTGGATATCACATCTCATGCTATAGGGAGGGTCTCAAGTTTGATATTAGAAGCATTGAGATATCACATCTCATGATATCGGAAGGGTCTCAGGATTGGAATGGGAAGGAGTTGGATATCACATCTCATGATAAAGGAAGGGTCTAAGGTTTGGAAGGGGAAGGATTTGGATATCACATCTCATGTTATAGGACGGGTCTCAGGTTTGGTATTAGAAGCATTGAGATATCAAGTCTCATGGTATAGGAAGGGTCTCAGAATTGGAATGGGAAGGAGTTGGATATCACATCTCAAGCTATAGGAAGGGTCTCAGGATTGGAATGGGAAGGAGTTTGATATCACATCTCATGCCATAGTATGGGTCTCAGGTTTGGTAGAAGCATTGGGATATCACATCTCATGCTATCGGAAGGGTATCAGGATTGGATTTGGAAGGAGTTGGATATCCCATCTCATGCTATAGGAAGGGTCTCAGGTTGGAATGGGAAGGAGTTGGATATCACATCTCATGTTATAGGAAGGGTCTCAGGATTGGAATGGGAAGGACTTGGATATCACATCTCATGCTATAGGTAGGCTCTCAGGTTTGGAAGGCGAAAGAGTTGGATATCACATTTCATGTTAGAGGTAGGATCTCAGATTTGGTATAAGAGGCATTGAGATATCACATCTCATGCTATCAGAAGGGTCTCAGGATTGGAATGGGAAGGAGTTGGATATCACATCTCATGCTAAAGGGAGGGTCTCAGGTTTGGAAGGGGAAGGATTTGGATATCACATCTCATGTTATAGGAAGGATCTCAGATTTGGTATTAGAAGCATTGAGATATCACATCTCATGCTATCGGAAGGATCTCAGGTTTAGTATTAGAAGCATTGAGATATCACATATCATGCTATCAGAAGGGTCTTAGGATTGGAATGGGAAGGAGTTGGATATCACATCTCATGCTAAAGGGAGGGTCTCAGGTTTGGAAGGGGAAGGATTTGGATATCACATCTTATGTTATCGGAAGGATCTCAGGTTTGGTATTAGAAGTATTGAGATATCACATCTCATGCTATAGGAAGGGTCTCAGGATTGGAATGGGAAGGAGTTGGATATCACATCTCAAGCTATAGGAAGGGTCTCAGGTTTGGTATATGCATTGAGATATCACATCTCATGCTATAGGAAGGGTCTCAGGATTGGAATGGGAAGGAGTTGGATATCACATCTCATGTTATAGGAAAGATTTCAGGTTTGGTATTAGAAGCATTGAGACATCACATCTCATGTTATAGGAAGGGTCTCAGGATTGGAATGGGAAGAAGTTGGATATCACATCTCATGCTATAGGAAGGGTCTCAGGTTTGGCATAAGCATTGAGATATCACATCTCATGCTATAGGAAGTGTCTCAGGATTGGAATGGGAAGGAGTTGTATATGACTTCTCATGCCATAGGAAGGGTCTCAGGTTTGGTATAAGCATTGAGATATCACATCACATGCTATAGGAAGGGTCTCAGGATTGGAATGGGAAGGACTTGGATATCACATCTCATGCTATCAGAAGGGTCTCAGGATTGGAATGGGAAGGAGTTGGATATCACATCTCATGCTAAAGGTAGGGTCTCAGGTTTGGAAGGGGAAGGATTTGGATATCACATCTCATGTTATAGGAAGGATCTCAGGTTTGGTATTAGAAGCATTGAGATATCACATCTCATGCTATCGGAAGTATCTCAGGTTTGGTATTAGAGGCATTGAGATATCACATCTCATGCTATCATAAGGGTCTCAGGATTGGAATGGGAAGGAGTTGGATATCACATCACATGTTATAGGAAGGATCTCAGGTTTGGTATTAGAAGCATTGAGATATCACATCTCATGCTATCGGAATGGTCTCAGGATTGGAATGGGAAGGAGTTGGATATCACATCTCATGCTATAGGAAGGGTCTCAGGTTTGGAAAGGGAAGGACTTGGATATCACATCTCATGCTATAGGTAGGCTCTCAGGTTTGGAAGGGGAAAGAGTTGGATATCACATTTCATGTTAGAGGTAGGATCTCAGGTTTGGTATTAGAGGCATTGAGATATCACATCTCTGCAATCGGAAGTGTCTCAGGATTGGGATGGGAAGGAGTTGGATATCACATCTCATGTTATAGGAAAGATCTCAGGTTTGGTATTAGAAGCATTGAGACATCACATCTCATGTTATAGGAAGGGTCTCAGGATTGGAATGGGAAGAAGTTGGATATCACATCTCATGCTATAGGAAGGGTCTCAGGTTTGGTATAAGCATTGAGATATCACATCTCATGCTATAGGAAGGGTCTCAGGATTGGAATGGGAAGGAGTTGTATATGACATCTCATACCATAGGAAGGGTCTCAGGTTTGGTATAAGCATTGAGATATCACATCACAGGCTATAGGAAGGGTCTCAGGATTGGAATGGGAAGGAGTTGGATATCACATCTCATGCTATAGGAAGGGTCTCAGGTTTGGTATAAGCAGTGAGATATCACATCTCATGCTATAGGAAGTGTCTCAGGATTGGAATGGGAAGAAGTTGGATATTCCCATCTCATGTTATAGGAAGGGTCTCAGGATTGGAATGGGAAGGACTTGGATATCACATCTCATGCTATAGGGAGGGTCTCAAGTTTGATATTAGAAGCATTGAGATATCACATCTCATGATATCGGAAGGGTCTCAGGATTGGAATGGGAAGGAGTTGGATATCACATCTCATGATAAAGGAAGGGTCTAAGGTTTGTAAGTGGAAGGATTTGGATATCACATCTCATGTTATAGGACGGGTCTCAGGTTTGGTATTAGAAGCATTGAGATATCAAGTCTCATGGTATAGGAAGGGTCTCAGAATTGGAATGGGAAGGAGTTGGATATCACATCTCAAGCTTTAGGAAGGGTTTCAGGATTGGAATGGGAAGGAGTTTGATATCACATCTCATGCTATAGGAAGGGTCTCAGGTTGGAATGGGAAGGAGTTGGATATCACATCTCATGTTATAGGAAGGGTCTCAGGATTGGAATGGGAAGGACTTGGATATCACATCTCATGCTATAGGTAGGCTCTCAGGTTTGGAAGGGGAAAGAGTTGGATATCACATTTCATGTTAGAGGTAGGATCTCAGGTTTGGTATTAGAGGCATTGAGATATCACATCTCATGCTATCAGACGGGTCTCAGGATTGGAATGGGAAGGAGTTGGATATCACATCTCATGCTAAAGGGAGGGTCTCAGGTTTGGAAGGGGAAGGATTTGGATATCACATCTCATGTTATAGGAAGGATCTCAGATTTGGTATTAGAAGCATTGAGATATCACATCTCATGCTATCGGAAGGATCTCAGGTTTAGTATTAGAAGCATTGAGATATCACATCTCATGCTATCAGAAGGGTCTTAGGATTGGAATGGGAAGGAGTTGGATATCACATCTCATGTTATAGGAAGGGTCTCAGGATTGGAATGGGAAGGACTTGGATATCACATCTCATGCTATAGGTAGGCTCTCAGGTTTGGTATTAGAAGTATTGAGATATCACATCTCATGCTATAGGAAGGGTCTCAGGATTGGAATGGGAAGGAGTTGGATATCACATCTCAAGCTATAGGAAGGGTCTCAGTTTGGTATATGCATTGAGATATCACATCTCATGCTATAGGAAGGGTCTCAGGATTGGAATGGGAAGGAGTTGGATATCACATCTTATGTTATCGGAAGGATCTCAGGTTTGGTATTAGAAGTATTGAGATATCACATCTCATGCTATAGGAAGGGTCTCAGGATTGGAATGGGAAGGAGTTGGATATCACATCTCAAGCTATAGGAAGGGTCTCAGTTTGGTATATGCATTGAGATATCACATCTCATGCTATAGGAAGGGTCTCAGGATTGGAATGGGAAGGAGTTGGATATCACATCTCATGGTATATGAAAGATTTCAGGTTTGGTATTAGAAGCATTGAGACATCACATCTCATGTTATAGGAAGGGTCTCAGGATTGGAATGGGAAGAAGTTGGATATCACATCTCATGCTATAGGAAGGGTTTCAGGTTTGGCATAAGCATTGAGATATCACATCTCATGCTATAGGAAGGGTCTCAGGATTGGAATGGGAAGGAGTTGTATATGACATCTCATGCCATAGGAAGGGTCTCAGGTTTGGTATAAGCATTGAGATATCACATCACATGCTATAGGAAGGGTCTCAGGATTGGAATGGGAAGGACTTGGATATCACATCTCATGCTATCAGAAGGGTCTCACGATTGGAATGGGAAGGAGTTGGATATCACATCTCATGCTAAAGGTAGGGTCTCAGGTTTGGAAGGGGAAGGATTTGGATATCACATCTCATGTTATAGGAAGGATCTCAGGTTTGGTATTAGAATCATTGAGATATCACATCTCATGCTATCGGAAGTATCTCAGGTTTGGTATTAGAGGCATTGAGATATCACATCTCATGCTATCATAAGGGTCTCAGGATTGGAATGGGAAGGAGTTGGATATCACATCTCATGCTAAAGGGAGGGTCTCAGGTTTGGAAGGGGAAGGATTTGAATATCACATCACATGTTATAGGAAGGATCTCAGGTTTGGTATTAGAAGCATTGAGATATCACATCTCATGCTATCGGAATGGTCTCAGGATTGGAATGGGAAGGAGTTGGATATCACATCTCATGCTATAGGAAGGGTCTCAGGTTTGGAACGGGAAGGAGTTGGATATCACATCTCATGTTATAGGAAAGATTTCAGGTTTGGTATTAGAAGCATTGAGACATCACATCTCTGCAATCGGAAGTGTCTCAGGATTGGGATGGGAAGGAGTTGGATATCACATCTCATGTTATAGGAAAGATCTCAGGTTTGGTATTAGAAGCATTGAGACATCACATCTCATGTTATAGGAAGGGTCTCAGGATTGGAATGGGAAGAAGTTGGATATCACATCTCATGCTATAGGAAGGGTCTCAGGTTTGGTATAAGCATTGAGATATCACATCTCATGCTATAGGAAGGGTCTCAGGATTGGAATGGGAAGGAGTTGTATATGACATCTCATACCATAGGAAGGGTCTCAGGTTTGGTATAAGCATTGAGATATCACATCACAGGCTATAGGAAGGGTCTCAGGATTGGAATGGGAAGTACTTGGATATCACATCTCATGCTATAGGCAGGGTCTCAGGTTTGGAAAGGGAAGGAGTTGGATATCACATTTCATGTTAGAGGTAGGATCTCAGGTTTGGTATTAGAGGCATTGAGATATCACATCTCATGCTATCAGAAGGGTCTCAGGATTGGAATGGGAAGGAGTTGGATATCACATCTCATGCTATTGGAAGGGTCTCAGGATTGGAATGGGAAGGAGTTGGATATCACATCTCATGCTATAGGAAGGGTCTCAGGTTTGGAACGGGAAGGAGTTGGATATCACATCTCATGTTATAGGAAGAGTCTCAGGTTTGGTATTAGCATTGAGATATCACATCTCTGCAATCGGAAGTGTCTCAGGATTGGGATGGGAAGGAGTTGGCTATCACATCTCATGCTATAGGAACGGTCTCAGGTTTGGAATGGGAAGGAGTTGGATATCACATCTCATGTTATAGGAAGAGTCTCAGGTTTGGTATAAGCATTGAGATATCACATCTCTGCAATCGGAAGTGTCTCAGGATTGGAACGGGAAGGAGTTGGATATCCCATCTCATGTTATAGGACTGGTCTCAGGTTTGGTATTAGAAGCATTGAGATATCACATCGCATGCTGTAGGAAGGGTCTCAGGTTTGGAATGGGAAGGAATTGGATATCACTTCTCATGTCATAGGAAGGATCTCAGGTTTGGTATTAGAAGCATTGAGATATCACATCTCATGCTATAGGAATGGTCTCAGGATTGGAATGGGAAGGAGTTGGATATTACATTCTTGCTATGGGAAGGGTCTCATGTTTGGAATTGGAAGGAGTTGGATATCACATATGCTATAGGAAGGGTCTCATGTTTGGAACGGGAAGGAGTTGGATATCACATCTCATGTTATAGGAAGGGTCTCAGGTTTGGTATAAGCATTGAGATATCACATCTCTGCTATCGGAAGTGTCTCAGGATTGGAATGGGAAGGAGTTGGATATCCCATCTCATGTTATAGGACGGGTCTCAGGTTTGTTATTAGAATCATTGAGATATCATATTGCATGCTGTAGGAAGGGTCTAAGGTTTGGAATGGGAAGGACTTGGATATCACATCTCAAGCTATAGGTAGGCTCTCAGGTTTGGAAAGGGAAGGTGTTGGATATCACATTTCATGTTAGAGGAAGGATCTCAGATTTGGTATTAGAGGCATTGAAATATCACATCTCATGCTATAGGAAGGGTCTCAGGATTGGAATGGGAAGGAGTTGGATATCACATCTCATGCTATAGGAAGGGTCTCAGGTTTGGTATAAGCATTGAGATATCACATCTCATGCTATAGGAAGGGTCTCAGGATTGGAATGGGAAGGATATGTATATGACATCTCATGCCATAGGAAGGGTCTCAGGTTTGGTATAAGCATTGAGATATCACATCTCTGCTTTTGGAAGGGTCTCAGGATTGGAATGGGAAGGAGTTGGATATCCCATCTCATGTTATAGGAAGAGTCTCAGGTTTGGTATTAGAAGCATTGAGATATCACATCTCATGCTATAGGAAGTGTCTCAGGATTGGAATGTGAAGGACTTGGATATCACATCTCATGCTATAGGGAGGGTCTCAAGTTTGATATTAGAAGCATTGAGATATCACATCTCATGCTATAGGAAGGGACTCAGGATTGGAATGGGAAGGAGTTGGATATCACATCTCATGTTATAGGAAGGATCTCATGTTTGGTATAAGCATTGAGATATCACATCTCTGCTATCGGAAGGGTGTCAGGATTGGAATGGGAAGGAGTTGGATATTCCCATCTCATGTTATAGGAAGGGTATATCAGGTCTTAGCATGAGATGTGATATCCAGCTCCTCCCATTCCAAACCTGAGACCCTTCCGATAGCATGAGATGTGATATCTCAATGCTTCTAATATCAATACTGAGACCCTCCCTATAGCATGAGATGTGATATCTAAGTCCTTCCCATTCCAATCCTGAGACCCTTCCGATAGCAGAGATGTGATATCTCAATGCCTATACCAAACCTGAGACCCTTCCTATAGCACGAGATGTGATATCCAACTCCTTCCCATTCCAATCCTGAGACCCTTCCTATAGCATGAGATGTGATATCTCAATGCTTCTACCAAAACTGAGACCCTTCCTTTAGCATGAGATGTGATATCCAACTCCTTCCCATTCCAATCCTAAGACCCTTCCTATAGCATGAGATGTGATATCTCAATGCTTCTAATACCAAACCTGAGATCCTTCCTATAACATGAGATGTGATATCCAACTCCTTCCCATTCCAATCCTGAGACCCTTCCTATAGCATGAGATGTGATATCTCAATGCCTCTAATACCAAACCTGAGATCCTTCCGATAGCATGAGATGTGATATCTCAATGCTTCTAATACCAAACCTGAGACCCTCCCTTTAGCATGAGATGTGATATCCAATTCCTTCCCATTCCAATCCTGATACCCTTCTGATAGCATGAGATGTGATATCTCAATGCCTCTAATACCAAACCTGAGATCCTACCTCTAACATGAAATGTGATATCCAACTCCTTCCCTTTCCAAACCTGAGAGCCTTCCTACAGCATGAGATGTGATATCCAAGTCCTTCCCATTCCAATCCTGAGACCCTTCCTATAACATGAGATGTGATATCCAACTCCTTCCCATTCCAACCTGAGACCCTTCCTATAGCATGAGATGGGATATCCAACTCCTTCCAAATCTAATCCTGATATCCTTCCGATAGCATGAGATGTGATATCCCAATGCTTCTACAAAACCTGAGACCCATACCATGGCATGAGATGTGATATCAAACTCCCGTCCTATACCATGAGACTTGATATCTCAATGCTTCTAATACCAAACCTGAGACCAGTCCAATAACATGAGATGTGATATCCAAATCCTTTCCCTTCCAAACCTTAGACCCTTCCTTTATCATGAGATGTGATATCCAACTCCTTCCCATTCCATTCCTGAGACCCTTCCTATAGCATGAGATGTGATATCTCAATGCTTCTAATACCAAACCTGAGACCCTTCCTATAACATGAGATGTGATATCCAAGTCCTTCCCATTCCAATCCTGAGACGCTTCCTATAGCATGAGATGTCATATCTCAATGCATCTAATACCAAACCTGAGACCCTTCCTATAACATGAATTGTGATATCCAAGTCCTTCCCATTCCAATCTTGAGACCTTTCCAATAGCAGAGATGTGATATCTCAATGCTTATACCAAACCTGAGATCCTTCCTATGACATGAGATGTGATATCCAAATCCTTCCCATTCCAAACCTGAGACCCTTCCTACAGCATGCAATGTTATATCTCAATGCTTCTAATATCAAACCTGAGACCCGTCCTATAACATGAGATGGGATATCCAACTCCTTACCGTTCCAAACCTGATACCCTTCCTATAGCATGAGATGTGATATCCAATTCCTTCCCATCCCAATCCTGAGACACCTCCGATAGCAGAGATGTGAAATCTCAATGCTTATACCAAACCTGAGACTCTTACTATAACATGAGATGTGATATCTAACTCCTTCCCGTTCCAAACCTGAGACCCTTCCTATAGCATGAGATGCGATATCCAACTCCTTCCCATTCCAATCATGAGACCCTTCCGATAGCATGAGATGTGATATCTCAATGCTTCTAATACCAAACCTGTGATCCTTCCGATAGCATGAGATGTGATATCTCAATGCCTCTAATACCAAACCTGAGATCCTTCCGATAGCATGAGATGTGATATCTCAATGCTTCTAATACCAAACCTGAGATCCTTCCTATAACATGCGATGTAATATCCAAATCCTTCCCCTTCCATTCCTGAGACCCTCCCTTTAGCATGAGATGTGATATCCAACTCCTTCCCATTCCAATCCTGAGACCCTTCTGATAGCATGAGATGTGATATCTCAATGCCTCTAATACCAAACCTGAGATCCTACCTCTAACATGAAATGTGATATCCAACTCCTTCCCTTTCCAAACGTGAGACCCTCCCTATAGAATGAGATGTGTTATCCAAGTCCTTCCCATTCCAATCCTGAGACCCTTCCTATAGCATGAGATGTGATATCTCAATGCTTCTAATACCAAACCTGAGACCCTTCCTATAACGTAAGTTGGGATATCCAACTCCTTCCCATTGCAATCCTGAGACCCTTCCGATAGCAGAGATGTGATATCTCAATGCTTATACCAAACCTGAGACCCTTCCTGTGGCATGAGATGTCATATACAACTCCTTCCCATTCCAATCCTGAGACCCTTCCTATAGCATGAGATGTGATATCTCAATGCTTATACCAAACCTGAGACCCTTCCTATAGCATGAGATGTGATATCCAACTCCTTCCCATTCCAATCCTGAGACCCTTCCTATAACATGAGATGTTATGTCTCAATGCTTCTAATACCAAACCTGAGATCCTTCCTGTGGCATGAGATGTCATATAAAACTCCTTCCCATTCCAATCCTGAGACCCTTCCCATAGCATGAGATGTGATATCGAACTCCTTCCCATTCCAATCCTGCGACCCTTCCTATAACATGAGATTTGATATCTCAATGCTTCTAATACCAAACCTGAGATCCTTCCGATAGCATGAGATGTGATATCTGAATGCTTCTAATACCAAACCTGAGATCATTCCTATAACACGAGATGTAATATCCAAATCCTTCCCCTTCCAAACCTGAGACCCTCCCTTTAGCATGAGATGTGATATCCAACTACTTCCCATTCCAATCCTGAGACCCTTCCTATAGCATGAGATGTGATGTCTCAATGCTTCTAATACCAAACCTGAGATCCTTCCTATAACATGAGATGTGATATCCAACTCCTTCCCATTCCAATCCTGAGACACGTCCTATAGCATGAGAAGTGATATCTCCATGCTTATACCAAACCTGAGACCCTTCCTATAGCATGAGATGTGATATCCAAATCCTTCCCATTCCAATCCTGAGACCCTTCCTCTAGCATGAGATGTGATATCTCAATGCTTATACCAAACCTGAGAGCCTACCTATAGCATGAGATGTGATATCCAACTCCTTCCCGTTCCAAACCTGAGACCCTTCCTATAGCATATGTGATATCCAACTCCTTCCCATTCCAAACATGAGACCCTTCCTATAGCAAGAATGTAATATCCAACTCCTACCCATTCCAATCCTGAGACCATTCCTATAGCATGAGATGTGATATCTCAATGCTTCTAATACCAAACCTGAGACTCTTCCTATAACATGAGATGGGATATCCAACTCCTTCCCGTTCCAAACCTGATACCCTTCCTATAGCATGAGATGTGATATCCAACTCCTTCCCATCCTAATCCTGAGACCCTTCTGATAGCATGAGATGTGATATCTCAATGCTTCTAATACCAAACCTGTGATCCTTCCTATAGCATGAGATGTGATATCCAACTCCTTCCAATTCCAATCCTGAGACCCTTCCTACAGCATGAGATGTGATATCTCAATGCTTCTAATACCAAACCTGAGACCCTTCCTATAACATGAGATGGGAATATTCAACTCCTTCCCATTCCAATCCTGAGACCCTTCCGATAGCAGAGATGTGATATCTCAATGCTTATACCAAACCTGAGATCCTTCCTATAACATGAGTTGTGATATCCAACTCCTTCCCATTCCAATCCTGAGACCCTTCCTATAGCATGAGATGTGATATCTCACTGCTTATACCAAACCTGAGACCCTTCCTATAGCATGAGATGTGATATCCAACTCCTTCCCATTCCAATCCTGAGACCCTTCCTATAGCATGAGATGTGATATCTCAATGCTTCTAATATCAAACTTGAGACCCTCCCTATAGCATGAGATGTGATATCCAAGTCCTTCCCATTCCAATACTGAGACACTTCCTATAGCATGATATGTGATATCCAATGCTTCTAATACCAAACCTGAGACTCTTCCTATAACATGAGATGGGATATCCAACTCCTTCCCATTCCAACCCTGAGACCCTTCCGATAGCAGAGATGTGATATCTCAATGCTTATACGAAACCTGAGACCCTTCCTACGGCATGAGATGTCATATACAACTCCTTCCCATTCCAATCTTGAGACCCTTCCTATAGCATGAGATGTGATATCTCAATGCTTATACCAAACCTGAGACCCTTCCTATAGCATGAGATGTGATATCCAACTCCTTCCCATTCCAATCCTGAGACCCTTCCTATAGCATGAGATGTGATGTCTCAATGCTTCTAATACCAAACCTGAGATCCTTCCTATAACATGAGATGTGATATCCAACTCCTTCCCATTCCAATCCTGAGACCCTTCCTATAGCATGAGATGTGATATCTCAATGCCTCTAATACCAAACCTGAGATCCTTCCGATAGCATGAGATGTGATATCTCAATGCTTCTAATACCAAACCTGAGACCCTCCCTTTAGCATGAGATGTGATATCCAATTCCTTCCCATTCCAATCCTGATACCCTTCTGATAGCATGAGATGTGATATCTCAATGCCTCTAATACCAAACCTGAGATCCTACCTCTAACATGAAATGTGATATCCAACTCCTTCCCTTTCCAAACCTGAGAGCCTTCCTACAGCATGAGATGTGATATCCAAGTCCTTCCCATTCCAATCCTGAGACCCTTCCTATAACATGAGATGTGATATCCAACTCCTTCCCATTCCAACCTGAGACCCTTCCTATAGCATGAGATGGGATATCCAACTCCTTCCAAATCTAATCCTGATATCCTTCCGATAGCATGAGATGTGATATCCCAATGCTTCTACAAAACCTGAGACCCATACCATGGCATGAGATGTGATATCAAACTCCCGTCCTATACCATGAGACTTGATATCTCAATGCTTCTAATACCAAACCTGAGACCAGTCCAATAACATGAGATGTGATATCCAAATCCTTTCCCTTCCAAACCTTAGACCCTTCCTTTATCATGAGATGTGATATCCAACTCCTTCCCATTCCATTCCTGAGACCCTTCCTATAGCATGAGATGTGATATCTCAATGCTTCTAATACCAAACCTGAGACCCTTCCTATAACATGAGATGTGATATCCAAGTCCTTCCCATTCCAATCCTGAGACGCTTCCTATAGCATGAGATGTCATATCTCAATGCATCTAATACCAAACCTGAGACCCTTCCTATAACATGAATTGTGATATCCAAGTCCTTCCCATTCCAATCTTGAGACCTTTCCAATAGCAGAGATGTGATATCTCAATGCTTATACCAAACCTGAGATCCTTCCTATGACATGAGATGTGATATCCAAATCCTTCCCATTCCAAACCTGAGACCCTTCCTACAGCATGCAATGTTATATCTCAATGCTTCTAATATCAAACCTGAGACCCGTCCTATAACATGAGATGGGATATCCAACTCCTTACCGTTCCAAACCTGATACCCTTCCTATAGCATGAGATGTGATATCCAATTCCTTCCCATCCCAATCCTGAGACACCTCCGATAGCAGAGATGTGAAATCTCAATGCTTATACCAAACCTGAGACTCTTACTATAACATGAGATGTGATATCTAACTCCTTCCCGTTCCAAACCTGAGACCCTTCCTATAGCATGAGATGCGATATCCAACTCCTTCCCATTCCAATCATGAGACCCTTCCGATAGCATGAGATGTGATATCTCAATGCTTCTAATACCAAACCTGTGATCCTTCCGATAGCATGAGATGTGATATCTCAATGCCTCTAATACCAAACCTGAGATCCTTCCGATAGCATGAGATGTGATATCTCAATGCTTCTAATACCAAACCTGAGATCCTTCCTATAACATGCGATGTAATATCCAAATCCTTCCCCTTCCATTCCTGAGACCCTCCCTTTAGCATGAGATGTGATATCCAACTCCTTCCCATTCCAATCCTGAGACCCTTCTGATAGCATGAGATGTGATATCTCAATGCCTCTAATACCAAACCTGAGATCCTACCTCTAACATGAAATGTGATATCCAACTCCTTCCCTTTCCAAACGTGAGACCCTCCCTATAGAATGAGATGTGTTATCCAAGTCCTTCCCATTCCAATCCTGAGACCCTTCCTATAGCATGAGATGTGATATCTCAATGCTTCTAATACCAAACCTGAGACCCTTCCTATAACGTAAGTTGGGATATCCAACTCCTTCCCATTGCAATCCTGAGACCCTTCCGATAGCAGAGATGTGATATCTCAATGCTTATACCAAACCTGAGACCCTTCCTGTGGCATGAGATGTCATATACAACTCCTTCCCATTCCAATCCTGAGACCCTTCCTATAGCATGAGATGTGATATCTCAATGCTTATACCAAACCTGAGACCCTTCCTATAGCATGAGATGTGATATCCAACTCCTTCCCATTCCAATCCTGAGACCCTTCCTATAACATGAGATGTTATGTCTCAATGCTTCTAATACCAAACCTGAGATCCTTCCTGTGGCATGAGATGTCATATAAAACTCCTTCCCATTCCAATCCTGAGACCCTTCCCATAGCATGAGATGTGATATCGAACTCCTTCCCATTCCAATCCTGCGACCCTTCCTATAACATGAGATTTGATATCTCAATGCTTCTAATACCAAACCTGAGATCCTTCCGATAGCATGAGATGTGATATCTGAATGCTTCTAATACCAAACCTGAGATCATTCCTATAACACGAGATGTAATATCCAAATCCTTCCCCTTCCAAACCTGAGACCCTCCCTTTAGCATGAGATGTGATATCCAACTACTTCCCATTCCAATCCTGAGACCCTTCCTATAGCATGAGATGTGATGTCTCAATGCTTCTAATACCAAACCTGAGATCCTTCCTATAACATGAGATGTGATATCCAACTCCTTCCCATTCCAATCCTGAGACACGTCCTATAGCATGAGAAGTGATATCTCCATGCTTATACCAAACCTGAGACCCTTCCTATAGCATGAGATGTGATATCCAAATCCTTCCCATTCCAATCCTGAGACCCTTCCTCTAGCATGAGATGTGATATCTCAATGCTTATACCAAACCTGAGAGCCTACCTATAGCATGAGATGTGATATCCAACTCCTTCCCGTTCCAAACCTGAGACCCTTCCTATAGCATATGTGATATCCAACTCCTTCCCATTCCAAACATGAGACCCTTCCTATAGCAAGAATGTAATATCCAACTCCTACCCATTCCAATCCTGAGACCATTCCTATAGCATGAGATGTGATAACTCAATGCTTCTAATACCAAACCTGAGACTCTTCCTATAACATGAGATGGGATATCCAACTCCTTCCCGTTCCAAACCTGATACCCTTCCTATAGCATGAGATGTGATATCCAACTCCTTCCCATCCTAATCCTGAGACCCTTCTGATAGCATGAGATGTGATATCTCAATGCTTCTAATACCAAACCTGTGATCCTTCCTATAGCATGAGATGTGATATCCAACTCCTTCCAATTCCAATCCTGAGACCCTTCCTACAGCATGAGATGTGATATCTCAATGCTTCTAATACCAAACCTGAGACCCTTCCTATAACATGAGATGGGAATATTCAACTCCTTCCCATTCCAATCCTGAGACCCTTCCGATAGCAGAGATGTGATATCTCAATGCTTATACCAAACCTGAGATCCTTCCTATAACATGAGTTGTGATATCCAACTCCTTCCCATTCCAATCCTGAGACCCTTCCTATAGCATGAGATGTGATATCTCACTGCTTATACCAAACCTGAGACCCTTCCTATAGCATGAGATGTGATATCCAACTCCTTCCCATTCCAATCCTGAGACCCTTCCTATAGCATGAGATGTGATATCTCAATGCTTCTAATATCAAACTTGAGACCCTCCCTATAGCATGAGATGTGATATCCAAGTCCTTCCCATTCCAATACTGAGACACTTCCTATAGCATGATATGTGATATCCAATGCTTCTAATACCAAACCTGAGACTCTTCCTATAACATGAGATGGGATATCCAACTCCTTCCCATTCCAACCCTGAGACCCTTCCGATAGCAGAGATGTGATATCTCAATGCTTATACGAAACCTGAGACCCTTCCTACGGCATGAGATGTCATATACAACTCCTTCCCATTCCAATCTTGAGACCCTTCCTATAGCATGAGATGTGATATCTCAATGCTTATACCAAACCTGAGACCCTTCCTATAGCATGAGATGTGATATCCAACTCCTTCCCATTCCAATCCTGAGACCCTTCCTATAGCATGAGATGTGATGTCTCAATGCTTCTAATACCAAACCTGAGATCCTTCCTATAACATGAGATGTGATATCCAACTCCTTCCATTCCAATCCTGAGACCCTTCCTATAGCATGAGATGTTATATCTCAATACTTATACCAATCCTGAGACCCTTCCTATAGCATGAGATGTGATACCCATCTTCTTCCAATTCCAATCCTGAGACGCTTCCGATAGCATGAGATGTGATATCTCAATGCCTCTAATACCAAACCTGAGATCCTTCCTCTAACATGAAATGTGATATCCAACTCATTCCCTTTCCAAATCTGAGAGCCTATCTATAGCATGAGATGTGATACCCAAGTCCTTCCCATTCCAATCCTTAGACCCTTCCTGCAGCGTGCAATATGATATCTCAATGATTCTAATAACAAACCTGAGACCCGTCCTATAACATGAGATGGGATATCCAACTCCTTCCCATTCCAATCCTGAGACACTTCTGATAGTAGAGATGTGATATCTCAATGCTTATACCAAACCTGAGACCCTTCCTATAACATGAGATCGGATATCCAACTCCTTCCCGTTCCAAACCTGAGACCCTTCCTATAGCATATGTGATATCCAACTCCTTCCCATTCCAAACATGAGACCCTTCCTATAGTAAGAATGTAATATCCAACTCCTTCCCATTCCAACCCTGAGACCATTCCTATAGCATGAGATGTGATATCTCAATGCTTCTAATACCAAACCTGAGATCCTTCCTATGACATGAGATGTGATATCCAATTCCTCCCCATTCCAAACCTGAGAACCTTCCTACAGCATGCGATGTGATATCTCAATGCTTCTAATACCAAACCTGAGACCAGTCCTATAACATGAGATTGGATATCCAACTCCTTCCCCTTCCAAACCTGAGACCCTTCCTATAGCATGAGATGTGATATCCAACTTCTTCCCATTCCAATCCTGAGACCCTTCCTATAACATGAGATGTGATGTCTCAATGCTTCTAATACCAAACCTGAGATCTTTCCTATAACATGAGATGTGATATCCAACTCCTTCCCATTCCAATCCTGAGACCCTTCCTATAGCATGAGATGTGATATCTCAATGCTTATACCAAACCTGAGACCCTTCCTATAGCTTGAGATGTGATATCCAACTCCTTCCCATTCCAATCCTGAGACCCTTCCTATAGCATGAGATGTGATATCTCAAGGCCTCTAATACCAAACCTGAGATCCTTCCTCTAACATGAAATGTGATATCCAACTCCTTCCCCTTCCAAACCTGAGAGCCTTCCTATAGCATGAGATATGATATCCAAGTCCTTCCCATTCCAATCCTGAGACCCTTCCTATAACATGAAATGTGATATCCAACTCCATCCCATTCCAACCTGAGACCTTTCCTATAGCATGAGATGGGATATCCAACTCCTTCCAAATCCAATACTGATACCATTCCGATAGCATGAGATGTGATATCCCAATGCTTCTCCCAAATCTGAGACCCATACTATGGCATGAGATGTGATATCAAACTCCTTCCCATTCCAATCCTGAGACCCTTCCTATAGCTTGAGATGTGATATCCAACTTCTTCCCATTCCAATTCTGAGACCCTTCCTATACCATGAGACTTGATAGCTCAATGCTTCTAATACCAAACCTGAGACCCGTCCTATAACATGAGATGTGATATCCAAATCCTCCCCCTTCCAAACCTTAGACCCTTCCTTTATCATGAGATGTGATATCCAACTCCTTCCCATTCCAATCCTGAGACCCTTCCGATATCATGACATTTGTTATCTCAATGCTTCTAATATCAAACTTGAGACCCTCCCTATAGCATGAGATGTGACATCCAAGTCCTCCCCATTCCAATCCTGAGACCCTTCCTATAGAATGAGATGTGATATCTCAATGCTTCTAATACCAAACCTGAGACCCTTCCTATAACATGAGATGGGATATCCAACTCAGATGGGATATCCAACTCCTTCCCATTCCAATCCTGAGACCCTTCCGATAGCAGAGATGTGATATCTCAATGCTTATATCAAACCTGAGACCCTTCCTATGGCCTGAGATGTCATATACAACTCCTTCCCATTCCAATCCTGAGACCCTTCCTATAGCATGAGATGTGATATCTCAATGCTTATACCAAATCTGAGACCCTTCCTATAGCATGAGATGTGATATCCAACTCCTTCCCATTCCAATCCTGAGACCCTTCCTATAGCATGAGATGTGATATCTCAATGCTTCTAATACCAAACCTGAGACCCTTCCTATAACATGAGATGGGATATCCAACTCCTTCCCATTCCAATCCTGAGACCCTTCCGATAGCAGAGATGTGATATCTCAATGCTTATACCAAACCTGAGACCCTTCCTATGGCCTGAGATGTCATATACAACTCCTTCCCATTCCAATCCTGAGACCCTTACTATAGCATGAGAAGTGATATCTCCATGCTTATACCAAACCTGAGACCCTTCCTATAGCATGAGATGTGATATCCAAATCCTTCCCATTCCAATCCTGAGACCCTTCCTATAGCATGAGATGTGATATCTCAATGCTTATACCAAACCTGAGAGCCTACCTATAGCATGAGATGTGATATCCAAGTCCATCCCATTCCAATCCTTAGACCCTTCCTACAGCATGCGATGTGATATCTCAATGATTCTAATACCAAAATAGAGACCCGTCCTTTAACATGAGATGGGATATCCAACTCCTTCCCATTCCAATCCTGAGCCACTCCTGATAGCAGAGATGTGATATCTCAATGCTTATACCAAACCTGAGACCCTTCCTATAACATGAGATGTGATATCCAACTCCTTCCCGTTCCAAACCTGAGACACTTCCTATAGCATATGTGATATCCAACTCCTTCCCATTCCAAACATGAGACCCTTCCTATAGCAAGAATGTAATATCCAACTCCTACCCATTCCAATCCTGAGACCATTCCTATAGCATGAGATGTGATATATCAATGCTTCTAATACCAAACCTGAGATCCTTCCTATGACATGAGATGTGATATCCAAATCCTTCCCATTCCAATCCTGAGACCCTTCCTATAGCAAGAGATGTGATATCCAAATCCTTCCCATTCCAATCCTGAGACCCTTCCTATAACATGAGATGTGATATCTCAATGCTTATACCAAACCTGAGACCCTTCCTATAGCTTGAGATGTGATATCCAACTCCTTCCCATTCCAATCCTGAGACCCTTCCTATAGCATTAGATGTGATATCTCAAGGCCTCTAATACCAAACCTGAGATCCTTCCTCTAACATGAAATGTGATATCCAACTCCTTCCCCTTCCAAACCTGAGAGCCTTCCTATAGCATGAGATATGATATCCAAGTCCTTCCCATTCCAATCCTGAGACCCTTCCTATAACATGAAATGTGATATCCAACTCCTTCCCATTCCAACCTGAGACCCTTCCTATAGCATGAGATGGGATATCCAACTCCTTCCAAATCCAATACTGATACCCTTCCGATAGCATGAGATGTGATATCCCAATGCTTCTATCAAACCTGAGACCCATACTATGGCATGAGATGTGATATCAAACTCCGTCCCATTCCAATCCTGAGACGCTTCCTATAGCTTGAGATGTGATATCCAACTCCTTCCCATTCCAATTCTGAGACCCTTCTTATACCATGAGACTTGATATCTCAATGCTTCTAATGCCAAACCTGAGACCCGTCCTATAACATGAGATGTGATATCCAAATCCTTCCCCTTCCAAACCTTAGACCCTTCCTTTATCATGAGATGTGATATCCAACTCCTTCCCATTCCAATCCTGAGACCCTTCCGATAGCATGAGATTTGTTATCTCAATGCTTCTAATATCAAACTTGAGACCCTCCCTATAGCATGAGATGTGACATCCAAGTCCTTCCCATTCCAATCCTCAGACCCTTCCTATAGCATGAGATGTGATATCTCAATGCTTCTAATACCAAACCTGAGACCCTTCCTATAACATGAGATGGGATATCCAACTCCTTCCCATTCCAATCCTGAGACCCTTCCGATAGCAGAGATGTGATATCTCAATGCTTATACCAAACCTGAGACCCTTCCTATGGCCTGAGATGTCATATACAACTCCTTCCCATTCCAATCCTGAGACCCTTCCTATAGCATGAGAAGTGATATCTCCATGCTTATACCAAACCTGAGACCCTTCCTATAGCATGAGATGTGATATCCAAATCCTTCCCATTCCAATCCTGAGACCCTTCCTATAGCATGAGATGTGATATCTCAATGCTTATACCAAACCTGAGAGCCTACCTATAGCATGAGATGTGATATCCAAGTCCATCCCATTCCAATCCTTAGACCCTTCCTACAGCATGCGATGTGATATCTCAATGATTCTAATACCAAAATAGAGACCCGTCCTTTAACATGAGATGGGATATCCAACTCCTTCCCATTCCAATCCTGAGCCACTCCTGATAGCAGAGATGTGATATCTCAATGCTTATACCAAACCTGAGACCCTTCCTATAACATGAGATGTGATATCCAACTCCTTCCCGTTCCAAACCTGAGACACTTCCTATAGCATATGTGATATCCAACTCCTTCCCATTCCAAACATGAGACCCTTCCTATAGCAAGAATGTAATATCCAACTCCTACCCATTCCAATCCTGAGACCATTCCTATAGCATGAGATGTGATATATCAATGCTTCTAATACCAAACCTGAGATCCTTCCTATGACATGAGATGTGATATCCAAATCCTTCCCATTCCAATCCTGAGACCCTTCCTATAGCAAGAGATGTGATATCCAAATCCTTCCAATTCCAATCCTGAGACCCTTCCTATAACATGAGATGTGATATCCAACTCCTTCCCATTCCAACATGAGACACTTCCTATAGCATGAGAAGGGATATCCAACTCCTTCCCAATCCAGTCCTGAGAACCTCCGATAGCAGAGATGTGATATCTCAATGCTTATACCAAACCTGAGACCCTTCCTATGGCATGAGATGTGATATCCAACTCCTTGCCATTCAAATCCTGAGACCCTTCCTATAGCATGAGATGTGATATCTCAATGCTTCTACCAAACCTGAGACCCTTCCTTTAGCATGAGATGTGATATCCAAATCCTTCACATTCCAATCCTGAGACCCTTCCTATAGCATGAGATGTGATATCTCAATGCTTCTAATACCAAACCTGAGATCCTTCCTATGACATGAGATGTGATATCCAATTCCTTCCCATTCCAAACCTGAGACCCTTCCTATTGGATGAGATGTGATATCCAACTCCTTCCCATTCCAACCCTGAGACCCTTCCTATACCATGAGATGTGATATCTCAATGCTTCTAATACCAAACCTGGGAACCGTCCTATAACATGAGATGTGATATCTCAATGTTTCTAATAAAAAACCTGAGACCCTTCCTATAACATGAGATGTGATATCCAATTCCTTCCCATTCCAAACCTGAGACCCTTCCTATTGGATGAGATGTGATATTCAAATCCTTCCCCTTCCAAACCTGAGACCCTTCCTTTAGCATGAGATGTGATATCCAAATACTTCCCATTCCAATCCTAAAACCCTTCCTATAGCATGAGATGTGATATCTCAATGTTTCTAATAAAAAACCTGAGACCCTTCCTATAGCAAGAGATGTGATATCCAAATCCTTCCCATTCCAATCCTGAGACCCTTCCTGTATATAACATGAGATGTGATATCCAACTCCTTCCCCTTCCAAACCTGAGACCCTCCCTTTAGCATGAGATGTGATATCCAACTCCTTCCCATTCCAATCCTGAGACCCTTTTGATAGCATGAGATGTGATATCTCAATGCCTCTAATACCAAACCTGAGATCCTACCTCTAACATGAAATGTGATATCCATCTCCTTCCCTTTCCAAACCTGAGACCCTGCCTATAGCATGATATGTGATATCCAAGTCCTTCCCATTCCAATCCTGAGACCCTTCCTATAGCATGTGATGTGATATCTCAATGCTTATACCAAACCTAAGACCCTTCCTATGGCATGAGATGGCATATACAACTCCTTCCCATTCCAATCCTGAGACCCTTCCCATAGCATGAGATGTGATATCTCAATGCTTATACCAAACCTGAGACCCTTCCTATAGCTTGAGATGTGATATCCAACTCCTTCCCATTCCAATCCTGAGACCCTTCCTATAGCATGAGATGTGATATCTCAAGGCCTCTAATACCAAACCTGAGATCCTTCCTCTAACATGAAATGTGATATCCAACTCCTTCCCCTTCCAAACCTGAGAGCCTTCCTATAGCATGAGATATGATATCCAAGTCCTTCCCATTCCAATCCTGAGACCCTTCCTATAACATGAAATGTGATATCCAACTCCTTCCCATTCCAACCTGAGACCCTTCCTATAGCATGAGATGGGATATCCAACTCCTTCCAAATCCAATACTGATACCCTTCCGATAGCATGAGATGTGATATCCCAATGCTTCTATCAAACCTGAGACCCATACTATGGCATGAGATGTGATATCAAACTCCGTCCCATTCCAATCCTGAGACGCTTCCTATAGCTTGAGATGTGATATCCAACTCCTTCCCATTCCAATTCTGAGACCCTTCTTATACCATGAGACTTGATATCTCAATGCTTCTAATGCCAAACCTGAGACCCGTCCTATAACATGAGATGTGATATCCAAATCCTTCCCCTTCCAAACCTTAGACCCTTCCTTTATCATGAGATGTGATATCCAACTCCTTCCCATTCCAATCCTGAGACCCTTCCGATAGCATGAGATTTGTTATCTCAATGCTTCTAATATCAAACTTGAGACCCTCCCTATAGCATGAGATGTGACATCCAAGTCCTTCCCATTCCAATCCTCAGACCCTTCCTATAGCATGAGATGTGATATCTCAATGCTTCTAATACCAAACCTGAGACCCTTCCTATAACATGAGATGTCATATACAACTCCTTCCCATTCCAATCCTGAGACCCTTCCTATAGCATGAGAAGTGATATCTCCATGCTTATACCAAACCTGAGACCCTTCCTATAGCATGAGATGTGATATCCAAATCCTTCCCATTCCAATCCTGAGACCCTTCCTATAGCATGAGATGTGATATCTCAATGCTTATACCAAACCTGAGAGCCTACCTATAGCATGAGATGTGATATCCAAGTCCATCCCATTCCAATCCTTAGACCCTTCCTACAGCATGCGATGTGATATCTCAATGATTCTAATACCAAAATAGAGACCCGTCCTTTAACATGAGATGGGATATCCAACTCCTTCCCATTCCAATCCTGAGCCACTCCTGATAGCAGAGATGTGATATCTCAATGCTTATACCAAACCTGAGACCCTTCCTATAACATGAGATGTGATATCCAACTCCTTCCCGTTCCAAACCTGAGACACTTCCTATAGCATATGTGATATCCAACTCCTTCCCATTCCAAACATGAGACCCTTCCTATAGCAAGAATGTAATATCCAACTCCTACCCATTCCAATCCTGAGACCATTCCTATAGCATGAGATGTGATATATCAATGCTTCTAATACCAAACCTGAGATCCTTCCTATGACATGAGATGTGATATCCAAATCCTTCCCATTCCAATCCTGAGACCCTTCCTATAGCAAGAGATGTGATATCCAAATCCTTCCCATTCCAATCCTGAGACCCTTCCTATAACATGAGATGTGATATCCAACTCCTTCCCATTCCAACATGAGACACTTCCTATAGCATGAGAAGGGATATCCAACTCCTTCCCAATCCAGTCCTGAGAACCTCAGATAGCAGAGATGTGATATCTCAATGCTTATACCAAACCTGAGACCCTTCCTATGGCATGAGATGTGATATCCAACTCCTTGCCATTCAAATCCTGAGACCCTTCCTATAGCATGAGATGTGATATCTCAATGCTTCTACCAAACCTGAGACCCTTCCTTTAGCATGAGATGTGATATCCAAATCCTTCACATTCCAATCCTGAGACCCTTCCTATAGCATGAGATGTGATATCTCAATGCTTCTAATACCAAACCTGAGATCCTTCCTATAACATGAGATGTGATATCCAATTCCTTCCCATTCCAAACCTGAGACCCTTCCTATTGGATGAGATGTGATATCCAACTCCTTCCCATTCCAACCCTGAGACCCTTCCTATACCATGAGATGTGATATCTCAATGCTTCTAATACCAAACCTGGGAACCGTCCTATAACATGAGATGTGATATCTCAATGTTTCTAATAAAAAACCTGAGACCCTTCCTATAACATGAGATGTGATATCCAATTCCTTCCCATTCCAAACCTGAGACCCTTCCTATTGGATGAGATGTGATATCCAAATCCTTCCCCTTCCAAACCTGAGACCCTTCCTTTAGCATGAGATGTGATATCCAAATACTTCCCATTCCAATCCTAAAACCCTTCCTATAGCATGAGATGTGATATCTCAATGTTTCTAATAAAAAACCTGAGACCCTTCCTATAGCAAGAGATGTGATATCCAAATCCTTCCCATTCCAATCCTGAGACCCTTCCTGTATATAACATGAGATGTGATATCCAACTCCTTCCCATTCCAACCTGAGACCCTTCCTATAGCATGAGAAGGGATATCCAACTCCTTCCCAATCCAATCCTGAGACCCTTCCGATAGCAGAGATGTGATATCTCAATGCTTATACCAAACCTGAGACCCTTCCTATAGCATGAGATGTGATACCCAACTCCTTCCCATTCCAATCCTGAGACGCTTCCTATAGCATGAGATGTGATATCTCAATGCCTCTAATACCAAACCTGAGATCCTTCCTCTAACATGAAATGTGATATCCAACTCCTTCCCTTTCCAAATCTGAGAGCCTATCTATAGCATGAGATGTGATATCCAAGTACTTCCCATTCCAATCCTTAGACCCTTCCTGCAGCGTGCAATATGATATCTCAATGATTCTAATAACAAACCTGAGACCCGTCCTATAACATGAGATGGGATATCCAACTCCTTCCCATTCCAATCCTGAGACACTTCTGATAGCAGAGATGTGATATCTCAATGCTTATACCAAACCTGAGACCCTTCCTATAACATGAGATCGAATATCCAACTCCTTCCCGTTCCAAACCTGAGACCCTTCCTATAGCATATGTGATATCCAACTCCTTCCCATTCCAAACATGAGACCCTTCCTATAGCAAGAATGTAATATCCAACTCCTTCCCATTCCAACCCTGATACCATTCCTATAGCATGAGATGTGATATCTCAATGCTTCTAATACCAAACCTGAGATCCTTCCTATGACATGAGATGTGATGTCCAATTCCTCCCCATTCCAAACCTGAGAACCTTCCTACAGCATGCGATGTGATATCTCAATGCTTCTAATACCAAACCTGAGACCAGTCCTATAACATGAGATTGGATATCCAACTCCTTCCCCTTCCAAAAATGAGACCCTTCCTATAGCATGAGATGTGATACCCAACTTCTTCCCATTCCAATCCTGAGACCCTTCCTATAACATGAGATGTGATGTCTCAATGCTTCTAATACCAAACCTGAGATCTTTCCTATAACATGAGATGTGATATCCAACTCCTTCCCATTCCAATCCTGAGACCCTTCCTATAGCATGAGAGTGATATCTCAATGCTTATACCAAACCTGAGACCCTTCCTATAGCTTGAGATGTGATATCCAACTCCTTCCCATTCCAATCCTGAGACCCTTCCTATAGCATGAGATGTGATATCTCAAGGCCTCTAATACCAAACCTGAGATCCTTCCTCTAACATGAAATGTGATATCCAACTCCTTCCCATTCCAATCCTGAGACCCTTCCTATAGCATGAGATGTGATGTTTCAATGCTTCTAATACCAAACCTGAGATCCTTCCTAAAACATGAGATGTGATATCCAACTCCTTCCATTCCAATCCTGAGACCCTTCCTATAGCATGAGATGTGATATCTCAATGCTTCTAATATCAAACTTGAGACCCTCCCTATAGCATGAGATGTGATATCCAAGTCCTTCCCATTCCAATCCTGAGACCCTTCCTATAGCATGAGATGTGATATCTCAATACTTCTAATACCAAACCTGAGATCCTTCCGATGACATGAGATGTGATATCCAAATCCTTCCCCTTCCAAACCTGAGACCCTCCCTTTAGCATGAGATGTGATATCCAACTCCTTCCGATTCCAATCCTGAGACCATTCTGATAGCATGAGATGTGATATCTCAATGCTTCTAATACCAAACCTGAAATCCTTCCGATAGCATGAGATGTGATATCTCAATGCTTCTAATACCAAACCTGAGATCCTTCCTATAACATGAGATGTGATATCCAAATCCTTCCCCTTCCAAACCTGAGACCCTCCCTTTAGCATGAGATGTGATATCCAACTCCTTCCCATTCCAATCCTGAGACCCTTCTGATAGCATGAGATGTGATATCTCAATGCCTCTAATACCAAACCTGAGATCCTACCTCTAACATGAAATGTGATATCCAACTCTTTCCCCTTCCAAACCTGAGAGGCTTCCTATAGCATGAGATGTGATATCCAAGTCCTTCCCATTCCAATCCTGAGACCCTTCCTATAACATGAGATGTGATATCCAACTCCTTCCCATTCCAACCTGAGACCCTTCCTATAGCATGAGATGGGATATCCAACTCCTTCCAAATCCAATCCTGATACCCTTCCGATAGCATGAGATGTGATATCCCAATGCTTATACCAAACCTGAGACCCATACTATGGCATGAGATGTGATATCAAACTCCTTCCCATTCCAATCCTGTGACCCTTCCTATAGCTTGAGATGTGATATCCAACTCCTTCTCATTCCAATTCTGAGACCCTTCCTATACCATGAGTCTTGATATCTCAGTGCTTCTAATACCAAACCTGAGACCCGTCCTATAACATGAGATGTGATATCCAAATCCTTCCCCTTCCAAACCTTAGACCCTTCCTTTATGATGAGATGTGATATCCAACTCCTTCCCATTCCAATCCTGAGACCCTTCCGATATCATGAGATGTGATATCTCAATGCTTCTAATATCAAACTTGAGACCCTCCCTATAGCATGAGATGTGATATCCAAGTCCTTCCCATTCCAATCCTGAGACCCTTCCTATAGCATGAGATGTGATATCTCAATGCTTCTAATACCAAACCTGAGACCCTTCCTTTAACATGAGATGGGAATATCCAACTCCTTCCCATTCCAATCCTGAGACCCTTCCGATAGAAGAGATGTGATATCTCAATGCTTATACCAAACCTGAGATCCTTCCTATAGCATGAGATGTGATATCCTACTCCTTCCCATTCCAATCCTGAGACCCTTCCTATAGCATGAGATGTGATATCTCAATGCTTCTAATATCAAACTTGAGACCCTCCCTATAGCATGAGATGTGATATCCAAGTCCTTCCCATTCCAATCCTGAGACACTTCCTATAGCATGAGATGTGATATCTCAATGCTTCTAATACCAAACCTGAGACTCTTCCTATAACATGAGATGGGATATCCAACTCCTTCCCATTCCAATCCTGAGACCCTTCCGATAGCAGAGATGTGATATCTCAAAGCTTATACCAAACCTGAGACCCTTCCTATGGCTTGAGATGTCATATACAACTCCTTCCCATTCCAATCCTGAGACCCTTCCGATAGCATGAGATGTGATATCTCAATGCTTATACCAAACCTGAGACCCTTCCTATAGCATGAGATGTGATATCCAACTCCTTCCCATTCCAATCCTGAGACACTTCCTATAGCATGAGATGTGATGTCTCAATGCTTCTAATACCAAACCTGAGATCCTTCGTTTAACATGAGATGTGATATCCAACTCCTTCCATTCCAATCCTGAGACCCTTCCTAAAGCATGAGATGTGATATCTCAATGCTTATACCAAACCTGAGACCCTTCCTATAGCATGAGATGTGATATCCAACTCCTTCCCATTCCAATCCTGAGACCCTTCCTATAGCATGAGATGTGATATCTCAATGCCTCTAATACCAAACCTGAGATCCTTCCTCTAACATGAAATGTGATATCCAACTCCTTCCCTTTCCAAACCTGAGAGCCTATCCATAGCATGAGATGTGATATCCAAGTCCTTCCCATTCCAATCCTTAGACCCTTCCTACAGCATGCAATATGATATCTCAATGATTCTAATAACAATCCTGAGACCCGTCCTATAACATGAGATGGGATATCCAACTCCTTCCCATCCCAATCCTGAGACACTTCCGATTGCAGAGATGTGATATCTCAATGCTTATACCAAACCTGAGACTCTTCCTGTAACATGAGATGTGATATCTGTTGGGAAAGATTTCGTAATTGTAGGTAATTTTCCTTCCATGTGGCAACCCCTAAACTTTTTGCTGTTGTTTTTCACCTTGTTCTCGACTTTGCCAGAGAAGTGCAGCCTTCTGCCGCACTCCTCTGGGCTTTCGCTCCTTTCTTACGGGGAAACTGACATGCCCTTAAGACAGTCAGTACCGGGAAACGCTGTTTTCCGTAGTTTCTTTTATTATGTTGCGGCTTTCGTGCAACATGACACAAGAGGGCACTGTAAGCTAAGTTACTGCTCTCTTGGGATTCTAGCCTTCTACAGGCCCTAGATACTCTTTCAGGATTGTAACTGATCGGTGCAAGTGATTCACGGACGGGAATGGTGGCAGCGATCGTTTCTTGTGTTTTGAGCTTCTTTTGGCGTTCTAAGCGCGTTTCTCGCACTTAACCCAAAATGGTGGCCTGGCTCCCAAAATGGCCAGACCACGAGGCTCCTTTGTCCTGTCCGCTGACCGTCTTGCTCCCTTCACCTTCCCAAGGTCGAGCCGACCCGGGGCCTTCCTTATTTGGGAATGTACTTTCCCGCGAAACACGGATGCTTTCGCGGGCTTCTACATGTCTTGTGTGTGCCTCCAGTATGTGGGCTGGGATGTCTGGTCCCGTGTGAATGCCTGGGACCACCGTGGTCCGTGATAGGTCCACGAATGGTGTGAGTGTTGATGAGCGGATCTCCCATTGGGTCCCCACCGTTTTGGCGCGAAGGGAACCGTGGATAAGAGGGGGCTGGAAACACCACTACCATGTCGATCTCCTGAGTTCTCACGAACGAAGGAATACAGGAGCCAAGTATCCTGCAACCAAGAGGCTGAACTGAGGAATCACTGGTGACCCGCTGAAGGACTGCTCCTCTGCACTGCTGTCGCCTTGTGAAACCCTTTTCACCTTTGATCGAACCAGAAGGCCTGTACTAGTACTTCGACCCTTGGAATAGCGGGGACAGCTATTCTCGGCATCTTCACCATCTCCTGCTAGTAAGCCTTCGGAAGCGTCTCTGGGCCATCCAGCAGACTGACCAGCCTACACAGGAGTCTTGCTCTGTAAACGCCACCAGGTTGTGTAGTATATCGAGTCCTTGTCACTCTCACACGATTCGTACACTTGGCGTTCCCAGGTCTGAAGTGAGTAGTGTACATTTGGCTCAGATACACACGGCCGCTCCGTTGCCCTGCTGTGGTAACAAACTGTGCGGGTTCCTTCGTTTGGGACGTCTTTTACTCAACTCTGCTGCTGCAGACTCAACACGACGACGAGACATCCCCTGCTCTTCTGAACCTGCCAGCGACTGAAACTGACGCGGAGAAGCCTGGGTCTGCTTGCATCGGGGACCGGTGAGTAGCATAGCTAGGAACTGGTCGCCCTCCTGCAGGAGCCCATAGCTTTTCCCCGCTGTGTCAAAACAGCACGCCTTTCCGTACTCGCGCTCTGCTTCTGCCCACAGTGGAGGCTGCGCTTGAGTCGCGGAACACTGTTCTTCTTCGTTTGTGCACTAAACTGAACTGCCTGATCTCCCTCGAAGAGACTCCCCTTTTGCCCGTTGGCACCAGCGTGTGCAGGTACTTTTGAGCACAAGGCTCCACTCTTCGTAGGGCTCGGACTTCCTTTTAGTTAGGTGCCTCTGAAGGCGGACTGGGTCTAAGCATTATTTCGCACTGCCTGTTTTCCTTCCCTTTTAGGTGGACTACACATTTCGTGCATCTAACGCTTGAGACTTGTTTGTATTTGTATATATATTGTATTGGTATGGTATGTGTTGGTTTACTAGAGTTGTATTGTGATTTCTCGCTACGGTCATTGTTTTAAAGGCCTTGGAATAAATGTGTATATATTTTTAATATAGCACCTGTTTGGAGTAGTTTGTAAGTGTCCTTGCTTTGTGTGCTCATTGCAGGCTTTCAGTCACCCTCACCCCTCTTGAGACCTAGTCTTGACCGCCGCGATCGCTACTTTGATTGGTCTGGCTTGTCCAGAGGTTACCCTGTTCCAAGTAATTAGGTTGGCCTTCTGAACTTCTGCGCCACCAGGACAGAGTTCAGAAATCCGTCTTAACAAATTGGTGTACAGCGGTGGGATACGACTGAAGGTATCCAGTGTTGCGCACGAACTAAGGCATTTCAAGTTATTCCTACCAGGACACGTAGTGAATTGTTGTAGTATAACTTTAAAAAGGCCATAGTCCTATCTAACAGTATGAAAACAAATACCTTGTTAACTTTAAATGCTTCCAAATCAGAAACATTGAAAAAGATGTGTGCGGAGAGAGGTGTTTCCTCTCAAGGCACGAAATTGGATATGATCCAAAGAATCGTGGCGTGGCAAGAAGCGCAGCTTGACGCTATAACTTCTGAGGACAGTGCGGAAGGAGGTGGGGCTGCTCTCACTGGTAGAACCGACGGTTCTGCCGCTGCACTGATCCACCGCGACCACGAGGACAGGGAGGATGAGATGTCTAATGTTTCCTCTGCCAGTGTTGATGGGGAGGCTGGCTATGCTTGAATTCAAGAAGCAAGAGCTGCGGTTTAGGCAGAAGGAGCTTGAATTCAGCATAGCCAAACTAAAAATCGAACAGTCAGAAAAACAGAAAGACAGGGATCACCAGTTGGAACTGGCCAAGCTTCAGGTTGCAAATGGGTCCAAGGGTCCTGGACATGGGTCTGGGGCCTCCTCTCATCCACGGTTTCCGAAAGATCTGGTCAGTGTGTATGAGGAAAGGAATGACATTATGGACTGGCTGAATGCGTTTGAGTATGCATGCGAAGTTCAACAAGTTGACAATGCTGATAAGATTGCCTGGTTACTCAGCAGACTGCCCCATTCTGGCTGTAGTGCCATTATGGAAATGTCGAAGGCTGAGCGAGCTGATTTCGCAATGTTAAAGCAAACTCTCATTTTAAAGTTTGGGAAGACTCCGGCCCAATATTTGAAACGATTCATAGAGTATAAGAAAAAGGAAGGTGGTACTTGGCTATCTTATGTCACTGAAGCCTTGAAAAACTTAACTGGCTGGGTCGAAGGTTATAAGGTTTCTACCTTCGAAAGGCATGATAAATCTTGTCATGCTGGAACACATTTTTGCATCTTCTTCCCCGGAGCTTAAGCAGCATTTGGCCGATTCGAAGGAGATAGATCCTAAGAAGCTGGCCATTGCAGCAGACTTATGGGTGTCACATCGAGTGTCCCATAAGGACAAAACTCATCCTGGTAAGCAGGAGGAAGGGAAAAAGTCCAAAGATAAGGAGGGTGGAGAATCTGATAAATCTTCTTCTCAAAAGGGCCACAAAAAGAAAAATAAGGGTAAGACACAAGAGAACTCACAGGGTAGTGGAGGTCAGCCTCCGAAACAGAACTCTGGTTACAATAAGCCTCCCTATGTAAACAGACACAATGGATCTTGTTTTGCTTGTGGAGCAACTGACCACGTGAAGGGGGATCCCCGGTGTAAGGTTAGACCTTTGGGGGTCCACTTCGCTAATCTGGCCTTCTCCTCCTACGAGGAAGAAGAGATTACAGGAGCATCCTTCTCCTCAGACTCATTTCCCAGCGGGATAGAGGCTGAGGTAGTTTTAGTTTCCCTGGGTTCCTGGGAGCCTAAAGTCGCAGAGGCTTATGCTAGGATTCCAGATGATACCAAGCACTACTTTAAAGACAGTGTGCTGATCAATGGAGTAGATACTCCAGCTCTTAGGGATAGTGGGTGCAGTCGAACTGTAGTGGATTCTACCTTGGTAGACTCAGAGGAAGTTGCCAGAGCTACTCTGATGCCCACTAAGTTGGCTGACGGCCCACTCCGTATGTTCCCAGTAATACCTGTAAATCTTACTTTAAATGGTACAGCAGTCAGGATTCCAGTGAGCATTCAGAGAAACGTCCCGGGAAAGGTCTTGTTAGGTAATGATCTCAGAGCTTTAGGGCTCGTAGGAGACACTGCCGAAAGACCCTACACACGGTCTCAAGCACGGGCAGCATTGGCCAAGACCAATACGCCGCCCCAGCCGAAGGGGAAACCCAAGGCGAAAGGAGTCAACAAGTCAAGACGAGGGAAAGAGAATATTCCCCCGAGCTCGCCTACCACTGCGGTGGAGGAAGTTGGTCAATCGCCCGGGCCTGACGAGGAGGTGGCGATGCCTGAAGTATTTGACCCCAACGACCATCCTGAACTAAAAGACTTGTTAGTTGAAGGAGGTCCTGATAGGGACGAATTCAGTAAAGGCCAACTTGAGTGCCCATCTCTGGAAGCCCTAAGGAGACAGGCCTGCTCCCAGCTTGAGGGTGAACCTCCTGGGACGCATAGGATTTATTGGGAAGGTGGACTCCTGTATAGTGAGCCCACAGAGTCTACAGAAGGAGACCATAGGAGGTTGGTGGTTCCCCTTGCTGTTAGGCCCTTCCTCCTGCAGTTGGCGCATGAAGTGCTCCTTGCTGGTCACCTTGGTATTAAGAGGAGCAAGCAAAGGTTATCCATGCACTTCTACTGGCCCAAGATGGGGGTGCAAGTAGAAAGTCACTGCAGGAGTTGTGCCTCCTGCCAGTTATCTGGTAAGGTTGGCTCGACAATCCAAGCTCCGTTGGTACCGCTCCCAGTTGTGGGGGTACCATTTCAAAGGGTAGGGATCGACATCGTTGGTCCCCTTGACCCACAAACATCCTCGGGCAATAGGTTTATCCTGGTGCTGGTCAACCATGCAACCAGATATCCTGAGGCCATCCCATTGAAAACTGTAACTGCCAAGTCAGTTGCAAAAGCTTTACTTGGCATATTTACTAGGGTTGGCTTCCCTAAAGAAGTTGTGTCAGATCGTGGCAGCAACTTTATGTCGAAGTATATGCAGGCTATGTGGAAAGAATGTGGGGTCACCTACAAGTTCTCTTCTGCATACCACCCCCAGACCAATGGTCTGGTGGAACGTTTCAACAGAACGTTAAAAAGCATGATTGGGGCTCTGGAGAAGCTTCAGAGAAGACAATGGGATCTTCTTTTACCATGCTTACTGTTTGCCTACCGAGAGGTACCACAGGAGGGTGTTGGCTTCAGCCCCTTCAAACTTCTGTTTGGTCATCCTGTACGGGGACCCTTAGCCATAGTCAAAGAGGGATGGGAGATGCCCACTCCCCCTGTTACTACCAACGTAGTTGATTATGTGCTAGGGCTCAGAAAACGGATGATACTTCTGATGGGCTTGGCTAGTGATAAATTGAAGGCAGGACAAGCGCTGGTGAAACATTGGTACGACCAGAAAGCTTCCCTCATCAACTTTACACCTGGTCAGCAAGTCCTGATCATGAATCCCATAAGGCCTTGAGCTTTACAGGACAAATGGTCAGGCCCTTACACAGTGGTGGAGCCCCTGGGTGAGGTTAACTATTTAGTGGACTTTGGAAGGCCTGGACAGGCTCCAAAAGTGTTTCACGTGAATAGGCTGAAGGCTTTCGTCCCAAGAGTCGAAATCGCAGCACTGTTACTGGCTTCAGATGTTGAGGAAGAGGAGTCTGAACCTCTCCCCGACCTGTTCCAAAGCGGTCCTTCAGATAGCTCCTTTGAGGCTGTCCGAGTGGCCCCTCACCTGACTTCTTATCAGCAGGCTGAGGTGAAAAGTTTGCTTAGGCAGTTTTCCCCCCTGTTTTCACAGTCGCCTGGTTTGACACCTTGGTGCAAACATAACATAGACACAGGAGACAGTGTACCTACCAAAAGTAGGGGATACAGGATGTCAGACAAAGTACGGTCTTATATTAAGACCGAGGTCAACAAGATGTTAGACCTTGGGGTGATTGAACCCTCTAGTAGTCCTTGGTCCAGCCCTGTGGTTTTCGTTCCAAAGGCAGGCACTTCTGAATTGAGTTTCTGCGTGGATTACAGGGCTCTGAATGCTGTCACCAAGACAGATGCACACCCCTTGCCTCGAACAGATGAGCTGGTGGATACTTTGGGTGCCTCCAAGTACCTCAGCACGTTTGACCTCACTGCTGGCTATTGGCAAATAGCTTTAGCAGAACATGCCAAGGAGAAGACAGCGTTTTCTACTCCAGACGGCCTTTACCAATTCCGGGTAATGCCGTTCGGGTTGAAGAATGCACCTGCCACTTTCCAGAGGCTTGTGCATCATGTTTTGAATGGGTTGCACGAATTCTGTCTTGCATATCTGGACGATATAGCAGTTTTCAGTGCCACCTGGGAAGACCATGTGAAACACCTCGGGATTGTGCTCCAGGCTCTTCAGAAAGCACACTTGACCATAAAGGCTAGTAAATGCCAGATTGGACAAGGCTCAGTGTTTTACCTTGGACATGAAGTAGGTGGAGGGAGGATGCAGTCTCTACCCAGTAAAGTACAAGCAGTACAAGACTGGCCTACCCCCACTACACAAACCCAAGTGAGAGCCTTCTTAGGACTCCCGGGGTATTACCGCAATTTTGTGGCAGACTATGGCACCATAGCTGCCCCTCTGACTGCCCTCACAACTCTGAAGAAACCCAAGAAGGTAACTTGGACCGACGAGTGTGAGAAGGCCTTCAATGGCTTAAAAGACTCCTTGTGCCAGGCCCCTGTCCTCAGGGCCCCTGATTATCAAAGACCTTTTATCGTGCAGACGGACGCCTCTGACACTGGGATAGGAGCTGTACTATCGCAAGTAGATGAGAAGGGTAAGGAACACCCTATTGGTTTTATTAGTCGCCAGTTTAAGGACAGAGAGCTCAGATGGTCCACGGTAGAGAAAGAATGTTTCTCTGTTGTGTGGGCCCTAAGGAAGCTGAGGCCCTACCTCTATGGGACCCTCTTCACTGTGCAAACTGACCATAAGCCCTTAAAGTGGCTAATAAACATGAAGGGGGAGAATCCAAAGTTGCTCAGGTGGTCCATAAGTCTACAAGGCTTCGACTTCACTATTGAGCATAGGCCAGGTGTCCAACATAGCAATGCTGATGGGTTGTGCAGAATGTTTAACCGACCTGAACAAGAGACTCATCCAGGGGTGGATTAGTTCCCCCTGTCCATAGTCTGGGAGGGGCGAGTGTTAGGAAAGATTTCGTAATTGTAGGTAATTTTCCTTCCATGTGGCAACCCCTAAACTTTTTGCTGTTGTTTTTCACCTTGTTCTCGACTTTGCCAGAGAAATGCAGCCTTCTGCTGCACTCCTCTGGGCTTTCGCTCCTTTCTTACGGGGAAACTGTCATGCCCTTAAGACAGTCAGTACCAGGAAACGCTGGTTTCCGTAGTTTCTTTTATCATGTTGCGGCTTTCGTGCAACATGACACAAGAGGGCACTGTAAGCTAAGTTACTGCTCTCTTGGGTCTCTAGCCTTCTACAGGCCCTAGATACTCTTTCAGGATTGTAACTGATCGGTGCAAGTGATTCACGGACGGGAATGGTGGCAGCAATCGTTTCTTGTGTTTTGAGCTCCTTTTGGCGTTCTAAGCGCGTTTCTCGCGCTTAACCCAAAATGGTGGCCTAGATCCCAAAATGGCCAGACCACGAGGCTCCTTTGTCCTGTCCGCTGACCATCTTGCTCCCTTCACCTTCCCCAGGTCGAGCCGACCTGGGGCCTTCCTTATTTGGGCATGTACTTTCCCACGAAACACAGATGCTTTCGCGGGCTTCTACATGTCTTGTGTGTGCCTCCAGGATGTGGGCTGGGATGTCTGGTCCCAATACACATCCTGGGTGCCAGAGAGTCTAGGGTGGTGTGAATGCCTGGGACCACCGTGGTCCGTGATAGGTCCACGAATGGTGTGAGTGTTGATGAGCGGATCTCCAATTGGATCCCCTCCGTTTTGGCACAAAGGGGACCGTGGATAAGAGGGGGCTGAAAACACCACTACCATGTCGATCTCCTGAGTTCTCACGAACGAAGGAATACAGGAGCCAAGTATCCTGCAACCAAGAGGCTGAACCGAGGAATCGCTGGTGACCCGCTGAAGGACTGCTCCTCTGCACTGCTGTCGCCTTGTGAAACCCTTTTCACCTTTGATCGAACCAGAAGGCCTGTACTGGTACTTCGACCCTTGGAATAGCAGGGACAGCTATTCTCGGCATCTTCACCATCTCCTGCTAGTAAGCCTTCGGAAGCGTCTCTGGGCCATCCAGCAGACTGACCAGCCTACACAGGAGTCTTGCTCTGTAACCGCCGCCAGGTTGTGTAGTATATCGAGTCCTTGTCACTCTCACATGATTCGTACACTTGGCGTTCCCAGGTCTGAAGTGAGTAGTGTACATTTGGCTCAGATACACACCGCCGCTCCGTTGCCCTGCTGTGGTAACAAACTGTGCGGGTTCCTTCGTTTGGGACGTCTTTTACTCAACTCTGCTGCTGCAGACTCAACACGACGACGAGACATTGAGATATCACATCTCATGCTATAGGAAGGGTCTCAGGATTGGAATGGGAAGGACTTGGATATCACAGCTCATGCTATAGGCAGGGTCTCAGGTTTGGAAAGGGAAGGAGTTGGATATCACATTTCATGTTAGAGGTAGGATCTCAGGTTTGGTATTAGAGGCATTGAGATATCACATCTCATGCTATCAGAAGGGTCTCAGGATTGGAATGGGAAGGAGTTGGATATCACATCTCATGTTATAGGAAGGATCTCAGGTTTGGTATTAGAAGCATTGAGATATCACATCTCATGCTATCGGAAGTATCTCAGGTTTGGTATTAGAGGCATTGAGATATCACATCTCATGCTATCATAAGGGTCTCAGGATTGGAATGGGAAGGAGTTGGATATCACATCTCATGCTAAAGGGAGGGTCTCAGGTTTGGAAGGGGAAGGATTTGAATATCACATCACATGTTATAGGAAGGATCTCAGGTTAGGTATTAGAGGCATTGAGATATCACATCTCATGCTATCGGAAGGGTCTCAGGTTTGGTATAAGCATTGAGATATCACATCTCTGCTATCGGAAGGGTCTCAGGATTGGAATGGGAAGGAGTTGGATATCCCATCTCATGTTATAGGACGGGTCTTACGTTTGTTATTAGAATCATTGAGATATCATATTGCATGCTATAGGAAGGGTCTAAGGATTGGAATAGGAAGGACTTGGATATCACATCTCATGCTATAGGTAGGCTCTCAGGTTTGGAAAGGGAAGGAGTTGGATATCACATTTCATGTTAGAGGAAGGATCTCAGGTTTGGTATTAGAGGCATTGAGATATCACATCTCATGCTATAGGAAGGGTCTCAGGATTGGAATGGGAAGGAGTTGGATATCACATCTCATGCTATAGGAAGGGTCTCAGGTTTGGTATAAGCATTGAGATATCACATCTCATGCTATAGGAAGGGTCTCAGGATTGGAATGGGAAAGATATGTATATGACATCTCATGCCATAGGAAGGGTCTCAGGTTTGGTATAAGCATTGAGATATCACATCTCTGCTTTTGGAAGGGTCTCAGGATTGGAATGGGAAGGAGTTGGATATCCCATCTCATGTTATAGGAAGAGTCTCAGGTTTCGTATTAGAAGCATTGAGATATCACATCTCATGCTATAGGAAGTGTCTCAGGATTGGAATGGGAAGGACTTGGATATCACATCTCATGCTATAGGGAGGGTCTCAAGTTTGATATTAGAAGCATTGAGATATCACATCTCATGCTATAGGAAGGGTCTCAGGATTGGAATGGAAGGAGTTGGATATCACATCTCATGTTATAGGAAGGATCTCAGGTTTGGTATTAGAAGCATTTAGACATCACATCTCATGCTATCATAAGGGTCTCAGGATTGGAATGGGAAGGATTTGGATATCACATCTCATGCTAAAGGGAGTGTCTCAGGTTTGGAAGGGGAAGGATTTGAATATCACATCACATGTTATAGGAAGGATCTCAGGTTTGGTATTAGAAGCATTGAGATATCACATCTCATGCTATTGGAAGGGTCTCAGGATTGGAATGGGAAGGAGTTGGATATCACATCTCATGCTATAGGAAGGGTCTCAGGTTTGGAACGGGAAGGAGTTGGATATCACATCTCATGTTATAGGAAGAGTCTCAGGTTTGGTATAAGCATTGAGATATCACATCTCTGCAATCGGAAGTGTCTCAGGATTGGGATGGGAAGGAGTTGGCTATCACATCTCATGCTATAGGAACGGTCTCAGGTTTGGAATGGGAAGGAGTTGGATATCACATCTCATGTTATAGGAAGAGTCTCAGGTTTGGTATAAGCATTGAGATATCACATCTCTGCAATCGGAAGTGTCTCAGGATTGGAACGGGAAGGAGTTGGATATCCCATCTCATGTTATAGGACTGGTCTCAGGTTTGGTATTAGAAGCATTGAGATATCACATCGCATGCTGTAGGAAGGGTCTCAGGTTTGGAATGGGAAGGAATTGGATATCACTTCTCATGTCGTAGGAAGGATCTCAGGTTTGGTATTAGAAGCATTGAGATATCACATCTCATGCTATAGGAATGGTCTCAGGATTGGAATGGGAAGGAGTTGGATATTACATTCTTGCTATGGGAAGGGTCTCATGTTTGGAATTGGAAGGAGTTGGATATCACATATGCTATAGGAAGGGTCTCATGTTTGGAACGGGAAGGAGTTGGATATCACATCTCATGTTATAGGAAGGGTCTCAGGTTTGGTATAAGCATTGAGATATCACATCTCTGCTATCGGAAGTGTCTCAGGATTGGAATGGGAAGGAGTTGGATATCCCATCTCATGTTATAAGACGGGTCTCAGGTTTGTTATTAGAATCATTGAGATATCATATTGCATGCTGTAGGAAGGGTCTAAGGATTGGAATGGGAAGGACTTGGATATCACATCTCAAGCTATAGGTAGGCTCTCAGGTTTGGAAAGGGAAGGTGTTGGATATCACATTTCATGTTAGAGGAAGGATCTCAGGTTTGGTATTAGAGGCATTGAGATATCACATCTCATGCTATAGGAAGGGTCTCAGGATTGGAATGGGAAGGAGTTGGATATCACATCTCATGCTATAGGAAGGGTCTCAGGTTTGGTATAAGCATTGAGATATCACATCTCATGCTATAGGAAGGGTCTCAGGATTGGAATGGGAAGGATATGTATATGACATCTCATGCCATAGGAAGGGTCTCAGGTTTGGTATAAGCATTGAGATATCACATCTCTGCTTTTGGAAGGGTCTCAGGATTGGAATGGGAAGGAGTTGGATATCCCATCTCATGTTATAGGAAGAGTCTCAGGTTTGGTATTAGAAGCATTGAGATATCACATCTCATGCTATAGGAAGTGTCTCAAGATTGGAATGTGAAGGACTTGGATATCACTTCTCATGCTATAGGGAGGGTCTCTAGTTTGATATTAGAAGCATTGAGATATCACATCTCATGCTATAGGAAGGGACTCAGGATTGAATGGGAAGGAGTTGGATATCACATCTCATGCTATAGGAAGGGTATCAGGTTTGGTATAAGCAGTGAGATATCACATCTCATGCTATAGGAAGTGTCTCCGGATTGGAATGGGAAGGAGTTGGATATCACATCTCATGTTATAGGAAGGATCTCAGGTTTGGTATAAGCATTGAGATATCACATCTCTGCTATCGGAAGGGTCTCAGGATTGGAATGGGAAGGAGTTGGATATTCCCATCTCATGTTATAGGAAGGGTATATCAGGTTTTAGCATGAGATGTGATATCCAGCTCCTCCCATTCCAATCCTGAGACCCTTCCGATAGCATGAGATGTGATATCTCAATGCTTCTAATATAAATACTGAGACCCTCCCTATAGCATGAGATGTGATATCTAAGTCCTTCCCATTCCAATCCTGCGACCCTTCCGATTGCAGAGATGTGATATCTCAATGCTTATACCAAACCTGAGACCCTTCCTATAGCACGAGATGTGATATCCAACTCCTTCCCATTCCAATCCTGAGACCCTTCCTATAGCATGAGATGTGATATCTCAATGCTTCTACCAAAACTGAGACCCTTCCTTTAGCATGAGATGTGATATCCAACTTCTTCCCATTCCAATCCTGAGACCCTTCCTATAGCATGAGATCTGATATCTCAATGCTTCTAATACCAAACCTGAGATCCTTCCTATAACATGAGATGTGATATCCAACTCCTTCCCATTCCAATCCTGAGACCCTTCCTATAGCATGAGATGTGATATCTCAATGCTTCTAATACCAAACCTGAGATCCTTCCGATAGCAGGAGATGTGATATCTCAATGCTTCTAATACCAAACCTGACACCCTCCCTTTAGCATGAGATGTGATATCCAATTCCTTCCCATTCCAATCCTGATACCCTTCTGATAGCATGAGATGTGATATCTCAATGCCTCTAATACCAAACCTGAGATCCTACCTCTAACATGAAATGTGATATCCAACTCCCTCCCTTTCCAAACCTGAGAGCCTTCCTACAGCATGAGATGTGATATCCAAGTCCTTCCCATTCCAATCCTGAGACCCTTCCTATAACATGAGATGTGATATCCAACTCCTTCCCATTCCAACCTGAGACCCTTCCTATAGCATGAGATGGGATATCCAACTCCTTCCAAATCTAATCCTGATATCCTTCCGATAGCATGAGATGTGATATCCCAATGCTTCTACAAAACCTGAGACCCATACCATGGCATGAGATGTGATATCAAACTCCCGTCCTATACCATGAGACTTGATATCTCAATGCTTCTAATACCAAACCTGAGACCAGTCAATAACATGAGATGTGATATCCAAATCCTTTCCCTTCCAAACCTTAGACCCTTCCTTTATCATGAGATGTGATATCCAACTCCTTCCCATTCCATTCCTGAGACCCTTCCTATAGCATGAGATGTGATATCTCAATGCTTCTAATACCAAACCTGAGACCCTTCCTATAACATGAGATGTGATATCCAAGTCCTTCCCATTCCAATCCTGAGACCCTTCCTATAGCATGAGATGTCATATCTCAATGCTTCTAATACCAAACCTGAGACCCTTCCTATAACATGAGATGTGATATCCAAGTCCTTCCCATTCCAATCCTGAGACCCTTCCTATAGCATGAGATGTCATATCTCAATGCTTCTAATACCAAACCTGAGACCCTTCCTATAACATGAATTGTGATATCCAAGTCCTTCCCATTCCAATCTTGAGACCTTTCCAATAGCAGAGATGTGATATCTCAATGCTTATACCAATCCTGAGACCCTTCCTACAGCATGCGATGTGATATCTCAATGCTTCTAATATCAAACCTGAGACCCGTCCTGTAACATGAGATGGGATATCCAACTCCTTCCCGTTCCAAACCTGATACCCTTCCTATAGCATGAGATGTGATATCCAATTCCTTCCCATCCCAATCCTGAGACACCTCCGATAGCAGAGATGTGAAATCTCAATGCTTATACCAAACCTGAGACTCTTACTATAACATGAGATGTGATATCTAACTCCTTCCCGTTCCAAACCTGAGACCCTTCCTATAGCATGAGATGCGATATCCAACTCCTTCCCATTCCAATCCTGAGACCCTTCCGATAGCATGAGATGTGATATCTCAATGCTTCTAATACCAAACCTGTGATCCTTCTTATAACAAGAGATGTGATATCCAAATCCTTCCCCTTCCAAATCTGAGACCCTCCCTTTAGCATGAGATGTGATATCTCAATGCCTCTAATACCAAACCTGAGATCCTTCCGATAGCATGAGATGTGATATCTCAATGCTTCTAATACCAAACCTGAGATCCTTCCTATAACATGAGATGTGATATCCAAATCCTTCCCCTTCCATTCCTGAGACCCTCCCTTTAGCATGAGATGTGATATCCAACTCCTTCCCATTCCAATCTTGAGACCCTTCTGATAGCATGAGATGTGATATCTCAATGCCTCTAATACCAAACCTGAGATCCTACCTCTAACATGAAATGTGATATCCAACTCCTTCCCTTTCCAAACGTGAGACCCTCCCTATAGAATGAGATGTGATATCCAAGTCCTTCCCATTCCAATCCTGAGACACTTCCTATAGCATGAGATGTGATATCTCAATGCTTCTAATACCAAACCTGAGACTCTTCCTATAACATGAGATGGGATATCCAACTCCTTCCCATTCCAATCCTGAGACCCTTCCGATAGCAGAGATGTGATATCTCAAAGCTTATACCAAACCTGAGACCCTTCCTATGGCTTGAGATGTCATATACAACTCCTTCCCATTCCAATCCTGAGACCCTTCCGATAGCATGAGATGTGATATCTCAATGCTTATACCAAACCTGAGACCCTTCCTATAGCATGAGATGTGATATCCAACTCCTTCCCATTCCAATCCTGAGACACTTCCTATAGCATGAGATGTGATGTCTCAATGCTTCTAATACCAAACCTGAGATCCTTCGTTTAACATGAGATGTGATATCCAACTCCTTCCATTCCAATCCTGAGACCCTTCCTAAAGCATGAGATGTGATATCTCAATGCTTATACCAAACCTGAGACCCTTCCTATAGCATGAGATGTGATATCCAACTCCTTCCCATTCCAATCCTGAGACCCTTCCTATAGCATGAGATGTGATATCTCAATGCCTCTAATACCAAACCTGAGATCCTTCCTCTAACATGAAATGTGATATCCAACTCCTTCCCTTTCCAAACCTGAGAGCCTATCCATAGCATGAGATGTGATATCCAAGTCCTTCCCATTCCAATCCTTAGACCCTTCCTACAGCATGCAATATGATATCTCAATGATTCTAATAACAATCCTGAGACCCGTCCTATAACATGAGATGGGATATCCAACTCCTTCCCATCCCAATCCTGAGACACTTCCGATTGCAGAGATGTGATATCTCAATGCTTATACCAAACCTGAGACTCTTCCTGTAACATGAGATGTGATATCTGTTGGGAAAGATTTCGTAATTGTAGGTAATTTTCCTTCCATGTGGCAACCCCTAAACTTTTTGCTGTTGTTTTTCACCTTGTTCTCGACTTTGCCAGAGAAGTGCAGCCTTCTGCCGCACTCCTCTGGGCTTTCGCTCCTTTCTTACGGGGAAACTGACATGCCCTTAAGACAGTCAGTACCGGGAAACGCTGTTTTCCGTAGTTTCTTTTATTATTTTGCGGCTTTCGTGCAACATGACACAAGAGGGCACTGTAAGCTAAGTTACTGCTCTCTTGGGATTCTAGCCTTCTACAGGCCCTAGATACTCTTTCAGGATTGTAACTGATCGGTGCAAGTGATTCACGGACGGGAATGGTGGCAGCGATCGTTTCTTGTGTTTTGAGCTTCTTTTGGCGTTCTAAGCGCGTTTCTCGCACTTAACCCAAAATGGTGGCCTGGCTCCCAAAATGGCCAGACCACGAGGCTCCTTTGTCCTGTCCGCTGACCGTCTTGCTCCCTTCACCTTCCCAAGGTCGAGCCGACCCGGGGCCTTCCTTATTTGGGAATGTACTTTCCCGCGAAACACGGATGCTTTCGCGGGCTTCTACATGTCTTGTGTGTGCCTCCAGTATGTGGGCTGGGATGTCTGGTCCCGTGTGAATGCCTGGGACCACCGTGGTCCGTGATAGGTCCACGAATGGTGTGAGTGTTGATGAGCGGATCTCCCATTGGGTCCCCACCGTTTTGGCGCGAAGGGAACCGTGGATAAGAGGGGGCTGGAAACACCACTACCATGTCGATCTCCTGAGTTCTCACGAACGAAGGAATACAGGAGCCAAGTATCCTGCAACCAAGAGGCTGAACTGAGGAATCACTGGTGACCCGCTGAAGGACTGCTCCTCTGCACTGCTGTCGCCTTGTGAAACCCTTTTCACCTTTGATCGAACCAGAAGGCCTGTACTAGTACTTCGACCCTTGGAATAGCGGGGACAGCTATTCTCGGCATCTTCACCATCTCCTGCTAGTAAGCCTTCGGAAGCGTCTCTGGGCCATCCAGCAGACTGACCAGCCTACACAGGAGTCTTGCTCTGTAAACGCCACCAGGTTGTGTAGTATATCGAGTCCTTGTCACTCTCACACGATTCGTACACTTGGCGTTCCCAGGTCTGAAGTGAGTAGTGTACATTTGGCTCAGATACACACGGCCGCTCCGTTGCCCTGCTGTGGTAACAAACTGTGCGGGTTCCTTCGTTTGGGACGTCTTTTACTCAACTCTGCTGCTGCAGACTCAACACGACGACGAGACATCCCCTGCTCTTCTGAACCTGCCAGCGACTGAAACTGACGCGGAGAAGCCTGGGTCTGCTTGCATCGGGGACCGGTGAGTAGCATAGCTAGGAACTGGTCGCCCTCCTGCAGGAGCCCATAGCTTTTCCCCGCTGTGTCAAAACAGCACGCCTTTCCGTACTCGCGCTCTGCTTCTGCCCACAGTGGAGGCTGCGCTTGAGTCGCGGAACACTGTTCTTCTTCGTTTGTGCACTAAACTGAACTGCCTGATCTCCCTCGAAGAGACTCCCCTTTTGCCCGTTGGCACCAGCGTGTGCAGGTACTTTTGAGCACAAGGCTCCACTCTTCGTAGGGCTCGGACTTCCTTTTAGTTAGGTGCCTCTGAAGGCGGACTGGGTCTAAGCATTATTTCGCACTGCCTGTTTTCCTTCCCTTTTAGGTGGACTACACATTTCGTGCATCTAACGCTTGAGACTTGTTTGTATTTGTATATATATTGTATTGGTATGGTATGTGTTGGTTTACTAGAGTTGTATTGTGATTTCTCGCTACGGTCATTGTTTTAAAGGCCTTGGAATAAATGTGTATATATTTTTAATATAGCACCTGTTTGGAGTAGTTTGTAAGTGTCCTTGCTTTGTGTGCTCATTGCAGGCTTTCAGTCACCCTCACCCCTCTTGAGACCTAGTCTTGACCGCCGCGATCGCTACTTTGATTGGTCTGGCTTGTCCAGAGGTTACCCTGTTCCAAGTAATTAGGTTGGCCTTCTGAACTTCTGCGCCACCAGGACAGAGTTCAGAAATCCGTCTTAACAAATTGGTGTACAGCGGTGGGATACGACTGAAGGTATCCAGTGTTGCGCACGAACTAAGGCATTTCAAGTTATTCCTACCAGGACACGTAGTGAATTGTTGTAGTATAACTTTAAAAAGGCCATAGTCCTATCTAACAGTATGAAAACAAATACCTTGTTAACTTTAAATGCTTCCAAATCAGAAACATTGAAAAAGATGTGTGCGGAGAGAGGTGTTTCCTCTCAAGGCACGAAATTGGATATGATCCAAAGAATCGTGGCGTGGCAAGAAGCGCAGCTTGACGCTATAACTTCTGAGGACAGTGCGGAAGGAGGTGGGGCTGCTCTCACTGGTAGAACCGACGGTTCTGCCGCTGCACTGATCCACCGCGACCACGAGGACAGGGAGGATGAGATGTCTAATGTTTCCTCTGCCAGTGTTGATGGGGAGGCTGGCTATGCTTGAATTCAAGAAGCAAGAGCTGCGGTTTAGGCAGAAGGAGCTTGAATTCAGCATAGCCAAACTAAAAATCGAACAGTCAGAAAAACAGAAAGACAGGGATCACCAGTTGGAACTGGCCAAGCTTCAGGTTGCAAATGGGTCCAAGGGTCCTGGACATGGGTCTGGGGCCTCCTCTCATCCACGGTTTCCGAAAGATCTGGTCAGTGTGTATGAGGAAAGGAATGACATTATGGACTGGCTGAATGCGTTTGAGTATGCATGCGAAGTTCAACAAGTTGACAATGCTGATAAGATTGCCTGGTTACTCAGCAGACTGCCCCATTCTGGCTGTAGTGCCATTATGGAAATGTCGAAGGCTGAGCGAGCTGATTTCGCAATGTTAAAGCAAACTCTCATTTTAAAGTTTGGGAAGACTCCGGCCCAATATTTGAAACGATTCATAGAGTATAAGAAAAAGGAAGGTGGTACTTGGCTATCTTATGTCACTGAAGCCTTGAAAAACTTAACTGGCTGGGTCGAAGGTTATAAGGTTTCTACCTTCGAAAGGCATGATAAATCTTGTCATGCTGGAACACATTTTTGCATCTTCTTCCCCGGAGCTTAAGCAGCATTTGGCCGATTCGAAGGAGATAGATCCTAAGAAGCTGGCCATTGCAGCAGACTTATGGGTGTCACATCGAGTGTCCCATAAGGACAAAACTCATCCTGGTAAGCAGGAGGAAGGGAAAAAGTCCAAAGATAAGGAGGGTGGAGAATCTGATAAATCTTCTTCTCAAAAGGGCCACAAAAAGAAAAATAAGGGTAAGACACAAGAGAACTCACAGGGTAGTGGAGGTCAGCCTCCGAAACAGAACTCTGGTTACAATAAGCCTCCCTATGTAAACAGACACAATGGATCTTGTTTTGCTTGTGGAGCAACTGACCACGTGAAGGGGGATCCCCGGTGTAAGGTTAGACCTTTGGGGGTCCACTTCGCTAATCTGGCCTTCTCCTCCTACGAGGAAGAAGAGATTACAGGAGCATCCTTCTCCTCAGACTCATTTCCCAGCGGGATAGAGGCTGAGGTAGTTTTAGTTTCCCTGGGTTCCTGGGAGCCTAAAGTCGCAGAGGCTTATGCTAGGATTCCAGATGATACCAAGCACTACTTTAAAGACAGTGTGCTGATCAATGGAGTAGATACTCCAGCTCTTAGGGATAGTGGGTGCAGTCGAACTGTAGTGGATTCTACCTTGGTAGACTCAGAGGAAGTTGCCAGAGCTACTCTGATGCCCACTAAGTTGGCTGACGGCCCACTCCGTATGTTCCCAGTAATACCTGTAAATCTTACTTTAAATGGTACAGCAGTCAGGATTCCAGTGAGCATTCAGAGAAACGTCCCGGGAAAGGTCTTGTTAGGTAATGATCTCAGAGCTTTAGGGCTCGTAGGAGACACTGCCGAAAGACCCTACACACGGTCTCAAGCACGGGCAGCATTGGCCAAGACCAATACGCCGCCCCAGCCGAAGGGGAAACCCAAGGCGAAAGGAGTCAACAAGTCAAGACGAGGGAAAGAGAATATTCCCCCGAGCTCGCCTACCACTGCGGTGGAGGAAGTTGGTCAATCGCCCGGGCCTGACGAGGAGGTGGCGATGCCTGAAGTATTTGACCCCAACGACCATCCTGAACTAAAAGACTTGTTAGTTGAAGGAGGTCCTGATAGGGACGAATTCAGTAAAGGCCAACGTGAGTGCCCATCTCTGGAAGCCCTAAGGAGACAGGCCTGCTCCCAGCTTGAGGGTGAACCTCCTGGGACGCATAGGATTTATTGGGAAGGTGGACTCCTGTATAGTGAGCCCACAGAGTCTACAGAAGGAGACCATAGGAGGTTGGTGGTTCCCCTTGCTGTTAGGCCCTTCCTCCTGCAGTTGGCGCATGAAGTGCTCCTTGCTGGTCACCTTGGTATTAAGAGGAGCAAGCAAAGGTTATCCATGCACTTCTACTGGCCCAAGATGGGGGTGCAAGTAGAAAGTCACTGCAGGAGTTGTGCCTCCTGCCAGTTATCTGGTAAGGTTGGCTCGACAATCCAAGCTCCGTTGGTACCGCTCCCAGTTGTGGGGGTACCATTTCAAAGGGTAGGGATCGACATCGTTGGTCCCCTTGACCCACAAACATCCTCGGGCAATAGGTTTATCCTGGTGCTGGTCAACCATGCAACCAGATATCCTGAGGCCATCCCATTGAAAACTGTAACTGCCAAGTCAGTTGCAAAAGCTTTACTTGGCATATTTACTAGGGTTGGCTTCCCTAAAGAAGTTGTGTCAGATCGTGGCAGCAACTTTATGTCGAAGTATATGCAGGCTATGTGGAAAGAATGTGGGGTCACCTACAAGTTCTCTTCTGCATACCACCCCCAGACCAATGGTCTGGTGGAACGTTTCAACAGAACGTTAAAAAGCATGATTGGGGCTCTGGAGAAGCTTCAGAGAAGACAATGGGATCTTCTTTTACCATGCTTACTGTTTGCCTACCGAGAGGTACCACAGGAGGGTGTTGGCTTCAGCCCCTTCAAACTTCTGTTTGGTCATCCTGTACGGGGACCCTTAGCCATAGTCAAAGAGGGATGGGAGATGCCCACTCCCCCTGTTACTACCAACGTAGTTGATTATGTGCTAGGGCTCAGAAAACGGATGATACTTCTGATGGGCTTGGCTAGTGATAAATTGAAGGCAGGACAAGCGCTGGTGAAACATTGGTACGACCAGAAAGCTTCCCTCATCAACTTTACACCTGGTCAGCAAGTCCTGATCATGAATCCCATAAGGCCTTGAGCTTTACAGGACAAATGGTCAGGCCCTTACACAGTGGTGGAGCCCCTGGGTGAGGTTAACTATTTAGTGGACTTTGGAAGGCCTGGACAGGCTCCAAAAGTGTTTCACGTGAATAGGCTGAAGGCTTTCGTCCCAAGAGTCGAAATCGCAGCACTGTTACTGGCTTCAGATGTTGAGGAAGAGGAGTCTGAACCTCTCCCCGACCTGTTCCAAAGCGGTCCTTCAGATAGCTCCTTTGAGGCTGTCCGAGTGGCCCCTCACCTGACTTCTTATCAGCAGGCTGAGGTGAAAAGTTTGCTTAGGCAGTTTTCCCCCCTGTTTTCACAGTCGCCTGGTTTGACACCTTGGTGCAAACATAACATAGACACAGGAGACAGTGTACCTACCAAAAGTAGGGGATACAGGATGTCAGACAAAGTACGGTCTTATATTAAGACCGAGGTCAACAAGATGTTAGACCTTGGGGTGATTGAACCCTCTAGTAGTCCTTGGTCCAGCCCTGTGGTTTTCGTTCCAAAGGCAGGCACTTCTGAATTGAGTTTCTGCGTGGATTACAGGGCTCTGAATGCTGTCACCAAGACAGATGCACACCCCTTGCCTCGAACAGATGAGCTGGTGGATACTTTGGGTGCCTCCAAGTACCTCAGCACGTTTGACCTCACTGCTGGCTATTGGCAAATAGCTTTAGCAGAACATGCCAAGGAGAAGACAGCGTTTTCTACTCCAGACGGCCTTTACCAATTCCGGGTAATGCCGTTCGGGTTGAAGAATGCACCTGCCACTTTCCAGAGGCTTGTGCATCATGTTTTGAATGGGTTGCACGAATTCTGTCTTGCATATCTGGACGATATAGCAGTTTTCAGTGCCACCTGGGAAGACCATGTGAAACACCTCGGGATTGTGCTCCAGGCTCTTCAGAAAGCACACTTGACCATAAAGGCTAGTAAATGCCAGATTGGACAAGGCTCAGTGTTTTACCTTGGACATGAAGTAGGTGGAGGGAGGATGCAGTCTCTACCCAGTAAAGTACAAGCAGTACAAGACTGGCCTACCCCCACTACACAAACCCAAGTGAGAGCCTTCTTAGGACTCCCGGGGTATTACCGCAATTTTGTGGCAGACTATGGCACCATAGCTGCCCCTCTGACTGCCCTCACAACTCTGAAGAAACCCAAGAAGGTAACTTGGACCGACGAGTGTGAGAAGGCCTTCAATGGCTTAAAAGACTCCTTGTGCCAGGCCCCTGTCCTCAGGGCCCCTGATTATCAAAGACCTTTTATCGTGCAGACGGACGCCTCTGACACTGGGATAGGAGCTGTACTATCGCAAGTAGATGAGAAGGGTAAGGAACACCCTATTGGTTTTATTAGTCGCCAGTTTAAGGACAGAGAGCTCAGATGGTCCACGGTAGAGAAAGAATGTTTCTCTGTTGTGTGGGCCCTAAGGAAGCTGAGGCCCTACCTCTATGGGACCCTCTTCACTGTGCAAACTGACCATAAGCCCTTAAAGTGGCTAATAAACATGAAGGGGGAGAATCCAAAGTTGCTCAGGTGGTCCATAAGTCTACAAGGCTTCGACTTCACTATTGAGCATAGGCCAGGTGTCCAACATAGCAATGCTGATGGGTTGTGCAGAATGTTTAACCGACCTGAACAAGAGACTCATCCAGGGGTGGATTAGTTCCCCCTGTCCATAGTCTGGGAGGGGCGAGTGTTAGGAAAGATTTCGTAATTGTAGGTAATTTTCCTTCCATGTGGCAACCCCTAAACTTTTTGCTGTTGTTTTTCACCTTGTTCTCGACTTTGCCAGAGAAATGCAGCCTTCTGCTGCACTCCTCTGGGCTTTCGCTCCTTTCTTACGGGGAAACTGTCATGCCCTTAAGACAGTCAGTACCAGGAAACGCTGGTTTCCGTAGTTTCTTTTATCATGTTGCGGCTTTCGTGCAACATGACACAAGAGGGCACTGTAAGCTAAGTTACTGCTCTCTTGGGTCTCTAGCCTTCTACAGGCCCTAGATACTCTTTCAGGATTGTAACTGATCGGTGCAAGTGATTCACGGATGGGAATGGTGGCAGCAATCGTTTCTTGTGTTTTGAGCTCCTTTTGGCGTTCTAAGCGCGTTTCTCGCGCTTAACCCAAAATGGTGGCCTAGATCCCAAAATGGCCAGACCACGAGGCTCCTTTGTCCTGTCCGCTGACCATCTTGCTCCCTTCACCTTCCCCAGGTCGAGCCGACCTGGGGCCTTCCTTATTTGGGCATGTACTTTCCCACGAAACACAGATGCTTTCGCGGGCTTCTACATGTCTTGTGTGTGCCTCCAGGATGTGGGCTGGGATGTCTGGTCCCAATACACATCCTGGGTGCCAGAGAGTCTAGGGTGGTGTGAATGCCTGGGACCACCGTGGTCCGTGATAGGTCCACGAATGGTGTGAGTGTTGATGAGCGGATCTCCAATTGGATCCCCTCCGTTTTGGCACAAAGGGGACCGTGGATAAGAGGGGGCTGAAAACACCACTACCATGTCGATCTCCTGAGTTCTCACGAACGAAGGAATACAGGAGCCAAGTATCCTGCAACCAAGAGGCTGAACCGAGGAATCGCTGGTGACCCGCTGAAGGACTGCTCCTCTGCACTGCTGTCGCCTTGTGAAACCCTTTTCACCTTTGATCGAACCAGAAGGCCTGTACTGGTACTTCGACCCTTGGAATAGCAGGGACAGCTATTCTCGGCATCTTCACCATCTCCTGCTAGTAAGCCTTCGGAAGCGTCTCTGGGCCATCCAGCAGACTGACCAGCCTACACAGGAGTCTTGCTCTGTAACCGCCGCCAGGTTGTGTAGTATATCGAGTCCTTGTCACTCTCACATGATTCGTACACTTGGCGTTCCCAGGTCTGAAGTGAGTAGTGTACATTTGGCTCAGATACACACCGCCGCTCCGTTGCCCTGCTGTGGTAACAAACTGTGCGGGTTCCTTCGTTTGGGACGTCTTTTACTCAACTCTGCTGCTGCAGACTCAACACGACGACGAGACATTGAGATATCACATCTCATGCTATAGGAAGGGTCTCAGGATTGGAATGGGAAGGACTTGGATATCACAGCTCATGCTATAGGCAGGGTCTCAGGTTTGGAAAGGGAAGGAGTTGGATATCACATTTCATGTTAGAGGTAGGATCTCAGGTTTGGTATTAGAGGCATTGAGATATCACATCTCATGCTATCAGAAGGGTCTCAGGATTGGAATGGGAAGGAGTTGGATATCACATCTCATGTTATAGGAAGGATCTCAGGTTTGGTATTAGAAGCATTGAGATATCACATCTCATGCTATCGGAAGTATCTCAGGTTTGGTATTAGAGGCATTGAGATATCACATCTCATGCTATCATAAGGGTCTCAGGATTGGAATGGGAAGGAGTTGGATATCACATCTCATGCTAAAGGGAGGGTCTCAGGTTTGGAAGGGGAAGGATTTGAATATCACATCACATGTTATAGGAAGGATCTCAGGTTAGGTATTAGAGGCATTGAGATATCACATCTCATGCTATCGGAAGGGTCTCAGGTTTGGTATAAGCATTGAGATATCACATCTCTGCTATCGGAAGGGTCTCAGGATTGGAATGGGAAGGAGTTGGATATCCCATCTCATGTTATAGGACGGGTCTTACGTTTGTTATTAGAATCATTGAGATATCATATTGCATGCTATAGGAAGGGTCTAAGGATTGGAATAGGAAGGACTTGGATATCACATCTCATGCTATAGGTAGGCTCTCAGGTTTGGAAAGGGAAGGAGTTGGATATCACATTTCATGTTAGAGGAAGGATCTCAGGTTTGGTATTAGAGGCATTGAGATATCACATCTCATGCTATAGGAAGGGTCTCAGGATTGGAATGGGAAGGAGTTGGATATCACATCTCATGCTATAGGAAGGGTCTCAGGTTTGGTATAAGCATTGAGATATCACATCTCATGCTATAGGAAGGGTCTCAGGATTGGAATGGGAAAGATATGTATATGACATCTCATGCCATAGGAAGGGTCTCAGGTTTGGTATAAGCATTGAGATATCACATCTCTGCTTTTGGAAGGGTCTCAGGATTGGAATGGGAAGGAGTTGGATATCCCATCTCATGTTATAGGAAGAGTCTCAGGTTTCGTATTAGAAGCATTGAGATATCACATCTCATGCTATAGGAAGTGTCTCAGGATTGGAATGGGAAGGACTTGGATATCACATCTCATGCTATAGGGAGGGTCTCAAGTTTGATATTAGAAGCATTGAGATATCACATCTCATGCTATAGGAAGGGTCTCAGGATTGGAATGGAAGGAGTTGGATATCACATCTCATGTTATAGGAAGGATCTCAGGTTTGGTATTAGAAGCATTGAGACATCACATCTCATGCTATCATAAGGGTCTCAGGATTGGAATGGGAAGGATTTGGATATCACATCTCATGCTAAAGGGAGTGTCTCAGGTTTGGAAGGGGAAGGATTTGAATATCACATCACATGTTATAGGAAGGATCTCAGGTTTGGTATTAGAAGCATTGAGATATCACATCTCATGCTATTGGAAGGGTCTCAGGATTGGAATGGGAAGGAGTTGGATATCACATCTCATGCTATAGGAAGGGTCTCAGGTTTGGAACGGGAAGGAGTTGGATATCACATCTCATGTTATAGGAAGAGTCTCAGGTTTGGTATAAGCATTGAGATATCACATCTCTGCAATCGGAAGTGTCTCAGGATTGGGATGGGAAGGAGTTGGCTATCACATCTCATGCTATAGGAACGGTCTCAGGTTTGGAATGGGAAGGAGTTGGATATCACATCTCATGTTATAGGAAGAGTCTCAGGTTTGGTATAAGCATTGAGATATCACATCTCTGCAATCGGAAGTGTCTCAGGATTGGAACGGGAAGGAGTTGGATATCCCATCTCATGTTATAGGACTGGTCTCAGGTTTGGTATTAGAAGCATTGAGATATCACATCGCATGCTGTAGGAAGGGTCTCAGGTTTGGAATGGGAAGGAATTGGATATCACTTCTCATGTCGTAGGAAGGATCTCAGGTTTGGTATTAGAAGCATTGAGATATCACATCTCATGCTATAGGAATGGTCTCAGGATTGGAATGGGAAGGAGTTGGATATTACATTCTTGCTATGGGAAGGGTCTCATGTTTGGAATTGGAAGGAGTTGGATATCACATATGCTATAGGAAGGGTCTCATGTTTGGAACGGGAAGGAGTTGGATATCACATCTCATGTTATAGGAAGGGTCTCAGGTTTGGTATAAGCATTGAGATATCACATCTCTGCTATCGGAAGTGTCTCAGGATTGGAATGGGAAGGAGTTGGATATCCCATCTCATGTTATAAGACGGGTCTCAGGTTTGTTATTAGAATCATTGAGATATCATATTGCATGCTGTAGGAAGGGTCTAAGGATTGGAATGGGAAGGACTTGGATATCACATCTCAAGCTATAGGTAGGCTCTCAGGTTTGGAAAGGGAAGGTGTTGGATATCACATTTCATGTTAGAGGAAGGATCTCAGGTTTGGTATTAGAGGCATTGAGATATCACATCTCATGCTATAGGAAGGGTCTCAGGATTGGAATGGGAAGGAGTTGGATATCACATCTCATGCTATAGGAAGGGTCTCAGGTTTGGTATAAGCATTGAGATATCACATCTCATGCTATAGGAAGGGTCTCAGGATTGGAATGGGAAGGATATGTATATGACATCTCATGCCATAGGAAGGGTCTCAGGTTTGGTATAAGCATTGAGATATCACATCTCTGCTTTTGGAAGGGTCTCAGGATTGGAATGGGAAGGAGTTGGATATCCCATCTCATGTTATAGGAAGAGTCTCAGGTTTGGTATTAGAAGCATTGAGATATCACATCTCATGCTATAGGAAGTGTCTCAAGATTGGAATGTGAAGGACTTGGATATCACTTCTCATGCTATAGGGAGGGTCTCTAGTTTGATATTAGAAGCATTGAGATATCACATCTCATGCTATAGGAAGGGACTCAGGATTGAATGGGAAGGAGTTGGATATCACATCTCATGCTATAGGAAGGGTATCAGGTTTGGTATAAGCAGTGAGATATCACATCTCATGCTATAGGAAGTGTCTCCGGATTGGAATGGGAAGGAGTTGGATATCACATCTCATGTTATAGGAAGGATCTCAGGTTTGGTATAAGCATTGAGATATCACATCTCTGCTATCGGAAGGGTCTCAGGATTGGAATGGGAAGGAGTTGGATATTCCCATCTCATGTTATAGGAAGGGTATATCAGGTTTTAGCATGAGATGTGATATCCAGCTCCTCCCATTCCAACCCTGAGACCCTTCCGATAGCATGAGATGTGATATCTCAATGCTTCTAATATAAATACTGAGACCCTCCCTATAGCATGAGATGTGATATCTAAGTCCTTCCCATTCCAATCCTGCGACCCTTCCGATTGCAGAGATGTGATATCTCAATGCTTATACCAAACCTGAGACCCTTCCTATAGCACGAGATGTGATATCCAACTCCTTCCCATTCCAATCCTGAGACCCTTCCTATAGCATGAGATGTGATATCTCAATGCTTCTACCAAAACTGAGACCCTTCCTTTAGCATGAGATGTGATATCCAACTTCTTCCCATTCCAATCCTGAGACCCTTCCTATAGCATGAGATCTGATATCTCAATGCTTCTAATACCAAACCTGAGATCCTTCCTATAACATGAGATGTGATATCCAACTCCTTCCCATTCCAATCCTGAGACCCTTCCTATAGCATGAGATGTGATATCTCAATGCTTCTAATACCAAACCTGAGATCCTTCCGATAGCAGGAGATGTGATATCTCAATGCTTCTAATACCAAACCTGACACCCTCCCTTTAGCATGAGATGTGATATCCAATTCCTTCCCATTCCAATCCTGATACCCTTCTGATAGCATGAGATGTGATATCTCAATGCCTCTAATACCAAACCTGAGATCCTACCTCTAACATGAAATGTGATATCCAACTCCCTCCCTTTCCAAACCTGAGAGCCTTCCTACAGCATGAGATGTGATATCCAAGTCCTTCCCATTCCAATCCTGAGACCCTTCCTATAACATGAGATGTGATATCCAACTCCTTCCCATTCCAACCTGAGACCCTTCCTATAGCATGAGATGGGATATCCAACTCCTTCCAAATCTAATCCTGATATCCTTCCGATAGCATGAGATGTGATATCCCAATGCTTCTACAAAACCTGAGACCCATACCATGGCATGAGATGTGATATCAAACTCCCGTCCTATACCATGAGACTTGATATCTCAATGCTTCTAATACCAAACCTGAGACCAGTCAATAACATGAGATGTGATATCCAAATCCTTTCCCTTCCAAACCTTAGACCCTTCCTTTATCATGAGATGTGATATCCAACTCCTTCCCATTCCATTCCTGAGACCCTTCCTATAGCATGAGATGTGATATCTCAATGCTTCTAATACCAAACCTGAGACCCTTCCTATAACATGAGATGTGATATCCAAGTCCTTCCCATTCCAATCCTGAGACCCTTCCTATAGCATGAGATGTCATATCTCAATGCTTCTAATACCAAACCTGAGACCCTTCCTATAACATGAGATGTGATATCCAAGTCCTTCCCATTCCAATCCTGAGACCCTTCCTATAGCATGAGATGTCATATCTCAATGCTTCTAATACCAAACCTGAGACCCTTCCTATAACATGAATTGTGATATCCAAGTCCTTCCCATTCCAATCTTGAGACCTTTCCAATAGCAGAGATGTGATATCTCAATGCTTATACCAATCCTGAGACCCTTCCTACAGCATGCGATGTGATATCTCAATGCTTCTAATATCAAACCTGAGACCCGTCCTGTAACATGAGATGGGATATCCAACTCCTTCCCGTTCCAAACCTGATACCCTTCCTATAGCATGAGATGTGATATCCAATTCCTTCCCATCCCAATCCTGAGACACCTCCGATAGCAGAGATGTGAAATCTCAATGCTTATACCAAACCTGAGACTCTTACTATAACATGAGATGTGATATCTAACTCCTTCCCGTTCCAAACCTGAGACCCTTCCTATAGCATGAGATGCGATATCCAACTCCTTCCCATTCCAATCCTGAGACCCTTCCGATAGCATGAGATGTGATATCTCAATGCTTCTAATACCAAACCTGTGATCCTTCTTATAACAAGAGATGTGATATCCAAATCCTTCCCCTTCCAAATCTGAGACCCTCCCTTTAGCATGAGATGTGATATCTCAATGCCTCTAATACCAAACCTGAGATCCTTCCGATAGCATGAGATGTGATATCTCAATGCTTCTAATACCAAACCTGAGATCCTTCCTATAACATGAGATGTGATATCCAAATCCTTCCCCTTCCATTCCTGAGACCCTCCCTTTAGCATGAGATGTGATATCCAACTCCTTCCCATTCCAATCTTGAGACCCTTCTGATAGCATGAGATGTGATATCTCAATGCCTCTAATACCAAACCTGAGATCCTACCTCTAACATGAAATGTGATATCCAACTCCTTCCCTTTCCAAACGTGAGACCCTCCCTATAGAATGAGATGTGATATCCAAGTCCTTCCCATTCCAATCCTGAGACCCTTCCTATAGCATGAGATGTGATATCTCAATGCTTCTAATACCAAACCTGAGACCCTTCCTATAACGTAAGATGGGATATCCAACTCCTTCCCATTGCAATCCTGAGACCCTTCCGATTGCAGAGATGTGATATCTCAATGCTTATACCAACCTGAGACCCTTCCTGTGGCATGAGATGTCATATACAACTCCTTCCCATTCCAATCCTGAGACCCTTCCTATAGCATGAGATGTGATATCTCAATGCTTATACCAAACCTGAGACCCTTCCTATAGCATGAGATGTGATATCCAACTCCTTCCCATTCCAATCCTGAGACCCTTCCTATAACATGAGATGTTATGTCTCAATGCTTCTAATACCAAACCTGAGATCCTTCCTATGGCATGAGATGTCATATAAAACTCCTTCCCATTCCAATCCTGAGACCCTTCCCATAGCATGAGATGTGATTTCGAACTCCTTCCCATTCCAATCCTGCGACCCTTCCTATAACATGAGATTTGATATCTCAATGCTTCTAATACCAAACCTGAGATCCTTCCGATAGCATGAGATGTGATATCTGAATGCTTCTAATACCAAACCTGAGATCATTCCTATAACACGAGATGTAATATCCAAATCCTTCCCCTTCCAAACCTGAGACCCTCCCTTTAGCATGAGATGTGATATCCAACTACTTCCCATTCCAATCCTGAGACCCTTCCTATAGCATGAGATGTGATGTCTCAATGCTTCTAATACCAAACCTGAGATCCTTCCTATAACATGAGATGTGATATCCAACTCCTTCCCATTCCAATCCTGAGACACTTCCTATAGCATGAGAAGTGATATCTCCATGCTTATACCAAACCTGAGACCCTTCCTATAGCATGAGATGTGATATCCAAATCCTTCCCATTCCAATCCTGAGACCCTTCCTATAGCATGAGATGTGATATCTCAATGCTTATACCAAACCTGAGAGCCTACCTATAGCATGAGATGTGATATCCAACTCCTTCCCGTTCCAAACCTGAGACCCTTCCTATAGCATATGTGATATCCAACTCCTTCCCATTCCAAACATGAGACCCTTCCTATAGCAAGAATGTAATATCCAACTCCTTCCCATTCCAAACCTGAGATCCTTCTTACAGCATGCGATGTGATATCTCAATGCTTCTAATACCAAACCTGAGACCCGTCCTATAACATGAGATGGGATATCCAACTCCTTCCCGTTCCAAACCTGATACCCTTCCTATAGCATGAGATGTGATATCCAACTCCTTCCCATCCCAATCCTGAGACACCTCCGATAGCAGAGATGTGATATCTCAATGCGTATACCAAACCTGAGACTCTTCCTATAACATGAGATATGATATCCAACTCCTTCCCGTTCCAAACCTGAGACCCTTCCTATAGCATGAGATGTGATATCCAACTCCTTCCCATTCCAATCCTGAGACCCTTCTGATAGCATGAGATGTGATATCTCAATGCTTCTAATACCAAACCTGTGATCCTTCCTATAGCATGAGATGTGATATCCAACTCCTTCCAATTCCAATCTTGAGACCCTTCCTACAGCATGAGATGTGATATCTCAATGCTTCTAATACCAAACCTGAGACCCTTCCTATAACATGAGATGGGAATATCCAACTCCTTCCCATTCCAATCCTGAGACCCTTCCAATAGCAGAGATGTGATATCTCAATGCTTATACCAAACCTGAGATCCTTCCTATAACATGAGATGTGATATCCAACTCCTTCCCATTCCAATCCTGAGACCCTTCCTATAGCATGAGATGTGATATCTCACTGCTTATACCAAACCTGAGACCCTTCCTATAGCATGAGATGTGATATCCAACTCCTTCCCATTCCAATCCTGAGACCCTTCCTATAGCATGAGATGTGATATCTCAATGCTTCTAATATCAAACTTGAGACCCTCCCTATAGCATGAGATGTGATATCCAAGTCCTTCCCATTCCAATACTGAGACACTTCCTATAGCATGATATGTGATATCCAATGCTTCTAATACCAAACCTGAGACTCTTCCTATAACATGAGATGGGATATCCAACTCCTTCCCATTCCAATCCTGAGACCCTTCCGATAGCAGAGATGTGATATCTCAATGCTTATACGAAACCTGAGACCCTTCCTACGGCATGAGATGTCATATACAACTCCTTCCCATTCCAATCCTGAGACCCTTCCTATAGAATGAGATGTGATATCTCAATGCTTATACCAAACCTGAGACCCTTCCTATAGCATGAGATGTGATATCCAACTCCTTCCCATTCCAATCCTGAGACCCTTCCTATAGCATGAGATGTAGATGTGATGTCTCAATGCTTCTAATACCAAACCTGAGATCCTTCCTATAACATGAGATGTGATATCCAACTCCTTCCATTCCAATCCTGAGAACCTTCCTATAGCATGAGATGTTATATCTCAATACTTATACCAATCCTGAGACCCTTCCTATAGCATGAGATGTGATACCCAACTCCTTCCCATTCCAATCCTGAGACGCTTCCTATAGCATGAGATGTGATATCTCAATGCCTCTAATACCAAACCTGAGATCCTTCCTCTAACATGAAATGTGATATCCAACTCCTTCCCATTCCAATCCTGAGACACTTCTGATAGTAGAGATGTGATATCTCAATGCTTATACCAAACCTGAGACCCTTCCTATAACATGAGATCGGATATCCAACTCCTTCCCGTTCCAAACCTGAGACCCTTCCTATAGCATATGTGATATCCAACTCCTTCCCATTCCAAACATGAGACCCTTCCTATAGTAAGAATGTAATATCCAACTCCTTCCCATTCCAACCCTGAGACCATTCCTATAGCATGAGATGTGATATCTCAATGCTTCTAATACCAAACCTGAGATCCTTCCTATGACATGAGATGTGATATCCAATTCCTCCCCATTCCAAACCTGAGAACCTTCCTACAGCATGCGATGTGATATCTCAATGCTTCTAATACCAAACCTGAGACCAGTCCTATAACATGAGATTGGATATCCAACTCCTTCCCCTTCCAAACCTGAGACCCTTCCTATAGCATGAGATGTGATATCCAACTTCTTCCCATTCCAATCCTGAGACCCTTCCTATAACATGAGATGTGATGTCTCAATGCTTCTAATACCAAACCTGAGATCTTTCCTATAACATGAGATGTGATATCCAACTCCTTCCCATTCCAATCCTGAGACCCTTCCTATAGCATGAGATGTGATATCTCAATGCTTATACCAAACCTGAGACCCTTCCTATAGCTTGAGATGTGATATCCAACTCCTTCCCATTCCAATCCTGAGACCCTTCCTATAGCATGAGATGTGATATCTCAAGGCCTCTAATACCATACCTGAGATCCTTCCTCTAACATGAAATGTGATATCCAACTCCTTCCCCTTCCAAACCTGAGAGCCTTCCTATAGCATGAGATATGATATCCAAGTCCTTCCCATTCCAATCCTGAGACCCTTCCTATAACATGAAATGTGAAATCCAACTCCATCCCATTCCAACCTGAGACCTTTCCTATAGCATGAGATGTGATATCCAACTCCTTCCAAATCCAATACTGATACCATTCCGATAGCATGAGATGTGATATCCCAATGCTTCTCCCAAATCTGAGACCCATACTATGGCATGAGATGTGATATCAAACTCCTTCCCATTCCAATCCTGAGACCCTTCCTATAGCTTGAGATGTGATATCCAACTTCTTCCCATTCCAATTCTGAGTCCCTTCCTATACCATGAGACTTGATATCTCAATGCTTCTAATACCAAACCTGAGACCCGTCCTATAACATGAGATGTGATATCCAAATCCTTCCCCCTCCAAACCTTAGACCCTTCCTTTATCATGAGATGTGATATCCAACTCCTTCCCATTCCCATCCTGAGACCCTTCCGATATCATGACATTTGTTATCTCAATGCTTCTAATACCAAACCTGAGACCCTTCCTATAACATGAGATGGGATATCCAACTCAGATTGGATATCCAACTCCTTCCCATTCCAATCCTGAGACCCTTCCGATAGCAGAGATGTGATATCTCAATGCTTATATCAAACCTGAGACCCTTCCTATGGCCTGAGATGTCATATACAACTCCTTCCCATTCCAATCCTGAGACCCTTCCTATAGCATGAGATGTGATATCTCAATGCTTATACCAAATCTGAGACCCTTCCTATAGCATGAGATGTGATATCCAACTCCTTCCCATTCCAATCCTGAGACCCTTCCTATAGCATGAGATGTGATGTCTCAATGCTTCCAATACCAAACCTGAGATCCTTCCTATAACATGAGATGTGATATCCAACTCTTTCCCATTCCAATCCTGAGACCCTTATGATAGCATGAGATGTGATATCTCAATGCCTCTTATACCAAACCTGAGATCCTTCCGATAGCATGAGATGTGATATCTCAATGCTTCTAATACCAAACCTGAGATCCTTCCTATAATATGAGATGTGATTTCCAAATCCTTCCCCTTCCAAACCTGAGACCCTCCCTTTAGCATGAGATGTGATATCCAACTCCTTCCCATTCCAATCCTGAGACCCTTCTGATAGCATGAGATGTGATATCTCAATGCCTCTAATACCAAACCTGATATCCTACCTCTAACATGAAATGTGATATCCATCTCCTTCCCTTTCCAAACCTGAGACCCTGCCTATAGCATGATATGTGATATTCAAGTCCTTCCCATTCCAATCCTGAGACCCTTCCTATAGCATGTGATGTGATATCTCAATGCTTATACCAAACCTGAGACCCTTCCTATGGCATTAGATGGCATATACAACTCCTTCCCATTCCAATCCTGAGACCCTTCCTATAGCATGAGATGTGATATCTCAATGCTTATACCAAACCTGAGAACCTTCCTATAGCATGAGATGTGATATCCAACTTCTTCCCATTCCAATCCTGAGACCCTTCCTATAGCATGAGATGTGATATCTCAATGCTTATACCAAACCTGAGACCCTTCCTATAGCTTGAGATGTGATATCCAACTCCTTCCCATTCCAATCCTGAGACCCTTCCTATAGCATGAGATGTGATATCTCAAGGCCTCTAATACCAAACCTGAGATCCTTCCTCTAACATGAAATGTGATATCCAACTCCTTCCCCTTCCAAACCTGAGAGCCTTCCTATAGCATGAGATATGATATCCAAGTCCTTCCCATTCCAATCCTGAGACCCTTCCTATAACATGAAATGTGATATCCAACTCCTTCCCATTCCAACCTGAGACCCTTCCTATAGCATGAGATGGGATATCCAACTCCTTCCAAATCCAATACTGATACCCTTCCGATAGCATGAGATGTGATATCCCAATGCTTCTACCAAACCTGAGACCCATACTATGGCATGAGATGTGATATCAAACTCCTTCCCATTCCAATCCTGAGACGCTTCCTATAGCTTGAGATGTGATATCCAACTCCTTCCCATTCCAATTCTGAGACCCTTCTTATACCATGAGACTTGATATCTCAATGCTTCTAATACCAAACCTGAGACCCGTCCTATAACATGAGATGTGATATCCAAATCCTTCCCCTTCCAAACCTTAGACCCTTCCTTTATCATGAGATGTGATATCCAACTCCTTCCCATTCCAATCCTGAGACCCTTCCGATAGCATGAGATTTGTTATCTCAATGCTTCTAATATCAAACTTGAGACCCTCCCTATAGCATGAGATGTGACATCCAAGTCCTTCCCATTCCAATCCTGAGACCCTTCCTATAGCATGAGATGTGATATCTCAATGCTTCTAATACCAAACCTGCGACCCTTCCTATAACATGAGATGGGATATCCAACTCCTTCCCATTCCAATCCTGAGACCCTTCCGATAGCAGAGATGTGATATCTCAATGCTTATACCAAACCTGAGACCCTTCCTATGGCCTGAGATGTCATATACAACTCCTTCCCATTCCAATCCTGAGACCCTTCCTATAGCATGAGAAGTGATATCTCCATGCTTATACCAAACCTGAGACCCTTCCTATAGCATGAGATGTGATATCCAAATCCTTCCCATTCCAATCCTGAGACCCTTCCTATAGCATGAGATGTGATATCTCAATGATTCTAATACCAAACCAGAGACCCGTCCTTTAACATGAGATGGGATATCCAACTCCTTCCCATTCCAATCCTGAGCCACTCCTGATAGCAGAGATGTGATATCTCAATGCTTATACCAAACCTGAGACCCTTCCTATAACATGAGATGTGATATCCAACTCCTTCCCGTTCCAAACCTGAGACACTTCCTATAGCATATGTGATATCCAACTCCTTCCCATTCCAAACATGAGACCCTTCCTATAGCAAGAATGTAATATCCAACTCCTACCCATTCCAATCCTGAGACCATTCCTATAGCATGAGATGTGATATATCAATGCTTCTAATACCAAACCTGAGATCCTTCCTATGACATGAGACGTGATATCCAAATCCTTCCCATTCCAATCCTGAGACCCTTCCTATAGCAAGAGATGTGATATCCAAATCCTTCCCATTCCAATCCTGAGACCCTTCCTATAACATGAGATGTGATATCCAACTCCTTCCCATTCCACCCTGAGACACTTCCTATAGCATGAGAAGGGATATCCAACTCCTTCCCAATCCAATCCTGAGAACCTTCCGATAGCAGAGATGTGATATCTCAATGCTTATACCAAACCTGAGACCCTTCCTATGGCATGAGATGTGATATCCAACTCCTTGCCATTCAAATCCTGAGACCCTTCCTATAGCATGAGATGTGATATCTCAATGCTTCTACCAAACCTGAGACCCTTCCTATAGCATGAGATGTGATATCTCAATGCTTCTAATACCAAACCTGAGATCCTTCCTATAACATGAGATGTGATATCCAATTCCTTCCCATTCCAAACCTGAGACCCTTCCTATTGGATGAGATGTGATATCCAACTCCTTCCCATCCCAACCCTGAGACCCTTCCTATACCATGAGATGTGATATCTCAATGCTTCTAATACCAAACCTGGGAACCGTCCTATAACATGAGATGTGATATCTCAATGTTTCTAATAAAAAACCTGAGACCCTTCCTATAACATGAGATGTGATATCCAATTCCTTCCCATTCCAAACCTGAGACCCTTCCTATTGGATGAGATGTGATATCCAAATCCTTCCCATTCCAATCCTGAGACCCTTCCTGTATATAACATGAGATGTGATATCCAACTCCTTCCCATTCCAACCTGAGACCCTTCCTATAGCATGAGAAGGGATATCCAACTCCTTCCCAATCCAATCCTGAGACCCTTCCGATAGCAGAGATGTGATATCTCAATGCTTATACCAAACCTGAGACCCTTCCTATAGCATGAGATGTGATACCCAACTCCTTCCCATTCCAATCCTGAGACGCTTCCTATAGCATGAGATGTGATATCTCAATGCCTCTAATACCAAACCTGAGATTGTTCCTCTAACATGAAATGTGATATCCAACTCCTTCCCTTTCCAAATCTGAGAGCCTATCTATAGCATGAGATGTGATATCTCAATGCTTATACCAAACCTGAGAGCCTACCTATAGCATGAGATGTGATATCCAAGTCCATCCCATTCCAATCCTTAGACCCTTCCTATAGCATGAGAAGGGATATCCAACTCCTTCCCATTCCAATCCTGAGACCCTTCCGATAGCAGAGATGTGATATCTCAATGCTTATACCAAACCTGAGACCTTTCCTATGGCCTGAGATGTCATATACAACTCCTTCCCATTCCAATCCTGAAACCCTTCCTATAGCATGAGAAGTGATATCTCCATGCTTATACCAAACCTGAGACCCTTCCTATAGCATGAGATGTGATATCCAAATCCTTCCCATTCCAATCCTGAGACCCTTCCTATAGCATGAGATGTGATATCTCAATGCTTTTACCAAACCTGAGAGCCTACCTACAGCATGCGATGTGATATCTCAATGATTCTAATACCAAACCAGAGACCCGTCCTTTAACATGAGATGGGATATCCAACTCCTTCCCATTCCAATCCTGAGCCACTCCTGATAGCAGAGATGTGATATCTCAATGCTTATACCAAACCTGAGACCCTTCCTATAACATGAGATGTGATATCCAACTCCTTCCCGTTCCAAACCTGAGACACTTCCTATAGCATATGTGATATCCAACTCCTTCCCATTCCAAACATGAGACCCTTCCTATAGCAAGAATGTAATATCCAACTCCTACCCATTCCAATCCTGAGACCCTTCCGATAGCAGAGATGTGATATCTCAATGCTTATACCAAACCTGAGACCCTTCCTATGGCCTGAGATGTCATATACAACTCCTTCCCATTCCAATCCTGAGACCCTTCCTATAGCATGAGAAGTGATATCTCCATGATTATACCAAACCTGAGACCCTTCCTATAGCATGAGATGTGATATCCAAATCCTTCCCATTCCAATCCTGAGACCCTTCCTATAGCATGAGATGTGATATCTCAATGATTCTAATACCAAACCAGAGACCCGTCCTTTAACATGAGATGGGATATCCAACTCCTTCCCATTCCAATCCTGAGCCACTCCTGATAGCAGAGATGTGATATCTCAATGCTTATACCAAACCTGAGACCCTTCCTATAACATGAGATGTGATATCCAACTCCTTCCCGTTCCAAACCTGAGACACTTCCTATAGCATATGTGATATCCAACTCCTTCCCATTCCAAACATGAGACCCTTCCTATAGCAAGAATGTAATATCCAACTCCTACCCATTCCAATCCTGAGACCATTCCTATAGCATGAGATGTGATATATCAATGCTTCTAATACCAAACCTGAGATCCTTCCTATGACATGAGACGTGATATCCAAATCCTTCCCATTCCAATCCTGAGACCCTTCCTATAGCAAGAGATGTGATATCCAAATCCTTCCCATTCCAATCCTGAGACCCTTCCTATAACATGAGATGTGATATCCAACTCCTTCCCATTCCACCCTGAGACACTTCCTATAGCATGAGAAGGGATATCCAACTCCTTCCCAATCCAATCCTGAGAACCTTCCGATAGCAGAGATGTGATATCTCAATGCTTATACCAAACCTGAGACCCTTCCTATGGCATGAGATGTGATATCCAACTCCTTGCCATTCAAATCCTGAGACCCTTCCTATAGCATGAGATGTGATATCTCAATGCTTCTACCAAACCTGAGACCATTCCTTTAGCATGAGATGTGATATCCAAATCCTTCACATTCCAATCCTGAGACCCTTCCTATAGCATGAGATGTGATATCTCAATGCTTCTACTACCAAACCTGAGATCCTTCCTATAACATGAGATGTGATATCCAATTCCTTCCCATTCCAAACCTGAGACCCTTCCTATTGGATGAGATGTGATATCCAACTCCTTCCCATTCCAACCCTGAGACCCTTCCTGTATATAACATGAGATGTGATATCTCAATGCTTCTAATACCAAACCTGGGAACCGTCCTATAACATGAGATGTGATATCTCAATGTTTCTAATAAAAAACCTGAGACCCTTCCTATAACATGAGATGTGATATCCAATTCCTTCCCATTCCAAACCTGAGACCCTTCCTATTGGATGAGATGTGATATCCAAATCCTTCCCATTCCAATCCTGAGACCCTTCCTGTATATAACATGAGATGTGATATCCAACTCCTTCCCATTCCAACCTGAGACCCTTCCTATAGCATGAGAAGGGATATCCAACTCCTTCCCAATCCAATCCTGAGACCCTTCCGATAGCAGAGATGTGATATCTCAATGCTTATACCAAACCTGAGACCCTTCCTATAGCATGAGATGTGATACCCAACTCCTTCCCATTCCAATCCTGAGACGCTTCCTATAGCATGAGATGTGATATCTCAATGCCTCTAATACCAAACCTGAGATCGTTCCTCTAACATGAAATGTGATATCCAACTCCTTCCCTTTCCAAATCTGAGAGCCTATCTATAGCATGAGATGTGATATCTCAATGCTTATACCAAACCTGAGAGCCTACCTATAGCATGAGATGTGATATCCAAGTCCATCCAATTCCAATCCTTAGACCCTTCCTATAGCATGAGAAGGGATATCCAACTCCTTCCCATTCCAATCCTGAGACCCTTCCGATAGCAGAGATGTGATATCTCAATGCTTATACCAAACCTGAGACCTTTCCTATGGCCTGAGATGTCATATACAACTCCTTCCCATTCCAATCCTGAGACCCTTCCTATAGCATGAGAAGTGATATCTCCATGCTTATACCAAACCTGAGACCCTTCCTATAGCATGAGATGTGATATCCAAATCCTTCCCATTCCAATCCTGAGACCCTTCCTATAGCATGAGATGTGATATCTCAATGCTTTTACCAAACCTGAGAGCCTACCTACAGCATGCGATGTGATATCTCAATGATTCTAATACCAAACCAGAGACCCGTCCTTTAACATGAGATGGGATATCCAACTCCTTCCCATTCCAATCCTGAGCCACTCCTGATAGCAGAGATGTGATATCTCAATGCTTATACCAAACCTGAGACCCTTCCTATAACATGAGATGTGATATCCAACTCCTTCCCGTTCCAAACCTGAGACACTTCCTATAGCATATGTGATATCCAACTCCTTCCCATTCCAAACATGAGACCCTTCCTATAGCAAGAATGTAATATCCAACTCCTACCCATTCCAATCCTGAGACCATTCCTATAGCATGAGATGTGATATATCAATGCTTCTAATACCAAACCTGAGATCCTTCCTATGACATGAGATGTGATATCCAAATCCTTCCCATTCCAATCCTGAGACCCTTCCTATAGCAAGAGATGTGATATCCAAATCCTTCCCATTCCAATCCTGAGACCCTTCCTATAACATGAGATGTGATATCCAACTCCTTCCCATTCCACCCTGAGACACTTCCTATAGCATGAGAAGGGATATCCAACTCCTTCCCAATCCAATCCTGAGAACATTCCGATAGCAGAGATGTGATATCTCAATGCTTATACCAAACCTGAGACCCTTCCTATGGCATGAGATGTGATATCCAACTCCTTGCCAATCAAATCCTGAGACCCTTCCTATAGCATGAGATGTGATATCTCAATGCTTCTACCAAACCTGAGACCCTTCCTTTAGCATGAGATGTGATATCCAAATCCTTCATATTCCAATCCTGAGACCCTTCCTATAGCATGAGATGTGATATCTCAATGCTTCTAATACCAAACCTGAGATCCTTCCTATAACATGAGATGTGATATCCAATTCCTTCCCATTCCAAACCTGAGACCCTTCCTATTGGATGAGATGTGATATCCAACTCCTTCCCATTCCAACCCTGAGACCCTTCCTATACCATGAGATGTGATATCTCAATGCTTCTAATACCAAACCTGGGAACCGTCCTATAACATGAGATGTGATATCTCAATGTTTCTAATAAAAAACCTGAGACCCTTCCTATAACATGAGATGTGATATCCAATTCCTTCCCATTCCAAACCTGAGACCCTTCCTATTGGATGAGATGTGATATCCAAATCCTTCCCCTTCCAAACCTGAGACCCTTCCTTTAGCATGAGATGTGATATCCAAATACTTCCCATTCCAATCTAAAAACCCTTCCTATAGCATGAGATGTGATATCTCAATGTTTCTAATAAAAAACCTGAGACCCTTCCTATAGCAAGAGATGTGATATCCAAATCCTTCCCATTCCAATCCTGAGACCCTTCCTGTATATAACATGAGATGTGATATCCAACTCCTTCCCATTCCAACCTGAGACCCTTCCTATAGCATGAGAAGGGATATCCAACTCCTTCCCAATCCAATCCTGAGACCCTTCCGATAGCAGAGATGTGATATCTCAATGCTTATACCAAACCTGAGACCCTTCCTATAGCATGAGATGTGATACCCAACTCCTTCCCATTCCAATCCTTAGACCCTTCCTGCAGCGTGCAATATGATATCTCAATGATTCTAATAACAAACCTGAGACCCGTCCTATAACATGAGATGGGATATCCAACTCCTTCCCATTCCAATCCTGAGACACTTCTGATAGCAGAGATGTGATATCTCAATGCTTATACCAAACCTGAGACCCTTCCTATAACATGAGATCGGATATCCAACTCCTTCCCGTTCCAAACCTGAGACCCTTCCTATAGCATATGTGATATCCAACTCCTTCCCATTCCAAACATGAGACCCTTCCTATAGCAAGAATGTAATATCCAACTCCTTCCCATTCCAACCCTGAGACTATTCCTATAGCATGAGATGTGATATCTCAATGCTTCTAATACCAAACCTGAGATCCTTCCTATGACATGAGATGTGATGTCCAATTCCTCCCCATTCCAAACCTGAGAACCTTCCTACAGCATGCGATGTGATATCTCAATGCTTCTAATACCAAACCTGAGACCAGTCCTATAACATGAGATTGGATATCCAACTCCTTCCCCTTCCAAACCTGAGACCCTTCCTATAGCATGAGATGTGATATCCAACTTCTTCCCATTCCAATCCTGAGACCCTTCCTATAACATGAGATGTGATGTCTCAATGCTTCTAATACCAAACCTGAGATCTTTCCTATAACATGAGATGTGATATCCAACTCCTTCCCATTCCAATCCTGAGACCCTTCCTATAGCATGAGATGTGATATCTCAATGCTTATACCAAACCTGAGACCCTTCCTATAGCTTGAGATGTGATATCCAACTCCTTCCCATTCCAATCCTGAGACCCTTCCTATAGCATGAGATGTGATATCTCAAGGCCTCTAATACCAAACCTGAGATCCTTCCTCTAACATGAAATGTGATATCCAACTCCTTCCCCTTCCAAACCTGAGAGCCTTCCTATAGCATGAGATATGATATCCAAGTCCTTCCCATTCCAATCCTGAGACCCTTCCTATAACATGAAATGTGATATCCAACTCCATCCCATTCCAACTTGAGACCTTTCCTATAGCATGAGATGGGATATCCAACTCCTTCCAAATCCAATACTGATACCATTCCGATAGCATGAGATGTGATATACCAATGCTTCTACCAAATCTGAGACCCATACTATGGCATGAGATGTGATATCAAACTCCTTCCCATTCCAATCCTGAGACCCTTCCTATAGCTTGAGATGTGATATCCAACTTCTTCCCATTCCAATTCTGAGACCCTTCCTATACCATGAGACTTGATATCTCAATGCTTCTAATACCAAACCTGAGACCCGTCCTATAACATGAGATGTGATATCCAAATCCTTCCCCTTCCAAACCTTAGACCCTTCCTTTATCATGAGATGTGATATCCAACTCCTTCCCATTCCAATCCTGAGACCCTTCCGATATCATGACATTTGTTATCTCAATGCTTCTAATATCAAACTTGAGACCCTCCCTATAGCATGAGATGTGACATCCAAGTCCTCCCCATTCCAATCCTGAGACCCTTCCTATAGCATGCGATGTGATATCTCAATGCTTCTAATACCAAACCTGAGACCCTTCCTATAACATGAGATGGGATATCCAACTCAAATGGGATATCCAACTCCTTCCCATTCCAATCCTGAGACCCTTCCGATAGCAGAGATGTGATATCTCAATGCTTATATCAAACCTGAGACCCTTCCTATGGCCTGAGATGTCATATACAACTCCTTCCCATTCCAATCCTGAGACCCTTCCTATAGCATGAGATGTGATATCTCAATGCTTATACCAAATCTGAGACCCTTCCTATAGCATGAGATGTGATATCCAACTCCTTCCCATTCCAATCCTGAGACCCTTATGATAGCATGAGATGTGATATCTCAATGCCTCTTATACCAAACCTGAGATCCTTCCGATAGCATGAGATGTGATATCTCAATGCTTCTAATACCAAACCTGAGATCCTTCCTATAATATGAGATGTGATTTCCAAATCCTTCCCCTTCCAAACCTGAGACCCTCCCTTTAGCATGAGATGTGATATCCAACTCCTTCCCATTCCAATCCTGAGACCCTTCTGATAGCATGAGATGTGATATCTCAATGCCTCTAATACCAAACCTGAGATCCTACCTCTAACATGAAATGTGATATCCATCTCCTTCCCTTTCCAAACCTGAGACCCTGCCTATAGCATGATATGTGATATCCAAGTCCTTCCCATTCCAATCCTGAGACCCTTCCTATAGCATGTGATGTGATATCTCAATGCTTATACCAAACCTGAGACCCTTCCTATGGCATGAGATGGCATATACAACTCCTTCCCATTCCAATCCTGAGACCCTTCCTATAGCATGAGATGTGATATCTCAATGCTTATACCAAACCTGAGACCCTTCCTATAGCATGAGATGTGATATCCAACTTCTTCCCATTCCAATCCCGAGACCCTTCCTATAGCATGAGATGTGATATCTCAATGCTTATACCAAACCTCAGACCCTTCCTATAGCTTGAGATGTGATATCCAACTCCTTCCCATTCCAATCCTGAGACCCTTCCTATAGCATGAGATGTGATATCTCAAGGCCTCTAATACCAAACCTGAGATCCTTCCTCTAACATGAAATGTGATATCCAACTCCTTCCCCTTCCAAACCTGAGAGCCTTCCTATAGCATGAGATATGATATCCAAGTCCTTCCCATTCCAATCCTGAGACCCTTCCTATAAATTGAAATGTGATATCCAACTCCTTCCCATTCCAACCTGAGACCCTTCCTATAGCATGAGATGGGATATCCAACTCCTTCCAAATCCAATGCTGATACCCTTCCGATAGCATGAGATGTGATATCCCAATGCTTCTACCAAACCTGAGACCCATACTATGGCATGAGATGTGATATCAAACTCCTTCCCATTCCAATCCTGAGACGCTTCCTATAGCTTGAGATGTGATATCCAACTCCTTCCCATTCCAATTCTGAGACCCTTCTTATACCATGAGACTTGATATCTCAATGCTTCTAATACCAAACCTGAGACCCGTCCTATAACATGAGATGTGATATCCAAATCCTTCCCCTTCCAAACCTTAGACCCTTCCTTTATCATGAGATGTGATATCCAACTCCTTCCCATTCCAATCCTGAGACCCTTCCGATAACATGAGATTTGTTATCTCAATGCTTCTAATATCAAACTTGAGACCCTCCCTATAGCATGAGATGTGACATCCAAGTCCTTCCCATTCCAATCCTGAGACCCTTCCTATAGCATGAGATGTGATATCTCAATGCTTCTAATACCAAACCTGAGACCCTTCCTATAACATGAGATGGGATATCCAACTCCTTCCCATTCCAATCCTGAGACCCTTCCGATAGCAGAGATGTGATATCTCAATGCTTATACCAAACCTGAGACCCTTCCTATGACCTGAGATGTCATATACAACTCCTTCCCATTCCAATCCTGAGAGCCTTCCTATAGCATGAGATATGATATCCAAGTCCTTCCCATTCCAATCCTGAGACCCTTCCTATAACATGAAATGTGATATCCAACTCCTTCCCATTCCAACCTGAGACCCTTCCTATAGCATGAGATGGGATATCCAACTCCTTCCCATTCCAATCCTGAGACCCTTCCTATAGCATGAGAAGTGATATCTCCATGCTTATACCAAACCTGAGACCCTTCCTATAGCATAAGATGTGATATCAAACTCCTTCCCATTCCAATCCTGAGACGCTTCCTATAGCTTGAGATGTGATATCCAACTCCTTCCCATTCCAATTCTGAGACCCTTCTTATACCATGAGACTTGATATCTCAATGCTTCTAATACCAAACCTGAGACCCGTCCTATAACATGAGATGTGATATCCAAATCCTTCCCCTTCCAAACCTTAGACCCTTCCTTTATCATGAGATGTGATATCCAACTCCTTCCCATTCCAATCCTGAGACCCTTCCGATAACATGAGATTTGTTATCTCAATGCTTCTAATATCAAACTTGAGACCCTCCCTATAGCATGAGATGTGACATCCAAGTCCTTCCCATTCCAATCCTGAGACCCTTCCTATAGCATGAGATGTGATATCTCAATGCTTCTAATACCAAACCTGAGACCCTTCCTATAACATGAGATGGGATATCCAACTCCTTCCCATTCCAATCCTGAGACCCTTCCGATAGCAGAGATGTGATATCTCAATGCTTATACCAAACCTGAGACCCTTCCTATGACCTGAGATGTCATATACAACTCCTTCCCATTCCAATCCTGAGACCCTTCCTATAGCATGAGATGTGATATCTCAATGCTTATACCAAATCTGAGACCCTTCCTATAGCATGAGATGTGATATCCAACTCCTTCCCATTGCAATCCTGAGACCCTTCCTATAGCATGAGAAGTGATATCTCCATGCTTATACCAAACCTGAGACCCTTCCTATAGCATAAGATGTGATATCCAAATCCTTCCCATTCCAATCCTGAAACCCTTCCTATAGCATGAGATGTGATATCTCAATGCTTATACCAAACCTGAGAGCCTACCTATAGCATGAGATGTGATATCCAAGTCCATCCCATTCCAATCCTTAGACCCTTCCTACAGCATGCGATGTGATATCTCAATGATTCTAATACCAAACCAGAGACCCGTCCTTTAACATGAGATGGGATATCCAACTCCTTCCCATTCCAAACATGAGACCCTTCCTATAGCAGGAATGTAATATCCAACTCCTTCCCATTCCAACCCTGAGACCATTCCTATAGCATGAGATGTGATATCTCAATGCTTCTAATACCAAACCTGAGATCCTTCCTATGACATGAGATGTGATATCCAATTCCTCCCCATTCCAAACCTGAGAACCTTCCTACAGCATAAAATGTGGTATCTCAATGCTTCTAATACCAAACCTGAGACCAGTCCTATAACATGAGATTGGATATCCAACTCCTTCCCCTTCCAAACCTGAGACTCTTCCTATAGCATGAGATGTGATATCCAACTTCTTCCCATTCCAATCCTGAGACCCTTCCTATAACATGAGATGTGATGTCTCAATGCTTCTAATACCAAACCTGAGATCTTTCCTATAACATGAGATGTGATATCCAACTCCTTCCCATTCCAATCCTGAGACCCTTCCTATAGCATTAGATGTGATATCTCAATGCTTATACCAAACCTGAGACCCTTCCTATAACTTGAGATGTGATATCCAACTCCTTATAGCATGAGATGTGATATCTCAATGCTTATACCAAATCTGAGACCCTTCCTATAGCATGAGATGTGATATCCAACTCCTTCCCATTCCAATCCTGAGACCCTTCCTATAGCATGAGATGTGATTTCTCAATGCTTCTAATACCAAACCTGAGATCCTTCCTATAACATGAGATGTGATATCCAACTCCTTCCCATTCCAATCCTGAGACCCTTATGATAGCATGAGATGTGATATCTCAATGCCTCTTATACCAAACCTGAGATCCTTCCGATAGCATGAGATGTGATATCTCAATGCTTCTAATACCAAACCTGAGATCCTTCCTATAATATGAGATGTGATTTCCAAATCCTTCCCCTTCCAAACCTGAGACCCTCCCTTTAGCATGAAATGTGATATCCAACTCCTTCCCATTCCAATCCTGAGACCCTTCTGATAGCATGAGATGTGATATCTCAAAGCCTCTAATACCAAACCTGAGATCTTACCTCTAACATGAAATGTGATATCCATCTCCTTCCCTTTCCAAACCTGAGACCCTGCTTATAGCATGAGATGTGATATCCAAGTCCTTCCCATTCCAATCCTGAGACCCTTCCTATAGCATGTGATGTGATATCTCAATGCTTATACCAAACCTGAGACCCTTCCTATGGCATGAGATGTCATATACAACTCCTTCCCATTCCAACCCTGAGACCCTTCCTATAGCATGAGATGTGATATCTCAATGCTTATACCAAACCTGAGACCCTTCCTATAGCATGAGATGTGATATCCAACTTCTTCCCATTCCAATCCTGAGACCCTTCCTATAGCATGAGATGTGATATCTCAATGCTTATACCAAACCTGAGACCCTTCCTATAGCTTGAGATGTGATATCCAACTCCTTCCCATTCCAATCCTGAGACCCTTCCTATAGCATGAGATGTGATATCTCAAGGCCTCTAATACCAATCCTGAGACCCTTCCTATAACATGAAATGTGATATCCAACTCCTTCCATTCCAACCTGAGACCCTTCCTATAGCATGAGATGGGATATCCAACTCCTTCCAAATCCAATACTGATACCCTTCCGATAGCATGAGATGTGATATCCCAATGCTTCTACCAAACCTGAGACCCATACTATGGCATGAGATGTGATATCAAACTCCTTCCCATTCCAATCCTGAGACCCGTCCTATAACATGAGATGTGATATCCAAATCCTTCCCCTTCCAAACCTTAGACCCTTCCTTTATCATGAGATGTGATATCCAACTCCTTCCCATTCCAATCCTGAGACCCTTCCTATAGCATGAGATGTGATATCTCAATGCTTCTAATACCAAACCTGAGATCCTTCCTATAACATGAGATGTGATATCCAACTCCTTCCCATTCCAATCCCGAGACTCTTCCTATAGCATGAGATGTGATATCTCAATGCTTCTAATACCAAACCTGTGGTCCTTCCTCTAACATGAGATGTGATATCCAAATCCTTCCCATTCCAAACCTGAGACCCTCCCTTTAGCATGAGATGTGATATCCAACTCCTTCCCATTCCAACCCCGATACCCTTCTGATAGCATGAGATGTGATATCTCAATGCCTCTAATACCAAACCTGAGATCCTACCTCTAACATGAAATGTGATATCCAACTCCTTCCTTTTCCAAACCTGAGACCCTTCCTACAGCATGAGATGTGATATCCAAGTCCTTCCCATTCCAATCCTGAGACCCTTCCTATAACATGAGATGTGATATCCAACTCCTTCTATTCCAACCTGAGACCCTTCCTATAGCATGAGATGGGATATCCAACTCCTTCCAAATCCAATCCTGAGACCCTTCCTATAGCATGAGATGTGATGTCTCAATGCTTCTAATACCAAACCTGAGATCCTTCCTATAACATGAGATGTGATATCCAACTCCTTCCCATTCCAATCCTGAGACCCTTATGATAGCATGAGATGTGATATCCCAATGCTTCTACAAAACCTGAGACCCATACCATGGCATGAGATGTGATATCAAACTCCCGTCCTATACCATGAGACTTGATATCTCAATGCTTCTATACCAAACCTGAGACCGGTCCAATAACATGAGATGTGATATCCAAATCCTTCCCCTTCCAAACCTTAGACCCTTCCTTTATCATGAGATGTGATATCCAAGTCCTTCCCATTCCATTCCTGAGACCCTTCCTATAGCATGAGATGTGATATCTCAATGCTTCTAATACCAAACCTGAGACCCTTCCTATAACATGAGATGTGATATCCAAGTCCTTCCCATTCCAATCCTGAGACCCTTCCTATAGCATGAGATGTGATATCTCAATGCTTCTAATACCAAACCTGAGACCCTTCCTATAACATGAAGTGTGATATCCAAATCCTTCCCATTCCAATCCTGAGACCCTTCCGATAGCAGAGATGTGATATCTCAATGCTTATACCAAACCTGAGACCCTTCAGATAGCATGAGATGTGATATCTCAATGCTTCTAATTCCAAACCTGAGATCCTTCCAATAACATGAGATATGATGTCCAAATCCTTCCCCTTCCAAACCTTAGACCATCCCTTTAGCATGAGATTTGATATCCAACTCCTTCCCATTCCAATCCTGAGACCCTTCTGATGGCATGAGATGTGATATCTCAATGCCTCTAAAACCAAACCTGAGATCCTACCTCTAACATGAAATGTGATATCCAACTCCTTCCCCTTCCAACCCTGAGAGCCTTCCTATAGAATGAGATGTGATATCCAAGTCCTTCCCATTCCAATCCTGAGACCCTTCCTATAACATGAGATGTGATATCCAACTCCTTCCCATTCCAACCTTAGACCCTTCCTATAGCATGAGATGGGATATCCAACTCCTTCCAAATCCAATCCCGATACCCTTTCGATAGCATGAGATGTGATATCCCAATGCTTCTACAAAACCTGAGACCCATACCATGGCAGGAGATGTGATATCAAACTCCTTCCCATTCCAATCATGAGACCCTTCCTATAGCTTGAGATGTGATATCCAACTCCTTCCCATTCCAATTCTGAGACCCGTCCTATACCATGAGACTTGATATCTCAATGCTTCAAATACCAAACCTGAGACCGGTCCTATAACATGAGATGTGATACCCAAATCCGTCCCCTTCCAAACCTTAGACCCTTCCTATAGCATGAGATGTGATATCTCATTGCTTCTAATATCAAACCTGAGACCCTTCCTATAACGAGATGGGATATCCAACTCCTTCCCATTCCAATCCTGAGACCCTTCAGATAGCAGAGATGTGATATCCAACTCCTTCCCATTCCAAACCTGAGACCCTTCCTATAGCATGAGATGTTATAATTTAATGCTTCTAAAACCAAACATGAGAACCATCCTATAACATGAGATGTGAAATCCAAATCCTTCCCTTTCCAAACCTGAGACCCTTCCTATAGCTTGAGATGAAATATCAAACTCCTTCCCATTCCAATCCTGAGATAGCTTGAGATGTGATATCCAACTCCATCCCATTCCAATCCTGAGACCCTTCCGATAGCATGAGATGTGATAGCTCAATGCTTCTAATATAAAAACTGAGACCCTCCCTATAGTATGAGATGTGAATTCTAAGTCCTTCCCATTCCTATCCTGAGACCCTTCCGATAGCAGAGATGTGATATCTCAATGCTTATACCAAACCTGATGACCCTTCCTATGGCATTAGATGTGATATCCAACTCCTTCCCATTCCAATCCTGTGTTCCTTCCTATAACATGAGACGTGATATCCAACTCCTTCCCATTCCAATCCTGAGACTCCTCCTATAGCATGAGATGTGATATCTCAATGCTTCTAATACCAGACCGGGACCCGTCCTATAACATGAGATATGATATCCAAATCCTTCCCCTTCCAAACCTGAGACCCTTCCTATAGCAAGAGATGTGATATCCAATTCCCTCCCATTCCAATCCTGAGACCCTTCCTATAGCATGAGATGTGATATCTCAATGCTTCTAATACCAAACCTGAGACCCTTCCTATAGCAAGAGATGTGATATCCAAATCCTTCCCATTTCAATCTTGAGACCCTTCCTATAACATGAGATGTGATATCCAACTCCTTCCCATTCCAACCTGAGACCCTTCGTATAGCATGAGAAGGGATATCCAATTCCTTCCCAATCCAATCCTTAGACCCTTCCGATAGCAGAGATGTGATATCTCAATGCTTATACCAAACCTGAGACCCTTCCTTTAGCATGAGATGTGATATCCAAATCCTTCCCATTCCCATCCTGAGACCCTTCCTATACCATGAGATATGATATTTCAATGCTTCTAATACCAAACCTGAGACCCGTCCTAAAACATGAGATGTGAGATCCAAATCCTTCCCCTTCCAGACCTGAGACCTTTCCTTTAGCATGAGATGTGATATCCAACTCCTTCCCCTTCCAAACCTGAGACCCTTCCTATAGCATGAGATGTTATAATTTAATGCTTCTAAAACCAAACCTGAGAACCATCCTATATGTGAAATCCAAATCCTTCCCTTTCCAAACCTGAGACCCTTCCGATAGCATGCGATGTGATATCTCAATGCTTCTAAAACCAAACATGAGAACCATCCTATAACATGAGATGTGAAATCCAAATCCTTCCCTTTCCAAACCTGAGACCCTTCCTATAGCTTGAGATGAAATATCAAACTCTTTCCCATTCCAATCCTGAGATAGCTTGGGATGTGAGATCCAAATCCTTCCCCTTCCAAACCTGAGACCCTTCCTATAGCTTGATATGTGATATCAAACTCCTTCCCATTACAATCCTGAGATAGCGTGTGATGTGGTATCCAACTCCATCCCATTCCAATCCTGAGACCCTTCCGATAGCATGAGATGTGATAGCTCAATGCTTCTAATATCAAAACTGAGACCCTCCCTATAGTATGAGATGTGAAATCTAAGTCCTTCCCATTCCTATCCTGAGACCCTTCCGATAGCAGAGATGTGATATCTCAATGCTTATACCAAACCTGATGACCCTTCCTTTAGCATGAGATGTGATATCTCAATGCTTCTATCAAACCTGATACCCTTCCTTTAGCATGAGATGTGATATTCAACTCCTTCCCATTCCAATCCTGAGACCCTTCCTATAACATGAGACGTGATATCCAACTCCTTCCCATTCCAATCCTGAGACTCCTCCTATAGCATGAGATGTAATATCTCAATGCTTCTAATACCAGACCTGGGACCCGTCCTATAACATGAGATATGATATCCAAATCCTTCCCCTTCCAAACCTGAGACCTTTCCTTTAGCATATGTGATATCCAACTACTTCCCATTCCAATCCTGAGACCCTTCCGATAGCATGAGATGTGATATCTCAATGCTTCTAATATCAAACCTGAGAACCCCCCTATAGCATGAGATGTGATATCCAACTCCTTCCAATTCCAATACTGAGACCCTTCCAATAGCATATGTGATATCTCAATGCTTCTAATATCAAAACGGAGACCCTCCCTATAGCATGAGATGTGATATCCAACTCCTTCCCATTCCAATCGAGACCCTTCCTATAACATGAGATGTGATATCTCTATGCTTCTAATACCAAACCTGAGGCCCTTCCCGTAGTATATGTGAAATCCAACTCCTTGCCATTCCAAACTTGTGACCCTTCCTGTAGCATGAAATGTGATTTCCCACACCTTCCAATGCCATACCCGAGACCATTCCCACAGCCTGAGATTTGAAATCTCATTTCTTCCAATACCAAACCCGAGACCCTTCCGATAGGATGAGATTTACTATCTCACTCCTTAAAATACCAAACTCGAGTCCCTTCCTAAAGGATGTGATTTGATATCTCAGTGCTTCTAATACCAAACCTGAGACCCTCCCTATAACAAGAGATATCATATCCAACTCCTTCCCATTCCAATCCTGAGACGCTTCCTATAGCATGACATGTGATATCGAACTTCCCATTCAAATCCTGAGACTCAGACCTCCCCGTCTAACCTTCTCACCACTCCTAGCTCCCGGATTGATAATGCACTCCTGCTGTCTCTTCTCTCCCTTCTTCTGCTTCCTTTCCTCTCTCCTTCCTCATGTGGCCTAGGTCAGGCTCCTTCTACACCTCCGCAAGGATTACTGATTTGTACCCCTCCCCACTCTCAACTCTCACTCAGTTTCAAACACTCATCTGACATCTGCCATTTCCTGGAAGAACCCGACCTTGATGTCCTTGGTCTAACCGAGACATGGATGACGGCCAGCGCTGTCTCGAGCTCTGACACTTTCCTCCCTGATGACAAGTTCCTCTCCATGCCCAGATCCAACCGTTCTTGAGGGGGGGTATCCTTGATTCCTGTAGTAAATTGCTTTCCTTTGCAGGCAGACTCCTCTCACGAATGCCTTGTCTGCATGCATTCTCTCTTTCCTGGCCATTCTCTCACCGTGGCTATTTGCCTACCCCCTTCCTCTCTCAGTGGATGGACTTCTCCATCCTAGCCTCCTACCACTCACCTCCGCCTACTTGGAGAATTCAAAATGAACCTGTATGCTTCCTGACCTGGACTTTTACGAGATCTGCAACTCTTCATGTCTCTGGCCCTACACACTGCAGGGAAAACTCAGGATTATCTGATCTCAGACCTCCCCCTATTTAACCCTCTCAACAATCCTCTCCCGTGGTGATCAAGTTCTCATCTCCAAAGAAGGCTAACTACCAGCTGTTCCTCCTCAGTGGAGTTCTCCCTTTCTGTCCCTGCTCCCTGCACCGTTGCGCGTTTCAAACACTCGCTTCCCTGCTCTCTGGTTTAGACGCTTTTCCTTCTCAGAGGCCTTCTTCCTTTCTGTGCTTGTTCTCTGTTTCGTTTCGCTTTGCAAGTACTCGCTTCCCAGCTCTCTGGTTTAGACGCGTGTTCCCTGCCTTCTCTCCTCTTCCCGCTGCCTTCAAATCAACAAATGAGCTTCAAAAGATACACGGTGCTCAGAATGCTTTATAACACCCATTATTCAAGATATAGCTGTAACCCGCTAGACGTATTGAAAAGTGCTAAAAACTAGCAAAAATAGCTAGAAAATGTTCTTTCCTCGTGTTTTGGTAAATGCGAATTCTGGTGGATTCCCATTTTGTACTCTGCATTTGTTCAGTCGAATCCTGATGTTTTTAACCACTCGTCACCCATACAAGGGGGGGATCAAAATCTACTGTTCACAGGCTGAATGTATACTGCTGAAATCGTCAATGCATTATCGGGTAAACCGACTGTTCTGGAAAGTGTATTTGCCATCTGTTATTCCAGTCAGCATGTTTTCATCGTCCCTTCTTGTTTCAAGGCTGCACTCCCGTGGTGATCACATTCTCCTCTCCAGAGCAGGCTAACTACCAGCTGCTCCTCCTCAGAGGCGTTCCACCTTTCTGTCCCTGCTCCCTGCACCGTTTCGCGTTGCATGTACTCGCTTCCCAGCTCTCTGGTTTAGATGCGTGTTCCCTGCCTTCTCTCCTCTTCCTACAGCCTTCCAATTTGCTCCACAAGATACAGTGTTCAGAATGCTTTATAACACCCATTATTCAACATATAGCTGTAACCCGCTAGACGTATTGAAACGTGCTAAAAACTAGCAAAAACAGCTAGAAAATGTACTTCCCTCGCGTTTTGGTAAATGCAGGGTACACGCGTCTAAACCAGAGAGCAGGGAAGCGAGCATTTCAGCAGTATAAATTCAGCCTGTGAACAACACATTTTGACCCTCCCTTGTATGGGAGAAGAGTGGTTCAAAAGAACAGGATTCGACTGAACAAACGCACGAACTGAGTACAAAATGGGAATCCACCAGAATTCGCATTTACCAAAACGCGAGGAAAGTACATTTTCTAGCTGTTTCTGCTAGTTTTTAGCACGTTTCAATACGTCTAGCGGGTTACGGCTATATGTTGAATAATGGGTGTTATAAAGCATTCTGAACACTGTATCTTGTGGAGCTCATTGGAAGGCTGTAGGAAGAGGAGAGAAGGCAGGGAACACGCATCTAAACCAGAGAGCTGGGAAGCGAGTACATGCAACGCGAAACGGTGCAGGGAGCAGGGACAGAAAGGATGAACGCCTATGAGGAGGAGCAGCTGGTAGTCAGCCTGCTCTGGAGAGGAGAATGTGATCACCAGGGGAGTGCAGCCTGTAAAGTAGAAGGGACGATGAACACAGGACGACTGCATTAACAGATGGCAAATACACGTTCCAAAACAGTCAGGAAAGCTGATAATGCCTTGAAGATTTCAGCCGTATACATTCAGCCTGTGAACAGCAGTAGATGTTGACCCCCCCCCCCCTTGTATGGGAGAACAGTGGTTAAAAACGTCAGGATTCGACAACAAACGCACGGACACAGTACATACATGGGAACCCATCAGAATTAGCATTTACAAAAACGCGAGGAAAGTACATTTTCTAGCTGTTTTTGCTAGTTTACAGCACGTTTCAATACGTCTAGCGGGTTACGGCTATATGTTGAATAATGGGTGTTATAGAGCATTCTGAGCACTGTGTATCTTTTGGAGCTCATTTGTTGATTTGAAGGCAGCGGGAAGAGGAGTGAAGGTAGGGAACACGCGTCTAAACCAGAGAGCTGGGAAGCGAGTACTTGCAACGCGAAAGGGCAGAAAGGAAGAAGGCCTCTGAGAAGGAAAAGCGTCTAAACCAGAGAGCGGGGAAGCGAGTGTTTGCAACGCGAAACGGTGCAGGGAGCAGGGACAGAAAGGGAGAACTCCTCTGAGGAGGAACAGCTGGCAGTTAGCCTTCTTTGGAGATGAGAACTTGATCACGGGAGAGGATTGTTGAGAGGGTTACATAGGGGGAGGTCTGAGATCAGAAAATCCTGAGTATTCCCTGCAGTGTGTAGGGCCAGCGACATGAAGAGTTGCAGATCTCGTAAAAGTCCAGGTCAGGAAACATACAGGTTCATGTTGAATTCTCCAAGTAGGCGGAGTTGAGTGGTAGGAGGCTAGGATGGAGAAGTCCATCCACTGGGAGAGGAAGGGGGTAGGCAAATAGTCACGGTGAGAGAATGACCAGGAGAGAATGCATGCAGACAAGGCATTCGTGATAGGAGTCGGCCTGCAAAGGAAATCAATTTACTACAGGAATCAAGGATACTCCCACTCAAGAACTGTTGGATCTGGGCATGGAGAGGAACTTGTCATCAGGGAGGAAAGTGTCAAAGCTCGAGACAGCGCTGGCCGTCAACCATGTCTCGGTTAGACCAAGGACATCAAGGTCGGGTTCTTCCAGGAAATGGCAGATGTCAGATGAGTGTTTGAAACTGAGTGAGAGATGAGAGTGGGGAGGGGTACAAATCAGTAATCCCTGAGGAGGTGTAGAAGGAGCCTGACCTCGGGCAGATGAGGAAGGAGAGAGGAAAGGAAGCAGAAGGAGAGAAGAGACAGCAGGAGTGCATGATCAATCCGGGAGCTAGGAGGGGTGAGGTTAGACGGGGAGGTCTGAGTCTCAGGATTGGAATGGGAAGTTCGATATCACATGCATGCTATAGGAAGAGTCTCAGGATTGGAATGGGAAGGAGTTGGATACGACATCTCTTGTTATAGGGAGGGTCTCAGGTTTGGTATTAGAAGCACTGAGATATCAAATCACATCCTTTAGGAAGGGACTCGAGTTTGGTATTTTAAGGAGTGAGATAGTAAATCTCATCCTATCGGAAGGGTCTCGGGTTTGGTATTGGAAGAAATGAGATTTCAAATCTCAGGCTGTGGGAATGGTCTCGGGTTTGGTATTGGAAGGGTGAGAAATCACATTTCATGCTACAGGAAGGGTCACAAGTTTGGAATGGGAAGGAGTTGGATTTCACATATACTACGGGAAGAGCCTCAGGTTTGGTATTAGAAGCATAGAGATATCACATCTCATGTTATAGGAAGGGTCTCAGTTTTGATATTAGAAGCACTGAGATATCACATATGCTATTGGAAGGGTCTCAGTATTGGAATTGGAAGGAGTTGGATATCACATCGCATGTTATGGGACGGGTCTCAGGTTTGTTATTAGAATCATTGAGATATCACATCTCATGCTATAGGAAGGGTCTAAGGATTGGAATGGGAAGGACTTGGATATCACATCTCATGCTATAGGTAGGCTCTCAGGTTTGGAAAGGGAAGGAGTTGGATATCACATTTCATGTTAGAGGAAGGATCTCAGGTTTGGTATTAGAGGCATTGAGATATCACATCTCATGCTATAGGAAGGGTCTCAAGTTGGAATGGGAAGGAGTTGGATATCACATCTCATGTTATAGGAAGGGTCTCAGGATTGGAATGGGAAGGACTTGGATATCACATCTCATGCTATAGGAAGGCTCTCAGGTTTGGAAGGGGAAAGAGTTGGATATCACATTTCATGTTAGAGGTAGGATCTCAGGTTTGGTATTAGAGGCATTGAGATATCAAATCTCATGCTATCAGAAGGGTCTCAGGATTGGAATGGGAAGGAGTTGGATATCACATCTCATGCTAAAGGGAGGGTCTCAGGTTTGGAAGGGGAAGGATTTGGATATCACATCTCATGTTATAGGAAGGATCTCAGGTTTGGTATTAGAAGCATTGAGATATCACATCGCATGTTATCGGAAGGATCTCAGGTTTGGTATTAGAAGTATTGAGATATCACATCTCATGCTATAGGAAGGGTCTCAGGATTGGAATGGGAAGGAGTTGGATATCACATCTCATGCTAAAGGAAGGGTCTCAGGTTTGGTAGAAGCATTGAGATATCACATCTCATGCTATAGGAAGGGTCTCAGGATTGGAATGGGAAGGAGTTGTATGACATCTCATGCCATAGGAAGGGTCTCAGGTTTGGTATAAGCATTGAGATATCACATCACATGCTATAGGAAGGGTCTCAGGATTGGAATGGGAAGGACTTGGATATCACATCTCATGCTATCAGAAGGGTCTCAGGATTGGAATGGGAAGGAGTTGGATATCACATCTCATGCTAAAGGTAGTGTCTCAGGTTTGGAAGGGGAAGGATTTGGATATCACATCTCATGTTATAGGAAGGATCTCAGGTTTGGTATTAGAAGCATTGAGATATCACATCTCATGCTATCGGAAGTATCTCAGGTTTGGTATTAGAGGCATTGAGATATCACATCTCATGCTATCATAAGGGTCTCAGGATTGGAATGGGAAGGAGTTGGATATCACATCTCATGCTAAAGGGAGGGTCTCAGGTTTGGAAGGGGAAGGATTTGAATATCACATCACATGTTATAGGAAGGATCTCAGGTTTGGTATTAGAAGCATTGAGATATCACATCTCATGCTATCGGAATGGTCTCAGGATTGGAATGGGAAGGAGTTGGATATCACATCTCATGCTATAGGAAGGGTCTCAGGTTTGGAACGGGAAGGAGTTGGATATCACATCTCATGTTATAGAAAAGATCTCAGGTTTGGTATTAGAAGCATTGAGACATCACATCTCTGCAATCGAAAGTGTCTCAGGATTGGTATGGGAAGGAGTTGGATATCACATCTCATGTTATAGGAAAGATCTCAGGTTTGGTATTAGAAGCATTGAGACATCACATCTCATGCTATAGGAAGGGTCTCAGGATTGGAATGGGAAGGAGTTGTATATGACATCTCATGCCATAGGAAGGGTCTCAGGTTTGGTATAAGCATTGAGATATCACATCACATGCTATAGGAAGGGTCTCAGGATTGGAATGGGAAGGACTTGGATATCACATCTCATGCTATAGGCAGGGTCTCAGGTTTGGAAAGGGAGATGGAGTTGGATATCACATTTCATGTTAGAGGTAGGATCTCAGGTTTGGTATTAGAGGCATTGAGATATCACATCTCATGCTATCAGAAGGGTCTCAGGATTGGAATCGGAACGAGTTGGATATCACATCTCATGCTAAAGGGAGGGTCTCAGGTTAGGAAGGGGAAGGATTTGGATATCACATCTCATGTTATAGGAAGGATCTCAGGTTTGGTATTAGAAGCATTGAGATATCACATCTCATGCTATCGGAATGGTCTCAGGATTGGAATGGGAAGGAGTTGGATATCACATCTCATGCTATAGGAAGGGTCTCAGGTTTGGAACGGGAAGGAGTTGGATATCACATCTCATGTTATAGAAAAGATCTCAGGTTTGGTATTAGAAGCATTGAGACATCACATATCTGGAATCGGAAGTGTCTCAGGATTGGGATGGGAAGGAGTTGGATATCACATCTCATGTTATAGGAAAGATCTCAGGTTTGGTATTAGAAGCATTGAGACATCACATCTCATGCTATAGGAAGGGTCTCAGGATTGGAATGGGAAGGAGTTGTATATGACATCTCATGCCATAGGAAGGGTCTCAGGTTTGGTATAAGCATTGAGATATCACATCACATGCTATAGGAAGGGTCTCAGGATTGGAATGGGAAGGACTTGGATATCAGATCTCATGCTATAGGCAGGGTCTCAGGTTTGGAAAGGGAAGGAGTTGGATATCACATTTCATGTTAGAGGTAGGATCTCAGGTTTGGTATTAGAGGCATTGAGATATCACATCTCACGCTATCAGAAGGGTCTCAGGATTGGAATGGGAACGAGTTGGATATCACATCTCATGCTAAAGGGAGGGTCTCAGGTTAGGAAGGGGAAGGATTTGGATATCACATCTCATGTTATAGGAAGGATCTCAGGTTTGGTATTAGAAGCATTGAGATATCACATCTCATGCTATCGGAAGTATCTCAGGTTTGGTATTAGAGGCATTGAGATATCACATCTCATGCTATCATAAGGGTCTCAGGATTGGAATGGGAAGGAGTTGGATATCACATCTCATGCTAAAGGGAGGGTCTCAGGTTTGGAAGGGGAAGGATTTGAATATCACATCACATGTTATAGGAAGGATCTCAGGTTTGGTATTAGAAGCATTGATATATCACATCTCATGCTATTGGAAGGGTCTCAGGATTGGAATGGGAAGGAGTTGTATATCACATCTCATGCTATAGGAAGGGTCTCAGGTTTGGAACGGGAAGGAGTTGGATATCACATCTCATGTTATAGGAAGAGTCTCAGGTTTGGTATAAGCATTGAGATATCACATCTCTGCAATCGGAAGTGTCTCAGGATTGGGATGGGAAGGAGTTGGCTATCACATCTCATGCTATAGGAAGGGTCTCAGGTTTGGAATGGGAAGGAGTTGGATATCACATCTCATGTTATAGGAAGAGTCTCAGGTTTGGTATAAGCATTGAGATATCACATCTCTGCAATCAGAAGTGTCTCAGGATTGGAACAGGAAGGAGTTGGATATCCCATCTCATGTTATAGGACTGGTCTCAGGTTTGGTATTAGAAGCATTGAGATATCACATCGCATGCTGTAGGAAGGGTCTCAGGTTTGGAATGTAAGCATTGAGATATCACATCTCTGCTATCGGAAGGGTCTCAGGATTGGAATGGGAAGGAGTTGGATATTCCCATCTCATGTTATAGGAAGGGTCTCAGGTTTGGTATTAGAAGCATTGAGATATCACATCTCATGCTATAGGAAGGGTCTCAGGATTGGAATGGGAAGGACTTGGATATCACATCTCATGCTATAGGGAGGGTCTCAAGTTTGATATTAGAAGCATTGAGATATCACATCTCATGATATCGGAAGGGTCTCAGGATTGGAATGGGAAGGAGTTGGATATCACATCTCATGATAAAGGAAGGGTCTAAGGTTTGGGAGGGGAAGGATTTGGATATCACATCTCATGTTATAGGACGGGTCTCAGGTTTGGTATTAGAAGCATTGAGATATCAAGTCTCATGGTATAGGAAGGGTCTCAGAATTGGAATGGGAAGGAGTTGGATATCACATCTCAAGCTATAGGAAGGGTCTCAGGATTAGAATGGGAAGGAGTTTGATATCACATCTCATGCCATAGTATGGGTCTCAGGTTTGGTAGAAGCATTGGGATATCACATCTCATGCTATCAGAAGGGTATCTGGATTGGATTTGGAAGGATTTGGATATCCCATCTCATGCTATAGGAAGGGTCTCAGGTTGGAATGGGAAGGAGTTGGATATCACATCTCATGTTATAGGAAGGGTCTCAGGATTGGAATGGGAAGGACTTGGATATCACATCTCATGCTATAGGAAGGCTCTCAGGTTTGCAAGGGGAAAGAGTTGGATATCACATTTCATGTTAGAGGTAGGATCTCAGGTTTGGTATTAGAGGCATTGAGATATCACATCTCATGCTATCAGAAGAGTCTCAGGATTGGAATGGGAAGGAGTTGGATATCACATCTCATGCTAAAGGGAGGGTCTCAGGTTTGGAAGGGGAAGGATTTGGATTTCACATCTCATGTTATAGGAAGGATCTCAGGTTTGGTATTAGAAGTATTGAGATATCACATCTCATGCTATCGGAAGGATATCAGGTTTGGTATAGAAGCATTGAGATATCATATCTCATGCTATCAGAAGGGTCTCAGGATTGGAATGCGAAGGAGTTGGATATCACATCTCATGCTAAAGGGAGGGTCTCTGGTTTGGAAGGGGAAGGATTTTGATATCACATCTCATGTTATAGGATGGATTTCAGGTTTGGTATTAGAAGTATTGAGATATCACATCTCATGTTATCGGAAGGATCTCAGGTTTGGTATTAGAAGTATTGAGATATCACATCTCATGCTATAGGAAGGGTCTCAGGATTGGAATGGGAAGGAGTTGGATATCACATCTCATGCTAAAGGAAGGGTCTCAGGTTTGGTAGAAGCATTGAGAAATCACATCTCATGCTATAGGAAGGGTCTCAGGATTGGAATGGGAAGGACTTAGATATCACATATCATGCTATAGGGAGGGTCTCAGTTTTGATATTAGAAGCATTGAGATATCACATCTCATGCTATCGGAAGTGTCTCAGGATTGGAATGGGAAGGAGCTGGATATCACATCTCATGCTAAAGGAAGGGTCTCAGGTTTGGAACGGGAAGGAGTTGGTTATCACATCTCATGTTATAGGAAGGGTCTCAGGTTTGGTATAAACATTGAGATATCACATCTCTGCTATCGGAAGTGTCTCAGGATTGGAATGGGAAGGAGTTGGATATCCCATCTCATGTTATAAGACGGGTCTCAGGTTTTTTATTAGAATCATTGAGATATCATATTGCATGCTGTAGGAAGGGTCTAAGGATTGGAATGGGAAGGACTTGGATATCACATCTCATGCTATAGATAGGCTCTCAGGTTTGGAAAGTGAAGGAGTTGGATATCACATTTCATGTTAGAGGAAGGATCTCAGGTTTGGTATTAGAGGCATTGAGATATCACATCTCAGGCTATAGGAAGGGTCTCAGGATTGGAATGGGAAGGAGTTGGATATCACATCTCATGCTATAGGAAGGGTCTCAGGTTTGGTATTAGAAGCATTGAGACATCACATCTCATGCTATAGGAAGGGTCTCAGGATTGGAATGGGAAGGAGTTGGATATCACATCTCATGCTATAGGAAGGGTCTCAGGATTGGAATGGGAAGGAGTTGTATATGACATCTTATGCCGTAGGAAGGGTCTCAGGTTTGGTATAAACATTGAGATATCACATCTCTGCTATCGAAAGGGTCTCAGGATTGGAATGGGAAGGAGTTGGATATCCCATCTCATGTTATAGGAAGAGTCTCAGGTTTGGTATTAGAAGCATTGAGATATCACATCTCATGCTATAGGAAGTGTCTCAGGATTGGAATGGGAAGGAATTGGATATCACATCTCATGCTATAGGTAGGGTCTCAAGTTTGATATTAGAAGCATTGAGATATCACATCTCATGATATAGGAAGGGTCTGAGGATTGGAATGGGAAGGAGTTGGATATCACATCTCATGCTATGGGAAGGGTCTCAGGTTTGGTATAAGCAGTGAGATATCACATCTCATGCTATAGGAAGGGTCTCAGGATTGGAATGGGAAGGAGTTGGATATCACATCTCATGCTATAGGAAGGGTCTCAGATTTGGTATAAGCATTGAGATATCACATCTCATGCTATAGGAAGGGTCTCAGGATTGGAATGGGAAGGAGTTGTATATGAAATCTCAGGCCATAGGAAGGGTCTCAGGTTTGGTATAAGCATTGAGATATCACATCACATGCTATAGGAAGGGTCTCAGGATTGGAATGGGAAGGACTTGGATACCACATCTCATGCTATAGGCAGGGTCTCAGGTTTGGAAAGGGAAGGAGATGGATATCACATTTCATGTTAGAGGTAGGATCTCAGGTTTGGTATTAGAGGCATTGAAATATCACATCTCATGCTATCAGAAGGGTCTCAGGATTGGAATGGGAAGGAGTTGGATATCACATCTCATGCTAAAGGGAGGGTCTCAGGTTTGGAAGGGGAATGATTTGGATATCACATCTCATGTTATAGGAAGGATCTCAGGTTTGCTACTAGAAGCATTGAGATATCACATCTCATGCTATCAGAAGTATCTCAGGTTTGGTATTAGAGGCATTGAGATATCAAATCTCATGCTATCATAAGGGTCTCAGGATTGGAATGGGAAGGAGTTGGATATCACATCTCATGTTATAGGAAGGATCTCAGGGTTGGTATTAGAAGCATTGAGACATCACATCTCATGCTATAGGAAGGGTCTCAGGATTGAAATGGGAAGGAGTTGGATATCACATCTCATGCTATAGGAAGGGTCTCAGATTTGATATAAGCATTGAGATATCACATCTCATGCTATACGAAGGGTCTCAGGATTGGACTGGGAAGGAGTTGTATATGACAAATCAGGCCATAGGAAAGGTCTCAGGTTTGGTATAAGCATTGAGATATCACATCTCTGCTATCGGAAGGGTCTCAGGACTGGAATGGGAAGGAGTTGGATATCCCATCTCATGTTATAGGAAGGGTCTCAGGTTTGGTATTAGAAGCATTGAGATATCACATCTCATGCTATAGGGAGGGTCTCAAGTTTGATATTAGAAGCATTGAGATAACAAATCTCATGATATCGGAAGGGTCTCAGGATTGGAATGGGAAGGAATTGGATATCACATCTCATGATAAAGGAAGGGTCTAAGGTTTGGAAGGGGAAGGATTTGGATATCACATCTCATGTTATAGGACGGGTCTCAGGTTTGGTATTAGAAGCATTGAGATATCAAGTCTCATGGTATAGGAAGGGTCTCAGAATTGGAATGGGAAGGAGTTGGATATCACATCTCATGCCATAGTATGGGTCTCAGGTTTGGTAGAAGCATTGGGATATCACATCTCATGCTATCGGAAGGGTATCAGTATTGGATTTGGAAGGAGTTGGATATCCCATCTCATGCTATAGGAAGGGTCTCAGGTTGGAATGGGAAGGAGTTGGATATCACATTTCATGTTATAGGAAGGGTCTCAGGATTGGATGGGAAGGACTTGGATATCATATCTCATGCTATAGGAAGGCTCTCAGGTTTGGAATGGGAAGGAGTTGGATATCACATCTCAAGCTATAGGAAGGGTCTCAGGTTTGATATAAGCATTGAGATATCACATCTCATGCTATAGGAAGGGTCTCAGCATTGGAATGGGAAGGAGTTGGATATCACATCTCATGTTATAGGAAAGATCTCAGGTTTGGTATTAGAAGCATTGAGACATCACATCTCATGTTATAGGAAGGGTCTCAGGATTGGAATGGGAAGAAGTTGGATATCACATCTCATGCTATAGGAAGGGTCTCAGGTTTGGAAGGGGAAGGAGTTGGATATCCAATCTCATGTTATAGGACTGGTCTCGGGTTTGGTATTAGAAGCATTGAGACATCACATCTCATGTTATAGGAAGGTTCTCAGGTTTGGAATGGGGAGGAATTGGATATCACATCTCATGTCATAGGAAGGATCTCAGGTTTGGTATTAGAAGCATTGAGATATCACATCTCATGCTATAGGAAGGGTCTCAGGATTGGAATGGGAAGGAGTTGGATATCACATCTCATGTTATAGGAAAGATCTCAGGTTTGGTATTAGAAGCATTGAGACATCACATCTCATGTTATAGGAAGGTTCTCAGGTTTGGAATGGGGAGGAATTGGATATCACATCTCATGTCATAGGAAGGATCTCAGGTTTGGTATTAGAAGCATTGAGATATCACATCTCATGCTATAGGAATGGTCTCAGGATTGGAATGGGAAGGAGTTGGATATTACATTCTTGCTATAGGAAGGGTCTCATGTTTGGAATGGGAAGGAGTTGGATATCACATATGCTATAGGAAGGGTCTCAGGTTTGGACCGGGAAGGAGTTGATATCACATCTCATGTTATAGGAAGGGTCTCAGGTTTGGTATAAGCATTGAGATATCACATCTCTGCTATCGGAAGTGTCTCAGGATTGGAATGGGAAGGAGTTAGATATCCCATCTCATGTTATGGGACGGGTCTCAGGTTTGTTATTAGAATCATTGAGATATCATATTGCATGCTGTAGGAAGGGTCTAAGGATTGGAATGGGAAGGACTTGGATATCACATCTCATGCTATAGGTAGGCTCTCAGGTTTGGAAAGGGAAGGAGTTGGATATCACATTTCATGTTAGAGGAAGGATCTCAGGTTTGGTATTAGAGGCATTGAGATATCACATCTCATGCTATAGGAAGGGTCTCAGGATTGGAATGGGAAGGAGTTGGATATCACATCCCCTGCTATAGGAAAGGTCTCAGGTTTGGTATAAGCATCGAGATATCACATCTCATGCTATAGGAAGGGTCTCGGGATTGGAATGGGAAGGAGTTGGATATCACATCTCATGTTATAGGAAGGATCTCAGGTTTGGTATTAGAAGCATTGAGACATCACATCTCATGCTATAGGAAGGGTCTCAGGATTGGAATGGGAAGGAGTTGGATATCACATCTCATGCTATAGGAAGGGTCTCAGGTTTGGTATAAGCAATGAGATATCACATCTCATGCTATAGGAAGGGTCTCAAGGATTGGAATGGGAAGGAGTTGTATATGACATCTCATGCCATAGGAAGGGTCTTAGGTTTGGTATAAGCATTGAGATATCACTTCTCTGCTATCGGAAGCGTCTCAGGATTGGAATGGGAAGGAGTTGGATATCCCATCTAATGGTATAGGAAGAGTCTCAGGTTTGGTATTAGAAGCATTGAGATATCACATCTCATGCTATAGGAAGTGTCTCAGGATTGGAATGGGAAGGACTTGGGTATCACATCTCATGCTATAGGGAGGGTCTCAAGTTTGATATTAGAAGCATTGAGATATCACATCTCATGCTATAGGAAGGGTCTCAGGATTGGAATGGGAAGGAGTTGGATATCACATCTCATGCTATAGGAAGGGTCTCAGGTTTGGTATAAGCAGTGAGATATCACATCTCATGCATTAGGAAGTGTCTCAGGATTGGAATGGGAAGGAGTTGGATATCACATCTCATGTTATAGGAAGGATCTCAGGTTTGGTATTAGAAGCATTGAGATATCCCATCTCATGATATAGGAAGGGTCCCAGGTTGGAATGGGAAGGAGTAGGATATCACATTTTATGTTATAGGAAGGTTCTCAGGATTGGAATGGGAAGGACTTGGATATCATATCTCATGCTATATGAAGGCTCTCAGGTTTGGAAGGGGAAGGAGTTGGATATCACATTTCATGTTAGAGGAAGGATCTCAGGTTTGGTATTAGAGGCCTTGAGATATCACATCTCATGCTATAGGAAGGGTCTCAGGATTGGAATGGGAAGGAGTTGGATATCACATCTCAAGCTATAGGAACGGTCTCAGGTTTGGTATAAGCATTGTGATATCACATCTCATGCTATAGGAAGGGTCTCAGGATTGGAATGGGAAGGACTTGGATATCACATCTCATGCTATAGGCAGGGTCTCAGGTTTGGAAAGGGAAGGAGATGGATATCACATCTCATGCTATAGGTAGGGTCTCAAGTTTGATATTAGAAGCATTGAGATATCACATCTCATGCTATAGGAAGGGTCTGAGGATTGGAATGGGAAGGAGTTGGATATCACATCTCATGCTATGGGAAGGGTCTCAGGTTTGGTATAAGCAGTGAGATATCACATCTCATGCTATAGGAAGGGTCTCAGGATTGGAATGGGAATGAGTTGGATATCTCATCTCATGCTATAGGAAGGGTCTCAGATTTGGTATAAGCATTGAGATATCACATCTCATGCTATAGGAAGGGTCTCAGGATTGGAATGGGAAGGAGTTGTATATGACATCTCAGGCCTTAGGAAGGGTCTCAGGTTTGGTATAAGCATTGAGATATCACATCACATGCTATAGGAAGGGTCTCAGGATTGGAATGGGAAGGACTTGGATATCACATCTCATGCTATAGGCAGGGTCTCAGGTTTGGAAAGGGAAGGAGATGGATATCACATTTCATGTTAGAGGTAGGATCTCAGGTTTGGTATTAGAGTCATTGAAATATCACATCTCATGCTATCAGAAGGGTCTCAGGATTGGAATGGGAAGGAGTTGGATATCACATCTCATGCTAAAGGGAGGGCCTCAGGTTTGGAAGTGGAAGGATTTGGAAATCACATCTCATGTTATAGGAAGGATCTCAGGTTTGGTACTAGAAGCATTGAGATATCACATCTCATGCTATCAGAAGTATCTCAGGTTTGGTATTAGAGGCATTGAGATATCACATCTCATGCTATCATAAGGGTCTCAGGATTGGAATGGGAAGGAGTTGGATATCACATCTCATGTTATAGGACGGGTCTCAGGTTTGGTATTAGAAGCATTGAGATATCAAGTCTCATGCTATAGGAAGGGTCTCAGGATTGGAATGGGAAGGAGTTGGATATCACATCTCATGCTATAGGAAGGGTCTCAGATTTGGTATAAGCATTGAGATATCACATCTCATGCTATAGGAAGGGTCTCAGGATTGGAATGGGAAGGAGTTGTATATGACAAATCAGGCCATAGGAAGGGTCTCAGGTTTGGTATAAGCATTGAGATATCACATCTCTGCTATCGGAAGGGTCTCAGGATTGGAATGGGAAGGAGTTGGATATCCCATCTCATGTTATAGGACGGGTCTCAGGTTTGTTATTAGAATCATTGAGATATATTGCATGCTGTAGGAAGGGTCTAAGGATTGGAATGGGAAGGACTTGGATATCACATCTCATGCTATAGGTAGGCTCTCAGGTTTGGAAAGGGAAGGAGTTGGATATCACATTTCATGTTAGAGGAAGGATCTCAGGTTTGGTATTAGAGGCATTGAGATATCACATCTCATGCTATAGGAAGGGTCTCAGGATTGGAATGGGAAGGAGTTGGATATCACATCTCATGCTATATGAAAGGTCTCAGGTTTGGTATAAGCATCGAGATATCACATCTCATGCTATAGGAAGGGTCTCGGGATTGGAATGGGAAGGAGTTGGATATCACATCTCATGTTATAGGAAAGATCTCAGGTTTGGTATTAGAAGCATTGAGACATCACATCTCATGTTATAGGAAGGGTCTCAGGATTGGAATGGGAAGAAGTTGGATATCACATCATGCTATAGGAAGGGTCTCAGGTTTGGAAGGGGAAGGAGTTGGATATCCAATCTCATGTTATAGGACTGGTCTCGGGTTTGGTATTAGAAGCATTGAGATATCACATTGCATGCTGTAGGAAGGTTCTCAAGTTTGGAATGGGTAGGAATTGGATATCACATCTCATGTCATAGTAAGGATCTCAGGTTTGGTATTAGAAGCATTGAGATATCACATCTCATGCTATAGGAATGGTCTCAGGATTGGAATGGGAAGGAGTTGGATATTACATTCTTGCTATAGGAAGGGTCTCATGTTTGGAATGGGAAGGAGTTGGATATCACATATGCTATAGGAAGGGTCTAAGGTTTGGACCGGGAAGGAGTTGGATATCACATCTCATGTTATAGGAAGGGTCTCAGGTTTGGTATAAGCATTGAGATATCACATCTCTGCTATCGGAAGTGTCTCAGGATTGGAATGGGAAGGAGTTGGATATCCCATCTCATGTTATAGGACGGGTCTCAGGTTTGTTATTAGAATCATTGAGATATCATATTGCATGCTGTAGGAAGGGTCTAAGGATTGGAATGGGAAGGACTTGGATATCACATCTCATGCTATAGGTAGGCTCTCAGGTTTGGAAAGGGAAGGAGTTGGATATCACATTTCATGTTAGAGGAAGGATCTCAGGTTTGGTATTAGAGGCATTGAGATATCACATCTCATGCTATAGGAAGGGTCTCAGGATTGGAATGGGAAGGAGTTGGATATCACATCTCATGCTATAGGAAAGGTCTCAGGTTTGGTATAAGCATCGAGATATCACATCTCATGCTATAGGAAGGGTCTCGGGATTGGAATGGGAAGGAATTGGATATCACATCTCATGTTATAGGAAGGATCTCAGGTTTGGTATTAGAAGCATTGAGACATCACATCTCATGCTATAGGAAGGGTCTCAGGATTGGAATGGGAAGGAGTTGGATATCACATCTCATGCTATAGGAAGGGTCTCAAGTTTGGTATAAGCATTGAGATATCACATCTCATGCTATAGGAAGGGTCTCAAGGATTGGAATGGGAAGGAGTTGTATATGACATATCATGCCATAGGAAGGGTCTTAGGTTTGGTATAAGCATTGAGATATCACATCTCTGCTATCGGAAGGGTCTCAGGATTGGAATGGGAAGGAGTTGGATATCCCATCTCATTTTATAGGAAGAGTCTCAGGTTTGGTATTAGAAGCATTGAGATATCACATCTCATGCTATAGGAAGTGTCTCAGGATTGGAATGGGAAGGACTTGGGTATCACATCTCATGCTATAGGGAGGGTCTCAAGTTTGATATTAGAAGCATTGATATATCACATCTCATGCTATAGGAAGGGTCTCAGGATTGGAATGGGAAGGAGTTGGATATCACATCTCATGCTATAGGAAGTGTCTCAGGTTTGGTATAAGCAGTGAGATATCACATCTCATGCTATAGGAAGTGTCTCAGGATTGGAATGGGAAGGAGTTGGATATCACATCTCATGTTATAGGAAGGATCTCAGGTTTGGTATAAGCATTGAGATATCACATCTCTGCTATCGGAAGGGTCTCAGGATTGGAATGGGAAGGAGTTGGATATTCCCATCTCATGTTATAATAAGGGTCTCAGGTTTGGTATTAGAAGCATTGAGATATCCCATCTCATGATATAGGAAGGGTCCCAGGTTGGAATGGGAAGGAGTAGGATATCACATTTTATGTTATAGGAAGGTTCTCAGGATTGGAATGGGAAGGACTTGGATATCATATCTCATGCTATAGGAAGGCTCTCAGGTTTGGAAGGGGAAGGAGTTGGATATCACATTTCATGTTAGAGGAAGGATCTCAGGTTTGGTATTAGAGGCCTTGAGATATCACATCTCATGCTATAGGAAGGGTCTCAGGATTGGAATGGGAAGGAGTTGGATATCACATCTCAAGCTATAGGAACGGTCTCAGGTTTGGTATAAGCATTGTGATATCACATCTCATGCTATAGGAAGGGTCTCAGGATTGGAATGGGAAGGACTTGGATATCACATCTCATGCTATAGGCAGGGTCTCAGGTTTGGAAAGGGAAGGAGATGGATATCACATCTCATGCTATAGGTAGGGTCTCAAGTTTGATATTAGAAGCATTGAGATATCACATCTCATGCTATAGGAAGGGTCTGAGGATTGGAATGGGAAGGAGTTGGATATCACATCTCATGCTATGGGAAGGGTCTCGGGTTTGGTATAAGCAGTGAGATATCACATCTCATGCTATAGGAAGGGTCTCAGGATTGGAATGGGAAGGAGTTGGATATCACATCTCATGCTATAGGAAGGGTCTCAGATTTGGTATAAGCATTGAGATATCACATCTCATGCTATAGGAAGGGTCTCAGGATTGGAATGGGAAGGAGTTGTATATGACATCTCAGGCCATAGGAAGGGTCTCAGGTTTGGTATAAGCATTGAGATATCACATCACATGCTATAGGAAGGGTCTCAGGATTGGAATGGGAAGGACTTGGATATCACATCTCATGCTATAGGCAGGGTCTCAGGTTTGGAAAGGGAAGGAGATGGATATCACATTTCATGTTAGAGGTAGGATCTCAGGTTTGGTATTAGAGTCACTGAAATATCACATCTCATGCTATCAGAAGGGTCTCAGGATTGGAATGGGAAGGAGTTGGATATCACATCTCATGCTAAAGGGAGGGTCTCAGGTTTGGAAGTGGAAGGATTTGGAAATCACATCTCATGTTATAGGAAGCTTCTCAGGTTTGGTACTAGAAGCATTGAGATATCACATCTCATGCTATCAGAAGTATCTCAGGTTTGGTATTAGAGGCATTGAGATATCACATCTCATGCTATCATAAGGGTCTCAGGATTGGAATGGGAAGGAGTTGGATATCACATCTCATGTTATAGGAAGGATCTCAGGTTTGGTATTAGAAGCATTGAGACATCACATCTCATGCTATAGGAAGGGTCTCAGGATTGGAATGGGAAGGAGTTGGATATCACATCTCATGCTATAGGAAGGGTCTCAGATTTGGTATAAGCATTGAGATATCACATCTCATGCTATAGGAAGGGTCTCAGGATTGGAATGGGAAGGAGTTGTATATGACAAATCAGGCCATAGGAAGGGTCTCAGGTTTGGTATAAGCATTGAGATATCACATCTCTGCTATCGGAAGGGTCTCAGGATTGGAATGGGAAGGAGTTGGATATCCCATCTCATGTTATAGGAAGGATCTCAGGTTTGGTATTAGAAGCATTGAGATATCACATCTCATGGTATAGGAAGGGTCTCAGAATTGGAATGGGAAGGAGTTGGATATCATATCTCAAGCTATAGGTAGGGTCTCAGGATTGGAATGGGAAGGAGTTTGATATCACATCTCATGCCATAGTATGGGTCTCAGGTTTGGTAGAAGCATTGGGATATAACATCTCATGCTATCGGAAGGGTATCAGTATTGGATTTGGAAGGAGTTGGATATCCCATCTCATGCTATAGGAAGGGTCTCAGGTTGGAATGGGAAGGAGTTGGATATCACATTTCATGTTATAGGAAGGGTCTCAGGATTGGATGGGAAGGACTTGGATATCATATCTCATGCTATAGGAAGGCTCTCAGGTTTGGAAGGGGAAGGAGTTGGATATCACATTTCATGTTAGAGGAAGGGTCTCAGGTTTGGTATTAGAGGCCTTGAGATATCACATCTCTTGCTATAGGAAGGGTCTCAGGATTGGAATGGGAAGGAGTTGGATATCACATCTCAAGCTATAGGAAGGGTCTCAGGTTTGGTATAAGCATTGAGATATCACATCTCATGCTATAGGAAGGATCTCAGGATTGGAATGGGAAGGAGTTGGATATCACATCTCATGTTATAGGAAAGATCTCAGGTTTGGTATTAGAAGCATTGAGACATCACATCTCATGCTATAGGAAGGGTCTCAGGATTGGAATGGGAAGGAGTTGGATATCACATCTCATGCTATAGGAAGGGTCTCAGGTTTGGTATAAGCATTGAGATATCACATCTCATGCTATAGGAAGGGTCTCAAGGATTGGAATGGGAAGGAGTTGTATATGACATCTCATGCCATAGGAAGGGTCTTAGGTTTGGTATAAGCATTGAGATATCACATCTCTGCTATCGGAAGGGTCTCAGGATTGGAATGGGAAGGAGTTGGATATCACATCTCATGCTATAGGAAGGGTCTCAGATTTGGTATAAGCATTGAGATATCACATCTCATGCTATAGGAAGGGTCTCAGGATTGGAATGGGAAGGAGTTGTATATGACAAATCAGGCCATAGGAAGGGTCTCAGGTTTGGTATAAGCATTGAGATATCACATCTCTGCTATCGGAAGGGTCTCAGGATTGGAATGGGAAGGAATTGGATATCCCATCTCATGTTATAGGAAGGATCTCAGGTTTGGTATTAGAAGCATTGAGATATCACACCTCATGCTATAGGAAGGGTCTCAGGATTGGAATGGGGAGGACTTGGATGTCACATCTCATGCTATAGGGAGGGTCTCAAGTTTGATATTAGAAGCATTGAGATAACAAATCTCATGATATCGGAAGGGTCTCAGGATTGGAATGGGAAGGAATTGGATATCACATCTCATGATAAAGGAAGGGTCTAAGGTTTGGAAGGGGAAGGATTTGGATATCACATCTCATGTTATAGGAGGGGTCTCAGGTTTGGTATTAGAAGCATTGAGATATCAAGTCTCATGGTATAGGAACGGTCTCAGAATTGGAATGGGAAGGAGTTGGATATCACATCTCAAGCTATAGGTAGGGTCTCAGGATTGGAATGGGAAGGAGTTTGATATCACATCTCATGCCATAGTATGGGTCTCAGGTTTGGTAGAAGCATTGGGATATCACATCTCATGCTATCGAAAGGGTATCAGTATTGGATTTGGAAGGAGTTGGATATCCCATCTCATGCTATAGGAAGGGTCTCAGGTTGGAATGGGAAGGAGTTGGATATCACATTTCATGTTATAGGAAGGGTCTCAGGATTGGATGGGAAGGACTTGGATATCATATCTCATGCTATAGGAAGGCTCTCAGGTTTGGAAGGGGAAGGAGTTGGATTTCACATATCATGTTAGAGGAAGGGTCTCAGGTTTGGTATTAGAGGCCTTGAGATATCACATCTCTTGCTATAGGAAGGGTCTCAGGATTGGAATGGGAAGGAGTTGGATATCACATCTCAAGCTATAGGAAGGGTCTCAGGTTTGATATAAGCATTGAGATATCGCATCTCATGCTATAGGAAGGATCTCAGGATTGGAATGGGAAGGAGTTGGATATCACATCTCATGTTATAGGAAAGATCTCAGGTTTGGTATTAGAAGCATTGAGACATCACATCTCATGCTATAGGAAGGGTCTCAGGATTGGAATGGGAAGGAGTTGGATATCACATCTCATGCTATAGGAAGGGTCTCAGGTTTGGTATAAGCATTGAGATATCACATCTCATGCTATAGGAAGGGTCTCAAGGATTGGAATGGGAAGGAGTTGTATATGACATCTCATGCCATAGGAAGGGTCTTAGGTTTGGTATAAGCATTGAGATATCACATCTCTGCTATCGGAAGGGTCTCAGGATTGGAATGGGAAGGAGTTGGATATCCCATCTCATGTTATAGGAAGAGTCTCAGGTTTGGTATTAGAAGCATTGAGATATCACATCTCATGCTATAGGAAGTGTCTCAGGATTGGAATGGGAAGGACTTGGGTATCACATCTCATGCTATAGGGAGGGTCTCAAGTTTGATATTAGAAGCATTGAGATATCACATCTCATGCTATAGGAAGGGTCTCAGGATTGGAATGGGAAGGAGTTGGATATCACATCTCATGCTATAGGAAGGGTCTCAGGTTTGGTATAAGCAGTGAGATATCACATCTCATGCTATAGGAAGTGTCTCAGGATTGGAATGGGAAGGAGTTGGATATCACATCTCATGTTAGAGGAAGGATCTCAGGTTTGGTATAAGCATTGAGATATCACATCTCTGCTATCGGAAGGGTCTCAGGATTGGAATGGGAAGGAGTTGGATATTCCCATCTCATGTTATAGGAAGGGTCTCAGGTTTGGTATTAGAAGCATTGAGATATCCCATCTCATGATATAGGAAGGGTCCCAGGTTGGAATGGGAAGGAGTAGGATATCACATTTTATGTTATAGGAAGGTTCTCAGGATTGGAATGGGAAGGACTTGGATATCATATCTCATGCTATAGGAAGGCTCTCAGGTTTGGAAGGGGAAGGAGTTGGATATCACATTTCATGTTAGAGGAAGGATCTCAGGTTTGGTATTAGATGCCTTGAGATATCACATCTCATGCTATAGGAAGGGTCTCAGGATTGGAATGGGAAGGAGTTGGATATCACATCTCAAGCTATAGGAACGGTCTCAGGTTTGGTATAAGCATTGTGATATCACATCTCATGCTATAGGAAGGGTCTCAGGATTGGAATGGGAAGGACTTGGATATCACATCTCATGCTATAGGCAGGGTCTCAGGTTTGGAAAGGGAAGGAGATGGATATCACATCTCATGCTATAGGTAGGGTCTCAAGTTTGATATTAGAAGCATTGAGATATCACATCTCATGCTATAGGAAGGGTCTGAGGATTGGAATGGGAAGGAGCTGGATATCACATCTCATGCTATGGGAAGGGTCTCAGGTTTGGTATAAGCAGTGAGATATCACATCTCATGCTATAGGAAGGGTCTCAGGATTGGAATGGGAAGGAGTTGGATATCACATCTCATGCTATAGGAAGGGTCTCAGATTTGGTATAAGCATTGAGATATCACATCTCATGCTTTAGGAAGGGTCTCAGGATTGGAATGGGAAGGAGTTGTATATGACATCTCAGGCCATAGGAAGGGTCTCAGGTTTGGTATAAGCATTGAGATATCACATCGCATGCTGTAGGAAGGGTCTCAGGATTGGAATGGGAAGGACTTGGATATCACATCTCATGCTATAGGCAGGGTCTTAGGTTTGGAAAGGGAAGGAGATGGATATCACATTTCATGTTAGAGGTATGATCTCAGGTTTGGTATTAGAGGCATTGAAATATCACATCTCATGCTATCAGAAGGGTCTCAGGATTGGAATGGGAAGGAGTTGGATATCACATCTCATGCTAAAGGGAGGGCCTCAGGTTTGGAAGTGGAAGGATTTGGAAATCACATCTCATGTTATAGGAAGGATCTCAGGTTTGGTACTAGAAGCATTGAGATATCACATCTCATGCTATCAGAAGTATCTCAGGTTTGGTATTAGAGGCATTGAGATATCACATCTCATGCTATCATAAGGGTCTGAGGATTGGAATGGGAAGGAGTTGGATATCACATCTCATGTTATAGGACAGGTCTCAGGTTTGGTATTAGAAGCATTGAGATATCAAGTCTCATGCTATAGGAAGGGTCTCAGGATTGGAATGGGAAGGAGTTGGATATCACATCTCATGCTATAGGAAGGGTCTCAGATTTGGTATAAGCATTGAGATATCATATCTCATGCTATAGGAAGGGTCTCAGGATTGGAATGGGAAGGAGTTGTATATGACAAATCAGGCCATAGGAAGGGTCTCAGGTTTGGTATAAGCATTGAGATATCACATCTCTGCTATCGGAAGGGTCTCAGGATTGGAATGGGAAGGAGTTGGATATCCCATCTCATGTTATAGGAAGGGTCTCAGGTTTGGTATTAGAAGCATTGAGATATCACATCTCATGCTATAGGAAGGGTCTCAGGATTGGAATGGGGAGGACTTGGATGTCACATCTCATGCTATAGGGAGGGTCTCAAGTTTGATATTAGAAGCATTGAGATAACAAATCTCATGATATCGGAAGGGTCTCAGGATTGGAATGGGAAGGAATTGGATATCACATCTCATGATAAAGGAAGGGTCTAAGGTTTGGAAGGGGAAGGATTTGGATATCACATCTCATGTTATAGGACGGGTCTCAGGTTTGGTATTAGAAGCATTGAGATATCAAGTCTCGTGGTATAGGAAGGGTCTCAGAATTGGAATGGGAAGGAGTTGGATATCACATCTCAAGCTATAGGTAGAGTCTCAGGATTGGAATGGGAAGGAGTTTGATATCACATCTCATGCCATAGTATGGGTCTCAGGTTTGGTAGAAGCATTGGGATATCACATCTCATGCTATCGGAAGGGTATCAGTATTGGATTTGGAAGGAGTTGGATATCCCATCTCATGCTATAGGAAGGGTCTCAGGTTGGAATGGGAAGGAGTTGGATATCACATTTCATGTTATAGGAAGGGTCTCAGGATTGGGTGGGAAGGACTTGGATATCATATCTCATGCTATAGGAAGGCTCTCAGGTTTGGAAGGGGAAGGAGTTGGATATCACATTTCATGTTAGAGGAAGGATCTCAGGTTTGGTATTAGAGGCCTTGAGATATCACATCTCATGCTATAGGAAGGGTCTCAGGATTGGAATGGGAAGGAGTTGGATATCACATCTCAAGCTATAGGAAGGGTCTCAGGTTTGGTATAAGCATTGAGATATCACATCTCATGCTATAGGAAGGGTCTCAGGATTGGAATGGGAAGGAGTTGGATATCACATCTCATGTTATAGGAAAGATCTCAGGTTTGGTATTAGAAGCATTGAGACATCACATCTCATGTTATAGGAAGGGTCTCAGGATTGGAATGGGAAGAAGTTGGATATCACATCTCATGCTATAGGAAGGGTCTCAGGTTTGGAAGGGGAAGGAGTTGGATATCCAATCACATGTTATAGGACTGGTCTCGGGTTTGGTATTAGAAGCATTGAGATATCACATCGCATGCTATAGGAAGGTTCTCAGGTTTGGAATGGGGAGGAATTGGATATCACATCTCATGTCATAGGAAGGATCTCAGGTTTGGTATTAGAAGCATTGAGATATCACATCTCATGCTATAGGAATGGTCTCAGGATTGGAATGGGAAGGAGTTGGATATTACATTCTTGCTATAGGAAGGGTCTCATGTTTGGAATGGGAAGGAGTTGGATATCACATATGCTATAGGAAGGGTCTCAGGTTTGGACCGGGAAGGAGTTGGATATCACATCTCATGTTATAGGAAGGGTCTCAGGTTTGGTATAAGCATTGAGATATCACATCTCTGCTATCGGAAGTGTCTCAGGATTGGAATGGGAAGGAGTTGGATATCCCATCTCATGTTATAGGACGGGTCTCAGGTTTGTTATTAGAATCATTGAGATATATTGCATGCTGTAGGAAGGGTCTAAGGATTGGAATGGGAAGGACTTGGATATCACATCTCATGCTATAGGTAGGCTCTCAGATTTGGAAAGGGAAGGAGTTGGATATCACATTTCATGTTAGAGGAAGGATCTCAGGTTTGGTATTAGAGGCATTGAGATATCACATCTCATGCTATAGGAAGGGTCTCAGGATTGGAATGGGAAGGAGTTGGATATCACATCTCATGCTATATGAAAGGTCTCAGGTTTGGTATAAGCATCGAGATATCACATCTCATGCTATAGGAAGGGTCTCGGGATTGGAATGGGAAGGAGTTGGATATCACATCTCATGTTATAGGAAAGATCTCAGGTTTGGTATTAGAAGCATTGAGACATCACATCTCATGTTATAGGAAGGGTCTCTGGATTGGAATGGGAAGAAGTTGGATATCACATCTCATGCTATAGGAAGGGTCTCAGGTTTGGAAGGGGAAGGAGTTGGATATCCAATCTCGTGTTATAGGACTGGTCTCGGGTTTGGTATTAGAAGCATTGAGATATCACATTGCATGCTGTAGGAAGGTTCTCAGGTTTGGAATGGGTAGGAATTGGATATCACATCTCATGTCATAGGAAGGATCTCAGGTTTGGTATTAGAAGCATTGAGATATCACATCTCATGCTATAGGAATGGTCTCAGGATTGGAATGGGAAGGAGTTGGATATTACATTCTTGCTATAGGAAGGGTCTCATGTTTGGAATGGGAAGGAGTTGGATATCACATATGCTATAGGAAGGGTCTCAGGTTTGGACCGGGAAGGAGTTGGATATCACATCTCATGTTATAGGAAGGGTCTCAGGTTTGGTATAAGCATTGAGATATCACATCTCTGCTATCGGAAGTGTCTCAGGATTGGAATGGGAAGGAGTTGGATATCCCATCTCATGTTATAGGACGGGTCTCAGGTTTGTTATTAGAATCATTGAGATATCATATTGCATGCTGTAGGAAGGGTCTAAGGATTGGAATGGGAAGGACTTGGATATCACATCTCATGCTGTAGGTAGGCTCTCAGGTTTGGAAAGGGAAGGAGTTGGATATCACATTTCATGTTAGAGGAAGGATCTCAGGTTTGGTATTAGAGGCATTGAGATATCACATCTCATGCTATAAGAAGGGTCTCAGGATTGGAATGGGAAGGAGTTGGATATCACATCTCATGCTATAGGAAAGGTCTCAGGTTTGGTATAAGCATCGAGATATCACATCTCATGCTATAGGAAGGGTCTCGGGATTGGAATGGGAAGGAATTGGATATCACATCTCATGTTATAGGAAGGATCTCAGGTTTGGTATTAGAAGCATTGAGACATCACATCTCATGCTATAGGAAGGGTCTCAGGATTGGAATGGGAAGGAGTTGGATATCACATCTCATGCTATAGGAAGGGTCTCAGGTTTGGTATAAGCATTGAGATATCACATCTCATGCTATAGGAAGGGTCTCAAGGATTGGAATGGGAAGGAGTTGTATATGACATATCATGCCATAGGAAGGGTCTTAGGTTTGGTATAAGCATTGAGATATCACATCTCTGCTATCGGAAGGGTCTCAGGATTGGAATGGGAAGGAGTTGGATATCCCATCTCATGTTATAGGAAGAGACTCAGGTTTGGTATTAGAAGCATTGAGATATCACATCTCATGCTATAGGAAGTGTCTCAGGATTGGAATGGGAAGGACTTGGGTATCACATCTCATGCTATAGGGAGGGTCTCAAGTTTGATATTAGAATCATTGAGATATCACATCTCATGCTATAGGAAGGGTATCAGGATTGGAATGGGAAGGAGTTGGATATCACATCTCATGCTATAGGAAGTGTCTCAGGTTTGGTATAAGCAGTGAGATATCACATCTCATGCTATAGGAAGTGTCTCAGGATTGGAATGGGAAGGAGTTGGATATCACATCTCATGTTATAGGAAGGATCTCAGGTTTGGTATAAGCATTGAGATATCACATCTCTGCTATCGGAAGGGTCTCAGGATTGGAATGGGAAGGAGTTGGATATTCCCATCTCATGTTATAATAAGGGTCTCAGGTTTGGTATTAGAAGCATTGAGATATCCCATCTCATGATATAGGAAGGGTCCCAGGTTGGAATGGGAAGGAGTAGGATATCACATTTTATGTTATAGGAAGGTTCTCAGGATTGGAATGGGAAGGACTTGGATATCATATCTCATGCTATAGGAAGGCTCTCAGGTTTGGAAGGGGAAGGAGTTGGATATCACATTTCATGTTAGAGGAAGGATCTCAGGTTTGGTATTAGAGGCCTTGAGATATCACATCTCATGCTATAGGAAGGGTCTCAGGATTGGAATGGGAAGGAGTTGGATATCACATCTCAAGCTATAGGAACGGTCTCAGGTTTGGTATAAGCATTGTGATATCACATCTCATGCTATAGGAAGGGTCTCAGGATTGGAATGGGAAGGACTTGGATATCACATCTCATGCTATAGGCAGGGTCTCAGGTTTGGAAAGGGAAGGAGATGGATATCACATCTCATGCTATAGGTAGGGTCTCAAGTTTGATATTAGAAGCATTGAGATATCACATCTCATGCTATAGGAAGGGTCTGAGGATTGGATTGGGAAGGAGTTGGATATCACATCTCATGCTATGGGAAGGGTCTCAGGTTTGGTATAAGCAGTGAGATATCACATCTCATGCTATAGGAAGGGTCTCAGGATTGGAATGGGAAGGAGTTGGATATCACATCTCATGCTATAGGAAGGGTCTCAGATTTGGTATAAGCATTGAGATATCACATCTCATGCTATAGGAAGGGTCTCAGGATTGGAATGGGAAGGAGTTGTATATGACATCTAAGGCCATAGGAAGGGTCTCAGGTTTGGTATAAGCATTGAGATATCACATCACATGCTATAGGAAGGGTCTCAGGATTGGAATGGGAAGGACTTGGATATCACATCTCATGCTATAGGCAGGGTCTCAGGTTTGGAAAGGGAAGGAGATGGATATCACATTTCATGTTAGAGGTAGGATCTCAGGTTTGGTATTAGAGTCACTGAAATATCACATCTCATGCTATCAGAAGGGTCTCAGGATTGGAATGGGAAGGAGTTGGATATCACATCTCATGCTAAAGGGAGGGTCTCAGGTTTGGAAGTGGAAGGATTTGGAAATCACATCTCATGTTATAGGAAGGATCTCAGGTTTGGTACTAGAAGCATTGAGATATCACATCTCATGCTATCAGAAGTATCTCAGGTTTGGTATTAGAGGCATTGAGATATCACATCTCATGCTATCATAAGGGTCTCAGGATTGGAATGGGAAGGAGTTGGATATCACATCTCATGTTATAGGAAGGATCTCAGGTTTGGTATTAGAAGCATTGAGACATCACATCTCATGCTATAGGAAGGGTCTCAGGATTGGAATGGGAAGGAGTTGGATATCACATCTCATGCTATAGGAAGGGTCTCAGATTTGGTATAAGCATTGAGATATCACATCTCATGCTATAGGAAGGGTCTCAGGATTGGAATGGGAAGGAGTTGTATATGACAAATCAGGCCATAGGAAGGGTCTCAGGTTTGGTATAAGCATTGAGATATCACATCTCTGCTATCGGAAGGGTCTCAGGATTGGAATGGGAAGGAGTTGGATATCCCATCTCATGTTATAGGAAGGATCTCAGGTTTGGTATTAGAAGCATTGAGATATCACATCTCATGCTATAGGAAGGGTCTCAGGATTGGAATGGGGAGGACTTGGATGTCACATCTCATGCTATAGGGAGGGTCTCAAGTTTGATATTAGAAGCATTGAGATAACAAATCTCATGATATCGGAAGGGTCTCAGGATTGGAATGGGAAGGAATTGGATATCACATCTCATGATAAAGGAAGGGTCTAAGGTTTGGAAGGGGAAGGATTTGGATATCACATCTCATGTTATAGGACGGGTCTCAGGTTTGGTATTAGAAGCATTGAGATATCAAGTCTCATGGTATAGGAAGGGTCTCAGAATTGGAATGGGAAGGAGTTGGATATCACATCTCAAGCTATAGGTAGGGTCTCAGGATTGGAATGGGAAGGAGTTTGATATCACATCTCATGCCATAGTATGGGTCTCAGGTTTGGTAGAAGCATTGGGATATCACATCTCATGCTATCGGAAGGGTATCAGTATTGGATTTGGAAGGAGTTGGATATCCCATCTCATGCTATAGGAAGGGTCTCAGGTTGGAATGGGAATGAGTTGGATATCACATTTCATGTTATAGGAAGGGTCTCAGGATTGGATGGGAAGGACTTGGATATCATATCTCATGCTATAGGAAGGCTCTCAGGTTTGGAAGGGGAAGGAGTTGGATATCACATTTCATGTTAGAGGAAGGGTCTCAGGTTTGGTATTAGAGGCCTTGAGATATCACATCTCTTGCTATAGGAAGGGTCTCAGGATTGGAATGGGAAGGAGTTGGATATCACATCTCATGCTATAGGAAGGGTCTCAGGTTTGGTATAAGCATTGAGATATCACATCTCATGCTATAGGAAGGATCTCAGGATTGGAATGGGAAGGAGTTGGATATCACATCTCATGTTATAGGAAAGATCTCAGGTTTGGTATTAGAAGCATTGAGACATCACATCTCTGGCTATAGGAAGGGTCTCAGGATTGGAATGGGAAGGAGTTGGATATCACATCTCATGCTATAGGAAGGGTCTCAGGTTTGGTATAAGCATTGAGATATCACATCTCATGCTATAGGAAGGGTCTCAAGGATTGGAATGGGAAGGAGTTGTATATGACATCTCATGCCATAGGAAGGGTCTTAGGTTTGGTATAAGCATTGAGATATCACATCTCTGCTATCGGAAGGGTCTCAGGATTGGAATGGGAAGGAGTTGGATATCCCATCTCATGTTATAGGAAGAGTCTCAGGTTTGGTATTAGAAGCATTGAGATATCACATCTCATGCTATAGGAAGTGTCTCAGGATTGGAATGGGAAGGACTTGGGTATCACATCTCATGCTATAGGGAGGGTCTCAAGTTTGATATTAGAAGCATTGAGATATCACATCTCATGCTATAGGAAGGGTCTCAGGATTGGAATGGGAAGGAGTTGGATATCACATCTCATGCTATAGGAAGGGTCTCAGGTTTGGTATAAGCAGTGAGATATCACATCTCATGCTATAGGAAGTGTCTCAGGATTGGAATGGGAAGGAGTTGGATATCACATCTCATGTTATAGGAAGGATCTCAGGTTTGGTATAAGCATTGAGATATCACATCTCTGCTATCAGAAGGGTCTCAGGATTGGAATGGGAAGGAGTTGGATATTCCCATCTCATGTTATAGGAAGGGTCTCAGGTTTGGTATTAGAAGCATTGAGATATCCCATCTCATGATATAGGAAGGGTCCCAGGTTGGAATGGGAAGGAGTAGGATATCACATTTTATGTTATAGGAAGGTTCTCAGGATTGGAATGGGAAGGACTTGGATATCATATCTCATGCTATAGGAAGGCTCTCAGGTTTGGAAGGGGAAGGAGTTGGATATCACATTTCATGTTAGAGGAAGGATCTCAGGTTTGGTATTAGAGGCCTTGAGATATCACATCTCATGCTATAGGAAGGGTCTCAGGATTGGAATGGGAAGGAGTTGGATATCACATCTCAAGCTATAGGAACGGTCTCAGGTTTGGTATAATCATTGTGATATCACATCTCATGCTATAGGAAGGGTCTCAGGATTGGAATGGGAAGGAATGGATATCACATCTCATGCTATAGGCAGGGTCTCAGGTTTGGAAAGGGAAGGAGATGGATATCACATCTCATGCTATAGGTAGGGTCTCAAGTTTGATATTAGAAGCATTGAGATATCACATCTCATGCTATAGGAAGGGTCTGAGGATTGGAATGGGAAGGAGTTGGATATCACATCTCATGCTATGGGAAGGGTCTCAGGTTTGGTATAAGCAGTGAGATATCACATCTCATGCTATAGGAAGGGTCTCAGGATTGGAATGGGAAGGAGTTGGATATCACATCTCATGCTATAGGAAGGGTCTCAGATTTGGTATAAGCATTGAGATATCACATCTCATGCTATAGGAAGGGTCTCAGGATTGGAATGGGAAGGAGTTGTATATGACATCTCAGGCCATAGGAAGGGTCTCAGGTTTGGTATAAGCATTGAGATATCACATCACATGCTATAGGAAGGGTCTCAGGATTGGAATGGGAAGGACTTGGATATCATATCTCATGCTATAGGAAGGCTCTCAGGTTTGGAAGGGGAAGGAGTTGGATATCACATTTCATGTTAGAGGAAGGATCTCAGGTTTGGTATTAGAGGCCTTGAGATATCACATCTCATGCTATAGGAAGGGTCTCAGGATTGGAATGGGAAGGAGTTGGATATCACATCTCAAGCTATAGGAACGGTCTCAGGTTTGGTATAATCATTGTGATATCACATCTCATGCTATAGGAAGGGTCTCAGGATTGGAATGGGAAGGAATGGATATCACATCTCATGCTATAGGCAGGGTCTCAGGTTTGGAAAGGGAAGGAGATGGATATCACATCTCATGCTATAGGTAGGGTCTCAAGTTTGATATTAGAAACATTGAGATATCACATCTCATGCTATAGGAAGGGTCTGAGGATTGGAATGGGAAGGAGTTGGATATCACATCTCATGCTATGGGAAGGGTCTCAGGTTTGGTATAAGCAGTGAGATATCACATCTCATGCTATAGGAAGGGTCTCAGGATTGGAATGGGAAGGAGTTGGATATCACATCTCATGCTATAGGAAGGGTCTCAGATTTGGTATAAGCATTGAGATATCACATCTCATGCTATAGGAAGGGTCTCAGGATTGGAATGGGAAGGAGTTGTATATGACATCTCAGGCCATAGGAAGGGTCTCAGGTTTGGTATAAGCATTGAGATATCACATCACATGCTATAGGAAGGGTCTCAGGATTGGAATGGGAAGGACTTGGATATCACATCTCATGCTATAGGCAGGGTCTCAGGTTTGGAAAGGGAAGGAGATGGATATCACATTTCATGTTAGAGGTAGGATCTCAGGTTTGGTATTAGAGGCATTGAAATATCACATCTCATGCTATCAGAAGGGTCTCAGGATTGGAATGGGAAGGAGTTGGATATCACATCTCATGCTAAAGGGAGGGCCTCAGGTTTGGAAGTGGAAGGATTTGGAAATCACATCTCATGTTATAGGAAGGATCTCAGGTTTGGTACTAGAAGCATTGAGATATCACATCTCATGCTATCAGAAGTATCTCAGGTTTGGTATTAGAGGCATTGAGATATCACATCTCATGCTATCATAAGGGTCTCAGGATTGGAATGGGAAGGAGTTGGATATCACATCTCATGTTATAGGAAGGATCTCAGGTTTGGTATTAGAAGCATTGAGACATCACATCTCATGCTATAGGAAGGGTCTCAGGATTGGAATGGGAAGGAGTTGGATATCACATCTCATGCTATAGGAAGGGTCTCAGATTTGGTATAAGCATTGAGATATCACATCTCATGCTATGGGAAGGGTCTCAGGATTGGAATGGGAAGGAGTTGTATATGACAAATCAGGCCATAGGAAGGGTCTCAGGTTTGGTATAAGCATTGAGATATCACATCTCTGCTATCGGAAGGGTCTCAGGATTGGAATGGGAAGGAGTTGGATATCCCATCTCATGTTATAGGAAGGGTCTCAGGTTTGGTATTAGAAGCATTGAGATATCACATCTCATGCTATAGGAAGGGTCTCAGGATTGGAATGGGGAGGAGTTGTATATGACATCTCATGCCATAGGAAGGGTCTTAGGTTTGGTATAAGCATTGAGATATCACATCTCTGCTATCGGAAGGGTCTCAGGATTGGAATGGGAAGGAGTTGGATATCCCATCTCATGTTATAGGAAGAGTCTCAGGTTTGGTATTAGAAGCATTGAGATATCACATCTCATGCTATAGGAAGTGTCTCAGGATTGGAATGGGAAGGACTTGGGTATCACATCTCATGCTATAGGGAGGGTCTCAAGTTTGATATTAGAAGCATTGAGATATCACATCTCATGCTATAGGAAGGGTCTCAGGATTGGAATGGGAAGGAGTTGGATATCACATCTCATGCTATAGGAAGGGTCTCAGGTTTGGTATAAGCAGTGAGATATCACATCTCATGCTATAGGAAGTGTCTCAGGATTGGAATGGGAAGGAGTTGGATATCACATCTCATGTTATAGGAAGGATCTCAGGTTTGGTATAAGCATTGAGATATCACATCTCTGCTATCAGAAGGGTCTCAGGATTGGAATGGGAAGGAGTTGGATATTCCCATCTCATGTTATAGGAAGGGTCTCAGGTTTGGTATTAGAAGCATTGAGATATCCCATCTCATGATATAGGAAGGGTCCCAGGTTGGAATGGGAAGGAGTAGGATATCACATTTTATGTTATAGGAAGGTTCTCAGGATTGGAATGGGAAGGACTTGGATATCATATCTCATGCTATAGGAAGGCTCTCAGGTTTGGAAGGGGAAGGAGTTGGATATCACATTTCATGTTAGAGGAAGGATCTCAGGTTTGGTATTAGAGGCCTTGAGATATCACATCTCATGCTATAGGAAGGGTCTCAGGATTGGAATGGGAAGGAGTTGGATATCACATCTCAAGCTATAGGAACGGTCTCAGGTTTGGTATAATCATTGTGATATCACATCTCATGCTATAGGAAGGGTCTCAGGATTGGAATGGGAAGGAATGGATATCACATCTCATGCTATAGGCAGGGTCTCAGGTTTGGAAAGGGAAGGAGATGGATATCACATCTCATGCTATAGGTAGGGTCTCAAGTTTGATATTAGAAGCATTGAGATATCACATCTCATGCTATAGGAAGGGTCTGAGGATTGGAATGGGAAGGAGTTGGATATCACATCTCATGCTATGGGAAGGGTCTCAGGTTTGGTATAAGCAGTGAGATATCACATCTCATGCTATAGGAAGGGTCTCAGGATTGGAATGGGAAGGAGTTGGATATCACATCTCATGCTATAGGAAGGGTCTCAGATTTGGTATAAGCATTGAGATATCACATCTCATGCTATAGGAAGGGTCTCAGGATTGGAATGGGAAGGAGTTGTATATGACATCTCAGGCCATAGGAAGGGTCTCAGGTTTGGTATAAGCATTGAGATATCACATCACATGCTATAGGAAGGGTCTCAGGATTGGAATGGGAAGGACTTGGATATCATATCGCATGCTATAGGAAGGCTCTCAGGTTTGGAAGGGGAAGGAGTTGGATATCACATTTCATGTTAGAGGAAGGATCTCAGGTTTGGTATTAGAGGCCTTGAGATATCACATCTCATGCTATAGGAAGGGTCTCAGGATTGGAATGGGAAGGAGTTGGATATCACATCTCAAGCTATAGGAACGGTCTCAGGTTTGGTATAATCATTGTGATATCACATCTCATGCTATAGGAAGGGTCTCAGGATTGGAATGGGAAGGAATGGATATCACATCTCATGCTATAGGCAGGGTCTCAGGTTTGGAAAGGGAAGGAGATGGATATCACATCTCATGCTATAGGTAGGGTCTCAAGTTTGATATTAGAAGCATTGAGATATCACATCTCATGCTATAGGAAGGGTCTGAGGATTGGAATGGGAAGGAGTTGGATATCACATCTCATGCTATGGGAAGGGTCTCAGGTTTGGTATAAGCAGTGAGATATCACATCTCATGCTATAGGAAGGGTCTCAGGATTGGAATGGGAAGGAGTTGGATATCACATCTCATGCTATAGGAAGGGTCTCAGATTTGGTATAAGCATTGAGATATCACATCTCATGCTATAGGAAGGGTCTCAGGATTGGAATGGGAAGGAGTTGTATATGACATCTCAGGCCATAGGAAGGGTCTCAGGTTTGGTATAAGCATTGAGATATCACATCACATGCTATAGGAAGGGTCTCAGGATTGGAATGGGAAGGACTTGGATATCACATCTCATGCTATAGGCAGGGTCTCAGGATTGGAATGGGAAGGAGTTGTATATGACAAATCAGGCCATAGGAAGGGTCTCAGGTTTGGTATAAGCATTGAGATATCACATCTCTGCTATCGGAAGGGTCTCAGGATTGGAATGGGAAGGAGTTGGATATCCCATCTCATGTTATAGGAAGGATCTCAGGTTTGGTATTAGAAGCATTGAGATATCACATCTCATGGTATAGGAAGGGTCTCAGAATTGGAATGGGAAGGAGTTGGATATCATATCTCAAGCTATAGGTAGGGTCTCAGGATTGGAATGGGAAGGAGTTTGATATCACATCTCATGCCATAGTATGGGTCTCAGGTTTGGTAGAAGCATTGGGATATCACATCTCATGCTATCGGAAGGGTATCAGTATTGGATTTGGAAGGAGTTGGATATCCCATCTCATGCTATAGGAAGGGTCTCAGGTTGGAATGGGAAGGAGTTGGATATCACATTTCATGTTATAGGAAGGGTCTCAGGATTGGATGGGAAGGACTTGGATATCATATCTCATGCTATAGGAAGGCTCTCAGGTTTGGAAGGGGAAGGAGTTGGATATCACATTTCATGTTAGAGGAAGGGTCTCAGGTTTGGTATTAGAGGCCTTGAGATATCACATCTCTTGCTATAGGAAGGGTCTCAGGATTGGAATGGGAAGGAGTTGGATATCACATCTCAAGCTATAGGAAGGGTCTCAGGTTTGGTATAAGCATTGAGATATCACATCTCATGCTATAGGAAGGATCTCAGGATTGGAATGGGAAGGAGTTGGATATCACATCTCATGTTATAGGAAAGATCTCAGGTTTGGTATTAGAAGCATTGAGACATCACATCTCATGCTATAGGAAGGGTCTCAGGATTGGAATGGGAAGGAGTTGGATATCACATCTCATGCTATAGGAAGGGTCTCAGGTTTGGTATAAGCATTGAGATATCACATCTCATGCTATAGGAAGGGTCTCAAGGATTGGAATGGGAAGGAGTTGTATATGACATCTCATGCCATAGGAAGGGTCTTAGGTTTGGTATAAGCATTGAGATATCACATCTCTGCTATCGGAAGGGTCTCAGGATTGGAATGGGAAGGAGTTGGATATCACATCTCATGCTATAGGAAGGGTCTCAGATTTGGTATAAGCATTGAGATATCACATCTCATGCTATAGGAAGGGTCTCAGGATTGGAATGGGAAGGAGTTGTATATGACAAATCAGGCCATAGGAAGGGTCTCAGGTTTGGTATAAGCATTGAGATATCACATCTCTGCTATCGGAAGGGTCTCAGGATTGGAATGGGAAGGAATTGGATATCCCATCTCATGTTATAGGAAGGATCTCAGGTTTGGTATTAGAAGCATTGAGATATCACACCTCATGCTATAGGAAGGGTCTCAGGATTGGAATGGGGAGGACTTGGATGTCACATCTCATGCTATAGGGAGGGTCTCAAGTTTGATATTAGAAGCATTGAGATAACAAATCTCATGATATCGGAAGGGTCTCAGGATTGGAATGGGAAGGAATTGGATATCACATCTCATGATAAAGGAAGGGTCTAAGGTTTGGAAGGGGAAGGATTTGGATATCACATCTCATGTTATAGGAGGGGTCTCAGGTTTGGTATTAGAAGCATTGAGATATCAAGTCTCATGGTATAGGAAGGGTCTCAGAATTGGAATGGGAAGGAGTTGGATATCACATCTCAAGCTATAGGTAGGGTCTCAGGATTGGAATGGGAAGGAGTTTGATATCACATCTCATGCCATAGTATGGGTCTCAGGTTTGGTAGAAGCATTGGGATATCACATCTCATGCTATCGGAAGGGTATCAGTATTGGATTTGGAAGGAGTTGGATATCCCATCTCATGCTATAGGAAGGGTCTCAGGTTGGAATGGGAAGGAGTTGGATATCACATTTCATGTTATAGGAAGGGTCTCAGGATTGGATGGGAAGGACTTGGATATCATATCTCATGCTATAGGAAGGCTCTCAGGTTTGGAAGGGGAAGGAGTTGGATTTCACATATCATGTTAGAGGAAGGGTCTCAGGTTTGGTATTAGAGGCCTTGAGATATCACATCTCTTGCTATAGGAAGGGTCTCAGGATTGGAATGGGAAGGAGTTGGATATCACATCTCAAGCTATAGGAAGGGTCTCAGGTTTGATATAAGCATTGAGATATCGCATCTCATGCTATAGGAAGGATCTCAGGATTGGAATGGGAAGGAGTTGGATATCACATCTCATGTTATAGGAAAGATCTCAGGTTTGGTATTAGAAGCATTGAGACATCACATCTCATGCTATAGGAAGGGTCTCAGGATTGGAATGGGAAGGAGTTGGATATCACATCTCATGCTATAGGAAGGGTCTCAGGTTTGGTATAAGCATTGAGATATCACATCTCATGCTATAGGAAGGGTCTCAAGGATTGGAATGGGAAGGAGTTGTATATGACATCTCATGCCATAGGAAGGGTCTTAGGTTTGGTATAAGCATTGAGATATCACATCTCTGCTATCGGAAGGGTCTCAGGATTGGAATGGGAAGGAGTTGGATATCCCATCTCATGTTATAGGAAGAGTCTCAGGTTTGGTATTAGAAGCATTGAGATATCACATCTCATGCTATAGGAAGTGTCTCAGGATTGGAATGGGAAGGACTTGGGTATCACATCTCATGCTATAGGGAGGGTCTCAAGTTTGATATTAGAAGCATTGAGATATCACATCTCATGCTATAGGAAGGGTCTCAGGATTGGAATGGGAAGGAGTTGGATATCACATCTCATGCTATAGGAAGGGTCTCAGGTTTGGTATAAGCAGTGAGATATCACATCTCATGCTATAGGAAGTGTCTCAGGATTGGAATGGGAAGGAGTTGGATATCACATCTCATGTTAGAGGAAGGATCTCAGGTTTGGTATAAGCATTGAGATATCACATCTCTGCTATCGGAAGGGTCTCAGGATTGGAATGGGAAGGAGTTGGATATTCCCATCTCATGTTATAGGAAGGGTCTCAGGTTTGGTATTAGAAGCATTGAGATATCCCATCTCATGATATAGGAAGGGTCCCAGGTTGGAATGGGAAGGAGTAGGATATCACATTTTATGTTATAGGAAGGTTCTCAGGATTGGAATGGGAAGGACTTGGATATCATATCTCATGCTATAGGAAGGCTCTCAGGTTTGGAAGGGGAAGGAGTTGGATATCACATTTCATGTTAGAGGAAGGATCTCAGGTTTGGTATTAGATGCCTTGAGATATCACATCTCATGCTATAGGAAGGGTCTCAGGATTGGAATGGGAAGGAGTTGGATATCAAATCTCAAGCTATAGGAACGGTCTCAGGTTTGGTATAAGCATTGTGATATCACATCTCATGCTATAGGAAGGGTCTCAGGATTGGAATGGGAAGGACTTGGATATCACATCTCATGCTATAGGCAGGGTCTCAGGTTTGGAAAGGGAAGGAGATGGATATCACATCTCATGCTATAGGTAGGGTCTCAAGTTTGATATTAGAAGCATTGAGATATCACATCTCATGCTATAGGAAGGGTCTGAGGATTGGAATGGGAAGGAGCTGGATATCACATCTCATGCTATGGGAAGGGTCTCAGGTTTGGTATAAGCAGTGAGATATCACATCTCATGCTATAGGAAGGGTCTCAGGATTGGAATGGGAAGGAGTTGGATATCACATCTCATGCTATAGGAAGGGTCTCAGATTTGGTATAAGCATTGAGATATCACATCTCATGCTTTAGGAAGGGTCTCAGGATTGGAATGGGAAGGAGTTGTATATGACATCTCAGGCCATAGGAAGGGTCTCAGGTTTGGTATAAGCATTGAGATATCACATCGCATGCTGTAGGAAGGGTCTCAGGATTGGAATGGGAAGGACTTGGATATCACATCTCATGCTATAGGCAGGGTCTTAGGTTTGGAAAGGGAAGGAGATGGATATCACATTTCATGTTAGAGGTATGATCTCAGGTTTGGTATTAGAGGCATTGAAATATCACATCTCATGCTATCAGAAGGGTCTCAGGATTGGAATGGGAAGGAGTTGGATATCACATCTCATGCTAAAGGGAGGGCCTCAGGTTTGGAAGTGGAAGGATTTGGAAATCACATCTCATGTTATAGGAAGGATCTCAGGTTTGGTACTAGAAGCATTGAGATATCACATCTCATGCTATCAGAAGTATCTCAGGTTTGGTATTAGAGGCATTGAGATATCACATCTCATGCTATCATAAGGGTCTGAGGATTGGAATGGGAAGGAGTTGGATATCACATCTCATGTTATAGGACAGGTCTCAGGTTTGGTATTAGAAGCATTGAGATATCAAGTCTCATGCTATAGGAAGGGTCTCAGGATTGGAATGGGAAGGAGTTGGATATCACATCTCATGCTATAGGAAGGGTCTCAGATTTGGTATAAGCATTGAGATATCACATCTCATGCTATAGGAAGGGTCTCAGGATTGGAATGGGAAGGAGTTGTATATGACAAATTAGGCCATAGGAAGGGTCTCAGGTTTGGTATAAGCATTGAGATATCACATCTCTGCTATCGGAAGGGTCTCAGGATTGGAATGGGAAGGAGTTGGATATCCCATCTCATGTTATAGGAAGGGTCTCAGGTTTGGTTTTAGAAGCATTGAGATATCACATCTCATGCTATAGGAAGGGTCTCAGGATAGGAATGGGGAGGACTTGGATGTCACATCTCATGCTATAGGGAGGGTCTCAAGTTTGATATTAGAAGCATTGAGATAACAAATCTCATGATATCGGAAGGGTCTCAGGATTGGAATGGGAAGGAATTGGATATCACATCTCATGATAAAGGAAGGGTCTAAGGTTTGGAAGGGGAAGGATTTGGATATCACATCTCATGTTATAGGACGGGTCTCAGGTTTGGTATTAGAAGCATTGAGATATCAAGTCTCGTGGTATAGGAAGGGTCTCAGAATTGGAATGGGAAGGAGTTGGATATCACATCTCAAGCTATAGGTAGAGTCTCAGGATTGGAATGGGAAGGAGTTTGATATCACATCTCATGCCATAGTATGGGTCTCAGGTTTGGTAGAAGCATTGGGATATCACATCTCATGCTATCGGAAGGGTATCAGTATTGGATTTGGAAGGAGTTGGATATCCCATCTCATGCTATAGGAAGGGTCTCAGGTTGGAATGGGAAGGAGTTGGATATCACATTTCATGTTATAGGAAGGGTCTCAGGATTGGATGGGAAGGACTTGGATATCATATCTCATGCTATAGGAAGGCTCTCAGGTTTGGAAGGGGAAGGAGTTGGATATCACATTTCATGTTAGAGGAAGGATCTCAGGTTTGGTATTAGAGGCCTTGAGATATCACATCTCATGCTATAGGAAGGGTCTCAGGATTGGAATGGGAAGGAGTTGGATATCACATCTCAAGCTATAGGAAGGGTCTCAGGTTTGGTATAAGCATTGAGATATCACATCTCATGCTATAGGAAGGGTCTCAGGATTGGAATGGGAAGGAGTTGGATATCACATCTCATGTTATAGGAAAGATCTCAGGTTTGGTATTAGAAGCATTGAGACATCACATCTCATGTTATAGGAAGGGTCTCAGGATTGGAATGGGAAGAAGTTGGATATCACATCTCATGCTATAGGAAGGGTCTCAGGTTTGGAAGGGGAAGGAGTTGGATATCCAATCACATGTTATAGGACTGGTCTCGGGTTTGGTATTAGAAGCATTGAGATATCACATCGCATGCTATAGGAAGGTTCTCAGGTTTGGAATGGGGAGGAATTGGATATCACATCTCATGTCATAGGAAGGATCTCAGGTTTGGTATTAGAAGCATTGAGATATCACATCTCATGCTATAGGAATGGTCTCAGGATTGGAATGGGAAGGAGTTGGATATTACATTCTTGCTATAGGAAGGGTCTCATGTTTGGAATGGGAAGGAGTTGGATATCACATATGCTATAGGAAGGGTCTCAGGTTTGGACCGGGAAGGAGTTGGATATCACATCTCATGTTATAGGAAGGGTCTCAGGTTTGGTATAAGCATTGAGATATCACATCTCTGCTATCGGAAGTGTCTCAGGATTGGAATGGGAAGGAGTTGGATATCCCATCTCATGTTATAGGACGGGTCTCAGGTTTGTTATTAGAATCATTGAGATATATTGCATGCTGTAGGAAGGGTCTAAGGATTGGAATGGGAAGGACTTGGATATCACATCTCATGCTATAGGTAGGCTCTCAGGTTTGGAAAGGGAAGGAGTTGGATATCACATTTCATGTTAGAGGAAGGATCTCAGGTTTGGTATTAGAGGCATTGAGATATCACATCTCATGCTATAGGAAGGGTCTCAGGATTGGAATGGGAAGGAGTTGGATATCACATCTCATGCTATATGAAAGGTCTCAGGTTTGGTATAAGCATCGAGATATCACATCTCATGCTATAGGAAGGGTCTCGGGATTGGAATGGGAAGGAGTTGGATATCACATCTCATGTTATAGGAAAGATCTCAGGTTTGGTATTAGAAGCATTGAGACATCACATCTCATGTTATAGGAAGGGTCTCTGGATTGGAATGGGAAGAAGTTGGATATCACATCTCATGCTATAGGAAGGGTCTCAGGTTTGGAAGGGGAAGGAGTTGGATATCCAATCTCGTGTTATAGGACTGGTCTCGGGTTTGGTATTAGAAGCATTGAGATATCACATTGCATGCTGTAGGAAGGTTCTCAGGTTTGGAATGGGTAGGAATTGGATATCACATCTCATGTCATAGGAAGGATCTCAGGTTTGGTATTAGAAGCATTGAGATATCACATCTCATGCTATAGGAATGGTCTCAGGATTGGAATGGGAAGGAGTTGGATATTACATTCTTGCTATAGGAAGGGTCTCATGTTTGGAATGGGAAGGAGTTGGATATCACATATGCTATAGGAAGGGTCTCAGGTTTGGACCGGGAAGGAGTTGGATATCACATCTCATGTTATAGGAAGGGTCTCAGGTTTGGTATAAGCATTGAGATATCACATCTCTGCTATCGGAAGTGTCTCAGGATTGGAATGGGAAGGAGTTGGATATCCCATCTCATGTTATAGGACGGGTCTCAGGTTTGTTATTAGAATCATTGAGATATCATATTGCATGCTGTAGGAAGGGTCTAAGGATTGGAATGGGAAGGACTTGGATATCACATCTCATGCTGTAGGTAGGCTCTCAGGTTTGGAAAGGGAAGGAGTTGGATATCACATTTCATGTTAGAGGAAGGATCTCAGGTTTGGTATTAGAGGCATTGAGATATCACATCTCATGCTATAAGAAGGGTCTCAGGATTGGAATGGGAAGGAGTTGGATATCACATCTCATGCTATAGGAAAGGTCTCAGGTTTGGTATAAGCATCGAGATATCACATCTCATGCTATAGGAAGGGTCTCGGGATTGGAATGGGAAGGAATTGGATATCACATCTCATGTTATAGGAAGGATCTCAGGTTTGGTATTAGAAGCATTGAGACATCACATCTCATGCTATAGGAAGGGTCTCAGGATTGGAATGGGAAGGAGTTGGATATCACATCTCATGCTATAGGAAGGGTCTCAGGTTTGGTATAAGCATTGAGATATCACATCTCATGCTATAGGAAGGGTCTCAAGGATTGGAATGGGAAGGAGTTGTATATGACATATCATGCCATAGGAAGGGTCTTAGGTTTGGTATAAGCATTGAGATATCACATCTCTGCTATCGGAAGGGTCTCAGGATTGGAATGGGAAGGAGTTGGATATCCCATCTCATGTTATAGGAAGAGACTCAGGTTTGGTATTAGAAGCATTGAGATATCACATCTCATGCTATAGGAAGTGTCTCAGGATTGGAATGGGAAGGACTTGGGTATCACATCTCATGCTATAGGGAGGGTCTCAAGTTTGATATTAGAATCATTGAGATATCACATCTCATGCTATAGGAAGGGTGTCAGGATTGGAATGGGAAGGAGTTGGATATCACATCTCATGCTATAGGAAGTGTCTCAGGTTTGGTATAAGCAGTGAGATATCACATCTCATGCTATAGGAAGTGTCTCAGGATTGGAATGGGAAGGAGTTGGATATCACATCTCATGTTATAGGAAGGATCTCAGGTTTGGTATAAGCATTGAGATATCACATCTCTGCTATCGGAAGGGTCTCAGGATTGGAATGGGAAGGAGTTGGATATTCCCATCTCATGTTATAATAAGGGTCTCAGGTTTGGTATTAGAAGCATTGAGATATCCCATCTCATGATATAGGAAGGGTCCCAGGTTGGAATGGGAAGGAGTAGGATATCACATTTTATGTTATAGGAAGGTTCTCAGGATTGGAATGGGAAGGACTTGGATATCATATCTCATGCTATAGGAAGGCTCTCAGGTTTGGAAGGGGAAGGAGTTGGATATCACATTTCATGTTAGAGGAAGGATCTCAGGTTTGGTATTAGAGGCCTTGAGATATCACATCTCATGCTATAGGAAGGGTCTCAGGATTGGAATGGGAAGGAGTTGGATATCACATCTCAAGCTATAGGAACGGTCTCAGGTTTGGTATAAGCATTGTGATATCACATCTCATGCTATAGGAAGGGTCTCAGGATTGGAATGGGAAGGACTTGGATATCACATCTCATGCTATAGGCAGGGTCTCAGGTTTGGAAAGGGAAGGAGATGGATATCACATCTCATGCTATAGGTAGGGTCTCAAGTTTGATATTAGAAGCATTGAGATATCACATCTCATGCTATAGGAAGGGTCTGAGGATTGGATTGGGAAGGAGTTGGATATCACATCTCATGCTATGGGAAGGGTCTCAGGTTTGGTATAAGCAGTGAGATATCACATCTCATGCTAAAGGAAGGGTCTCAGGATTGGAATGGGAAGGAGTTGGATATCACATCTCATGCTATAGGAAGGGTCTCAGATTTGGTATAAGCATTGAGATATCACATCTCATGCTATAGGAAGGGTCTCAGGATTGGAATGGGAAGGAGTTGTATATGACATCTAAGGCAATAGGAAGGGTCTCAGGTTTGGTATAAGCATTGAGATATCACATCACATGCTATAGGAAGGGTCTCAGGATTGGAATGGGAAGGACTTGGATATCACATCTCATGCTATAGGCAGGGTCTCAGGTTTGGAAAGGGAAGGAGATGGATATCACATTTCATGTTAGAGGTAGGATCTCAGGTTTGGTATTAGAGTCACTGAAATATCACATCTCATGCTATCAGAAGGGTCTCAGGATTGGAATGGGAAGGAGTTGGATATCACATCTCATGCTAAAGGGAAGGTCTCAGGTTTGGAAGTGGAAGGATTTGGAAATCACATCTCATGTTATAGGAAGGATCTCAGGTTTGGTACTAGAAGCATTGAGATATCACATCTCATGCTATCAGAAGTATCTCAGGTTTGGTATTAGAGGCATTGAGATATCACATCTCATGCTATCATAAGGGTCTCAGGATTGGAATGGGAAGGAGTTGGATATCACATCTCATGTTATAGGAAGGATCTCAGGTTTGGTATTAGAAGCATTGAGACATCACATCTCATGCTATAGGAAGGGTCTCAGGATTGGAATGGGAAGGAGTTGGATATCACATCTCATGCTATAGGAAGGGTCTCAGATTTGGTATAAGCATTGAGATATCTCATCTCATGCTATAGGAAGGGTCTCAGGATTGGAATGGGAAGGAGTTGTATATGACAAATCAGGCCATAGGAAGGGTCTCAGGTTTGGTATAAGCATTGAGATATCACATCTCTGCTATCGGAAGGGTCTCAGGATTGGAATGGGAAGGAGTTGGATATCCCATCTCATGTTATAGGAAGGATCTCAGGTTTGGTATTAGAAGCATTGAGATATCACATCTCATGCTATAGGAAGGGTCTCAGGATTGGAATGGGGAGGACTTGGATGTCACATCTCATGCTATAGGGAGGGTCTCAAGTTTGATATTAGAAGCATTGAGATAACAAATCTCATGATATCGGAAGGGTCTCAGGATTGGAATGGGAAGGAATTGGATATCACATCTCATGATAAAGGAAGGGTCTAAGGTTTGGAAGGGGAAGGATTTGGATATCACATCTCATGTTATAGGACGGGTCTCAGGTTTGGTATTAGAAGCATTGAGATATCAAGTCTCATGGTATAGGAAGGGTCTCAGAATTGGAATGGGAAGGAGTTGGATATCACATCTCAAGCTATAGGTAGGGTCTCAGGATTGGAATGGGAAGGAGTTTGATATCACATCTCATGCCATAGTATGGGTCTCAGGTTTGGTAGAAGCATTGGGATATCACATCTCATGCTATCGGAAGGATATCAGTATTGGATTTGGAAGGAGTTGGATATCCCATCTCATGCTATAGGAAGGGTCTCAGGTTGGAATGGGAAGGAGTTGGATATCACATTTCATGTTATAGGAAGGGTCTCAGGATTGGATGGGAAGGACTTGGATATCATATCTCATGCTATAGGAAGGCTCTCAGGTTTGGAAGGGGAAGGAGTTGGATATCACATTTCATGTTAGAGGAAGGGTCTCAGGTTTGGTATTAGAGGCCTTGAGATATCACATCTCTTGCTATAGGAAGGGTCTCAGGATTGGAATGGGAAGGAGTTGGATATCACATCTCAAGCTATAGGAAGGGTCTCAGGTTTGGTATAAGCATTGAGATATCACATCTCATGCTATAGGAAGGATCTCAGGATTGGAATGGGAAGGAGTTGGATATCACATCTCATGTTATAGGAAAGATCTCAGGTTTGGTATTAGAAGCATTGAGACATCACATCTCATGCTATAGGAAGGGTCTCAGGATTGGAATGGGAAGGAGTTGGATATCACATCTCATGCTATAGGAAGGGTCTCAGGTTTGGTATAAGCATTGAGATATCACATCTCATGCTATAGGAAGGGTCTCAAGGATTGGAATGGGAAGGAGTTGTATATGACATCTCATGCCATAGGAAGGGTCTTAGGTTTGGTATAAGCATTGAGATATCACATCTCTGCTATCGGAAGGGTCTCAGGATTGGAATGGGAAGGAGTTGGATATCCCATCTCATGTTATAGGAAGAGTCTCAGGTTTGGTATTAGAAGCATTGAGATATCACATCTCATGCTATAGGAAGTGTCTCAGGATTGGAATGGGAAGGACTTGGGTATCACATCTCATGCTATAGGGAGGGTCTCAAGTTTGATATTAGAAGCATTGAGATATCACATCTCATGCTATAGGAAGGGTCTCAGGATTGGAATGGGAAGGAGTTGGATATCACATCTCATGCTATAGGAAGGGTCTCAGGTTTGGTATAAGCAGTGAGATATCACATCTCATGCTATAGGAAGTGTCTCAGGATTGGAATGGGAAGGAGTTGGATATCACATCTCATGTTATAGGAAGGATCTCAGGTTTGGTATAAGCATTGAGATATCACATCTCTGCTATCAGAAGGGTCTCAGGATTGGAATGGGAAGGAGTTGGATATTCCCATCTCATGTTATAGGAAGGGTCTCAGGTTTGGTATTAGAAGCATTGAGATATCCCATCTCATGATATAGGAAGGGTCCCAGGTTGGAATGGGAAGGAGTAGGATATCACATTTTATGTTATAGGAAGGTTCTCAGGATTGGAATGGGAAGGACTTGGATATCATATCTCATGCTATAGGAAGGCTCTCAGGTTTGGAAGGGGAAGGAGTTGGATATCACATTTCATGTTAGAGGAAGGATCTCAGGTTTGGTATTAGAGGCCTTGAGATATCACATCTCATGTTATAGGAAGGGTCTCAGGATTGGAATGGGAAGGAGTTGGATATCACATCTCAAGCTATAGGAACGGTCTCAGGTTTGGTATAATCATTGTGATATCACATCTCATGCTATAGGAAGGGTCTCAGGATTGGAATGGGAAGGAATGGATATCACATCTCATGCTATAGGCAGGGTCTCAGGTTTGGAAAGGGAAGGAGATGGATATCACATCTCATGCTATAGTTAGGGTCTCAAGTTTGATATTAGAAGCATTGAGATATCACATCTCATGCTATAGGAAGGGTCTGAGGATTGGAATGGGAAGGAGTTGGATATCACATCTCATGCTATGGGAAGGGTCTCAGGTTTGGTATAAGCAGTGAGATATCACATCTCATGCTATAGGAAGGGTCTCAGGATTGGAATGGGAAGGAGTTGGATATCACATCTCATGCTATAGGAAGGGTCTCAGATTTGGTATAAGCATTGAGATATCACATCTCATGCTATAGGAAGGGTCTCAGGATTGGAATGGGAAGGAGTTGTATATGACATCTCAGGCCATAGGAAGGGTCTCAGGTTTGGTATAAGCATTGAGATATCACATCACATGCTATAGGAAGGGTCTCAGGATTGGAATGGGAAGGACTTGGATATCATATCTCATGCTATAGGAAGGCTCTCAGGTTTGGAAGGGGAAGGAGTTGGATATCACATTTCATGTTAGAGGAAGGATCTCAGGTTTGGTATTAGAGGCCTTGAGATATCACATCTCATGCTATAGGAAGGGTCTCAGGATTGGAATGGGAAGGAGTTGGATATCACATCTCAAGCTATAGGAACGGTCTCAGGTTTGGTATAATCATTGTGATATCACATCTCATGCTATAGGAAGGGTCTCAGGATTGGAATGGGAAGGAATGGATATCACATCTCATGCTATAGGCAGGGTCTCAGGTTTGGAAAGGGAAGGAGATGGATATCACATCTCATGCTATAGGTAGGGTCTCAAGTTTGATATTAGAAACATTGAGATATCACATCTCATGCTATAGGAAGGGTCTGAGGATTGGAATGGGAAGGAGTTGGATATCACATCTCATGCTATGGGAAGGGTCTCAGGTTTGGTATAAGCAGTGAGATATCACATCTCATGCTATAGGAAGGGTCTCAGGATTGGAATGGGAAGGAGTTGGATATCACATCTCATGCTATAGGAAGGGTCTCAGATTTGGTATAAGCATTGAGATATCACATCTCATGCTATAGGAAGGGTCTCAGGATTGGAATGGGAAGGAGTTGTATATGACATCTCAGGCCATAGGAAGGGTCTCAGGTTTGGTATAAGCATTGAGATATCACATCACATGCTATAGGAAGGGTCTCAGGATTGGAATGGGAAGTACTTGGATATCACATCTCATGCTATAGGCAGGGTCTCAGGTTTGGAAAGGGAAGGAGATGGATATCACATTTCATGTTAGAGGTAGGATCTCAGGTTTGGTATTAGAGGCATTGAAATATCACATCTCATGCTATCAGAAGGGTCTCAGGATTGGAATGGGAAGGAGTTGGATATCACATCTCATGCTAAAGGGAGGGCCTCAGGTTTGGAAGTGGAAGGATTTGGAAATCACATCTCATGTTATAGGAAGGATCTCAGGTTTGGTACTAGAAGCATTGAGATATCACATCTCATGCTATCAGAAGTATCTCAGGTTTGGTATTAGAGGCATTGAGATATCACATCTCATGCTATCATAAGGGTCTCAGGATTGGAATGGGAAGGAGTTGGATATCACATCTCATGTTATAGGAAGGATCTCAGGTTTGGTATTAGAAGCATTGAGACATCACATCTCATGCTATAGGAAGGGTCTCAGGATTGGAATGGGAAGGAGTTGGATATCACATCTCATGCTATAGGAAGGGTCTCAGATTTGGTATAAGCATTGAGATATCACATCTCATGCTATGGGAAGGGTCTCAGGATTGGAATGGGAAGGAGTTGTATATGACAAATCAGGCCATAGGAAGGGTCTCAGGTTTGGTATAAGCATTGAGATATCACATCTCTGCTATCGGAAGGGTCTCAGGATTGGAATGGGAAGGAGTTGGATATCCCATCTCATGTTATAGGAAGGGTCTCAGGTTTGGTATTAGAAGCATTGAGATATCACATCTCATGCTATAGGAAGGGTCTCAGGATTGGAATGGGGAGGAGTTGTATATGACATCTCATGCCATAGGAAGGGTCTTAGGTTTGGTATAAGCATTGAGATATCACATCTCTGCTATCGGAAGGGTCTCAGGATTGGAATGGGAAGGAGTTGGATATCCCATCTCATGTTATAGGAAGAGTCTCAGGTTTGGTATTAGAAGCATTGAGATATCACATCTCATGCTATAGGAAGTGTCTCAGGATTGGAATGGGAAGGACTTGGGTATCACATCTCATGCTATAGGGAGGGTCTCAAGTTTGATATTAGAAGCATTGAGATATCACATCTCATGCTATAGGAAGGGTCTCAGGATTGGAATGGGAAGGAGTTGGATATCACATCTCATGCTATAGGAAGGGTCTCAGGTTTGGTATAAGCAGTGAGATATCACATCTCATGCTATAGGAAGTGTCTCAGGATTGGAATGGGAAGGAGTTGGATATCACATCTCATGTTATAGGAAGGATCTCAGGTTTGGTATAAGCATTGAGATATCACATCTCTGCTATCAGAAGGGTCTCAGGATTGGAATGGGAAGGAGTTGGATATTCCCATCTCATGTTATAGGAAGGGTCTCAGGTTTGGTATTAGAAGCATTGAGATATCCCATCTCATGATATAGGAAGGGTCCCAGGTTGGAATGGGAAGGAGTAGGATATCACATTTTATGTTATAGGAAGGTTCTCAGGATTGGAATGGGAAGGACTTGGATATCATATCTCATGCTATAGGAAGGCTCTCAGGTTTGGAAGGGGAAGGAGTTGGATATCACATTTCATGTTAGAGGAAGGATCTCAGGTTTGGTATTAGAGGCCTTGAGATATCACATCTCATGCTATAGGAAGGGTCTCAGGATTGGAATGGGAAGGAGTTGGATATCACATCTCAAGCTATAGGAACGGTCTCAGGTTTGGTATAATCATTGTGATATCACATCTCATGCTATAGGAAGGGTCTCAGGATTGGAATGGGAAGGAATGGATATCACATCTCATGCTATAGGCAGGGTCTCAGGTTTGGAAAGGGAAGGAGATGGATATCACATCTCATGCTATAGGTAGGGTCTCAAGTTTGATATTAGAAGCATTGAGATATCACATCTCATGCTATAGGAAGGGTCTGAGGATTGGAATGGGAAGGAGTTGGATATCACATCTCATGCTATGGGAAGGGTCTCAGGTTTGGTATAAGCAGTGAGATATCACATCTCATGCTATAGGAAGGGTCTCAGGATTGGAATGGGAAGGAGTTGGATATCACATCTCATGCTATAGGAAGGGTCTCAGATTTGGTATAAGCATTGAGATATCACATCTCATGCTATAGGAAGGGTCTCAGGATTGGAATGGGAAGGAGTTGTATATGACATCTCAGGCCATAGGAAGGGTCTCAGGTTTGGTATAAGCATTGAGATATCACATCACATGCTATAGGAAGGGTCTCAGGATTGGAATGGGAAGGACTTGGATATCATATCGCATGCTATAGGAAGGCTCTCAGGTTTGGAAGGGGAAGGAGTTGGATATCACATTTCATGTTAGAGGAAGGATCTCAGGTTTGGTATTAGAGGCCTTGAGATATCACATCTCATGCTATAGGAAGGGTCTCAGGATTGGAATGGGAAGGAGTTGGATATCACATCTCAAGCTATAGGAACGGTCTCAGGTTTGGTATAATCATTGTGATATCACATCTCATGCTATAGGAAGGGTCTCAGGATTGGAATGGGAAGGAATGGATATCACATCTCATGCTATAGGCAGGGTCTCAGGTTTGGAAAGGGAAGGAGATGGATATCACATCTCATGCTATAGGTAGGGTCTCAAGTTTGATATTAGAAGCATTGAGATATCACATCTCATGCTATAGGAAGGGTCTGAGGATTGGAATGGGAAGGAGTTGGATATCACATCTCATGCTATGGGAAGGGTCTCAGGTTTGGTATAAGCAGTGAGATATCACATCTCATGCTATAGGAAGGGTCTCAGGATTGGAATGGGAAGGAGTTGGATATCACATCTCATGCTATAGGAAGGGTCTCAGATTTGGTATAAGCATTGAGATATCACATCTCATGCTATAGGAAGGGTCTCAGGATTGGAATGGGAAGGAGTTGTATATGACATCTCAGGCCATAGGAAGGGTCTCAGGTTTGGTATAAGCATTGAGATATCACATCACATGCTATAGGAAGGGTCTCAGGATTGGAATGGGAAGGACTTGGATATCACATCTCATGCTATAGGCAGGGTCTCAGGTTTGGAAAGGGAAGGAGATGGATATCACATTTCATGTTAGAGGTAGGATCTCAGGTTTGGTATTAGAGGCATTGAAATATCACATCTCATGCTATCAGAAGGGTCTCAGGATTGGAATGGGAAGGAGTTGGATATCACATCTCATGCTAAAGGGAGGGCCTCAGGTTTGGAAGTGGAAGGATTTGGAAATCACATCTCATGTTATAGGAAGGATCTCAGGTTTGGTACTAGAAGCATTGAGATATCACATCTCATGCTATCAGAAGTATCTCAGGTTTGGTATTAGAGGCATTGAGATATCACATCTCATGCTATCATAAGGGTCTCAGGATTGGAATGGGAAGGAGTTGGATATCACATCTCATGTTATAGGAAGGATCTCAGGTTTGGCATTAGAAGCATTGAGACATCACATCTCATGCTATAGGAAGGGTCTCAGGATTGGAATGGGAAGGAGTTGGATATCACATCTCATGCTATAGGAAGGGTCTCAGATTTGGTATAAGCATTGAGATATCACATCTCATGCTATGGGAAGGGTCTCAGGATTGGAATGGGAAGGAGTTGTATATGACAAATCAGGCCATAGGAAGGGTCTCAGGTTTGGTATAAGCATTGAGATATCACATCTCTGCTATCGGAAGGGTCTCAGGATTGGAATGGGAAGGAGTTGGATATCCCATCTCATGTTATAGGAAGGGTCTCAGGTTTGGTATTAGAAGCATTGAGATATCACATCTCATGCTATAGGAAGGGTCTCAGGATTGGAATGGGGAGGACTTGGATGTCACATCTCATGCTATAGGGAGGGTCTCAAGTTTGATATTAGAAGCATTGAGATAACAAATCTCATGATATCGGAAGGGTCTCAGGATTGGAATGGGAAGGAATTGGATATCACATCTCATGATAAAGGAAGGGTCTAAGGTTTGGAAGGGGAAGGATTTGGATATCACATCTCATGTTATAGGACGGGTCTCAGGTTTGGTATTAGAAGCATTGAGATATCAAGTCTCATGGTATAGGAAGGGTCTCAGAATTGGAATGGGAAGGAGTTGGAAATCACATCTCAAGCTATAGGTAGGGTCTCAGGATTGGAATGGGAAGGAGTTTGATATCACATCTCATGCCATAGTATGGGTCTCAGGTTTGGTAGAAGCATTGGGATATCACATCTCATGCTATCGGAAGGGTATCAGTATTGGATTTGGAAGGAGTTGGATATCCCATCTCATGCTATAGGAAGGGTCTCAGGTTGGAATGGGAAGGAGTTGGATATCACATTTCATGTTATAGGAAGGGTCTCAGGATTGGATGGGAAGGACTTGGATATCATATCTCATGCTATAGGAAGGCTCTCAGGTTTGGAAGGGGAAGGAGTTGGATATCACATTTCATGTTAGAGGAAGGATCTCAGGTTTGGTATTAGAGGCCTTGAGATATCACATCTCATGCTATAGGAAGGGTCTCAGGATTGGAATGGGAAGGAGTTGGATATCACATCTCAAGCTATAGGAAGGGTCTCAGGTTTGGTATAAGCATTGAGATATCACATCTCATGCTATAGGAAGGGTCTCAGGATTGGAATGGGAAGGAGTTGGATATCACATCTCATGTTATAGGATAGATCTCAGGTTTGGTATTAGAAGCATTGAGACATCACATCTCATGTTATAGGAAGGGTCTCAGGATTGGAATGGGAAGAAGTTGGATATCACATCTCATGCTATAGGAAGGGTCTCAGGTTTGGAAGGGGAAGGAGTTGGATATCCAATCTCATGTTATAAGACTGGTCTCGGGTTTGGTATTAGAAGCATTGAGATATCACATCGCATGCTGTAGGAAGGTTCTCAGGTTTGGAATGGGGAGGAATTGGATTTCACATCTCATGTCATAGGAAGGATCTCAGGTTTGGTATTAGAAGCATTGAGATATCACATCTCATGCTATAGGAATGGTCTCAGGATTGGAATGGGAAGGAGTTGGATATTACATTCTTGCTATAGGAAGGGTCTCATGTTTGGAATGGGAAGGAGTTGGATATCACATATGCTATAGGAAGGGGCTCAGGTTTGGACCGGGAAGGAGTTGGATATCACATCTCATGTTATAGGAAGGGTCTCAGGTTTGGTATAAGCATTGAGATATCACATCTCTGCTATCGGAAGTGTCTCAGGATTGGAATGGGAAGGAGTTGGATATCCCATCTCATGTTATAGGACGGGTCTCAGGTTTGTTATTAGAATCATTGAGATATCATATTGCATGCTGTAGGAAGGGTCTAAGGATTGGAATGGGAAGGACTTGGATATCACATCTCATGCTATAGGTAGGCTCTCAGGTTTGGAAAGGGAAGGAGTTGGATATCACATTTCATGTTAGAGGAAGGATCTCAGGTTTGGTATTAGAGGCATTGAGATATCACATCGCAAGCTATAGGAAGGGTCTCAGGATTGGAATGGGAAGGAGTTGGATATCACATCTCATGCTATAGGAAAGGTCTCAGGTTTGGTATAAGCATCGAGATATCACATCTCATGCTATAGGAAGGGTCTCGGGATTGGAATGGGAAGGAGTTGGATATCACATCTCATGTTATAGGAAGGATCTCAGGTTTGGTATTAGAAGCATTGAGACATCACATCTCATGCTATAGGAACGGTCTCAGGATTGGAATGGGAAGGAGTTGGATATCACATCTCATGCTATAGGAAGGGTCTCAGGTTTGGTATAAGCATTGAGATATCACATCTCATGCTATAGGAAGGGTCTCAAGGATTGGAATGGGAAGGAGTTGTATATGACATCTCATGCCATAGGAAGGGTCTTAGGTTTGGTATAAGCATTGAGATATCACATCTCATGCTATAGGAAGGGTCTCAAGGATTGGAATGGGAAGGAGTTGTATATGACATCTCATGCCATAGGAAGGGTCTTAGGTTTGGTATAAGCATTGAGATATCACATCTCATGCTATAGGAAGGGTCTCGGAATTGGAATGGGAAGGAGTTGGATATCACATCTCATGTTATAGGAAGGATCTCAGGTTTGGTATTAGAAGCATTGAGACATCACATCTCATGCTATAGGAAGGGTCTCAGGATTGGAATGGGAAGGAGTTGGAAATCACATCTCAAGCTATAGGTAGGGTCTCAGGATTGGAATGGGAAGGAGTTTGATATCACATCTCATGCCATAGTATGGGTCTCAGGTTTGGTAGAAGCATTGGGATATCACATCTCATGCTATCGGAAGGCTATCAGTATTGGATTTGGAAGGAGTTGGATATCCCATCTCATGCTATAGGAAGGGTCTTAGGTTTGGTATAAGCATTGAGATATCACATCTCATGCTATAGGAAGGGTCTCAAGGATTGGAATGGGAAGGAGTTGTATATGACATCTCATGACATAGGAAGGGTCTTAGGTTTGGTATAAGCATTGAGATATCACATCTCTGCTATCGGAAGGGTCTCAGGATTGGAATGGGAAGGAGTTGGATATCACATCTCATGTTATAGGACGGGTCTCAGGTTTGATATTAGAAGCATTGAGATATCAAGTCTCATGGTATAGGAAGGGTCTCAGAATTGGAATGGGAAGGAGTTGGATATCACATCTCAAGCTATAGGTAGGGTCTCAGGATTGGAATGGGAAGGAGTTTGATATCACATCTCATGCCATAGTATGGGTCTCAGGTTTGGTAGAAGCATTGGGATATCACATCTCATGCTATCGGAAGGCTATCAGTATTGGATTTGGAAGGAGTTGGATATCCCATCTCATGCTATAGGAAGGGTCTCAGGTTGGAATGGGAAGGAGTTGGATATCACATTTCATGTTATAGGAAGGGTCTCAGGATTGGATGGGAAGGACTTGGATATCATATCTCATGCGATAGGAAGGCTCTCAGGTTTGGAAGGGGAAGGAGTTGGATATCACATTTCATGTTAGAGGAAGGATCTCAGGTTTGGTATTAGAGGCCTTGAGATATCACATCTCATGCTATAGGAAGGGTCTCAGGATTGGAATGGGAAGGAGTTGGATATCACATCTCAAGCTATAGGAAGGGTCTCAGGTTTGGTATAAGCATTGAGATATCACATCTCATGCTATAGTAAGGGTCTCAGGATTGGAATGGGAAGGAGTTGGATATCACATCTCATGTTATAGGAAAGATCTCAGGTTTGGTATTAGAAGCATTGAGACATCACATCTCATGTTATAGGAAGGGTCTCAGGATTGGAATGGGATGAAGTTGGATATCACATCTCATGCTATAGGAAGGGTCTCAGGTTTGGAAGGGGAAGGAGTTGGATATCCAATCTCATGTTATAAGACTGGTCTCGGGTTTGGTATTAGAAGCATTGAGATATCACATTGCATGCTGTAGGAAGGTTCTCAGGTTTGGAATGGGGAGGAATTGGATATCACATCTCATGTCATAGGAAGGATCTCAGGTTTGATATTAGAAGCATTGAGATATCACATCTCATGCTATAGGAATGGTCTCAGGATTGGAATGGGAAGGAGTTGGATATTACATTCTTGCTATAGGAAGGGTCTCATGTTTGGAATGGGAAGGAGTTGGATATCACATATGCTATAGGAAGGGTCTCAGGTTTGGACCGGGAAGGAGTTGGATATCACATCTCATGTTATAGGAAGGGTCTCAGGTTTGGTATAAGCATTGAGATATCACATCTCTGCTATCGGAAGTGTCTCAGGATTGGAATGGGAAGGAGTTGGATATCCCATCTCATGTTATAGGACGGGTCTCAGGTTTGTTATTAGAATCATTGAGATATCATATTGCATGCTGTAGGAAGGGTCTAAGGATTGGAATGGGAAGGACTTGGATATCACATCTCATGCTATAGGTAGGCTCTCAGGTTTGAAAAGAGAAGGAGTTGGATATCACATTTCATGTTAGAGGAAGGATCTCAGGTTTGGTATTAGAGGCATTGAGATATCACATCTCATGCTATAGGAAGGGTCTCAGGATTGGAATGGGAAGGAGTTGGATATCACATCTCATGCTATAGGAAAGGTCTCAGGTTTGGTATAAGCATCGAGATATCACATCTCATGCTATAGGAAGGGTCTCGGGATTGGAATGGGAAGGAGTTGGATATCACATCTCATGTTATAGGAAGGATCTCAGGTTTGGTATTAGAAGCATTGAGACATCACATCTCATGCTATAGGAAGGGTCTCAGGATTGGAATGGGAAGGAGTTGGATATCACATCTCATGCTATAGGAAGGGTCTCAGGTTTGGTATAAGCATTGAGATATCACATCTCATGCTATAGGAAGGGTCTCAAGGATTGGAATGGGAAGGAGTTGTATATGACATCTCATGACATAGGAAGGGTCTTAGGTTTGGTATAAGCATTGAGATATCACATCTCTGCTATCGGAAGGGTCTCAGGATTGGAATGGGAAGGAGTTGGATATCCCATCTCATGTTATAGGAAGAGTCTCAGGTTTGGTATTAGAAGCATTGAGATATCACATCTCATGCTATAGGAAGTGTCTCAGGATTGGAATGGGAAGGACTTGGGTATCACATCTCATGCTATAGGGAGGGTCTCAAGTTTGATATTAGAAGCATTGAGATATCACATCTCATGCTATAGGAAGGGTCTCAGGATTGGAATGGGAAGGAGTTGGATATCACATCTCATGCTATAGGAAGTGTCTCAGGATTGGAATGGGAAGGAGTTGGATATCACATCTCATGTTATAGGAAGGATCTCAGGTTTGCTATAAGCATTGAAATATCACATCTCTGCTATCGGAAGGGTCTCAGGATTGGAATGGGAAGGAGTTAGATAATCCCATCTCATGTTATAGGAAGGGTCTCAGGTTTGGTATTAGAAGCATTGAGATATCCCATCTCATGATATAGGAAGGGTCCCAGGTTGGAATGGGAAGGAGTAGGATATCACATTTTATGTTATAGGAAGGTTCTCAGGATTGGAATGGGAAGGGCTTGGATATCATATCTCATGCTATAGGAAGGCTCTCAGGTTTGGAAGGGGAAGGAGTTGGATATCACATTTCATGTTAGAGGAAGGATCTCAGGTTTGGTATTAGAGGCCTTGAGATATCACATCTCATGCTATAGGAAGGGTCTCAGGATTGGAATGGGAAGGAGTTGGATATCACATCTCAAGCTATAGGAACGGTCTCAGGTTTGGTATAAGCATTGTGATATCACATCTCATGATATAGGAAGGGTCTCAGGATTGGAATGGGAAGGACTTGGATATCACATCTCATGCTATAGGCAGGGTCTCAGGTTTGGAAAGGGAAGGAGATGGATATCACATTTCATGTTAGAGGTAGGATCTCAGGTTTGGTATTAGAGGCATTGAGTTATCACATCTCATGCTATCAGAAGGGTCTCAGGATTGGAATGGGAAGGAGTTGGATATCACATCTCATGCTAAAGGGAGGGTCTCAGGTTTGGAAGGGGAAGGATTTGGAAATCACATCTCATGTTATAGGAAGGATCTCAGGTTTGGTATTAGAAGCATTGAGATATCACATCTCATGCTATCGGAAGTATCTCAGGTTTGGTATTAGAGGCATTGAGATATCACATCTCATGCTATCATAAGGGTCTCAGGATTGGAATGGGAAGGAGTTGGATATCACATCTCATGTTATAGGAAGGATCTCAGGTATGGTATTAGAAGCATTGAGACATCACATCTCATGCTATAGGAAGGGTCTCAGGATTTGATATGGGAAGGAGTTGGATATCACATCTCATGCTATAGGAAGGGTCTCAGATTTGGTATAAGCATTGAGATATCACATCTCATGCTATGGGAAGGGTCTCAGGATTGGAATGGGAAGGAGTTGTATATGACAAATCAGGCCATAGGAAGGGTCTCAGGTTTGGTATAAGCATTGAGATATCACATCTCTGCTATCGGAAGGGTCTCAGGTTTGGAATGGGAAGGAGTTGGATATCCCATCTCATGTTATAGGAAGGGTCTCAGGTTTGGTATTAGAAGCATTGAGATATCACATCTCATGCTAGAGGAAGGGTCTCAGGATTGGAATGGGGAGGACTTGGATGTCACATCTCATGCTATAGGGAGGGTCTCAAGTTTGATATTAGAAGCATTGAGATAACAAATCTCATGATATCGGAAGGGTCTCAGGATTGGAATGGGAAGGAATTGGATATCACATCTCATGATAAAGGAAGGGTCTAAGGTTTGGAAGGGGAAGGATTTGGATATCACATCTCATGTTATAGGACGGGTCTCAGGTTTGGTATTAGAAGCATTGAGATATCAAGTCTCATGGTATAGGAAGGGTCTCAGAATTGGAATGGGAAGGAGTTGGATATCACATCTCAAGCTATAGGTAGGGTCTCAGGATTGGAATGGGAAGGAATTTGATATCACATCTCATGCCATAGTATGGGTCTCAGGTTTGGTAGAAGCATTGGGATATCACATCTCATGCTATCGGAAGGGTATCAGTATTGGATTTGGAAGGAGTTGGATATCCCATCTCATGCTATAGGAAGGGTCTCAGGTTGGAATGGGAAGGAGTTGGATATCACATTTCATGTTATAGGAAGGGTCTCAGGATTGGATGGGAAGGACTTGGATATCATATCTCATGCTATAGGAAGGTTCTCAGGTTTGGAAGGGGAAGGAGTTGGATATCACATTTCATGTTAGAGGATGGATCTCAGGTTTGGTATTAGAGGCCTTGAGATATCACATCTCATGCTATAGGAAGGGTCTCAGGATTGGAATGGGAAGGAGTTGGATATCACATCTCAAGCTATAGGAAGGGTCTCAGGTTTGGTATAAGCATTGAGATATCACATCTCATGCTATAGGAAGGGTCTCAGGATTGGAATGGGAAGAAGTTGGATATCACATCTCATGCTATAGGAAGGGTCTCAGGTTTGGAAGGGGAAGGAGTTGGATATCCAATCTCATGTTATAGGACTGGTCTCGGGTTTGGTATTAGGAGCATTGAGATATCACATCGCATGCTGTAGGAAGGTTCTCAGGTTTGGAATGGGGAGGAATTGGATATCACATCTCATGTCATAGGAAGGATCTCAGGTTTGGTATTAGAAGCATTGAGATATCACATCTCATGCTATAGGAATGGTCTCAGGATTGGAATGGGAAGGAGTTGGATATTACATTCTTGCTATAGGAAGGGTCTCATGTTTGGAATGGGAAGGAGTTGGATATCACATATGCTATAGGAAGGGTCTCAGGTTTGGACCGGGAAGGAGTTGGATATCACATCTCATGTTATAGGAAGGGTCTCAGGTTTGGTATAAGCATTGAGATATCACATCTCTGCTATCGGAAGTGTCTCAGGATTGGAATGGGAAGGAGTTGGATATCCCATCTCATGTTATAGGACGGGTCTCAGGTTTGTTATTAGAATCATTGAGATATCATATTGCATGCTGTAGGAAGGGTCTAAGGATTGGAATGGGAAGGACTTGGATATCACATATCATGCTATAGGTAGGCTCTCAGGTTTGGAAAGGGAAGGAGTTGGATATCACATTTCATGTTAGAGGAAGGATCTCAGGTTTGGTATTAGAGGCATTGAGATATCACATCTCATGCTATAGGAAGGGTCTCAGGATTGGAATGGGAAGGAGTTGGATATCACATCTCATGCTATAGGAAAGGTCTCAGGTTTGGTATAAGCATCGAGATATCACATCTCATGCTATAGGAAGGGTCTCGGGATTGGAATGGGAAGGAGTTGGATATCACATCTCATGTTATAGGAAGGATCTCAGGTTTGGTATTAGAAGCATTGAGACATCACATCTCATGCTATAGGAAGGGTCTCAGGATTGGAATGGGAAGGAGTTGGATATCACATCTCATGCTATAGGAAGGGTCTCAGGTTTGGTATAAGCATTGAGATATCACATCTCATGCTATAGGAAGGGTCTCAAGGATTGGAATGGGAAGGAGTTGTATATGACATCTCATGCCATAGGAAGGGTCTTAGGTTTGGTATAAGCATTGAGATATCACATCTCTGCTATCGGATGGGTCTCAGGATTGGAATGGGAAGGACTTGGGTATCACATCTCATGCTATACGGAGGGTCTCAAGTTTGATATTAGAAGCATTGAGATATCACATCTCATGCTATAGGAAGGGTCTCAGGATTGGAATGGGAAGGAGTTGGATATCACATCTCATGCTATAGGAAGGGTCTCAGGTTTGGTATAAGCAGTGAGATATCACATCTCATGCTATAGGAAGTGTCTCAGGATTGGAATGGGAAGGAGTTGGATATCACATCTCATGTTATAGGAAGGATCTCAGGTTTGGTATAAGCATTGAGATATCACATCTCTGCTATCGGAAGGGTCTCAGGATTGGAATGGGAAGGAGTTGGATATTCCCATCTCATGTTATAGGAAGGGTCTCAGGTTGGAATGGGAAGGAGTACGATATCACATTTTATGTTATAGGAAGGTTCTCAGGATTGGAATGGGAAGGACTTGGATATCATATCTCATGCTATAGGAAGGGTCTCAAGTTTGATATTAGAAGCATTGAGATATCCCATCTCATGATATAGGAAGGGTCCCAGGTTGGAATGGGAAGGAGTACGATATCACATTTTATGTTATAGGAAGGTTCTCAGGATTGGAATGGTAAGGACTTGGATATCATATCTCATGCTATAGGAAGGGTCTCAGGATTGGAATGGGAAGGAGTTGTATATGACATCTCATGCCATAGGAAGGGTCTCAGGTTTGGTATAAGCATTGAGATATCACATCACATGCTATAGGAAGGGTCTCAGGATTGGAATGGAAAGGACTTGGATATCACATCTCATGCTATAGGCAGGGTCTCAGGTTTGGAAAGGGAAGGAGATGGATATCACATTTCATGTTAGAGGTAGGATCTCAGGTTTGGTATTAGAGGTATTGAAATATCACATCTCATGCTATCAGAAGGGTCTCAGGATTGGAATGGGAAGGAGTTGGATATCACATCTCATGCTAAAGGGAGGGTCTCAGGTTTGGAAGGGGAAGGATTTGGAAATCACATCTCATGTTATAGGAAGGATCTCAGGTTTGGTATTAGAAGCATTGAGATATCACATCTCATGCTATCGGAAGTATCTCAGGTTTGGTATTAGAGGCATTGGGATATCACATCTCATGCTATCATAAGGGTCTCAGGATTGGAATGGGAAGGAGTTGGATATCACATCTCATGTTATAGGAAGGATCTCAGGTTTGGTATTAGAAGCATTGAGACATCACATCTCATGCTATAGGAAGTGTCTCAGGATTGGAATGGGAAGGAGTTGGATATCACATCTCATGCTATAGGAAGGGTCTCAGATTTGGTATAAGCATTGAGATATCACATCTCATGCTATAGGAAGGGTCTCAGGATTGGAATGGGAAGGAGTTGGATATCACATCTCATGCTATAGGAAAGGTCTCAGGTTTGGTATAAGCATCGAGATATCACATCTCATGCTATAGGAAGGGTCTCTGGATTGGAATGGGAAGGAGTTGGATATCACATCTCATGTTATAGGAAGGATCTCAGGTTTGGTATTAGAAGCATTGAGACATCACATCTCATGCTATAGGAAGGGTCTCAGGATTGGAATGGGAAGGAGTTGGATATCACATCTCATGCTATAGGAAGGGTTTCAGGTTTGGTATAAGCATTGAGATATCACATCTCATGCTATAGGAAGGGTCTCAAGGATTGGAATGGGAAGGAGTTGTATATGACATCTCCTGCCATAGGAAGGGTCTTAGGTTTGGTATAAGCATTGAGATATCACATCTCTGCTATCGGAAGGGTCTCAGGATTGGAATGGGAAGGAGTTGGATATCCCATCTCATGTTATAGGAAGAGTCTCAGGTTTGGTATTAGAAGCATTGAGATATCACATCTCATGCTATAGGAAGTGTATCAGGATTGGAATGGGAAGGACTTGGGTATCACATCTCATGCTATAGGGAGGGTCTCAAGTTTGATATTAGAAGCATTGAGATATCACATCTCATGCTATAGGAAGGGTCTCAGGATTGGAATGGGAAGGAGTTGGATATCACATCTCATGTTATAGGACGGGTCTCAGGTTTGGAAAGGGAAGGAGTTGGATATCACATTTCATGTTAGAGGAAGGATCTCAGGTTTGGTATTAGAGGCATTGAGATATCACATCTCATGCTATAGGAAGAGTCTCAGGATTGGAATGGGAAGGAGTTGGATATCACATCTCATGCTATAGGAAAGGTCTCAGGTTTGGTATAAGCATCGAGATATCACATCTCATGCTATAGGAAGGGTCTCGGGATTGGAATGGGAAGGAGTTGGATATCACATCTCATGTTATAGGAAGGATCTCAGGTTTGGTATTAGAAGCATTGAGATATCACATCTCATGCTATAGGAAGGGTCTCAGGATTGGAATGGGAAGGAGTTGGATATCACATCTCATGCTATAGGAAAGGTCTCAGGTTTGGTATAAGCATCGAGATATCACATCTCATGCTATAGGAAGGGTCTCGGGATTGGAATGGGAAGGAGTTGGATATCACATCTCATGCTATAGGAAGGGTCTCAGGATTGGAATGGGAAGGAGTTGGATATCACATCTCATGCTATAGGAAGGGTCTCAGGTTTGGTATGAGCATTGAGATATCACATCTCATGCTATAGGAAGGGTCTCAAGGATTGGAATGGGAAGGACTTGTATATGACATCTCATGCCATAGGAAGGGTCTTAGGTTTGGTATAAGCATTGAGATATCACATCTCTGCTATCGGAAGGGTCTCAGGATTGGAATGGGAAGGAGTTGGATATCCCATCTCATGTTATAGGAAGAGTCTCAGGTTTGGTATTAGAAGCATTGAGATATCACATCTCATGCTATAGGAAGTGTCTCAGGATTGGAATGGGAAGGACTTGGGTATCACATCTCATGATATAGGGAGGGTCTCAAGTTTGATATTAGAAGCATTGAGATATCACATCTCATGCTATAGGAAGGGTCTCAGGATTGGAATGGGAAGGAGTTGGATATCACATCTCATGCTATAGGAAGGGTCTCAGGTTTGGTATAAGCAGTGAGATATCACATCTCATGCTATAGGAAGTGTCTCAGGATTGGAATGGGAAGGAGTTGGATATCACATCTCATGTTATAGGAAGGATCTCAGGTTTGGTATAAGCATTGAGATATCACATCTCTGCTATCGGAAGGGTCTCAGGATTGGAATGGGAAGGAGTTGGATATTCCCATCTCATGCTATAGGAAGGGTCTCAGGTTGGAATGGGAAGGAGTTGGATATCACATTTCATGTTATAGGAAGGGTCTCAGGATTGGAATTGGAAGGACTTGGCTATCATATCTCATGCTATAGGAAGGCTCTCAGGTTTGGAAGGGGAAGGAGTTGGATATCACATTTCATGTTAGAGGAACGATCTCAGGTTTGGTATTAGAGGCCTTGAGATATCACATCTCATGCTATAGGAAGGGTCTCAGGATTGGAATGGGAAGGAGTTGGATATCACATCTCATGCTATAGGAAAGATCTCAGGTTTGGTATTAGAAGCATTGCGACATCACATCTCATGTTATAGGAAGGGTCTCAGGATTGGAATGGGAAGAAGTTGGATATCACATCTCATGCTATAGGAAGGGTCTCAGGATTGAAATGGGAAGGAGTTGGATATCACATCTCATGTTATAGGAAAGATCTCAGGTTTGGTATTAGAAGCATTGCGACATCACATCTCATGTTATAGGAAGGGTCTCAGGATTGGAATGGGAAGAAGTTGGATATCACATCTCATGCTAAAGGAAGGGTCTCAGGTTTGGTATAAGCATTGAGATATCACATCTCATGCTATAGGAAGGGTCTCAGGATTGGAATGGGAAGGAGTTGTATATGACATCTCATGCCATAGGAAGGGTCTCAGGTTTGGTATAAGCATTGAGATATCACATCACATGCTATAGGAAGGGTCTCAGGTTTGGTATGAGCATTGAGATATCACATCTCATGCTATAGGAAGGGTCTCAAGGATTGGAATGGGAAGGACTTGTATATGACATCTCATGCCATAGGAAGGGTCTTAGGTTTGGTATAAGCATTGAGATATCACATCTCTGCTATCGGAAGGGTCTCAGGATTGGAATGGGAAGGAGTTGGATATCCCATCTCATGTTATAGGAAGAGTCTCAGGTTTGGTATTAGAAGCATTGAGATATCACATCTCATGCTATAGGAAATGTCTCAGGATTGGAATGGGAAGGACTTGGGTATCACATCTCATGCTATAGGGAGGGTCCCAAGTTTGATATTAGAAGCATTGAGATATCACATCTCATGCTATAGGAAGGGTCTCAGGATTGGAATGGGAAGGAGTTGGATATCACATCTCATGCTATAGGAAGGGTCTCAGGTTTGGTATAAGCAGTGAGATATCACATCTCATGCTATAGGAAGTGTCTCAGGATTGGAATGGGAAGGAGTTGGATATCACATCCCATGTTATAGGAAGGATCTCAGGTTTGGTATAAGCATTGAGATATCACATCTCTGCTATCGGAAGGGTCTCAGGATTGGAATGGGAAGGAGTTGGATATTCCCATCTCATGCTATAGGAAGGGTCTCAGGTTGGAATGGGAAGGAGTTGGATATCACATTTCATGTTATAGGAAGGGTCTCAGGATTGGAATTGGAAGGACTTGGCTATCATATCTCATGCTATAGGAAGGCTCTCAGGTTTGGAAGGGGAAGGAGTTGGATATCACATTTCATGTTAGAGGAACGATCTCAGGTTTGGTATTAGAGGCCTTGAGATATCACATCTCATGCTATAGGAAGGGTCTCAGGATTGGAATGGGAAGGAGTTGGATATCACATCTCAAGCTATAGGAAAGATCTCAGGTTTGGTATTAGAAGCATTGCGACATCACATCTCATGTTATAGGAAGGGTCTCAGGATTGGAATGGGAAGAAGTTGGATATCACATCTCATGCTATAGGAAGGGTCTCAGGATTGAAATGGGAAGGAGTTGGATATCACATCTCATGTTATAGGAAAGATCTCAGGTTTGGTATTAGAAGCATTGCGACATCACATCTCATGTTATAGGAAGGGTCTCAGGATTGGAATGGGAAGAAGTTGGATATCACATCTCATGCTAAAGGAAGGGTCTCAGGTTTGGTATAAGCATTGAGATATCACATCTCATGCTATAGGAAGGGTCTCAGGATTGGAATGGGAAGGAGTTGTATATGACATCTCATGCCATAGGAAGGGTCTCAGGTTTGGTATAAGCATTGAGATATCACATCACATGCTATAGGAAGGGTCTCAGGATTGGAATGGAAAGGACTTGGATATCACATCTCATGCTATAGGCAGGGTCTCAGGTTTGGAAATGGAAGGAGATGGATATCACATTTCATGTTAGAGGTAGGATCTCAGGTTTGGTATTAGAGGCATTGAGATATCACATCTCATGCTATAGGGAGGGTCTCAGGTTTGGAAGGGGAAGGATTTGGAAATCACATCTCATGTTATAGGAAGGATCTCAGGTTTGGTATTAGAAGCATTGAGATATCACATCTCATGCTATCGGAAGTATCTCAGGTTTGGTATTAGAGGCATTGAGATATCACATCTCATGCTATCATAATGGTCTCAGGATTGGAATGGGAAGGAGTTGGATATCACATCTCATGTTATAGGAAGGATCTCAGGTTTGGTATTAGAAGCATTGAGACATCACATCTCATGCTATAGGAAGGGTCTCAGGATTGGAATGGGAAGGAGTTGGATATCACATCTCATGCTATAGGAAGGGTCTCAGATTTGGTATAAGCATTGAGATATCACATCTCATGCTATAGGAAGGGTCTCAGGATTGGAATGGGAAGGAGTTGTATATCACATTTCATGCTATAGGAAAGGTCTCAGGTTTGCTATAAGCATCGAGATATCACATCTCATGCTATAGGAAGGGTCTCTGGATTGGAATGGGAAGGAGTTGGATATCACATCTCATGTTATAGGAAGGATCTCAGGTTTGGTATTAGAAGCATTGAGACATCACATCTCATGCTATAGGAAGGGTCTCAGGATTGGAATGGGAAGGAGTTGGATATCACATCTCATGCTATAGGAAGGGTCTCAGGTTTGGTATAAGCATTGAGATATCACATCTCATGCTATAGGAAGGGTCTCAAGGATTGGAATGGGAAGGAGTTGTATATGACATCTCCTGCCATAGGAAGGGTCTTAGGTTTGGTATAAGCATTGAGATATCACATCTCTGCTATCGGAAGGGTCTCAGGATTGGAATGGGAAGGAGTTGGATATCCCATCTCATGTTATAGGAAGAGTCTCAGGTTTGGTATTAGAAGCATTGAGATATCACATCTCATGCTATAGGAAGTGTCTCAGGATTGGAATGGGAAGGACTTGGGTATCACATCTCATGCTATAGGGAGGGTCTCAAGTTTGATATTAGAAGCATTGAGATATCACATCTCATGCTATAGGAAGGGTCTCAGGATTGGAATGGGAAGGAGTTGGATATCACATCTCATGTTATAGGACGGGTCTCAGGTTTGTTATTAGAATCATTGAGATATCATATTGCATGCTGTAGGAAGGGTCTAAGGATTGGAATGGGAAGGACTTGGATATCACATCTCATGCTATAGGTAGGCTCTCAGGTTTGGAAAGGGAAGGAGTTGGATATCACATTTCATGTTAGAGGAAGGATCTCAGGTTTGGTATTAGAGGCATTGAGATATCACATCTCATGCTATAGGAAGGGTCTCAGGATTGGAATGGGAAGGAGTTGGATATCACATCTCATGCTATAGGAAAGGTCTCAGGTTTGGTATAAGCATCGAGATATCACATCTCATGCTATAGGAAGGGTCTCGGGATTGGAATGGGAAGGAGTTGGATATCACATCTCATGTTATAGGAAGGATCTCAGGTTTGGTATTAGAAGCATTGAGATATCACATCTCATGCTATAGGAAGGGTCTCAGGATTGGAATGGGAAGGAGTTGGATATCACATCTCATGCTATAGGAAAGGTCTCAGGTTTGGTATAAGCATCGAGATATCACATCTCATGCTATAGGAAGGGTCTCGTGATTGGAATGGGAAGGAGTTGGATATCACATCTCATGCTATAGGAAGGGTCTCAGGATTGGAATGGGAAGGAGTTGGATATCACATCTCATGCTATAGGAAGGGTCTCAGGTTTGGTATGAGCATTGAGATATCACATCTCATGCTATAGGAAGGGTCTCAAGGATTGGAATGGGAAGGAGTTGTATATGACATCTCATGCCATAGGAAGGGTCTTAGGTTTGGTATAAGCATTGAGATATCACATCTCTGCTATCGGAAGGGTCTCAGGATTGGAATGGGAAGGAGTTGGATATCCCATCTCATGTTATAGGAAGAGTCTCAGGTTTGGTATTAGAAGCATTGAGATATCACATCTCATGCTATAGGAAGTGTCTCAGGATTGGAATGGGAAGGACTTGGGTATCACATCTCATGCTATAGGAAGGGTCTCAGGATTGGAATGGGAAGGAGTTGGATATCACATCTCATGCTATAGGAAGGGTCTCAGGTTTGGTATAAGCAGTGAGATATCACATCTCATGCTATAGGAAGTGTCTCAGGATTGGAATGGGAAGGAGTTGGATATCACATCTCATGTTATAGGAAGGATCTCAGGTTTGGTATAAGCATTGAGATATCACATCTCTGCTATCGGAAGGGTCTCAGGATTGGAATGGGAAGGAGTTGGATATTCCCATCTCATGCTATAGGAAGGGTCTCAGGTTGGAATGGGAAGGAGTTGGATATCACATTTCATGTTATAGGAAGGGTCTCAGGATTGGAATTGGAAGGACTTGGCTATCATATCTCATGCTATAGGAAGGCTCTCAGGTTTGGAAGGGGAAGGAGTTGGATATCACATTTCATGTTAGAGGAACGATCTCAGGTTTGGTATTAGAGGCCTTGAGATATCACATCTCATGCTATAGGAAGGGTCTCAGGATTGGAATGGGAAGGAGTTGGATATCACATCTCAAGCTATAGGAAAGATCTCAGGTTTGGTATTAGAAGCATTGCGACATCACATCTCATGTTATAGGAAGGGTCTCAGGATTGGAATGGGAAGAAGTTGGATATCACATCTCATGCTATAGGAAGGGTCTCAGGATTGAAATGGGAAGGAGTTGGATATCACATCTCATGTTATAGGAAAGATCTCAGGTTTGGTATTAGAAGCATTGCGATATCACATCTCATGCTATAGGAAGGGTCTCAGGATTGGAATGGGAAGGAGTTGGATATCACATCTCATGCTATAGGAAGGGTCTCAGGTTTGGTATAAGCAGTGAGATATCACATCTCATGCTATAGGAAGTGTCTCAGGATTGGAATGGGAAGGAGTTGGATATCACATCTCATGTTATAGGAAGGATCGCAGGTTTGGTATAAGCATTGAGATATCACATCTCTGCTATCGGAAGGGTCTCAGGATTGGAATGGGAAGGAGTTGGATATTCCCATCTCATGTTATAGGAAGGGTCTCAGGTTTGGTATTAGAAGCATTGAGATATCCCATCTCATGATATAGGAAGGGTCCCAGGTTGGAATGGGAAGGAGTAGGATATCACATTTTATGTTATAGGAAGGTTCTCAGGATTGGAATGGGAAGGACTTGGATATCATATCTCATGCTATAGGAAGGCTCTCAGGTTTGGAAGGGGAAGGAGTTGGATATCACATTTCATGTTAGAGGAAGGATCTCAGGTCTGGTATTAGAGGCCTTGAGATATCACATCTCATGCTATCGGAAGTATCTCAGGTTTGGTATTAGAGGCATTGAGATATCACATCTCATGCTATCATAAGGGTCTCAGGATTGGAATGGGAAGGAGTTGGATATCACATCTCATGCTAAAGGGAGGGTCTCAGGTTTGGAAGGGGAAGGATTTGAATATCAAATCACATGTTATAGGAAGGATCTCAGGTTTGGTATTAGAAGCATTGATATATCACATCTCATGCTATTGGAAGGGTCTCAGGATTGGAATGGGAAGGAGTTGGATATCACATCTCATGCTATAGGAAGGGTCTCAGGTTTGGAACGGGAAGGAGTTGGATATCACATCTCATGTTATAGGAAGAGTCTCAGGTTTGGTATAAGCATTGAGATATCACATCTCTGCAATCGGAAGTGTCTCAGGATTGGGATGGGAAGGAGTTGGCTATCACATCTCATGCTATAGGAAGGGTCTCAGGTTTGGAATGGGAAGGAGTTGGATATCACATCTCATGTTATAGGAAGAGTCTCAGGTTTGGTATAAGCATTGAGATATCACATCTCTGCAATCGGAAGTGTCTCAGGATTGGAACGGGAAGGAGTTGGATATCCCATCTCATGTTATAGGACTGGTCTCAGGTTTGGTATTAGAAGCATTGAGATATCACATCGCATGCTGTAGGAAGGGTCTCAGGTTTGGAATGTAAGCATTGAGATATCACATCTCTGCTATCGGAAGGGTCTCAGGATTGGAATGGGAAGAAGTTGGATATTCCCAACTCATGTTATAGGAAGGGTCTCAGGTTTGGTATTAGAAGCATTGAGATATCACATCTCATGCTATAGGAAGGGTCTCAGGAGTGGAATGGGAAGGACTTGGATTTCACATCTCATGCTATAGGGAGGGTCTCAAGTTTGATATTAGAAGCATTGAGATATCACATCTCATGATATCGGAAGGGTCTCAGGATTGGAATGGGAAGGAGTTGGATATCACATCTCATGATAAAGGAAGGGTCTAAGGTTTGGAAGGGGAAGGATTTGGATATCACATCTCATGTTATAGGACGGGTCTCAGGTTTGGTATTAGAAGCATTGAGATATCAAGTCTCATGGTATAGGAAGGGTCTCAGAATTGGAATGGGAAGGAATTGGATATCACATCTCAAGCTATAGGAAGGGTCTCAGGATTAGAATGGGAAGGAGTTTGATATCACATCTCATGCCATAGTATGGGTCTCAGGTTTGGTAGAAGCATTGGGATATAACATCTCATGCTATCAGAAGGGTATCAGGATTGGATTTGGAAGGAGTTGGATATCCCATCTCATGCTATAGGAAGGGTCTCAGGTTGGAATGGGAACGAGTTGGATATCACATCTCATGTTATAGGAAGGGTCTCAGGATTGGAATGGGAAGGACTTGGATATCACATCTCATGCTATAGGAAGGCTCTCAGGTTTGCAAGGGGAAAGAGTTGGATATCACATTTCATGTTAGAGGAAGGATCTCAGGTTTGGTATTAGAGGCATTGAGATATCACATCTCATGCTATCAGAAGAGTCTCAGGATTGGAATGGGAAGGAGTTGGATATCACATCTCATGCTAAAGGGAGGGTCTCAGGTTTGGAAGGGGAAGGATTGGGATATCACATCTCATGTTATAGGAAGGATCTCAGGTTTGGTATTAGAAGTATTGAGATATCACATCTCATGCTATCGGAAGGATCTCAGGTTTGGTATAGAAGCATTGAGATATCATATCTCATGCTATCAGAAAGGTCTCAGGATTGGAATGGGAAGGAGTTGGATATCACATCTCATGCTAAAGGAAGGGTCTCAGGTTTGGTAGAAGCATTGAGATATCACATCTCATGCTATAGGAAGGGTCTCAGGATTGGAATGGGAAGGACTTAGATATCACATATCATGCTATAGGGAGGGTCTCAGTTTTGATATTAGAAGCATTGAGATATCACATCTCATGCTATCGGAAGTGTCTCAGGATTGGAATGGGAAGGAGCTGGATATCACATCTCATGCTAAAGGAAGGGTCTCAGGTTTGGAACGGGAAGGAGTTGGTTATCACATCTCATGTTATAGGAAGGGTCTCAGGTTTGGTATAAACATTGAGATATCACATCTCTGCTATCGGAAGTGTCTCAGGATTGGAATGGGAAGGAGTTGGATATCCCATCTCATGTTATAGGACGGGTCTCAGGTTTTTTATTAGAATCATTGACATATCATATTGCATGCTGTAGGAAGGGTCTAAGGATTGGAATGGGAAGGACTTGGATATCACATCTCATGCTATAGGAAGGGTCTCAGGATTGGAATGGGGAGGACTTGGATGTCACATCTCATGCTATAGGGAGGGTCTCAAGTTTGATATTAGAAGCATTGAGATAACAAATCTCATGATATCGGAAGGGTCTCAGGATTGGAATGGGAAGGAATTGGATATCACATCTCATGATAAAGGAAAGGTCTAAGGTTTGGAAGGGGAAGGATTTGGATATCACATCTCATTTTATAGGACGGGTCTCAGGTTTGGTATTAGAAGCATTGAGATATCAAGTCTCATGGTATAGGAAGGGTCTTAGAATTGGAATGGGAAGGAGTTGGATATCACATCTCAAGCTATAGGTAGAGCCTCAGGATTGGAATGCGAAGGAGTTTGATATCACATCTCATGCCATAGTATGGGTCTCAGGTTTGGTAGAAGCATTGGGATATCACATCTCATGCTATCGGAAGGGTATCAGTATTGGATTTGGAAGGAGTTGGATATCCCATCTCATGCTATAGGAAGGGTCTCAGGTTGGAATGGGAAGGAGTTGGATATCACATTTCATGTTATAGGAAGGGTCTCAGGATTGGATGGGAAGGACTTGGATATCATATCTCATGCTATAGGAAGGCTCTCAGGTTTGGAAGGGGAAGGAGTTGGATATCACATTTCATGTTAGAGGAAGGATCTCAGGTTTGGTATTAGAGGCCTTGAGATATCACATCTCATGCTATAAGAAGGGTCTCAGGATTGGAATGGGAAGGAGTTGGATATCACATCTCAAGCTATAGGAAGGGTTTCAGGTTTGGTATAAGCATTGAGATATCACATCTCATGCTATAGGAAGGGTCTCAGGATTGGAATGGGAAGGAGTTGGATATCACATCTCATGTTATAGGAAAGATCTCAGGTTTGGTATTAGAAGCATTGAGACATCACATCTCATGTTATAGGAAGGGTCTCAGGATTGGAATGGGAAGAAGTTGGATGTCACATCTCATGCTATAGGAAGGGTCTCAGGTTTGGAAGGGGAAGGAGTTGGATATCCAATCTCATGTTATAGGACTGGTCTCGGGTTTGGTATTAGAAGCATTGAGATATCACATCGCATGCTGTAGGAAGGTTCTCAGGTTTGGAATGGGGAGGAATTGGATATCACATCTCATGTCATAGGAAGGATCTCAGGTTTGGTATTAGAAGCATTGAGATATCACATCTCATGCTATAGGAATGGTCTCAGGATTGGAATGGGAAGGAGTTGGATATTACATTCTTGCTATAGGAAGGGTCTCATGTTTGGAATGGGAAGGAGTTGGATATCACATATGCTATAGGAAGGGTCTCAGGTTTGGACCGGGAAGGAGTTGGATATCACATCTCATGTTATAGGAAGGGTCTCAGGTTTGGTATAAGCATCGAGATCTCACATCTCATGCTATAGGAAGGGTCTCGGGATTGGAATGGGAAGGAGTTGGATATCACATCTCATGTTATAGGAAGGATCTCAGGTTTGGTATTAGAAGCATTGAGACATCACATCTCATGCTATAGGAAGGGTCTCAGGATTGGAATGGGAAGGAGTTGGATATCACATCTCATGCTATAGGAAGGGTCTCAGGTTTGGTATAAGCATTGAGATATCACATCTCATGCTATAGGAAGGGTCTCAAGGATTGGAATGGGAAGGAGTTGTATATGACATCTCATGCCATAGGAAGGGTCTTAGGTTTGGTATAAGCATTGAGATATCACATCTCTGCTATCGGAAGGGTCTCAGGATTGGAATGGGAAGGAGTTGGATATCCCATCTCATGTTATAGGAAGAGTCTCAGGTTTGGTATTAGAAGCATTGAGATATCACATCTCATGCTATAGGAAGTGTCTCAGGATTGGAATAGGAAGGACTTGGGTATCACATCTCATGCTATAGGGAGGGTCTCAAGTTTGATATTAGAAGCATTGAGATATCACATCTCATGCTATAGGAAGGGTCTCAGGATTGGAATGGGAAGGAGTTGGATATCACATCTCATGCTATAGGAACGGTCTCAGGATTGGTATAAGCAGTGAGATATCACATCTCATGCTATAGGAAGTGTCTCAGGATTGGAATGGGAAGGAGTTGGATATCACATCTCATGTTATAGGAAGGATCTCAGGTTTGGTATAAGCATTGAGATATCACATCTCTGCTATCGGAAGGGTCTCAGGATTGGAATGGGAAGGAGTTGGATATTCCCATCTCATGTTATAGGAAGGGTCCCAGGTTGGAATGGGAAGGAGTAGGATATCACATTTTATGTTATAGGAAGGTTCTCAGGATTGGAATGGGAAGGACTTGGATATCATATCTCATGCTATAGGAAGGCTCTCAGGTTTGGAAGGGGAAGGAGTTGGATATCACATTTCATGTTAGAGGAAGGATCTCAGGTTTGGTATTATAGGCCTTGAGATATCACATCTCATGCTATAGGAAGGGTCTCAGGATTGGAATGGGAAGGAGTTGGATATCACATCTCAAGCTATAGGAACGGTCTCAGTTTTGGTATAAGCATTGTGATATCACATCTCATGCTATAGGAAGGGTCTCAGGATTGGAATTGGAAGGACTTGGATATCACATCTCATGCTATAGGCAGGGTCTCAGGTTTGGAAAGGGAAGGAGATGGATATCACATCTCATGCTATAGGTAGGGTCTCAAGTTTGATATTAGAAGCATTGAGATATCACATCTCATGCTATAGGAAGGGTCTGAGGATTGGAATGGGAAGGAGTTGGATATCACATCTCATGCTATGGGAAGGGTCTCAGGTTTGGTATAAGCAGTGAGATATCACATCTCATGCTATAGGAAGGGTCTCAGGATTGGAATGGGAAGGAGTTGGATATCTCATCTCATGCTATAGGAAGGGTCTCAGATTTGGTATAAGCATTGAGATATCACATCTCATGCTATAGGAAGGGTCTCAGGATTGGAATGGGAAGGAGTTGTATATGACATCTCAGGCCTTAGGAAGGGTCTCAGGTTTGGTATAAGCATTGAGATATCACATCACATGCTATAGGAAGGGTCTCAGGATTGGAATGGGAAGGACTTGGATATCACATCTCATGCTATAGGCAGGGTCTCAGGTTTGGAAAGGGAAGGAGATGGATATCACATTTCATGTTAGAGGTAGGATCTCAGGTTTGGTATTAGAGTCATTGAAATATCACATCTCATGCTATCAGAAGGGTCTCAGGATTGGAATGGGAAGGAGTTGGATATCACATCTCATGCTAAAGGGAGGGCCTCAGGTTTGGAAGTGGAAGGATTTGGAAATCACATCTCATGTTATAGGAAGGATCTCAGGTTTGGTACTAGAAGCATTGAGATATCACATCTCATGCTATCAGAAGTATCTCAGGTTTGGTATTAGAGGCATTGAGATATCACATCTCATGCTATCATAAGGGTCTCAGGATTGGAATGGGAAGGAGTTGGATATCACATCTCATGTTATAGGACGGGTCTCAGGTTTGGTATTAGAAGCATTGAGATATCAAGTCTCATGCTATAGGAAGGGTCTCAGGATTGGAATGGGAAGGAGTTGGATATCACATCTCATGCTATAGGAAGGGTCTCAGATTTGGTATAAGCATTGAGATATCACATCTCATGCTATAGGAAGGGTCTCAGGATTGGAATGGGAAGGAGTTGTATATGACAAATCAGGCCATAGGAAGGGTCTCAGGTTTGGTATAAGCATTGAGATATCACATCTCTGCTATCGGAAGGGTCTCAGGATTGGAATGGGAAGGAGTTGGATATCACATCTCATGCTAAAGGGAGGGCCTCAGGTTTGGAAGTGGAAGGATTTGGAAATCACATCTCATGTTATAGGAAGGATCTCAGGTTTGGTACTAGAAGCATTGAGATATCACATCTCATGCTATCAGAAGTATCTCAGGTTTGGTATTAGAGGCATTGAGATATCACATCTCATGCTATCATAAGGGTCTCAGGATTGGAATGGGAAGGAGTTGGATATCACATCTCATGTTATAGGACGGGTCTCAGGTTTGGTATTAGAAGCATTGAGATATCAAGTCTCATGCTATAGGAAGGGTCTCAGGATTGGAATGGGAAGGAGTTGGATATCACATCTCATGCTATAGGAAGGGTCTCAGATTTGGTATAAGCATTGAGATATCACATCTCATGCTATAGGAAGGGTCTCAGGATTGGAATGGGAAGGAGTTGTATATGACAAATCAGGCCATAGGAAGGGTCTCAGGTTTGGTATAAGCATTGAGATATCACATCTCTGCTATCGGAAGGGTCTCAGGATTGGAATGGGAAGGAGTTGGATATCCCATCTCATGTTATAGGAAGGGTCTCAGGTTTGGTATTAGAAGCATTGAGATATCACATCTCATGCTATAGGAAGGGTCTCAGGATTGGAATGGGGAGGACTTGGATGTCACATCTCATGCTATAGGGAGGGTCTCAAGTTTGATATTAGAAGCATTGAGATAACAAATCTCATGATATCGGAAGGGTCTCAGGATTGGAATGGGAAGGAATTGGATATCACATCTCATGATAAAGGAAGGGTCTAAGGTTTGGAAGGGGAAGGATTTGGATATCACATCTCATGTTGTAGGACGGGTCTCAGGTTTGGTATTAGAAGCATTGAGATATCAAGTCTCATGGTATAGGAAGGGTCTCAGAATTGGAATGGGAAGGAGTTGGATATCACATCTCAAGCTATAGGTAGAATCTCAGGATTGGAATGGGAAGGAGTTTGATATCACATCTCATGCCATAGTATGGGTCTCAGGTTTGGTAGAAGCATTGGGATATCACATCTCATGCTATCGGAAGGGTATCAGTATTGGATTTGGAAGGAGTTGGATATCCCATCTCATGCTATAGGAAGGGTCTCAGGTTGGAATGGGAAGGAGTTGGACATCACATTTCATGTTATAGGAAGGGTCTCAGGATTGGATGGGAAGGACTTGGATATCATATCTCATGCTATAGGAAGGCTCTCAGGTTTGGAAGGGGAAGGAGTTGGATATCACATTTCATGTTAGAGGAAGGATCTCAGGTTTGGTATTAGAGGCCTTGAGATATCACATCTCATGCTATAGGAAGGGTCTCAGGGTTGGAATGGGAAGGAGTTGGATATCACATCTCAAGCTATAGGAAGGGTCTCAGGTTTGGTATAAGCATTGAGATATCACATCTCATGCTATAGGAAGGGTCTCAGGATTGGAATGGGAAGGAGTTGGATATCACATCTCATGTTATAGGAAAGATCTCAGGTTTGGTATTAGAAGCATTGAGACATCACATCTCATGTTATAGGAAGGGTCTCAGGATTGGAATGGGAAGAAGTTGGATATCACATCTCATGCTATAGGAAGGGTCTCAGGTTTGGAAGGGGAAGGAGTTGGATATCCAATCTCATGTTATAGGACTGGTCTCGGGTTTGGTATTAGAAGCATTGAGATATCACATCGCATGCTGTAGGAAGGTTCTCAGGTTTGGAATGGGGAGGAATTGGATATCACATCTCATGTCATAGGAAGGATCTCAGGTTTGGTATTAGAAGCATTGAGATATCACATCTCATGCTATAGGAATGGTCTCAGGATTGGAATGGGAAGGAGTTGGATATTACATTCTTGCTATAGGAAGGGTCTCATGTTTGGAATGGGAAGGAGTTGGATATCACATATGCTATAGGAAGGGTCTCAGGTTTGGACCGGGAAGGAGTTGGATATCACATCTCATGTTATAGGAAGGGTCTCAGGTTTGGTATAAGCATTGAGATATCACATCTCTGCTATCGGAAGTGTCTCAGGATTGGAATGGGAAGGAGTTGGATATCCCATCTCATGTTATAGGACGGGTCTCAGGTTTGTTATTAGAATCATTGAGATATATTGCATGCTGTAGGAAGGGTCTAAGGATTGGAATGGGAAGGACTTGGATATCACATCTCATGCTATAGGTAGGCTCTCAGGTTTGGAAAGGGAAGGAGTTGGATATCACATTTCATGTTAGAGGAAGGATCTCAGGTTTGGTATTAGAGGCATTGAGATATCACATCTCATGCTATAGGAAGGGTCTCAGGATTGGAATGGGAAGGAGTTGGATATCACATCTCATGCTATATGAAAGGTCTCAGGTTTGGTATAAGCATCGAGATATCACATCTCATGCTATAGGAAGGGTCTCGGGATTGGAATGGGAAGGAGTTGGATATCACATCTCATGTTATAGGAAATATCTCAGGTTTGGTATTAGAAGCATTGAGACATCACATCTCATGTTATAGGAAGGGTCTCAGGATTGGAATGGGAAGAAGTTGGATATCACATCTCATGCTATAGGAAGGGTCTCAGGTTTGGAAGGGGAAGGAGTTGGATATCCAATCTCATGTTATAGGACTGGTCTCGGGTTTGGTATTAGAAGCATTGAGATATCACATCGCATGCTGTAGGAAGGTTCTCAGGTTTGGAATGGGTAGGAATTGGATATCACATCTCATGTCATAGGAAGGATCTCAGGTTTGGTATTAGAAGCATTGAGATATCACATCTCATGCTATAGGAATGGTCTCAGGATTGGAATGGGAAGGAGTTGGATATTACATTCTTGCTATAGGAAGGGTCTCATGTTTGGAATGGGAAGGAGTTGGATATCACATATGCTATAGGAAGGGTCTCAGGTTTGGACCGGGAAGGAGTTGGATATCACATCTCATGTTATAGGAAGGGTCTCAGGTTTGGTATAAGCATTGAGATATCACATCTCTGCTATCGGAAGTGTCTCAGGATTGGAATGGGAAGGAGTTGGATATCCCATCTCATGTTATAGGACGGGTCTCAGGTTTGTTATTAGAATCATTGAGATATCATATTGCATGCTGTAGGAAGGGTCTAAGGATTGGAATGGGAAGGACTTGGATATCACATCTCATGCTATAGGTAGGCTCTCAGGTTTGGAAAGGGAAGGAGTTGGATATCACATTTCATGTTAGAGGAAGGATCTCAGGTTTGGTATTAGAGGCATTGAGATATCACATCTCATGCTATAGGAAGGGTCTCAGGATTGGAATGGGAAGGAGTTGGATATCACATCTCATGCTATAGGAAAGGTCTCAGGTTTGGTATAAGCATCGAGATATCACATCTCATGCTATAGGAAGGGTCTCGGGATTGGAATGGGAAGGAATTGGATATCACATCTCATGTTATAGGAAGGATCTCAGGTTTGGTATTAGAAGCATTGAGACATCACATCTCATGCTATAGGAAGGGTCTCAGGATTGGAATGGGAAGGAGTTGGATATCACATCTCATGCTATAGTAAGGGTCTCAGGTTTGGTATAAGCATTGAGATATCACATCTCATGCTATAGGAAGGGTCTAAAGGATTGGAATGGGAAGGAGTTGTATATGACATATCATGCCATAGGAAGGGTCTTAGGTTTGGTATAAGCATTGAGATATCACATCTCTGCTATCGGAAGGGTCTCAGGATTGGAATGGGAAGGAGTTGGATATCCCATCTCATGTTATAGGAAGAGTCTCAGGTTTGGTATTAGAAGCATTGAAATATCACATCTCATGCTATAGGAAGTGTCTCAGGATTGGAATGGGAAGGACTTGGGTATCACATCTCATGCTATAGGGAGGGTCCCAAGTTTGATATTAGAAGCATTGAGATATCACATCTCATGCTATAGGAAGGGTCTCAGGATTGGAATGGGAAGGAGTTGGATATCACATCTCATGCTATAGGAAGTGTCTCAGGTTTGGTATAAGCAGTGAGATATCACATCTCATGCTATAGGAAGTGTCTCAGGATTGGAATGGGAAGGAGTTGGATATCACATCTCATGTTATAGGAAGGATCTCAGATTTGGTATAAGCATTGAGATATCACATCTCTGCTATCGGAAGGGTCTCAGGATTGGAATGGGAAGGAGTTGGATATTCCCATCTCATGTTATAATAAGGGTCTCAGGTTTGGTATTAGAAGCATTGAGATATCCCATCTCATGATATAGGAAGGGTCCCAGGTTGGAATGGGAAGGAGTAGGATATCACATTTTATGTTATAGGAAGGTTCTCGGGATTGGAATGGGAAGGACTTGGATGTCATATCTCATGCTATAGGAAGGCTCTCAGGTTTGGAAGGAGAAGGAGTTGGATATCACATTTCATGTTAGAGGAAGGATCTCAGGTTTGGTATTAGAGGCCTTGAGATATCACATCTCATGCTATAGGAAGGGTCTCAGGATTGGAATGGGAAGGAGTTGGATATCACATCTCAAGCTATAGGAACGGTCTCAGGTTTGGTATAAGCATTGTGATATCACATCTCATGCTATAGGAAGGGTCTCAGGATTGGAATGGGAAGGACTTGGATATCACATCTCATGCTATAGGCAGGGTCTCAGGTTTGGAAAGGGAAGGAGATGGATATCACATCTCATGCTATAGGTAGGGTCTCAAGTTTGATATTAGAAGCATTGAGATATCACATCTCATGCTATAGGAAGGGTCTGAGGATTGGAATGGGAAGGAGTTGGATATCACATCTCATGCTATGGGAAGGGTCTCAGGTTTGGTATAAGCAGTGAGATATCACATCTCATGCTATAGGAAGGGTCTCAGGATTGGAATGGGAAGGAGTTGGATATCACATCTCATGCTATAGGAAGGGTCTCAGATTTGGTATAAGCATTGAGATATCACATCTCATGCTATAGTAGGGGTCTCAGGATTGGAATGGGAAGGAGTTGTATATGACATCTCAGGCCATAGGAAGGGTCTCAGATTTGGTATAAGCATTGAGATATCACATCACATGCTATAGGAAGGGTCTCAGGATTGGAATGGGAAGGACTTGGATATCACATCTCATGCTATAGGCAGGGTCTCAGGTTTGGAAAGGGAAGGAGATGGATATCACATTTCATGTTAGAGGTAGGATCTCAGGTTTGGTATTAGAGTCACTGAAATATCACATCTCATGCTATCAGAAGGGTCTCAGGATTGGAATGGGAAGGAGTTGGATATCACATCTCATACTAAAGGGAGGGTCTCAGGTTTGGAAGTGGAAGGATTTGGAAATCACATCTCATGTTATAGGAAGGATCTCAGGTTTGGTACTAGAAGCATTGAGATATCACATCTCATGCTATCAGAAGTATCTCAGGTTTGGTATTAGAGGCATTGAGATATCACATCTCATGCTATCATAAGGGTCTCAGGATTGGAATGGGAAGGAGTTGGATATCACATCTCATGTTATAGGAAGGATCTCAGGTTTGGTATTAGAAGCATTGAGACATCACATCTCATGCTATAGGAAGGGTCTCAGGATTGGAATGGGAAGGAGTTGGATATCACATCTCATGCTATAGGAAGGGTCTCAGATTTGGTATAAGCATTGAGATATCACATCTCATGCTATAGGAAGGGTCTCAGGATTGGAATGGGAAGGAGTTGTATATGACAAATCAGGCCATAGGAAGGGTCTCAGGTTTGGTATAAGCATTGAGATATCACATCTCTGCTATCGGAAGGGTCTCAGGATTGGAATGGGAAGGAGTTGGATATCCCATCTCATGTTATAGGAAGTATCTCAGGTTTGGTATTAGAAGCATTGAGATATCACATCTCATGCTATAGGAAGGGTCTCAGGATTGGAATGGGGAGGACTTGGATGTCACATCTCATGCTATAGGGAGGGTCTCAAGTTTGATATTAGAAGCATTGAGATAACAAATCTCATGATATCGGAAGGGTCTCAGGATTGGAATGGGAAGGAATTGGATATCACATCTCATGATAAAGTAAGGGTCTAAGGTTTGGAAGGGGAAGGATTTGGATATCACATCTCATGTTATAGGACGGGTCTCAGGTTTGGTATTAGAAGCATTGAGATATCAAGTCTCATGGTATAGGAAGGGTCTCAGAATTGGAATGGGAAGGAGTTGGATATCACATCTCAAGCTATAGGTAGGGTCTCAGGATTGGAATGGGAAGGAGTTTGATATCACATCTCATGCCATAGTATGGGTCTCAGGTTTGGTAGAAGCATTGGGATATCACATCTCATGCTATCGGAAGGGTATCAGTATTGGATTTGGAAGGAGTTGGATATCCCATCTCATGCTATAGGAAGGGTCTCAGGTTGGAATGGGAAGGAGTTGGATATCACATTTCATGTTATAGGAAGGGTCTCAGGATTGGATGGGAAGGACTTGGATATCATATCTCATGCTATAGGAAGGCTCTCAGGTTTGGAAGGGGAAGGAGTTGGATATCACATTTCATGTTAGAGGAAGGGTCTCAGGTTTGGTATTAGAGGCCTTGAGATATCACATCTCTTGCTATAGGAAGGGTCTCAGGATTGGAATGGGAAGGAGTTGGATATCACATCTCAAGCTATAGGAAGGGTCTCAGGTTTGGTATAAGCATTGAGATATCACATCTCATGCTATAGGAAGGATGTCAGGATTGGAATGGGAAGGAGTTGGATATCACATCTCATGTTATAGGAAAGATCTCAGGTTTGGTATTAGAAGCATTGAGACATCACATCTCATGCTATAGGAAGGGTCTCAGGATTGGAATGGGAAGGAGTTGGATATCACATCTCATGCTATAGGAAGGGTCTCAGGTTTGGTATAAGCATTGAGATATCACATCTCATGCTATAGGAAGGGTCTCAAGGATTGGAATGGGAAGGAGTTGTATATGACATCTCATGCCATAGGAAGGGTCTTAGGTTTGGTATAAGCATTGAGATATCACATCTCTGCTATCGGAAGGGTCTCAGGATTGGAATGGGAAGGAGTTGGATATCCCATCTCATGTTATAGGAAGAGTCTCAGGTTTGGTATTAGAAGCATTGAGATATCACATCTCATGCTATAGGAAGTGTCTCAGGATTGGAATGGGAAGGACTTGTGTATCACATCTCATGCTATAGGGAGGGTCTCAAGTTTGATATTAGAAGCATTGAGATATCACATCTCATGCTATAGGAAGGGTCTCAGGATTGGAATGGGAAGGAGTTGGATATCACATCTCATGCTATAGGAAGGGTCTCAGGTTTGGTATAAGCAGTGAGATATCACATCTCATGCTATAGGAAGTGTCTCAGGATTGGAATGGGAAGGAGTTGGATATCACATCTCATGTTATAGGAAGGATCTCAGGTTTGGTATAAGCATTGAGATATCACATCTCTGCTATCGGAAGGGTCTCAGGATTGGAATGGGAAGGAGTTGGATATTCCCATCTCATGTTATAGGAAGGGTCTCAGGTTTGGTATTAGAAGCATTGAGATATCCCATCTCATGATATAGGAAGGGTCCCAGGTTGGAATGGGAAGGAGTAGGATATCACATTTTATGTTATAGGAAGGTTCTCAGGATTGGAATGGGAAGGACTTGGATATCATATCTCATGCTATAGGAAGGCTCTCAGGTTTGGAAGGGGAAGGAGTTGGATATCACATTTCATGTTAGAGGAAGGATCTCAGGTTTGGTATTAGAGGCCTTGAGATATCACATCTCATGCTATAGGAAGGGTCTCAGGATTGGAATTGGAAGGAGTTGGATATCACATCTCAAGCTATAGGAACGGTCTCAGGTTTGGTATAAGCATTGTGATATCACATCTCATGCTATAGGAAGGGTCTCAGGATTGGAATGGGAAGGACTTGGATATCACATCTCATGCTATAGGCAGGGTCTCAGGTTTGGAAAGGGAAGGAGATGGATATCACATCTCATGCTATAGGTAGGGTCTCAAGTTTGATATTAGAAGCATAGAGATATCACATCTCATGCTATAGGAAGGGTCTGAGGATTGGAATGGGAAGGAGTTGGATATCACATCTCATGCTATGGGAAGGGTCTCAGGTTTGGTATAAGCAGTGAGATATCACATCTCATGCTATAGGAAGGGTCTCAGGATTGGAATGGGAAGGAGTTGTATATGACATCTCAGGCCATAGGAAGGGTCTCAGGTTTGGTATAAGCATTGAGATATCACATCACATGCTATAGGAAGGGTCTCAGGATTGGAATGGGAAGGACTTGGATATCACATCTCATGCTATAGGCAGGGTCTCAGGTTTGGAAAGGGAAGGAGATGGATATCACATTTCATGTTAGAGGTAGGATCTCAGGTTTGGTATTAGAGGCATTGAAATATCACATCTCATGCTATCAGAAGGGTCTCAGGATTGGAATGGGATGGAGTTGGATATCACATCTCATGCTAAAGGGAGGGCCTCAGGTTTGGAAGTGGAAGGATTTGGAAATCACATCTCATGTTATAGGAAGGATCTCAGGTTTGGTACTAGAAGCATTGAGATATCACATCTCATGCTATCAGAAGTATCTCAGGTTTGGTATTAGAGGCATTGAGATATCACATCTCATGCTATCATAAGGGTCTCAAGATTGGAATGTGAAGGAGTTGGATATCACATCTCATGTTATAGGAAGGATCTCAGGTTTGGTATTAGAAGCATTGAGACATCACATCTCATGCTATAGGAAGGGTCTCAGGATTGGAATGGGAAGGAGTTGGATATCAAATCTCATGCTATAGGAAGGGTCTCAGATTTGGTATAAGCATTGAGATATCACATCTCATGCTATGGGAAGGGTCTCAGGATTGGAATGGGAAGGAGTTGTATATGACAAATCAGGCCATAGGAAGGGTCTCAGGTTTGGTATAAGCATTGAGATATCACATCTCTGCTATCGGAAGGGTCTCAGGATTGGAATAGGAAGGAGTTGGATATCACATCTCATGCTATAGGAAGGGTCTCAGGTTTGGTATAAGCATTGAGATATCACATCTCATGCTATAGGAAGGGTCTCAGGATTGGAATGGGGAGGACTTGGATGTCACATCTCATGCTATAGGGAGGGTCTCAAGTTTGATATTAGAAGCATTGAGATAACAAATCTCATGATATCGGAAGGGTCTCAGGGTTGGAATGGGAAGGAATTGGATATCACATCTCATGATAAAGGAAGGGTCTAAGGTTTGGAAGGGGAAGGATTTGGATATCACATCTCATGTTATAGGACGGGTCTCAGCTTTGGTATTAGAAGCATTGAGATATCAAGTCTCATGGTATAGGAAGGGTCTCAGAATTGGAATGGGAAGGAGTTGGATATCACATCTCAAGCTATAGGTAGGGTCTCAGGATTGGAATGGGAAGGAGTTTGATATCACATCTCATGCCATAGTATGGGTCTCAGGTTTGGTAGAAGCATTGGGATATCACATCTCATGCTATCGGAAGGGTATCAGTATTGGATTTGGAAGGAGTTGGATATCCCATCTCATGCTATAGGAAGGGTCTCAGGTTGGAATGGGAAGGAGTTGGATATCACATTTCATGTTATAGGAAGGGTCTCAGGATTGGATGGGAAGGACTTGGATATCATATCTCATGCTATAGGAAGGCTCTCAGGTTTGGAAGGGGAAGGAGTTGGATATCACATTTCATGTTAGAGGAAGGATCTCAGGTTTGGTATTAGAGGCCTTGAGATATCACATCTCATGCTATAGGAAGGGTCTCAGGATTGGAATGGGAAGGAGTTGGATATCACATCTCAAGCTATAGGAAGGGTCTCAGGTTTGGTATAAGCATTGAGATATCACATCTCATGCTATAGGAAGGGTCTCAGGATTGGAATGGGAAGGTTTTGGATATCACATCTCATGTTATAGGATAGATCACAGGTTTGGTATTAGAAGCATTGAGACATCACATCTCATGTTATAGGAAGGGTCTCAGGATTGGAATGGGAAGAAGTTGGATATCACATCTCATGCTATAGGAAGGGTCTCAGGTTTGGAAGGGGAAGGAGTTGGATATCCAATCTCATGTTATAAGACTGGTCTCGGGTTTGGTATTAGAAGCATTGAGATATCACATCGCATGCTGTAGGAAGGTTCTCAGGTTTGGAATGGGGAGGAATTGGATTTCACATCTCATGTCATAGGAAGGATCTCAGGTTTGGTATTAGAAGCATTGAGATATCACATCTCATGCTATAGGAATGGTCTCAGGATTGGAATGGGAAGGAGTTGGATATTACATTCTTGCTATAGGAAGGGTCTCATGTTTGGAATGGGAAGGAGTTGGATATCACATATGCTATAGGAAGGGGCTCAGGTTTGGACCGGGAAGGAGTTGGATATCACATCTCATGTTATAGGAAGGGTCTCAGGTTTGGTATAAGCATTGAGATATCACATCTCTGCTATCGGAAGTGTCTCAGGATTGGAATGGGAAGGAGTTGGATATCCCATCTCATGTTATAGGACGGGTCTCAGGTTTGTTATTAGAATCATTGAGATATCATATTGCATGCTGTAGGAAGGGTCTAAGGATTGGAATGGGAAGGACTTGGATATCACATCTCATGCTATAGGTAGGCTCTCAGGTTTGGAAAGGGAAGGAGTTGGATATCACATTTCATGTTAGAGGAAGGATCTCAGGTTTGGTATTAGAGGCATTGAGATATCACATCTCATGCTATAGGAAGGGTCTCAGGATTGGAATGGGAAGGAGTTGGATATCACATCTCATGCTATAGGAAAGGTCTCAGGTTTGGTATAAGCATCGAGATATCACATCTCATGCTATAGGAAGGGTCTCGGGATTGGAATGGGAAGGAGTTGGATATCACATCTCATGTTATAGGAAGGATCTCAGGTTTGGTATTAGAAGCATTGTGTCAGGATTAGTCAGGCGAGTACAAAGGCAGCGAATATGGCAAGGGAAATGTGCACCCAGGAACTACGACTCAGGTATGCTAGAACCCAGGAGTGCAAATAGAGTGTGACATCAAAACCAATATATGAAAAGGGATGTGGGGTAAGCACCTGACCGCGAGGAAAGTCGGCAAGCGCCTTACCCCCAATTGCTGTTACAGGTACTGACAGCGCTAAACCCACGTGGAGGGCAAGCAATGACAGGATCTGTGTACTAACACTCTTGATGGTATTACAGAAGGGAACTTAAGAACTGTACTCACGAGGACGAGATAAACCTCTTGAATGTCAGCTAGCCCACGAATCCTGTTGAAGAAACTGGGACCCCGAAAGGCTAGAACAGCAATGGAAGGAAAACTAAATACCTAAGTGGGAATAGTGTCTAAAAAATAGTGAGGAAAACATAAGCATTCACACAGGAGCTAGCTACTACCGCACACCACACCTAATAATCAAAGGGAAAATAAATGCAGAAGTGCAGTGGAAAACATGGAATGGATCCTCTGGAAAGTAAGGATCAGGAGCAGGGAAAAACGAAATAACCAATGCAAACTTCTCCCTACCCCTCCAAGGAAAAGACAGGAAACTAAACTAAGAGGAAGGCTAAGGCAAATGGGTAACAGCAGCAAAGGACAGAGTCAAAGAAATATAGAACACAGACAAACTGGGCTGCATCTAAAAGGGGAAAGCACTGAGAATTGCTGCCTGCAAACAGAGGAAGACAAAAAGGGAAATCAGAAATCAATTAGCTCATGAATCCGAAATTCAGGGCGGAGGAAACAAGAAAACAGGAACAAGGAAGAAGGTACAAAGGCAAGGAACCAGGAACCAGGGACTAGTCAAAAACAGGAACACTGCAAACGATGACCAGCGCTGGACTGAAGTGAGACTGAGGCTTTTAAAGCTGTTTAACGAGCACACGCCTCAGGTGTGCTGACTGCTGCACCTGCAGCCACAGGTGTTGCCTATCCTCCACCCAACCTTGTCCTGCAAGGGTGGAGGTGGAGCAGTGGGCCAGGCATTCTGGGAAGCACAGTCATTTGGTTAAAGAAGCATGCTGGCTGCCAAAAACCTGGAATGGATCCGGAAGGCAAGTAGTTTGGAAAATAGGGATTTAGCGCTCCCAATTCATTACAGCTCTGTGGCATTAGGTTCGGAGGAAATGTCCAGCAAGGAATAAGTCCCAAAACATGCCCCCAAGTGGCGGGAACGGGAGCGAAGGGAGCGAGTCGTGACACATTGAGACATCACATCTCATGCTATAGGAACGGTCTCAGGATTGGAATGGGAAGGAGTTGGATATCACATCTCATGCTATAGGAAGGGTCTCAGGTTTGGTATAAGCATTGAGATATCACATCTCATGCTATAGGAAGGGTCTCAAGGATTGGAATGGGAAGGAGTTGTATATGACATCTCATGCCATAGGAAGGGTCTTAGGTTTGGTATAAGCATTGAGATATCACATCTCATGCTATAGGAAGGGTCTCAAGGATTGGAATGGGAAGGAGTTGTATATGACATCTCATGCCATAGGAAGGGTCTTAGGTTTGGTATAAGCATTGAGATATCACATCTCTGCTATCGGAAGGGTCTCAGGATTGGAATGGGAAGGAGTTGGATATCACATCTCATGTTATAGGACGGGTCTCAGGTTTGATATTAGAAGCATTGAGATATCAAGTCTCATGGTATAGGAAGGGTCTCAGAATTGGAATGGGAAGGAGTTGGATATCACATCTCAAGCTATAGGTAGGGTCTCAGGATTGGAATGGGAAGGAGTTTGATATCACATCTCATGCCATAGTATGGGTCTCAGGTTTGGTAGAAGCATTGGGATATCACATCTCATGCTATCGGAAGGCTATCAGTATTGGATTTGGAAGGAGTTGGATATCCCATCTCATGCTATAGGAAGGGTCTCAGGTTGGAATGGGAAGGAGTTGGATATCACATTTCATGTTATAGGAAGGGTCTCAGGATTGGATGGGAAGGACTTGGATATCATATCTCATGCTATAGGAAGGCTCTCAGGTTTGGAAGGGGAAGGAGTTGGATATCACATTTCATGTTAGAGGAAGGATCTCAGGTTTGGTATTAGAGGCCTTGAGATATCACATCTCATGCTATAGGAAGGGTCTCAGGATTGGAATGGGAAGGAGTTGGATATCACATCTCAAGCTATAGGAAGGGTCTCAGGTTTGGTATAAGCATTGAGATATCACATCTCATGCTATAGTAAGGGTCTCAGGATTGGAATGGGAAGGAGTTGGATATCACATCTCATGTTATAGGAAAGATCTCAGGTTTGGTATTAGAAGCATTGAGACATCACATCTCATGTTATAGGAAGGGTCTCAGGATTGGAATGGGAAGAAGTTGGATATCACATCTCATGCTATAGGAAGGGTCTCAGGTTTGGAAGGGGAAGGAGTTGGATATCCAATCTCATGTTATAAGACTGGTCTCGGGTTTGGTATTAGAAGCATTGAGATATCACATCGCATGCTGTAGGAAGGTTCTCAGGTTTGGAATGGGGAGGAATTGGATATCACATCTCATGTCATAGGAAGGATCTCAGGTTTGATATTAGAAGCATTGAGATATCACATCTCATGCTATAGGAATGGTCTCAGGATTGGAATGGGAAGGAGTTGGATATTACATTCTTGCTATAGGAAGGGTCTCATGTTTGGAATGGGAAGGAGTTGGATATCACATATGCTATAGGAAGGGTCTCAGGTTTGGACCGGGAAGGAGTTGGATATCACATCTCATGTTATAGGAAGGGTCTCAGGTTTGGTATAAGCATTGAGATATCACATCTCTGCTATCGGAAGTGTCTCAGGATTGGAATGGGAAGGAGTTGGATATCCTATCTCATGTTATAGGACGGGTCTCAGGTTTGTTATTAGAATCATTGAGATATCATATTGCATGCTGTAGGAAGGGTCTAAGGATTGGAATGGGAAGGACTTGGATATCACATCTCATGCTATAGGTAGGCTCTCAGGTTTGGAAAGAGAAGGAGTTGGATATCATATTTCATGTTAGAGGAAGGATCTCAGGTTTGGTATTAGAGGCATTGAGATATCACATCTCATGCTATAGGAAGGGTCTCAGGATTGGAATGGGAAGGAGTTGGATATCACATCTCATGCTATAGGAAAGGTCTCAGGTTTGGTATAAGCATCGAGATATCACATCTCATGCTATAGGAAGGGTCTCGGGATTGGAATGGGAAGGAGTTGGATATCATATCTCATGTTATAGGAAGGATCTCAGGTTTGGTATTAGAAGCATTGAGACATCACATCTCATGCTATAGGAAGGGTCTCAGGATTGGAATGGGAAGGAGTTGGATATCACATCTCATGCTATAGGAAGGGTCTCAGGTTTGGTATACGCATTGAGATATCACATCTCATGCTATAGGAAGGGTCTCAAGGATTGGAATGGGAAGGAGTTGTATATGACATCTCATGCCATAGGAAGGGTCTTAGGTTTGGTATAAGCATTGAGATATCACATCTCTGCTATCGGAAGGGTCTCAGGATTGGAATGGGAAGGAGTTGGATATCCCATCTCATGTTATAGGAAGAGTCTCAGGTTTGGTATTAGAAGCATTGAGATATCACATCTCATGCTATAGGAAGTGTCTCAGGATTGGAATGGGAAGGACTTGGGTATCACATCTCATGCTATAGGGAGGGTCTCAAATTTGATATTAGAAGCATTGAGATATCACATCTCATGCTATAGGAAGGGTCTCAGGATTGGAATGGGAAGGAGTTGGATATCACATCTCATGCTATAGGAAGTGTCTCAGGATTGGAATGGGAAGGAGTTGGATATCACATCTCATGTTATAGGAAGGATCTCAGGTTTGGTATAAGCATTGAAATATCACATCTCTGCTATCGGAAGGGTCTCAGGATTGGAATGGGAAGGAGTTGGATATTCCCATCTCATGTTATAGGAAGGGTCTCAGGTTTGGTATTAGAAGCATTGAGATATCCCATCTCATGATATAGGAAGGGTCCCAGGTTGGAATGGGAAGGAGTAGGATATCACATTTTATGTTATAGGAAGGTTCTCAGGATTGGAATGGGAAGGGCTTGGATATCATATCTCATGCTATAGGAAGGCTCTCAGGTTTGGAAGGGGAAGGAGTTGGATATCACATTTCATGTTAGAGGAAGGATCTCAGGTTTGGTATTAGAGGCCTTGAGATATCACATCTCATGCTATCAGAAGGGTCTCAGGATTGGAATGGAAGGAGTTGGATATCACATCTCATGCTAAAGGGAGTGTCTCAGGTTTGGAAGGGGAAGGATTTGGAAATCACATCTCATGTTATAGGAAGGATCTCAGGTTTGGTATTAGAAGCATTGAGATATCACATCTCATGCTATCGGAAGTATCTCAGGTTTGGTATTAGAGGCATTGAGATATCACATCTCATGCTATCATAAGGGTCTCAGGATTGGAATGGGAAGGAGTTGGATATCACATCTCATGTTATAGGAAGGATCTCAGGTTTGGTATTAGAAGCGTTGAGACATCACATCTCATGCTATAGGAAGGGTCTCAGGATTGGAATGGGAAGGAGTTGGATATCACATCTCATGCTATAGGAAGGGTCTCAGATTTGGTATAAGCATTGAGATATCACATCTCATGCTATGGGAAGGGTCTCAGGATTGGAATGGGAAGGAGTTGTATATGACAAATCAGGCCATAGGAAGGGTCTCAGGTTTGGTATAAGCATTGAGATATCACATCTCTGCTATCGGAAGGGTCTCAGGATTGGAATGGGAAGGAGTTGGATATCCCATCTCATGTTATAGGAAGGGTCTCAGGTTTGGTATTAGAAGCATTGAGATATCACATCTCATGCTATAGGAAGGGTCTCAGGATTGGAATGGGGAGGACTTGGATGTCACATCTCATGCTATAGGGAGGGTCTCAAGTTTGATATTAGAAGCATTGAGATAACAAATCTCATGATATCGGAAGGGTCTCAGGATTGGAATGGGAAGGAATTGGATATCACATCTCATGATAAAGGAAGGGTCTAAGGTTTGGAAGGGGAAGGATTTGGATATCACATCTCATGTTATAGGACGGGTCTCAGGTTTGGTATTAGAAGCATTGAGATATCAAGTCTCATGGTATAGGAAGGGTCTCAGAATTGGAATGGGAAGGAGTTGGATATCACATCTCAAGCTATAGGTAGGGTCTCAGGATTGGAATGGGAAGGAATTTGATATCACATCTCATGCCATAGTTTGGGTCTCAGGTTTGGTAGAAGCATTGGGATATCACATCTCATGCTATCGGAAGGGTATCAGTATTGGATTTGGAAGGAGTTGGATATCCCATCTCATGCTATAGGAAGGGTCTCAGGTTGGAATGGGAAGGAGTTGGATATCACATTTCATCTTATAGGAAGGGTCTCAGGATTGGATGGGAAGGACTTGGATATCATATCTCATGCTATAGGAAGGTTCTCAGGTTTGGAAGGGGAAGGAGTTGGATATCACATTTCATGTTAGAGGATGGATCTCAGGTTTGGTATTAGAGGCCTTGAGATATCACATCTCATGCTATAGGAAGGGTCTCAGGATTGGAATGGGAAGGAGTTGGATATCACATCTCAAGCGATAGGAAGGGTCTCAGGTTTGGTATAAGCATTGAGATATCACATCTCATGCTATAGGAAGGGTCTCAGGATTGGAATGGGAAGGAGTTTGATATCACATCTCATGTTATAGGAAAGATCTCAGGTTTGGTATTAGAAGCATTGAGACATCACATCTCATGTTATAGGAAGGGTCTCAGGATTGGAATGGGAAGAAGTTGGATATCACATCTCATGCTATAGGAAGGGTCTCAGGTTTGGAAGGGGAAGGAGTTGGATATCCAATCTCATGTTATAGGACTGGTCTCGGGTTTGGTATTAGAAGCATTGAGATATCACATCGCATGCTGTAGGAAGGTTCTCAGGTTTGGAATGGGGAGGAATTGGATATCACATCTCATGTCATAGGAAGGATCTCAGGTTTGGTATTAGAAGCATTGAGATATCACATCTCATGCTATAGGAATGGTCTCAGGATTGGAATGGGAAGGAGTTGGATATTACATTCTTGCTATAGGAAGGGTCTCATGTTTGGAATGGGAAGGAGTTGGATATCACATATGCTATAGGAAGGGTCTCAGGTTTGGACCGGGAAGGAGTTGGATATCACATCTCATGTTATAGGAAGGGTCTCAGGTTTGGTATAAGCATTGAGATATCACATCTCTGCTATCGGAAGTGTCTCAGGATTGGAATGGGAAGGAGTTGGATATCCCATCTCATGTTATAGGACGGGTCTCAGTTTTGTTATTAGAATCATTGAGATATCATATTGCATGCTGTAGGAAGGGTCTAAGGATTGGAATGGGAAGGACTTGGATATCACATCTCTTGCTATAGGTAGGCTCTCAGGTTTGGAAAGGGAAGGAGTTGGATATCACATTTCATGTTAGAGGAAGGATCTCAGGTTTGGTATTAGAGGCATTGAGATATCACATCTCATGCTATAGGAAGGGTCTCAGGATTGGAATGGGAAGGAGTTGGATATCACATCTCATGCTATAGGAAAGGTCTCAGGTTTGGTATAAGCATCGAGATATCACATCTCATGCTATAGGAAGGGTCTCGGGATTGGAATGGGAAGGAGTTGTATATGACATCTCATGCCATAGGAAGGGTCTTAGGTTTGGTATAAGCATTGAGATATCACATCTCTGCTATCAGATGGGTCTCAGGATTGGAATGGGAAGGAGTTGGATATCCCATCTCATGTTATAGGAAGAGTCTCAGGTTTGGTATTAGAAGCATTGAGATATCACATCTCATGCTATAGGAAGTGTCTCAGGATTGGAATGGGAAGGACTTGGGTATCACATCTCATGCTATAGGGAGGGTCTCAAGTTTGATATTAGAAGCATTGAGATATCACATCTCATGCTATAGGAAGGGTCTCAGGATTGGAATGGGAAGGAGTTGGATATCACATCTCATGCTATAGGAAGGGTCTCAGGTTTGGTATAAGCAGTGAGGTATCACATCTCATGCTATAGGAAGTGTCTCAGGATTGGAATGGGAAGGAGTTGGATATCACATCTCATGTTATAGGAAGGATCTCAGGTTTGGTATTAGAAGCATTGAGACATCACATCTCATGCTATAGGAAGCGTCTCAGGATTGGAATGGGAAGGAGTTGGATATCACATCTCATGCTATAGGAAGGGTCTCAGATTTGGTATAAGCATTGAGATATCACATCTCATGCTATGGGAAGGGTCTCAGGATTGGAATGGGAAGGAGTTGTATATGACAAATCAGGCCATAGGAAGGGTCTCAGGTTTGGTATAAGCATTGAGATATCACATCTCTGCTATCGGAAGGGTCTCAGGATTGGAATGGGAAGGAGTTGGATATCCCATCTCATGTTATAGGAAGGGTCTCAGGTTTGGTATTAGAAGCATTAAGATATCACATCTCATGCTATAGGAAGGGTCTCAGGATTGGAATGGGGAGGACTTGGATGTCACATCTCATGATAAAGGAAGGGTCTAAGGTTTGGAAGGGAAAGGATTTGGATATCACATCTCATGTTATAGGACGGGTCTCAGGTTTGGTATTAGAAGCATTGAGATATCAAGTCTCATGGTATAGGAAGGGTCTCAGAATTGGAATGGGAAGGAGTTGGATATCACATCTCAAGCTATAGGTAGGGTCTCAGGATTGGAATGGGAAGGAATTTGATATCACATCTCATGCCATAGTATGGGTCTCAGGTTTGGTAGAAGCATTGGGATATCACATCTCATGCTATCGGAAGGGTATCAGTATTGGATTTGGAAGGAGTTGGATATCCCATCTCATGCTATAGGAAGGGTCTCAGGTTGGAATGGGAAGGAGTTGGATATCACATTTCATGTTATAGGAAGGGTCTCAGGATTGGATGGGAAGGACTTGGATATCATATCTCATGCTATAGGAAGGTTCTCAGGTTTGGAAGGGGAAGGAGTTGGATATCACATTTCATGTTAGAGGATGGATCTCAGGTTTGGTATTAGAGGCCTTGAGATATCACATCTCATGCTATAGGAAGGGTCTCAGGATTGGAATGGGAAGGAGTTGGATATCACATCTCAAGCTATAGGAAGGGTCTCAGGTTTGGTATAAGCATTGAGATATCACATCTCATGCTATAGGAAGGGTCTCAGGATTGGAATGGGAAGGAGTTTGATATCACATCTCATGTTATAGGAAAGATCTCAGGTTTGGTATTAGAAGCATTGAGACATCACATCTCATGTTATAGGAAGGGTCTCAGGATTGGAATGGGAAGAAGTTGGATATCACATCTCATGCTATAGGAAGGGTCTCAGGTTTGGAAGGGGAAGGAGTTGGATATCCAATCTCATGTTATAGGACTGGTCTCGGGTTTGGTATTAGAAGCATTGAGATATCACATCGCATGCTGTAGGAAGGTTCTCAGGTTTGGAATGGGGAGGAATTGGATATCACATCTCATGTCATAGGAAGGATCTCAGGTTTGGTATTAGAAGCATTGAGATATCACATCTCATGCTATAGGAATGGTCTCAGGATTGGAATGGGAAGGAGTTGGATATTACATTCTTGCTATAGGAAGGGTCTCATGTTTGGAATGGGAAGGAGTTGGATATCACATATGCTATAGGAAGGGTCTCAGGTTTGGACCGGGAAGGAGTTGGATATCACATCTCATGTTATAGGAAGGGTCTCAGGTTTGGTATAAGCATTGAGATATCACATCTCTGCTATCGGAAGTGTCTCAGGATTGGAATGGGAAGGAGTTGGATATCCCATCTCATGTTATAGGACGGGTCTCAGGTTTGTTATTAGAATCATTGAGATATCATATTGCATGCTGTAGGAAGGGTCTAAGGATTGGAATGGGAAGGACTTGGATATCACATCTCATGCTATAGGTAGGCTCTCAGGTTTGGAAAGGGAAGGAGTTGCATATCACATTTCATGTTAGAGGAAGGATCTCAGGTTTGGTATTAGAGGCATTGAGATATCACATCTCATGCTATAGGAAGGGTCTCAGGATTGGAATGGGAAGGAGTTGGATATCACATCTCATGCTATAGGAAAGGTCTCAGGTTTGGTATAAGCATCGAGATATCACATCTCATGCTATAGGAAGGGTCTCGGGATTGGAATGGGAAGGAGTTGGATATCACATCTCATGTTATAGGAAGGATCTCAGGTTTGGTATTAGAAGCATTGAGACATCACATCTCATGCTATAGGAAGGGTCTCAGGATTGGAATGGGAAGGAGTTGGATATCACATCTCATGCTATAGGAAGGGTCTCAGGTTTGGTATAAGCATTGAGATATCACATCTCATGCTATAGGAAGGGTCTCAAGGATTGGAATGGGAAGGAGTTGTATATGACATCTCATGCCATAGGAAGGGTCTTAGGTTTGGTATAAGCATTGAGATATCACATCTCTGCTATCGGATGGGTCTCAGGATTGGAATGGGAAGGAGTTGGATATCCCATCTCATGTTATAGGAAGAGTCTCAGGTTTGGTATTAGAAGCATTGAGATATCACATCTCATGCTATAGGAAGTGTCTCAGGATTGGAATGGGAAGGACTTGGGTATCACATCTCATGCTATAGGGAGGGTCTCAAGTTTGATATTAGAAGCATTGAGATATCACATCTCATGCTATAGGAAGGGTCTCAGGATTGGAATGGGAAGGAGTTGGATATCACATCTCATGCTATAGGAAGGGTCTCAGGTTTGGTATAAGCAGTGAGGTATCACATCTCATGCTATAGGAAGTGTCTCAGGATTGGAATGGGAAGGAGTTGGATATCACATCTCATGTTATAGGAAGGATCTCAGGTTTGGTATAAGCATTGAGATATCACATCTCTGCTATCGGAAGGGTCTCAGGATTGGAATGGGAAGGAGTTGGATATTCCCATCTCATGTTATAGGAAGGGTCTCAGGTTGGAATGGGAAGGAGTACGATATCACATTTTATGTTATAGGAAGGTTCTCAGGATTGGAATGGGAAGGACTTGGATATCATATCTCATGCTATAGGAAGGGTCTCAAGTTTGATATTAGAAGCATTGAGATATCCCATCTCATGATATAGGAAGGGTCCCATGTTGGAATGGGAAGGAGTACGATATCACATTTTATGTTATAGGAAGGTTCTCAGGATTGGAATGGGAAGGACTTGGATATCATATCTCATGCTATAGGAAGGCTCTCAGGTTTGGAAGGGGAAGGAGTTGGATATCACATTTCATGTTAGAGGAAGGATCTCAGGTTTGGTAGTAGAGGCCTTGAGATATCACATCTCATGCTATAGGAAGGGTCTCAGGATTGGAATGGGAAGGAGTTGGATATCACATCTCAAGCTATAGGAACGGTCTCAGGTTTGGTATAAGCATTGTGATATCACATCTCATGCTATAGGAAGGGTCTCAGGATTGGAATGGGAAGGACTTGGATATCACATCTCATGCTATAGGCAGGGTCCCAGGTTTGGAAAGGGAAGGAGATGGATATCACATTTCATGTTAGAGGTAGGATCTCAGGTTTGGTATTAGAGGCATTGAGATATCACATCTCATGCTATCAGAAGGGTCTCAGGATTGGAATGGGAAGGAGTTGGATATCACATCTCATGCTATAGGCAGGGTCCCAGGTTTGGAAAGGGAAGGAGATGGATATCACATTTCATGTTATAGGAAGGATCTCAGGTTTGGTATTAGAAGCATTGAGATATCACATCTCATGCTATCGGAAGTATCTCAGGTTTGGTATTAGAGGCATTGAGATATCACATCTCATGCTATCATAAGGGTCTCAGGATTGGAATGGGAAGGAGTTGGATATCACATCTCATGTTATAGGAAGGATCTCAGGTTTGGTATTAGAAGCATTGAGACATCACATCTCATGCTATAGGAAGGGTCTCAGGATTGGAATGGGAAGGAGTTGGATATCACATCTCATGCTATAGGAAGGGTCTCAGATTTGGTATAAGCATTGAGATATCACATCTCATGCTATAAGAAGGGTCTCAGGATTGGAATGGGAAGGAGTTGTATATGACATCTCAGGCCATAGGAAGGGTCTCAGGTTTGGTATAAGCATTGAGATATCACATCTCTGCTATCGGAAGGGTCTCAGGATTGGAATGGGAATGAGTTGGATATCCCATCTCATGTTATAGGAAGAGTCTCAGGTTTGGTATTAGAAGCATTGAGATATCCAATCTCATGCTATAGGAAGGGTCTCAGGTTGGAATGGGAAGGAGTTGGATATCACATTTCATGTTATAGGAAGGGTCTCAGGATTGGAATTGGAAGGACTTGGCTATCATATCTCATGCTATAGGAAGGCTCTCAGGTTTGGAAGGGGAAGGAGTTGGATATCACATTTCATGTTAGAGGAACGATCTCAGGTTTGGTATTAGAGGCCTTGAGATATCACATCTCATGCTATAGGAAGGGTCTCAGGATTGGAATGGGAAGGAGTTGGATATCACATCTCAAGCTATAGGAAAGATCTCAGGTTTGGTATTAGATGCATTGCGACATCACATCTCATGTTATAGGAAGGGTCTCAGGATTGGAATGGGAAGAAGTTGGATATCACATCTCATGCTATAGGAAGGGTCTCAGGTTTGGTATAAGCATTGAGATATCACATCTCATGCTATAGGAAGGGTCTCAGGATTGGAATGGGAAGGAGTTGTATATGACATCTCATGCCATAGGAAGGTTCTCAGGTTTGGTATAAGCATTGAGATATCACATCACATGCTATAGGAAGGGTCTCAGGATTGGAATGGAAAGGACTTGGATATCACATCTCATGCTATAGGCAGGGTCTCAGGTTTGGAAAGGGAAGGAGATGGATATCACATTTCATGTTAGAGGTAGGATCTCAGGTTTGGTATTAGAGGCATTGAAATATCACATCTCATGCTATCAGAAGGGTCTCAGGATTGGAATGGGAAGGAGTTGGATATATCATCTCATGCTAAAGGGAGGGTCTCAGGTTTGGAAGGGGAAGGATTTGGAAATCACATCTCATGTTATAGGAAGGATCTCAGGTTTGGTATTAGAAGCATTGAGATATCACATCTCATGCTATCGGAAGTATCTCAGGTTTGGTATTAGAGGCATTGAGATATCACATCTCATGCTATCATAAGGGTCTCAGGATTGGAATGGGAAGGAGTTGGATATCACATCTCATGTTATAGGAAGGATCTCAGGTTTGGTATTAGAAGCATTGAGACATCACATCTCATGCTATAGGAAGGGTCTCAGGATTGGAATGGGAAGGAGTTGGATATCACATCTCATGCTATAGGAAGGGTCTCAGATTTGGTATAAGCATTGAGATATCACATCACATGCTATAGGAAGGGTCTCAGGATTGGAATGGGAAGGAGTTGGATATCACATCTCATGCTATAGGAAAGGTCTCAGGTTTGGTATAAGCATCGAGATATCACATCTCATGCTATAGGAAGGGTCTCTGGATTGGAATGTGAAGGAGTTGGATATCACATCTCATGTTATAGGAAGGATCTCAGGTTTGGTATTAGAAGCATTGAGACATCACATCTCATGCTATAGGAAGGGTCTCAGGATTGGAATGGGAAGGAGTTGGATATCACATCTCATGCTATAGGAAGGGTCTCAGGTTTGGTATAAGCATTGAGATATCACATCTCATGCTATAGGAAGGGTCTCAAGGATTGGAATGGGAAGGAGTTGTATATGACATCTCCTGCCATAGGAAGGGTCTTAGGTTTGGTATAAGCATTGAGATATCACATCTCTGCTATCGGAAGGGTCTCAGGATTGGAATGGGAAGGAGTTGGATATCCCATCTCATGTTATAGGGAGAGTCTCAGGTTTGGTATTAGAAGCATTGAGATATCACATCTCATGCTATAGGAAGTGTCTCAGGATTGGAATGGGAAGGACTTGGGTATCACATCTCATGCTATAGGGAGGGTCTCAAGTTTGATATTAGAAGCATTGAGATATCACATCTCATGCTATAGGAAGGGTCTCAGGATTGGAATGGGAAGGAGTTGGATATCACATCTCATGTTATAGGACGGGTCTCAGGTTTGTTATTAGAATCATTGAGATATCATATTGCATGCTGTAGGAAGGGTCTAAGGATTGGAATGGGAAGGACTTGGATATCACATCTCATGCTATAGGTAGGCTCTCAGGTTTGGAAAGGGAAGGAGTTGGATATCACATTTCATGTTAGAGGAAGGATCTCAGGTTTGGTATTAGAGGCATTGAGATATCACATCTCATGCTATAGGAAGGGTCTCAGGATTGGAATGGGAAGGAGTTGGATATCACATCTCATGCTATAGGAAAGGTCTCAGGTTTGGTATAAGCATCGAGATATCACATCTCATGCTATAGGAAGGGTCTCGGGATTGGAATGGGAAGGAGTTGGATATCACATCTCATGTTATAGGAAGGATCTCAGGTTTGGTATTAGAAGCATTGAGATATCACATCTCATGCTATAGGAAGGGTCTCAGGATTGGAATGGGAAGGAGTTGGATATCACATCTCATGCTATAGGAAAGGTCTCAGGTTTGGTATAAGCATCGAGATATCACATCTCATGCTATAGGAAGGGTCTCGGGATTGGAATGGGAAGGAGTTGGATATCACATCTCATGCTATAGGAAGGGTCTCAGGATTGGAATGGGAAGGAGTTGGATATCACATCTCATGCTATAGGAAGGGTCTCAGGTTTGGTATGAGCATTGAGATATCACATCTCATGCTATAGGAAGGGTCTCAAGGATTGGAATGGGAAGGAGTTGTATATGACATCTCATGCCATAGGAAGGGTCTTAGGTTTGGTATAAGCATTGAGATATCACATCTCTGCTATCGGAAGGGTCTCAGGATTGGAATGGGAAGGAGTTGGATATCCCATCTCATGTTATAGGAAGAGTCTCAGGTTTGGTATTAGAAGCATTGAGATATCACATCTCATGCTATAGGAAGTGTCTCAGGATTGGAATGGGAAGGACTTGGGTATCACATCTCATGCTATAGGGAGGGTCTCAAGTTTGATATTAGAAGCATTGAGATATCACATCTCATGCTATAGGAAGGGTCTCAGGATTGGAATGGGAAGGAGTTGGATATCACATCTCATGCTATAGGAAGGGTCTCAGGTTTGGTATAAGCAGTGAGATATCACATCTCATGCTATAGGAAGTGTCTCAGGATTAGAATGGGAAGGAGTTGGATATCACATCTCATGTTATAGGAAGGATCTCAGGTTTGGTATAAGCATTGAGATATCACATTTCTGCTATCGGAAGGGTCTCATGATTGGAATGGGAAGGAGTTGGATATTCCCATCTCATGCTATAGGAAGGGTCTCAGGTTGGAATGGGAAGGAGTTGGATATCACATTTCATGTTATAGGAAGAGTCTCAGGATTGGAATTGGAAGGACTTGGCTATCATATCTCATGCTATAGGAAGGCTCTCAGGTTTGGAAGGGGAAGGAGTTGGATATCACATTTCATGTTAGAGGAACGATCTCAGGTTTGGTATTAGAGGCCTTGAGATATCACATCTCATGCTATAGGAAGGGTCTCAGGATTGGAATGGGAAGAAGTTGGATATCACATCTCATGCTATAGGAAGGGTCTCAGGATTGAAATGGGAAGGAGTTGGATATCACATCTCATGTTATAGGAAAGATCTCAGGTTTGGTATTAGAAGCATTGCGACATCACATCTCATGTTATAGGAAGGGTCTCAGGATTGGAATGGGAAGAAGTTGGATATCACATCTCATGCTAAAGGAAGGGTCTCAGGTTTGGTATAAGCATTGAGATATCACATCTCATGCTATAGGAAGGGTCTCAGGATTGGAATGGGAAGGAGTTGTATATGACATCTCATGCCATAGGAAGGGTCTCAGGTTTGGTATAAGCATTGAGATATCACATCACATGCTATAGGAAGGGTCTCAGGATTGGAATGGAAAGGACTTGGATATCACATCTCATGCTATAGGCAGGGTCTCAGGTTTGGAAAGGGAAGGAGATGGATATCACATTTCATGTTAGATGTAGGATCTCAGGTTTGGTATTAGAGGCATTGAAATATCACATCTCATGCTATCAGAAGGGTCTCAGGATTGGAATGGGAAGGAGTTGGATATCACATCTCATGCTAAAGGGAGGATCTCAGGTTTGGTATTAGAAGCATTGAGATATCACATCTCATGTTATAGGAAGTATCTCAGGTTTGGTATTAGAGGCATTGAGATATCACATCTCATGCTATCATAAGGGTCTCAGGATTGGAATGGGAAGGAGTTGGATATCACATCTCATGTTATAGGAAGGATCTCAGGTTTGGTATTAGAAGCATTGAGACATCACATCTCATGCTATAGGAAGGGTCTCAGGATTGGAATGGGAAGGAGTTGGATATCACATCTCATGCTATAGGAAGGGTCTCAGATTTGGTATAAGCATTGAGATATCACATCTCATGCTATAGGAAGGGTCTCAGGATTGGAATGGGAAGGAGTTGGATATCACATCTCATGCTATAGGAAAGGTCTCAGGTTTGGTATAAGCATCGAGATATCACATCTCATGCTATAGGAAGGGTCTCTGGATTGGAATGAGAAGGAGTTGGATATCACATCTCATGTTATAGGAAGGATCTCAGGTTTGGTATTAGAAGCATTGAGACATCACATCTCATGCTATAGGAAGGGTCTCAGGATTGGAATAGGAAGGAGTTGGATATCACATCTCATGCTATAGGAAGGGTCTCAGGTTTGGTATAAGCATTGAGATATCACATCTCATGCTATAGGAAGGGTCTCAAGGATTGGAATGGGAAGGAGTTGTATATGACATCTCCTGCCATAGGAAGGGTCTTAGGTTTGGTATAAGCATTGAGATATCACATCTCTGCTATCGGAAGGGTCTCAGGATTGGAATGGGAAGGAGTTGGATATCCCATCTCATGTTATAGGAAGAGTCTCAGGTTTGGTATTAGAAGCATTGAGATATCACATCTCATGCTATAGGAAGTGTCTCAGGATTGGAATGGGAAGGACTTGGGTATCACATCTCATGCTATAGGGAGGGTCTCAAGTTTGATATTAGAAGCATTGAGATATCACATCTCATGCTATAGGAAGGGTCTCAGGATTGGAATGGGAAGGAGTTGGATATCACATCTCATGTTATAGGACGGGTCTCAGGTTTGTTATTAGAATCATTGAGATATCATATTGCATGCTGTAGGAAGGGTCTAAGGATTGGAATGGGAAGGAGTTGGATATCACATCTCATGCTATAGGAAAGGTCTCAGGTTTGGTATAAGCATTGAGATATCACATCTCATGCTATAGGAAGGGTCTCGGGATTGGAATGGGAAGGAGTTGGATATCACATCTCATGTTATAGGAAGGATCTCAGGTTTGGTATTAGAAGCATTGAGATATCACATCTCATGCTATAGGAAGGGTCTCAGGATTGGAATGGGAAGGACTTGGATATCACATCTCATGCTATAGGTAGGCTCTCAGGTTTGGAAAGGGAATGAGTTGGATATCACATTTCATGTTAGAGGAAGGATCTCAGGTTTGGTATTAGAGGCATTGAGATATCACATCTCATGCTATAGGAAGGGTCTCAGGATTGGAATGGGAAGGAGTTGGATATCACATCTCATGCTATAGGAAAGGTCTCAGGTTTGGTATAAGCATTGAGATATCACATCTCATGCTATAGGAAGGGTCTCGGGATTGGAATGGGAAGGAGTTGGATATCACATCTCATGTTATAGGAAGGATCTCAGGTTTGGTATTAGAAGCATTGAGATATCACATCTCATGCTATAGTAAGGGTCTCAGGATTGGAATGGGAAGGAGTTGGATATCACATCTCATGCTATAGGAAAGGTCTCAGGTTTGGTATAAGCATCGAGATATCACATCTCATGCTATAGGAAGGGTCTCGGGATTGGAATGGGAAGGAGTTGGATATCACATCTCATGCTATAGGAAGGGTCTCAGGATTGGAATGGGAAGGAGTTGGATATCACATCTCATGCTATAGGAAGGGTCTCAGGTTTGGTATGAGCATTGAGATATCACATCTCATGCTATAGGAAGGGTCTCAAGGATTGGAATGGGAAGGAGTTGTATATGACATCTCATGCCATAGGAAGGGTCTTAGGTTTGGTATAAGCATTGAGATATCACATCTCTGCTATCGGAAGGGTCTCAGGATTGGAATGGGAAGGAGTTGGATATCACATCTCATGCTATAGGGAGGGTCTCAAGTTTGATATTAGAAGCATTGAGATATCACATCTCATGCTATAGGAAGGGTCTCAGGATTGGAATGGGAAGGAGTTGGATATCACATCTCATGCTATAGGAAGGGTCTCAGGTTTGGTATAAGCAGTGAGATATCACATCTCATGCTATAGGAAGTGTCTCAGGATTGGAATGGGAAGGAGTTGGATATCACATCTCATGTTATAGGAAGGATCTCAGGTTTGGTATAAGCATTGAGATATAACATCTCTGCTATCGGAAGGGTCTCAGGATTGGAATGGGAAGGAGTTGGATATTCCCATCTCATGTCATAGGAAGGGTCTCAGGTTTGGTATTAGAAGAATTGAGATATCCCATCTCATGATATAGGAAGGGTCCCAGGTTGGAATGGGAAGGAGTAGGATATCACATTTTATGTTATAGGAAGGTTCTCAGGATTGGAATGGGAAGGACTTGGATATCATATCTCATGCTATAGGAAGGCTCTCAGGTTTGGAAGGGGAAGGAGTTGGATATCACATTTCATGTTAGAGGAAGGATCTCAGGTTTGGTATTAGAGGCCTTGAGATATCACATCTCATGCTATCATAAGGGTCTCAGGATTGGAATGGGAAGGAGTTGGATATCACATCTCATGTTATAGGAAGGATCTCAGGTTTGGTATTAGAAGCATTGAGACATCACATCTCATGCTATAGGAAGGGTCTCAGGATTGGAATGGGAAGGAGTTGGATATCACATCTCATGCTATAGGAAGGGTCTCAGATTTGGTATAAGCATTGAGATATCACATCTCATGCTATAAGAAGGGTCTCAGGATTGGAATGGGAAGGAGTTGTATATGACATCTCAGGCCATAGGAAGGGTCTCAGGTTTGGTATAAGCATTGAGATATCACATCTCTGCTATCGGAAGGGTCTCAGGATTGGAATGGGAATGAGTTGGATATCCCATCTCATGTTATAGGAAGAGTCTCAGGTTTGGTATTAGAAGCATTGAGATATCCAATCTCATGCTATAGGAAGGGTCTCAGGTTGGAATGGGAAGGAGTTGGATATCACATTTCATGTTATAGGAAGGGTCTCAGGATTGGAATTGGAAGGACTTGGCTATCATATCTCATGCTATAGGAAGGCTCTCAGGTTTGGAAGGGGAAGGAGTTGGATATCACATTTCATGTTAGAGGAACGATCTCAGGTTTGGTATTAGAGGCCTTGAGATATCACATCTCATGCTATAGGAAGGGTCTCAGGATTGGAATGGGAAGGAGTTGGATATCACATCTCAAGCTATAGGAAAGATCTCAGGTTTGGTATTAGATGCATTGCGACATCACATCTCATGCTATAGGAAGGGTCTCAGGTTTGGTATAAGCATTGAGATATCACATCTCATGCTATAGGAAGGGTCTCAGGATTGGAATGGGAAGGAGTTGTATATGACATCTCATGCCATAGGAAGGTTCTCAGGTTTGGTATAAGCATTGAGATATCACATCACATGCTATAGGAAGGGTCTCAGGATTGGAATGGAAAGGACTTGGATATCACATCTCATGCTATAGGCAGGGTCTCAGGTTTGGAAAGGGAAGGAGATGGATATCACATTTCATGTTAGAGGTAGGATCTCAGGTTTGGTATTAGAGGCATTGAAATATCACATCTCATGCTATCAGAAGGGTCTCAGGATTGGAATGGGAAGGAGTTGGATATCACATCTCATGCTAAAGGGAGGGTCTCAGGTTTGGAAGGGGAAGGATTTGGAAATCACATCTCATGTTATAGGAAGGATCTCAGGTTTGGTATTAGAAGCATTGAGATATCACATCTCATGCTATCGGAAGTATCTCAGGATTGGAATGGGAAGGAGTTGGATATCACATCTCATGCTATAGGAAGGATCTCAGGTTTGGTATTAGAGGCATTGAGATATCACATCTCATGCTATAGGAAGGGTCTCAGGATTGGAATGGGAAGGAGTTGGATATCACATCTCATGCTATAGGAAAGGTCTCAGGTTTGGTATAAGCATCGAGATATCACATCTCATGCTATAGGAAGGGTCTCTGGATTGGAATGGGAAGGAGTTGGATATCACATCTCATGTTATAGGAAGGATCTCAGGTTTGGTATTAGAAGCATTGAGACATCACATCTCATGCTATAGGAAGGGTCTCAGGATTGGAATGGGAAGGAGTTGGATATCACATCTCATGCTATAGGAAGGGTCTCAGGTTTGGTATAAGCATTGAGATATCACATCTCATGCTATAGGAAGGGTCTCAAGGATTGGAATGGGAAGGAGTTGTATATGACATCTCCTGCCATAGGAAGGGTCTTAGGTTTGGTATAAGCATTGAGATATCACATCTCTGCTATCGGAAGGGTCTCAGGATTGGAATGGGAAGGAGTTGGATATCCCATCTCATGTTATAGGGAGAGTCTCAGGTTTGTTATTAGAAGCATTGAGATATCACATCTCATGCTATAGGAAGTGTCTCAGGATTGGAATGGGAAGGACTTGGGTATCACATCTCATGCTATAGGGAGGGTCTCAAGTTTGATATTAGAAGCATTGAGATATCACATCTCATGCTATAGGAAGGGTCTCAGGATTGGAATGGGAAGGAGTTGGATATCACATCTCATGTTATAGGACGGGTCTCAGGTTTGTTATTAGAATCATTGAGATATCATATTGCATGCTGTAGGAAGGGTCTAAGGATTGGAATGGGAAGGACTTGGATATCACATCTCATGCTATAGGTAGGCTCTCAGGTTTGGAAAGGGAAGGAGTTGGATATCACATTTCATGTTAGAGGAAGGATCTCAGGTTTGGTATTAGAGGCATTGAGATATCACATCTCATGCTATAGGAAGGGTCTCAGGATTGGAATGGGAAGGAGTTGGATATCACATCTCATGCTATAGGAAAGGTCTCAGGTTTGGTATAAGCATCGAGATATCACATCTCATGCTATAGGAAGGGTCTCGGGATTGGAATGGGAAGGAGTTGGATATCACATCTCATGTTATAGGAAGGATCTCAGGTTTGGTATTAGAAGCATTGAGATATCACGTCTCATGCTATAGGAAGGGTCTCAGGATTGGAATGGGAAGGAGTTGGATATCACATCTCATGCTATAGGAAAGGTCTCAGGTTTGGTATAAGCATCGAGATATCACATCTCATGCTATAGGAAGGGTCTCGGGATTGGAATGGGAAGGAGTTGGATATCACATCTCATGCTATAGGAAGGGTCTCAGGATTGGAATGGGAAGGAGTTGGATATCACATCTCATGCTATAGGAAGGGTCTCAGGTTTGGTATGAGCATTGAGATATCACATCTCATGCTATAGGAAGGGTCTCAAGGATTGGAATGGGAAGGAGTTGTATATGACAGCTCATGCCATAGGAAGGGTCTTAGGTTTGGTATAAGCATTGAGATATCACATCTCTGCTATCGGAAGGGTCTCAGGATTGGAATGGGAAGGAGTTGGATATCCCATCTCATGTTATAGGAAGAGTCTCAGGTTTGGTATTAGAAGCATTGAGATATCACATCTCATGCTATAGGAAGTGTCTCAGGATTGGAATGGGAAGGACTTGGGTATCACATCTCATGCTATAGGGAGGGTCTCAAGTTTGATATTAGAAGCATTGAGATATCACATCTCATGCTATAGGAAGGGTCTCAGGATTGGAATGGGAAGGAGTTGGATATCACATCTCATGCTATAGGAAGGGTCTCAGGTTTGGTATAAGCAGTGAGATATCACATCTCATGCTATAGGAAGTGTCTCAGGATTGGAATGGGAAGGAGTTGGATATCACATCTCATGTTATAGGAAGGATCTCAGGTTTGGTATAAGCATTGAGATATCACATCTCTGCTATCGGAAGGGTCTCAGGATTGGAATGGGAAGGAGTTGGATATTCCCATCTCATGCTATAGGAAGGGTCTCAGGTTGGAATAGGAAGGAGTTGGATATCACATTTCATGTTATAGGAAGGGTCTCAGGATTGGAATTGGAAGGACTTGGCTATCATATCTCATGCTATAGGAAGGCTCTCAGGTTTGGAAGGGGAAGGAGTTGGATATCACATTTCATGTTAGAGGAACGATCTCAGGTTTGGTATTAGAGGCCTTGAGATATCACATCTCATGCTATAGGAAGGGTCTCAGGATTGGAATGGGAAGAAGTTGGATATCACATCTCATGCTATAGGAAGGGTCTCAGGATTGAAATGGGAAGGAGTTGGATATCACATCTCATGTTATAGGAAAGATCTCAGGTTTGGTATTAGAAGCATTGCGACATCACATCTCATGTTATAGGAAGGGTCTCAGGATTGGAATGGGAAGAAGTTGGATATCACATCTCATGCTAAAGGAAGGGTCTCAGGTTTGGTATAAGCATTGAGATATCACATCTCATGCTATAGGAAGGGTCTCAGGATTGGAATGGGAAGGAGTTGTATATGACATCTCATGCCATAGGAAGGGTCTCAGGTTTGGTATAAGCATTGAGATATCACATCACATGCTATAGGAAGGGTCTCAGGATTGGAATGGAAAGGACTTGGATATCACATCTCATGCTATAGGCAGGGTCTCAGGTTTGGAAAGGGAAGGAGATGGATATCACATTTCATGTTAGATGTAGGATCTCAGATTTGGTATTAGAGGCATTGAAATATCACATCTCATGCTATCAGAAGGGTCTCAGGATTGGAATGGGAAGGAGTTGGATATCACATCTCATGCTAAAGGGAGGGTCTCAGGTTTGGAAGGGGAAGGATTTGGAAATCACATCTCATGTTATAGGAAGGATCTCAGGTTTGGTATTAGAAGCATTGAGATATCACATCTCATGCTATCGGAAGTATCTCAGGTTTGGTATTAGAGGCATTGAGATATCACATCTCATGCTATCATAAGGGTCTCAGGATTGGAATGGGAAGGAGTTGGATATCACATCTCATGTTATAGGAAGGATCTCAGGTTTGGTATTAGAAGCATTGCGACATCACATCTCATGCTATAGGAAGGGTCTCAGGATTGGAATGGGAAGGAGTTGGATATCACATCTCATGCTATAGGAAGGGTCTCAGATTTGGTATAAGCATTGAGATATCACATCTCATGCTATAGGAAGGGTCTCAGGATTGGAATGGGAAGGAGTTGGATATCACATCTCATGCTATAGGAAAGGTCTCAGGTTTGGTATAAGCATCGAGATATCACATCTCATGCTATAGGAAGGGTCTCTGGATTGGAATGGGAAGGAGTTGGATATCACATCTCATGTTATAGGAAGGATCTCAGGTTTGGTATTAGAAGCATTGAGACATCACATCTCATGCTATAGGAAGGGTCTCAGGATTGGAATGGGAAGGAGTTGGATATCACATCTCATGCTATAGGAAGGGTCTCAGGTTTGGTATAAGCATTGAGATATCACATCTCATGCTATAGGAAGGGTCTCAAGGATTGGAATGGGAAGGAGTTGTATATGACATCTCCTGCCATAGGAAGGGTCTTAGGTTTGGTATAAGCATTGAGATATCACATCTCTGCTATCGGAAGGGTCTCAGGATTGGAATGGGAAGGAGTTGGATATCCCATCTCATGTTATAGGAAGAGTCTCAGGTTTGGTATTAGAAGCATTGAGATATCACATCTCATGCTATAGGAAGTGTCTCAGGATTGGAATGGGAAGGACTTGGGTATCACATCTCATGCTATAGGGAGGGTCTCAAGTTTGATATTAGAAGCATTGAGATATCACATCTCATGCTATAGGAAGGGTCTCAGGATTGGAATGGGAAGGAGTTGGATATCACATCTCATGTAATAGGACGGGTCTCAGGTTTGTTATTAGAATCATTGAGATATCATATTGCATGCTGTAGGAAGGGTCTAAGGATTGGAATGGGAAGGACTTGGATATCAAATCTCATGCTATAGGTAGGCTCTCAGGTTTGGAAAGGGAAGGAGTTGGATATCACATTTCATGTTAGAGGAAGGATCTCAGGTTTGGTATTAGAGGCATTGAGATATCACATCTCATGCTATAGGAAGGGTCTCAGGATTGGAATGGGAAGGAGTTGGATATCACATCTCATGCTATAGGAAAGGTCTCAGGTTTGGTATAAGCATTGAGATATCACATCTCATGCTATAGGAAGGGTCTCGGGATTGGAATGGGAAGGAGTTGGATATCACATCTCATGTTATAGGAAGGATCTCAGGTTTGGTATTAGAAGCATTGAGATATCACATCTCATGCTATAGGAAGGGTCTCAGGATTGGAATGGGAAGGAGTTGGATATCACATCTCATGCTATAGGAAAGGTCTCAGGTTTGGTATAAGCATCGAGATATCACATCTCATGCTATAGGAAGGGTCTCAAGGATTGGAATGGGAAGGAGTTGTATATGACATCTCATGCCATAGGAAGGGTCTTAGGTTTGGTATAAGCATTGAGATATCACATCTCTGCTATCGGAAGGGTCTCAGGATTGGAATGGGAAGGAGTTGGATATCCCATCTCATGTTATAGGAAGAGTCTCAGGTTTGGTATTAGAAGCATTGAGATATCACATCTCATGCTATAGGAAGTGTCTCAGGATTGGAATGGGAAGGACTTGGGTATCACATCTCATGCTATAGGGAGGGTCTCAAGTTTGATATTAGAAGCATTGAGATATCACATCTCATGCTATAGGAAGGGTCTCAGGATTGGAATGGGAAGGAGTTGGATATCACATCTCATGCTATAGGAAGGGTCTCAGGTTTGGTATAAGCAGTGAGATATCACATCTCATGCTATAGGAAGTGTCTCAGGATTGGAATGGGAAGGAGTTGGATATCACATCTCATGTTATAGGAAGGATCTCAGGTTTGGGATAAGCATTGAGATATCACATCTCTGCTATCGGAAGGGTCTCAGAATTGGAATGGGAAGGAGTTGGATATTCCCATCTCATGCTATAGGAAGGGTCTCAGGTTGGAATGGGAAGGAGTTGGATATCACATTTCATGTTATAGGAAGGGTCTCAGGATTGGAATTGGAAGGACTTGGCTATCATATCTCATGCTATAGGAAGGCTCTCAGGTTTGGAAGGGGAAGGAGTTGGATATCACATTTCATGTTAGAGGAACGATCTCAGGTTTGGTATTAGAGGCCTTGAGATATCACATCTCATGCTATAGGAAGGGTCTCAGGATTGGAATGGGAAGAAGTTGGATATCACATCTCATGCTATAGGAAGGGTCTCAGGATTGAAATGGGAAGGAGTTGGATATCACATCTCATGTTATAGGAAAGATCTCAGGTTTGGTATTAGAAGCATTGCGACATCACATCTCATGTTATAGGAAGGGTCTCAGGATTGGAATGGGAAGGAGTTGGATATCACATCTCAAGCTATAGGAACGGTCTCAGGTTTGGTATAAGCATTGTGATATCACATCTCATGCTATAGGAAGGGTCTCAGGATTGGAATGGGAAGGACTTGGATATCACATCTCATGCTATAGGCAGGGTCCCAGGTTTGGAAAGGGAAGGAGATGGATATCACATTTCATGTTAGAGGTAGGATCTCAGGTTTGGTATTAGAGGCATTGAGATATCACATCTCATGCTATCAGAAGGGTCTCAGGATTGGAATGGGAAGGAGTTGGATATCACATCTCATGCTATAGGCAGGGTCCCAGGTTTGGAAAGGGAAGGAGATGGATATCACATTTCATGTTATAGGAAGGATCTCAGGTTTGGTATTAGAAGCATTGAGATATCACATCTCATGCTATCGGAAGTATCTCAGGTTTGGTATTAGAGGCATTGAGATATCACATCTCATGCTATCATAAGGGTCTCAGGATTGGAATGGGAAGGAGTTGGATATCACATCTCATGTTATAGGAAGGATCTCAGGTTTGGTATTAGAAGCATTGAGACATCACATCTCATGCTATAGGAAGGGTCTCAGGATTGGAATGGGAAGGAGTTGGATATCACATCTCATGCTATAGGAAGGGTCTCAGATTTGGTATAAGCATTGAGATATCACATCTCATGCTATAAGAAGGGTCTCAGGATTGGAATGGGAAGGAGTTGTATATGACATCTCAGGCCATAGGAAGGGTCTCAGGTTTGGTATAAGCATTGAGATATCACATCTCTGCTATCGGAAGGGTCTCAGGATTGGAATGGGAATGAGTTGGATATCCCATCTCATGTTATAGGAAGAGTCTCAGGTTTGGTATTAGAAGCATTGAGATATCCAATCTCATGCTATAGGAAGGGTCTCAGGTTGGAATGGGAAGGAGTTGGATATCACATTTCATGTTATAGGAAGGGTCTCAGGATTGGAATTGGAAGGACTTGGCTATCATATCTCATGCTATAGGAAGGCTCTCAGGTTTGGAAGGGGAAGGAGTTGGATATCACATTTCATGTTAGAGGAACGATCTCAGGTTTGGTATTAGAGGCCTTGAGATATCACATCTCATGCTATAGGAAGGGTCTCAGGATTGGAATGGGAAGGAGTTGGATATCACATCTCAAGCTATAGGAAAGATCTCAGGTTTGGTATTAGATGCATTGCGACATCACATCTCATGTTATAGGAAGGGTCTCAGGATTGGAATGGGAAGAAGTTGGATATCACATCTCATGCTATAGGAAGGGTCTCAGGTTTGGTATAAGCATTGAGATATCACATCTCATGCTATAGGAAGGGTCTCAGGATTGGAATGGGAAGGAGTTGTATATGACATCTCATGCCATAGGAAGGTTCTCAGGTTTGGTATAAGCATTGAGATATCACATCACATGCTATAGGAAGGGTCTCAGGATTGGAATGGAAAGGACTTGGATATCACATCTCATGCTATAGGCAGGGTCTCAGGTTTGGAAAGGGAAGGAGATGGATATCACATTTCATGTTAGAGGTAGAATCTCAGGTTTGGTATTAGAGGCATTGAAATATCACATCTCATGCTATCAGAAGGGTCTCAGGATTGGAATGGGAAGGAGTTGGATATATCATCTCATGCTAAAGGGAGGGTCTCAGGTTTGGAAGGGGAAGGATTTGGAAATCACATCTCATGTTATAGGAAGGATCTCAGGTTTGGTATTAGAAGCATTGAGATATCACATCTCATGCTATCGGAAGTATCTCAGGTTTGGTATTAGAGGCATTGAGATATCACATCTCATGCTATCATAAGGGTCTCAGGATTGGAATGGGAAGGAGTTGGATATCACATCTCATGTTATAGGAAGGATCTCAGGTTTGGTATTAGAAGCATTGAGACATCACATCTCATGCTATAGGAAGGGTCTCAGGATTGGAATGGGAAGGAGTTGGATATCACATCTCATGCTATAGGAAGGGTCTCAGATTTGGTATAAGCATTGAGATATCACATCACATGCTATAGGAAGGGTCTCAGGATTGGAATGGGAAGGAGTTGGATATCACATCTCATGCTATAGGAAAGGTCTCAGGTTTGGTATAAGCATCGAGATATCACATCTCATGCTATAGGAAGGGTCTCTGGATTGGAATGGGAAGGAGTTGGATATCACATCTCATGTTATAGGAAGGATCTCAGGTTTGGTATTAGAAGCATTGAGACATCACATCTCATGCTATAGGAAGGGTCTCAGGATTGGAATGGGAAGGAGTTGGATATCACATCTCATGTTATAGGAAGGATCTCAGGTTTGGTATAAGCATTGAGATATCACATCTCTGCTATCGGAAGGGTCTCAGGATTGGAATGGGAAGGAGTTGGATATTCCCATCTCATGCTATAGGAAGGGTCTCAGGTTGGAATAGGAAGGAGTTGGATATCACATTTCATGTTATAGGAAGGGTCTCAGGATTGGAATTGGAAGGACTTGGCTATCATATCTCATGCTATAGGAAGGCTCTCAGGTTTGGAAGGGGAAGGAGTTGGATATCACATTTCATGTTAGAGGAACGATCTCAGGTTTGGTATTAGAGGCCTTGAGATATCACATCTCATGCTATAGGAAGGGTCTCAGGATTGGAATGGGAAGAAGTTGGATATCACATCTCATGCTATAGGAAGGGTCTCAGGATTGAAATGGGAAGGAGTTGGATATCACATCTCATGTTATAGGAAAGATCTCAGGTTTGGTATTAGAAGCATTGCGACATCACATCTCATGTTATAGGAAGGGTCTCAGGATTGGAATGGGAAGAAGTTGGATATCACATCTCATGCTAAAGGAAGGGTCTCAGGTTTGGTATAAGCATTGAGATATCACATCTCATGCTATAGGAAGGGTCTCAGGATTGGAATGGGAAGGAGTTGTATATGACATCTCATGCCATAGGAAGGGTCTCAGGTTTGGTATAAGCATTGAGATATCACATCACATGCTATAGGAAGGGTCTCAGGATTGGAATGGAAAGGACTTGGATATCACATCTCATGCTATAGGCAGGGTCTCAGGTTTGGAAAGGGAAGGAGATGGATATCACATTTCATGTTAGATGTAGGATCTCAGATTTGGTATTAGAGGCATTGAAATATCACATCTCATGCTATCAGAAGGGTCTCAGGATTGGAATGGGAAGGAGTTGGATATCACATCTCATGCTAAAGGGAGGGTCTCAGGTTTGGAAGGGGAAGGATTTGGAAATCACATCTCATGTTATAGGAAGGATCTCAGGTTTGGTATTAGAAGCATTGAGATATCACATCTCATGCTATCGGAAGTATCTCAGGTTTGGTATTAGAGGCATTGAGATATCACATCTCATGCTATCATAAGGGTCTCAGGATTGGAATGGGAAGGAGTTGGATATCACATCTCATGTTATAGGAAGGATCTCAGGTTTGGTATTAGGAGCATTGCGACATCACATCTCATGCTATAGGAAGGGTCTCAGGATTGGAATGGGAAGGAGTTGGATATCACATCTCATGCTATAGGAAGGGTCTCAGATTTGGTATAAGCATTGAGATATCACATCTCATGCTATAGGAAGGGTCTCAGGATTGGAATGGGAAGGAGTTGGATATCACATCTCATGCTATAGGAAAGGTCTCAGGTTTGGTATAAGCATCGAGATATCACATCTCATGCTATAGGAAGGGTCTCTGGATTGGAATGGGAAGGAGTTGGATATCACATCTCATGTTATAGGAAGGATCTCAGGTTTGGTATTAGAAGCATTGAGACATCACATCTCATGCTATAGGAAGGGTCTCAGGATTGGAATGGGAAGGAGTTGGATATCACATCTCATGCTATAGGAAGGGTCTCAGGTTTGGTATAAGCATTGAGATATCACATCTCATGCTATAGGAAGGGTCTCAAGGATTGGAATGGGAAGGAGTTGTATATGACATCTCCTGCCATAGGAAGGGTCTTAGGTTTGGTATAAGCATTGAGATATCACATCTCTGCTATCGGAAGGGTCTCAGGATTGGAATGGGAAGGAGTTGGATATCCCATCTCATGTTATAGGAAGAGTCTCAGGTTTGGTATTAGAAGCATTGAGATATCACATCTCATGCTATAGGAAGTGTCTCAGGATTGGAATGGGAAGGACTTGGGTATCACATCTCATGCTATAGGGAGGGTCTCAAGTTTGATATTAGAAGCATTGAGATATCACATCTCATGCTATAGGAAGGGTCTCAGGATTGGAATGGGAAGGAGTTGGATATCACATCTCATGTAATAGGACGGGTCTCAGGTTTGTTATTAGAATCATTGAGATATCATATTGCATGCTGTAGGAAGGGTCTAAGGATTGGAATGGGAAGGACTTGGATATCAAATCTCATGCTATAGGTAGGCTCTCAGGTTTGGAAAGGGAAGGAGTTGGATATCACATTTCATGTTAGAGGAAGGATCTCAGGTTTGGTATTAGAGGCATTGAGATATCACATCTCATGCTATAGGAAGGGTCTCAGGATTGGAATGGGAAGGAGTTGGATATCACATCTCATGCTATAGGAAAGGTCTCAGGTTTGGTATAAGCATTGAGATATCACATCTCATGCTATAGGAAGGGTCTCGGGATTGGAATGGGAAGGAGTTGGATATCACATCTCATGTTATAGGAAGGATCTCAGGTTTGGTATTAGAAGCATTGAGATATCACATCTCATGCTATAGGAAGGGTCTCAGGATTGGAATGGGAAGGAGTTGGATATCACATCTCATGCTATAGGAAAGGTCTCAGGTTTGGTATAAGCATCGAGATATCACATCTCATGCTATAGGAAGGGTCTCAAGGATTGGAATGGGAAGGAGTTGTATATGACATCTCATGCCATAGGAAGGGTCTTAGGTTTGGTATAAGCATTGAGATATCACATCTCTGCTATCGGAAGGGTCTCAGGATTGGAATGGGAAGGAGTTGGATATCCCATCTCATGTTATAGGAAGAGTCTCAGGTTTGGTATTAGAAGCATTGAGATATCACATCTCATGCTATAGGAAGTGTCTCAGGATTGGAATGGGAAGGACTTGGGTATCACATCTCATGCTATAGGGAGGGTCTCAAGTTTGATATTAGAAGCATTGAGATATCACATCTCATGCTATAGGAAGGGTCTCAGGATTGGAATGGGAAGGAGTTGGATATCACATCTCATGCTATAGGAAGGGTCTCAGGTTTGGTATAAGCAGTGAGATATCACATCTCATGCTATAGGAAGTGTCTCAGGATTGGAATGGGAAGGAGTTGGATATCACATCTCATGTTATAGGAAGGATCTCAGGTTTGGGATAAGCATTGAGATATCACATCTCTGCTATCGGAAGGGTCTCAGGTTGGAATGGGAAGGAGTTGGATATCACATTTCATGTTATAGGAAGGGTCTCAGGATTGGAATTGGAAGGACTTGGCTATCATATCTCATGCTATAGGAAGGCTCTCAGGTTTGGAAGGGGAAGGAGTTGGATATCACATTTCATGTTAGAGGAACGATCTCAGGTTTGGTATTAGAGGCCTTGAGATATCACATCTCATGCTATAGGAAGGGTCTCAGGATTGGAATGGGAAGAAGTTGGATATCACATCTCATGCTATAGGAAGGGTCTCAGGATTGAAATGGGAAGGAGTTGGATATCACATCTCATGTTATAGGAAAGATCTCAGGTTTGGTATTAGAAGCATTGCGACATCACATCTCATGTTATAGGAAGGGTCTCAGGATTGGAATGGGAAGGAGTTGGATATCACATCTCAAGCTATAGGAACGGTCTCAGGTTTGGTATAAGCATTGTGATATCACATCTCATGCTATAGGAAGGGTCTCAGGATTGGAATGGGAAGGACTTGGATATCACATCTCATGCTATAGGCAGGGTCCCAGGTTTGGAAAGGGAAGGAGATGGATATCACATTTCATGTTAGAGGTAGGATCTCAGGTTTGGTATTAGAGGCATTGAGATATCACATCTCATGCTATCAGAAGGGTCTCAGGATTGGAATGGGAAGGAGTTGGATATCACATCTCATGCTATAGGCAGGGTCCCAGGTTTGGAAAGGGAAGGAGATGGATATCACATTTCATGTTATAGGAAGGATCTCAGGTTTGGTATTAGAAGCATTGAGATATCACATCTCATGCTATCGGAAGTATCTCAGGTTTGGTATTAGAGGCATTGAGATATCACATCTCATGCTATCATAAGGGTCTCAGGATTGGAATGGGAAGGAGTTGGATATCACATCTCATGTTATAGGAAGGATCTCAGGTTTGGTATTAGAAGCATTGAGACATCACATCTCATGCTATAGGAAGGGTCTCAGGATTGGAATGGGAAGGAGTTGGATATCACATCTCATGCTATAGGAAGGGTCTCAGATTTGGTATAAGCATTGAGATATCACATCTCATGCTATAAGAAGGGTCTCAGGATTGGAATGGGAAGGAGTTGTATATGACATCTCAGGCCATAGGAAGGGTCTCAGGTTTGGTATAAGCATTGAGATATCACATCTCTGCTATCGGAAGGGTCTCAGGATTGGAATGGGAATGAGTTGGATATCCCATCTCATGTTATAGGAAGAGTCTCAGGTTTGGTATTAGAAGCATTGAGATATCCAATCTCATGCTATAGGAAGGGTCTCAGGTTGGAATGGGAAGGAGTTGGATATCACATTTCATGTTATAGGAAGGGTCTCAGGATTGGAATTGGAAGGACTTGGCTATCATATCTCATGCTATAGGAAGGCTCTCAGGTTTGGAAGGGGAAGGAGTTGGATATCACATTTCATGTTAGAGGAACGATCTCAGGTTTGGTATTAGAGGCCTTGAGATATCACATCTCATGCTATAGGAAGGGTCTCAGGATTGGAATGGGAAGGAGTTGGATATCACATCTCAAGCTATAGGAAAGATCTCAGGTTTGGTATTAGATGCATTGCGACATCACATCTCATGTTATAGGAAGGGTCTCAGGATTGGAATGGGAAGAAGTTGGATATCACATCTCATGCTATAGGAAGGGTCTCAGGTTTGGTATAAGCATTGAGATATCACATCTCATGCTATAGGAAGGGTCTCAGGATTGGAATGGGAAGGAGTTGTATATGACATCTCATGCCATAGGAAGGTTCTCAGGTTTGGTATAAGCATTGAGATATCACATCACATGCTATAGGAAGGGTCTCAGGATTGGAATGGAAAGGACTTGGATATCACATCTCATGCTATAGGCAGGGTCTCAGGTTTGGAAAGGGAAGGAGATGGATATCACATTTCATGTTAGAGGTAGAATCTCAGGTTTGGTATTAGAGGCATTGAAATATCACATCTCATGCTATCAGAAGGGTCTCAGGATTGGAATGGGAAGGAGTTGGATATATCATCTCATGCTAAAGGGAGGGTCTCAGGTTTGGAAGGGGAAGGATTTGGAAATCACATCTCATGTTATAGGAAGGATCTCAGGTTTGGTATTAGAAGCATTGAGATATCACATCTCATGCTATCGGAAGTATCTCAGGTTTGGTATTAGAGGCATTGAGATATCACATCTCATGCTATCATAAGGGTCTCAGGATTGGAATGGGAAGGAGTTGGATATCACATCTCATGTTATAGGAAGGATCTCAGGTTTGGTATTAGAAGCATTGAGACATCACATCTCATGCTATAGGAAGGGTCTCAGGATTGGAATGGGAAGGAGTTGGATATCACATCTCATGCTATAGGAAGGGTCTCAGATTTGGTATAAGCATTGAGATATCACATCACATGCTATAGGAAGGGTCTCAGGATTGGAATGGGAAGGAGTTGGATATCACATCTCATGCTATAGGAAAGGTCTCAGGTTTGGTATAAGCATCGAGATATCACATCTCATGCTATAGGAAGGGTCTCTGGATTGGAATGGGAAGGAGTTGGATATCACATCTCATGTTATAGGAAGGATCTCAGGTTTGGTATTAGAAGCATTGAGACATCACATCTCATGCTATAGGAAGGGTCTCAGGATTGGAATGGGAAGGAGTTGGATATCACATCTCATGCTATAGGAAGGGTCTCAGGTTTGGTATAAGCATTGAGATATCACATCTCATGCTATAGGAAGGGTCTCAAGGATTGGAATGGGAAGGAGTTGTATATGACATCTCCTGCCATAGGAAGGGTCTTAGGTTTGGTATAAGCATTGAGATATCACATCTCTGCTATCGGAAGGGTCTCAGGATTGGAATGGGAAGGAGTTGGATATCCCATCTCATGTTATAGGGAGAGTCTCAGGTTTGGTATTAGAAGCATTGAGATATCACATCTCATGCTATAGGAAGTGTCTCAGGATTGGAATGGGAAGGACTTGGGTATCACATCTCATGCTATAGGGAGGGTCTCAAGTTTGATATTAGAAGCATTGAGATATCACATCTCATGCTATAGGAAGGGTCTCAGGATTGGAATGGGAAGGAGTTGGATATCACATCTCATGTTATAGGACGGGTCTCAGGTTTGTTATTAGAATCATTGAGATATCATATTGCATGCTGTAGGAAGGGTCTAAGGATTGGAATGGGAAGGACTTGGATATCACATCTCATGCTATAGGTAGGCTCTCAGGTTTGGAAAGGGAAGGAGTTGGATATCACATTTCATGTTAGAGGAAGGATCTCAGGTTTGGTATTAGAGGCATTGAGATATCACATCTCATGCTATAGGAAGGGTCTCAGGATTGGAATGGGAAGGAGTTGGATATCACATCTCATGCTATAGGAAAGGTCTCAGGTTTGGTATAAGCATCGAGATATCACATCTCATGCTATAGGAAGGGTCTCGGGATTGGAATGGGAAGGAGTTGGATATCACATCTCATGTTATAGGAAGGATCTCAGGTTTGGTATTAGAAGCATTGAGATATCACATCTCATGCTATAGGAAGGGTCTCAGGATTGGAATGGGAAGGAGTTGGATATCACATCTCATGCTATAGGAAAGGTCTCAGGTTTGGTATAAGCATCGAGATATCACATCTCATGCTATAGGAAGGGTCTCGGGATTGGAATGGGAAGGAGTTGGATATCACATCTCATGCTATAGGAAGGGTCTCAGGATTGGAATGGGAAGGAGTTGGATATCACATCTCATGCTATAGGAAGGGTCTCAAGTTTGGTATGAGCATTGAGATATCACATCTCATGCTATAGGAAGGGTCTCAAGGATTGGAATGGGAAGGAGTTGTATATGACATCTCATGCCATAGGAAGGGTCTTAGGTTTGGTATAAGCATTGAGATATCACATCTCTGCTATCGGAAGGGTCTCAGGATTGGAATGGGAAGGAGTTGGATATCCCATCTCATGTTATAGGAAGAGTCTCAGGTTTGGTATTAGAAGCATTGAGATATCACATCTCATGCTATAGGAAGTGTCTCAGGATTGGAATGGGAAGGACTTGGGTATCACATCTCATGCTATAGGGAGGGTCTCAAGTTTGATATTAGAAGCATTGAGATATCACATCTCATGCTATAGGAAGGGTCTCAGGATTGGAATGGGAAGGAGTTGGATATCACATCTCATGCTATAGGAAGGGTCTCAGGTTTGGTATAAGCAGTGAGATATCACATCTCATGCTATAGGAAGTGTCTCAGGATTGGAATGGGAAGGAGTTGGATATCACATCTCATGTTATAGGAAGGATCTCAGGTTTGGTATAAGCATTGAGATATCACATTTCTGCTATCGGAAGGGTCTCAGGATTGGAATGGGAAGGAGTTGGATATTCCCATCTCATGCTATATGAAGGGTCTCAGGTTGGAATGGGAAGGAGTTGGATATCACATTTCATGTTATAGGAAGAGTCTCAGGATTGGAATTGGAAGGACTTGGCTATCATATCTCATGCTATAGGAAGGCTCTCAGGTTTGGAAGGGGAAGGAGTTGGATATCACATTTCATGTTAGAGGAACGATCTCAGGTTTGGTATTAGAGGCCTTGAGATATCACATCTCATGCTATAGGAAGGGTCTCAGGATTGGAATGGGAAGAAGTTGGATATCACATCTCATGCTATAGGAAGGGTCTCAGGATTGAAATGGGAAGGAGTTGGATATCACATCTCATGTTATAGGAAAGATCTCAGGTTTGGTATTAGAAGCATTGCGACATCACATCTCATGTTATAGGAAGGGTCTCAGGATTGGAATGGGAAGAAGTTGGATATCACATCTCATGCTAAAGGAAGGGTCTCAGGTTTGGTATAAGCATTGAGATATCACATCTCATGCTATAGGAAGGGTCTCAGGATTGGAATGGGAAGGAGTTGGATATCACATCTCAAGCTATAGGAAAGATCTCAGGTTTGGTATTAGATGCATTGCGACATCACATCTCATGTTATAGGAAGGGTCTCAGGATTGGAATGGGAAGAAGTTGGATATCACATCTCATGCTATAGGAAGGGTCTCAGGTTTGGTATAAGCATTGAGATATCACATCTCATGCTATAGGAAGGGTCTCAGGATTGGAATGGGAAGGAGTTGTATATGACATCTCATGCCATAGGAAGGTTCTCAGGTTTGGTATAAGCATTGAGATATCACATCACATGCTATAGGAAGGGTCTCAGGATTGGAATGGAAAGGACTTGGATATCACATCTCATGCTATAGGCAGGGTCTCAGGTTTGGAAAGGGAAGGAGATGGATATCACATTTCATGTTAGAGGTAGAATCTCAGGTTTGGTATTAGAGGCATTGAAATATCACATCTCATGCTATCAGAAGGGTCTCAGGATTGGAATGGGAAGGAGTTGGATATATCATCTCATGCTAAAGGGAGGGTCTCAGGTTTGGAAGGGGAAGGATTTGGAAATCACATCTCATGTTATAGGAAGGATCTCAGGTTTGGTATTAGAAGCATTGAGATATCACATCTCATGCTATCGGAAGTATCTCAGGTTTGGTATTAGAGGCATTGAGATATCACATCTCATGCTATCATAAGGGTCTCAGGATTGGAATGGGAAGGAGTTGGATATCACATCTCATGTTATAGGAAGGATCTCAGGTTTGGTATTAGAAGCATTGAGACATCACATCTCATGCTATAGGAAGGGTCTCAGGATTGGAATGGGAAGGAGTTGGATATCACATCTCATGCTATAGGAAGGGTCTCAGATTTGGTATAAGCATTGAGATATCACATCACATGCTATAGGAAGGGTCTCAGGATTGGAATGGGAAGGAGTTGGATATCACATCTCATGCTATAGGAAAGGTCTCAGGTTTGGTATAAGCATCGAGATATCACATCTCATGCTATAGGAAGGGTCTCTGGATTGGAATGGGAAGGAGTTGGATATCACATCTCATGTTATAGGAAGGATCTCAGGTTTGGTATTAGAAGCATTGAGACATCACATCTCATGCTATAGGAAGGGTCTCAGGATTGGAATGGGAAGGAGTTGGATATCACATCTCATGTTATAGGAAGGATCTCAGGTTTGGTATAAGCATTGAGATATCACATCTCTGCTATCGGAAGGGTCTCAGGATTGGAATGGGAAGGAGTTGGATATTCCCATCTCATGCTATAGGAAGGGTCTCAGGTTGGAATAGGAAGGAGTTGGATATCACATTTCATGTTATAGGAAGGGTCTCAGGATTGGAATTGGAAGGACTTGGCTATCATATCTCATGCTATAGGAAGGCTCTCAGGTTTGGAAGGGGAAGGAGTTGGATATCACATTTCATGTTAGAGGAACGATCTCAGGTTTGGTATTAGAGGCCTTGAGATATCACATCTCATGCTATAGGAAGGGTCTCAGGATTGGAATGGGAAGAAGTTGGATATCACATCTCATGCTATAGGAAGGGTCTCAGGATTGAAATGGGAAGGAGTTGGATATCACATCTCATGTTATAGGAAAGATCTCAGGTTTGGTATTAGAAGCATTGCGACATCACATCTCATGTTATAGGAAGGGTCTCAGGATTGGAATGGGAAGAAGTTGGATATCACATCTCATGCTAAAGGAAGGGTCTCAGGTTTGGTATAAGCATTGAGATATCACATCTCATGCTATAGGAAGGGTCTCAGGATTGGAATGGGAAGGAGTTGTATATGACATCTCATGCCATAGGAAGGGTCTCAGGTTTGGTATAAGCATTGAGATATCACATCACATGCTATAGGAAGGGTCTCAGGATTGGAATGGAAAGGACTTGGATATCACATCTCATGCTATAGGCAGGGTCTCAGGTTTGGAAAGGGAAGGAGATGGATATCACATTTCATGTTAGATGTAGGATCTCAGATTTGGTATTAGAGGCATTGAAATATCACATCTCATGCTATCAGAAGGGTCTCAGGATTGGAATGGGAAGGAGTTGGATATCACATCTCATGCTAAAGGGAGGGTCTCAGGTTTGGAAGGGGAAGGATTTGGAAATCACATCTCATGTTATAGGAAGGATCTCAGGTTTGGTATTAGAAGCATTGAGATATCACATCTCATGCTATCGGAAGTATCTCAGGTTTGGTATTAGAGGCATTGAGATATCACATCTCATGCTATCATAAGGGTCTCAGGATTGGAATGGGAAGGAGTTGGATATCACATCTCATGTTATAGGAAGGATCTCAGGTTTGGTATTAGGAGCATTGCGACATCACATCTCATGCTATAGGAAGGGTCTCAGGATTGGAATGGGAAGGAGTTGGATATCACATCTCATGCTATAGGAAGGGTCTCAGATTTGGTATAAGCATTGAGATATCACATCTCATGCTATAGGAAGGGTCTCAGGATTGGAATGGGAAGGAGTTGGATATCACATCTCATGCTATAGGAAAGGTCTCAGGTTTGGTATAAGCATCGAGATATCACATCTCATGCTATAGGAAGGGTCTCTGGATTGGAATGGGAAGGAGTTGGATATCACATCTCATGTTATAGGAAGGATCTCAGGTTTGGTATTAGAAGCATTGAGACATCACATCTCATGCTATAGGAAGGGTCTCAGGATTGGAATGGGAAGGAGTTGGATATCACATCTCATGCTATAGGAAGGGTCTCAGGTTTGGTATAAGCATTGAGATATCACATCTCATGCTATAGGAAGGGTCTCAAGGATTGGAATGGGAAGGAGTTGTATATGACATCTCCTGCCATAGGAAGGGTCTTAGGTTTGGTATAAGCATTGAGATATCACATCTCTGCTATCGGAAGGGTCTCAGGATTGGAATGGGAAGGAGTTGGATATCCCATCTCATGTTATAGGAAGAGTCTCAGGTTTGGTATTAGAAGCATTGAGATATCACATCTCATGCTATAGGAAGTGTCTCAGGATTGGAATGGGAAGGACTTGGGTATCACATCTCATGCTATAGGGAGGGTCTCAAGTTTGATATTAGAAGCATTGAGATATCACATCTCATGCTATAGGAAGGGTCTCAGGATTGGAATGGGAAGGAGTTGGATATCACATCTCATGTAATAGGACGGGTCTCAGGTTTGTTATTAGAATCATTGAGATATCATATTGCATGCTGTAGGAAGGGTCTAAGGATTGGAATGGGAAGGACTTGGATATCAAATCTCATGCTATAGGTAGGCTCTCAGGTTTGGAAAGGGAAGGAGTTGGATATCACATTTCATGTTAGAGGAAGGATCTCAGGTTTGGTATTAGAGGCATTGAGATATCACATCTCATGCTATAGGAAGGGTCTCAGGATTGGAATGGGAAGGAGTTGGATATCACATCTCATGCTATAGGAAAGGTCTCAGGTTTGGTATAAGCATTGAGATATCACATCTCATGCTATAGGAAGGGTCTCGGGATTGGAATGGGAAGGAGTTGGATATCACATCTCATGTTATAGGAAGGATCTCAGGTTTGGTATTAGAAGCATTGAGATATCACATCTCATGCTATAGGAAGGGTCTCAGGATTGGAATGGGAAGGAGTTGGATATCACATCTCATGCTATAGGAAAGGTCTCAGGTTTGGTATAAGCATCGAGATATCACATCTCATGCTATAGGAAGGGTCTCAAGGATTGGAATGGGAAGGAGTTGTATATGACATCTCATGCCATAGGAAGGGTCTTAGGTTTGGTATAAGCATTGAGATATCACATCTCTGCTATCGGAAGGGTCTCAGGATTGGAATGGGAAGGAGTTGGATATCCCATCTCATGTTATAGGAAGAGTCTCAGGTTTGGTATTAGAAGCATTGAGATATCACATCTCATGCTATAGGAAGTGTCTCAGGATTGGAATGGGAAGGACTTGGGTATCACATCTCATGCTATAGGGAGGGTCTCAAGTTTGATATTAGAAGCATTGAGATATCACATCTCATGCTATAGGAAGGGTCTCAGGATTGGAATGGGAAGGAGTTGGATATCACATCTCATGCTATAGGAAGGGTCTCAGGTTTGGTATAAGCAGTGAGATATCACATCTCATGCTATAGGAAGTGTCTCAGGATTGGAATGGGAAGGAGTTGGATATCACATCTCATGTTATAGGAAGGATCTCAGGTTTGGGATAAGCATTGAGATATCACATCTCTGCTATCGGAAGGGTCTCAGGTTGGAATGGGAAGGAGTTGGATATCACATTTCATGTTATAGGAAGGGTCTCAGGATTGGAATTGGAAGGACTTGGCTATCATATCTCATGCTATAGGAAGGCTCTCAGGTTTGGAAGGGGAAGGAGTTGGATATCACATTTCATGTTAGAGGAACGATCTCAGGTTTGGTATTAGAGGCCTTGAGATATCACATCTCATGCTATAGGAAGGGTCTCAGGATTGGAATGGGAAGAAGTTGGATATCACATCTCATGCTATAGGAAGGGTCTCAGGATTGAAATGGGAAGGAGTTGGATATCACATCTCATGTTATAGGAAAGATCTCAGGTTTGGTATTAGAAGCATTGCGACATCACATCTCATGTTATAGGAAGGGTCTCAGGATTGGAATGGGAAGGAGTTGGATATCACATCTCAAGCTATAGGAACGGTCTCAGGTTTGGTATAAGCATTGTGATATCACATCTCATGCTATAGGAAGGGTCTCAGGATTGGAATGGGAAGGACTTGGATATCACATCTCATGCTATAGGCAGGGTCCCAGGTTTGGAAAGGGAAGGAGATGGATATCACATTTCATGTTAGAGGTAGGATCTCAGGTTTGGTATTAGAGGCATTGAGATATCACATCTCATGCTATCAGAAGGGTCTCAGGATTGGAATGGGAAGGAGTTGGATATCACATCTCATGCTATAGGCAGGGTCCCAGGTTTGGAAAGGGAAGGAGATGGATATCACATTTCATGTTATAGGAAGGATCTCAGGTTTGGTATTAGAAGCATTGAGATATCACATCTCATGCTATCGGAAGTATCTCAGGTTTGGTATTAGAGGCATTGAGATATCACATCTCATGCTATCATAAGGGTCTCAGGATTGGAATGGGAAGGAGTTGGATATCACATCTCATGTTATAGGAAGGATCTCAGGTTTGGTATTAGAAGCATTGAGACATCACATCTCATGCTATAGGAAGGGTCTCAGGATTGGAATGGGAAGGAGTTGGATATCACATCTCATGCTATAGGAAGGGTCTCAGATTTGGTATAAGCATTGAGATATCACATCTCATGCTATAAGAAGGGTCTCAGGATTGGAATGGGAAGGAGTTGTATATGACATCTCAGGCCATAGGAAGGGTCTCAGGTTTGGTATAAGCATTGAGATATCACATCTCTGCTATCGGAAGGGTCTCAGGATTGGAATGGGAATGAGTTGGATATCCCATCTCATGTTATAGGAAGAGTCTCAGGTTTGGTATTAGAAGCATTGAGATATCCAATCTCATGCTATAGGAAGGGTCTCAGGTTGGAATGGGAAGGAGTTGGATATCACATTTCATGTTATAGGAAGGGTCTCAGGATTGGAATTGGAAGGACTTGGCTATCATATCTCATGCTATAGGAAGGCTCTCAGGTTTGGAAGGGGAAGGAGTTGGATATCACATTTCATGTTAGAGGAACGATCTCAGGTTTGGTATTAGAGGCCTTGAGATATCACATCTCATGCTATAGGAAGGGTCTCAGGATTGGAATGGGAAGGAGTTGGATATCACATCTCAAGCTATAGGAAAGATCTCAGGTTTGGTATTAGATGCATTGCGACATCACATCTCATGTTATAGGAAGGGTCTCAGGATTGGAATGGGAAGAAGTTGGATATCACATCTCATGCTATAGGAAGGGTCTCAGGTTTGGTATAAGCATTGAGATATCACATCTCATGCTATAGGAAGGGTCTCAGGATTGGAATGGGAAGGAGTTGTATATGACATCTCATGCCATAGGAAGGTTCTCAGGTTTGGTATAAGCATTGAGATATCACATCACATGCTATAGGAAGGGTCTCAGGATTGGAATGGAAAGGACTTGGATATCACATCTCATGCTATAGGCAGGGTCTCAGGTTTGGAAAGGGAAGGAGATGGATATCACATTTCATGTTAGAGGTAGAATCTCAGGTTTGGTATTAGAGGCATTGAAATATCACATCTCATGCTATCAGAAGGGTCTCAGGATTGGAATGGGAAGGAGTTGGATATATCATCTCATGCTAAAGGGAGGGTCTCAGGTTTGGAAGGGGAAGGATTTGGAAATCACATCTCATGTTATAGGAAGGATCTCAGGTTTGGTATTAGAAGCATTGAGATATCACATCTCATGCTATCGGAAGTATCTCAGGTTTGGTATTAGAGGCATTGAGATATCACATCTCATGCTATCATAAGGGTCTCAGGATTGGAATGGGAAGGAGTTGGATATCACATCTCATGTTATAGGAAGGATCTCAGGTTTGGTATTAGAAGCATTGAGACATCACATCTCATGCTATAGGAAGGGTCTCAGGATTGGAATGGGAAGGAGTTGGATATCACATCTCATGCTATAGGAAGGGTCTCAGATTTGGTATAAGCATTGAGATATCACATCACATGCTATAGGAAGGGTCTCAGGATTGGAATGGGAAGGAGTTGGATATCACATCTCATGCTATAGGAAAGGTCTCAGGTTTGGTATAAGCATCGAGATATCACATCTCATGCTATAGGAAGGGTCTCTGGATTGGAATGGGAAGGAGTTGGATATCACATCTCATGTTATAGGAAGGATCTCAGGTTTGGTATTAGAAGCATTGAGACATCACATCTCATGCTATAGGAAGGGTCTCAGGATTGGAATGGGAAGGAGTTGGATATCACATCTCATGCTATAGGAAGGGTCTCAGGTTTGGTATAAGCATTGAGATATCACATCTCATGCTATAGGAAGGGTCTCAAGGATTGGAATGGGAAGGAGTTGTATATGACATCTCCTGCCATAGGAAGGGTCTTAGGTTTGGTATAAGCATTGAGATATCACATCTCTGCTATCGGAAGGGTCTCAGGATTGGAATGGGAAGGAGTTGGATATCCCATCTCATGTTATAGGGAGAGTCTCAGGTTTGGTATTAGAAGCATTGAGATATCACATCTCATGCTATAGGAAGTGTCTCAGGATTGGAATGGGAAGGACTTGGGTATCACATCTCATGCTATAGGGAGGGTCTCAAGTTTGATATTAGAAGCATTGAGATATCACATCTCATGCTATAGGAAGGGTCTCAGGATTGGAATGGGAAGGAGTTGGATATCACATCTCATGTTATAGGACGGGTCTCAGGTTTGTTATTAGAATCATTGAGATATCATATTGCATGCTGTAGGAAGGGTCTAAGGATTGGAATGGGAAGGACTTGGATATCACATCTCATGCTATAGGTAGGCTCTCAGGTTTGGAAAGGGAAGGAGTTGGATATCACATTTCATGTTAGAGGAAGGATCTCAGGTTTGGTATTAGAGGCATTGAGATATCACATCTCATGCTATAGGAAGGGTCTCAGGATTGGAATGGGAAGGAGTTGGATATCACATCTCATGCTATAGGAAAGGTCTCAGGTTTGGTATAAGCATCGAGATATCACATCTCATGCTATAGGAAGGGTCTCGGGATTGGAATGGGAAGGAGTTGGATATCACATCTCATGTTATAGGAAGGATCTCAGGTTTGGTATTAGAAGCATTGAGATATCACATCTCATGCTATAGGAAGGGTCTCAGGATTGGAATGGGAAGGAGTTGGATATCACATCTCATGCTATAGGAAAGGTCTCAGGTTTGGTATAAGCATCGAGATATCACATCTCATGCTATAGGAAGGGTCTCGGGATTGGAATGGGAAGGAGTTGGATATCACATCTCATGCTATAGGAAGGGTCTCAGGATTGGAATGGGAAGGAGTTGGATATCACATCTCATGCTATAGGAAGGGTCTCAAGTTTGGTATGAGCATTGAGATATCACATCTCATGCTATAGGAAGGGTCTCAAGGATTGGAATGGGAAGGAGTTGTATATGACATCTCATGCCATAGGAAGGGTCTTAGGTTTGGTATAAGCATTGAGATATCACATCTCTGCTATCGGAAGGGTCTCAGGATTGGAATGGGAAGGAGTTGGATATCCCATCTCATGTTATAGGAAGAGTCTCAGGTTTGGTATTAGAAGCATTGAGATATCACATCTCATGCTATAGGAAGTGTCTCAGGATTGGAATGGGAAGGACTTGGGTATCACATCTCATGCTATAGGGAGGGTCTCAAGTTTGATATTAGAAGCATTGAGATATCACATCTCATGCTATAGGAAGGGTCTCAGGATTGGAATGGGAAGGAGTTGGATATCACATCTCATGCTATAGGAAGGGTCTCAGGTTTGGTATAAGCAGTGAGATATCACATCTCATGCTATAGGAAGTGTCTCAGGATTGGAATGGGAAGGAGTTGGATATCACATCTCATGTTATAGGAAGGATCTCAGGTTTGGTATAAGCATTGAGATATCACATTTCTGCTATCGGAAGGGTCTCAGGATTGGAATGGGAAGGAGTTGGATATTCCCATCTCATGCTATAGGAAGGGTCTCAGGTTGGAATGGGAAGGAGTTGGATATCACATTTCATGTTATAGGAAGAGTCTCAGGATTGGAATTGGAAGGACTTGGCTATCATATCTCATGCTATAGGAAGGCTCTCAGGTTTGGAAGGGGAAGGAGTTGGATATCACATTTCATGTTAGAGGAACGATCTCAGGTTTGGTATTAGAGGCCTTGAGATATCACATCTCATGCTATAGGAAGGGTCTCAGGATTGGAATGGGAAGAAGTTGGATATCACATCTCATGCTATAGGAAGGGTCTCAGGATTGAAATGGGAAGGAGTTGGATATCACATCTCATGTTATAGGAAAGATCTCAGGTTTGGTATTAGAAGCATTGCGACATCACATCTCATGTTATAGGAAGGGTCTCAGGATTGGAATGGGAAGAAGTTGGATATCACATCTCATGCTAAAGGAAGGGTCTCAGGTTTGGTATAAGCATTGAGATATCACATCTCATGCTATAGGAAGGGTCTCAGGATTGGAATGGGAAGGAGTTGGATATCACATCTCATGCTATAGGAAGGGTCTCAGGTTTGGTATAAGCAGTGAGATATCACATCTCATGCTATAGGAAGTGTCTCAGGATTGGAATGGGAAGGAGTTGGATATCACATCTCATGTTATAGGAAGGATCTCAGGTTTGGTATAAGCATTGAGATATCACATTTCTGCTATCGGAAGGGTCTCAGGATTGGAATGGGAAGGAGTTGGATATTCCCATCTCATGCTATAGGAAGGGTCTCAGGTTGGAATGGGAAGGAGTTGGATATCACATTTCATGTTATAGGAAGAGTCTCAGGATTGGAATTGGAAGGACTTGGCTATCATATCTCATGCTATAGGAAGGCTCTCAGGTTTGGAAGGGGAAGGAGTTGGATATCACATTTCATGTTAGAGGAACGATCTCAGGTTTGGTATTAGAGGCCTTGAGATATCACATCTCATGCTATAGGAAGGGTCTCAGGATTGGAATGGGAAGAAGTTGGATATCACATCTCATGCTATAGGAAGGGTCTCAGGATTGAAATGGGAAGGAGTTGGATATCACATCTCATGTTATAGGAAAGATCTCAGGTTTGGTATTAGAAGCATTGCGACATCACATCTCATGTTATAGGAAGGGTCTCAGGATTGGAATGGGAAGAAGTTGGATATCACATCTCATGCTAAAGGAAGGGTCTCAGGTTTGGTATAAGCATTGAGATATCACATCTCATGCTATAGGAAGGGTCTCAGGATTGGAATGGGAAGGAGTTGTATATGACATCTCATGCCATAGGAAGGGTCTCAGGTTTGGTATAAGCATTGAGATATCACATCACATGCTATAGGAAGGGTCTCAGGATTGGAATGGAAAGGACTTGGATATCACATCTCATGCTATAGGCAGGGTCTCAGGTTTGGAAAGGGAAGGAGATGGATATCACATTTCATGTTAGATGTAGGATCTCAGGTTTGGTATTAGAGGCATTGAAATATCACATCTCATGCTATCAGAAGGGTCTCAGGATTGGAATGGGAAGGAGTTGGATATCACATCTCATGCTAAAGGGAGGATCTCAGGTTTGGTATTAGAAGCATTGAGATATCACATCTCATGTTATAGGAAGTATCTCAGGTTTGGTATTAGAGGCATTGAGATATCACATCTCATGCTATCATAAGGGTCTCAGGATTGGAATGGGAAGGAGTTGGATATCACATCTCATGTTATAGGAAGGATCTCAGGTTTGGTATTAGAAGCATTGAGACATCACATCTCATGCTATAGGAAGGGTCTCAGGATTGGAATGGGAAGGAGTTGGATATCACATCTCATGCTATAGGAAGGGTCTCAGATTTGGTATAAGCATTGAGATATCACATCTCATGCTATAGGAAGGGTCTCAGGATTGGAATGGGAAGGAGTTGGATATCACATCTCATGCTATAGGAAAGGTCTCAGGTTTGGTATAAGCATCGAGATATCACATCTCATGCTATAGGAAGGGTCTCTGGATTGGAATGGGAAGGAGTTGGATATCACATCTCATGTTATAGGAAGGATCTCAGGTTTGGTATTAGAAGCATTGAGACATCACATCTCATGCTATAGGAAGGGTCTCAGGATTGGAATGGGAAGGAGTTGGATATCACATCTCATGCTATAGGAAGGGTCTCAGGTTTGGTATAAGCATTGAGATATCACATCTCATGCTATAGGAAGGGTCTCAAGGATTGGAATGGGAAGGAGTTGTATATGACATCTCCTGCCATAGGAAGGGTCTTAGGTTTGGTATAAGCATTGAGATATCACATCTCTGCTATCGGAAGGGTCTCAGGATTGGAATGGGAAGGAGTTGGATATCCCATCTCATGTTATAGGAAGAGTCTCAGGTTTGGTATTAGAAGCATTGAGATATCACATCTCATGCTATAGGAAGTGTCTCAGGATTGGAATGGGAAGGACTTGGGTATCACATCTCATGCTATAGGGAGGGTCTCAAGTTTGATATTAGAAGCATTGAGATATCACATCTCATGCTATAGGAAGGGTCTCAGGATTGGAATGGGAAGGAGTTGGATATCACATCTCATGTTATAGGACGGGTCTCAGGTTTGTTATTAGAATCATTGAGATATCATATTGCATGCTGTAGGAAGGGTCTAAGGATTGGAATGGGAAGGAGTTGGATATCACATCTCATGCTATAGGAAAGGTCTCAGGTTTGGTATAAGCATTGAGATATCACATCTCATGCTATAGGAAGGGTCTCGGGATTGGAATGGGAAGGAGTTGGATATCACATCTCATGTTATAGGAAGGATCTCAGGTTTGGTATTAGAAGCATTGAGATATCACATCTCATGCTATAGGAAGGGTCTCAGGATTGGAATGGGAAGGACTTGGATATCACATCTCATGCTATAGGTAGGCTCTCAGGTTTGGAAAGGGAAGGAGTTGGATATCACATTTCATGTTAGAGGAAGGATCTCAGGTTTGGTATTAGAGGCATTGAGATATCACATCTCATGCTATAGGAAGGGTCTCAGGATTGGAATGGGAAGGAGTTGGATATCACATCTCATGCTATAGGAAAGGTCTCAGGTTTGGTATAAGCATTGAGATATCACATCTCATGCTATAGGAAGGGTCTCGGGATTGGAATGGGAAGGAGTTGGATATCACATCTCATGTTATAGGAAGGATCTCAGGTTTGGTATTAGAAGCATTGAGATATCACATCTCATGCTATAGTAAGGGTCTCAGGATTGGAATGGGAAGGAGTTGGATATCACATCTCATGCTATAGGAAAGGTCTCAGGTTTGGTATAAGCATCGAGATATCACATCTCATGCTATAGGAAGGGTCTCGGGATTGGAATGGGAAGGAGTTGGATATCACATCTCATGCTATAGGAAGGGTCTCAGGATTGGAATGGGAAGGAGTTGGATATCACATCTCATGCTATAGGAAGGGTCTCAGGTTTGGTATGAGCATTGAGATATCACATCTCATGCTATAGGAAGGGTCTCAAGGATTGGAATGGGAAGGAGTTGTATATGACATCTCATGCCATAGGAAGGGTCTTAGGTTTGGTATAAGCATTGAGATATCACATCTCTGCTATCGGAAGGGTCTCAGGATTGGAATGGGAAGGAGTTGGATATCCCATCTCATGTTATAGGAAGAGTCTCAGGTTTGGTATTAGAAGCATTGAGATATCACATCTCATGCTATAGGAAGTGTCTCAGGATTGGAATGGGAAGGACTTGGGTATCACATCTCATGCTATAGGGAGGGTCTCAAGTTTGATATTAGAAGCATTGAGATATCACATCTCATGCTATAGGAAGGGTCTCAGGATTGGAATGGGAAGGAGTTGGATATCACATCTCATGCTATAGGAAGGGTCTCAGGTTTGGTATAAGCAGTGAGATATCACATCTCATGCTATAGGAAGTGTCTCAGGATTGGAATGGGAAGGAGTTGGATATCACATCTCATGTTATAGGAAGGATCTCAGGTTTGGTATAAGCATTGAGATATAACATCTCTGCTATCGGAAGGGTCTCAGGATTGGAATGGGAAGGAGTTGGATATTCCCATCTCATGTTATAGGAAGGGTCTCAGGTTTGGTATTAGAAGCATTGAGATATCCCATCTCATGATATAGGAAGGGTCCCAGGTTGGAATGGGAAGGAGTAGGATATCACATTTTATGTTATAGGAAGGTTCTCAGGATTGGAATGGGAAGGACTTGGATATCATATCTCATGCTATAGGAAGGCCCTCAGGTTTGGAAGGGGAAGGAGTTGGATATCACATTTCATGTTAGAGGAAGGATCTCAGGTTTGGTATTAGAGGCCTTGAGATATCACATCTCATGCTATCATAAGGGTCTCAGGATTGGAATGGGAAGGAGTTGGATATCACATCTCATGTTATAGGAAGGATCTCAGGTTTGGTATTAGAAGCATTGAGACATCACATCTCATGCTATAGGAAGGGTCTCAGGATTGGAATGGGAAGGAGTTGGATATCACATCTCATGCTATAGGAAGGGTCTCAGATTTGGTATAAGCATTGAGATATCACATCTCATGCTATAAGAAGGGTCTCAGGATTGGAATGGGAAGGAGTTGTATATGACATCTCAGGCCATAGGAAGGGTCTCAGGTTTGGTATAAGCATTGAGATATCACATCTCTGCTATCGGAAGGGTCTCAGGATTGGAATGGGAATGAGTTGGATATCCCATCTCATGTTATAGGAAGAGTCTCAGGTTTGGTATTAGAAGCATTGAGATATCCAATCTCATGCTATAGGAAGGGTCTCAGGTTGGAATGGGAAGGAGTTGGATATCACATTTCATGTTATAGGAAGGGTCTCAGGATTGGAATTGGAAGGACTTGGCTATCATATCTCATGCTATAGGAAGGCTCTCAGGTTTGGAAGGGGAAGGAGTTGGATATCACATTTCATGTTAGAGGAACGATCTCAGGTTTGGTATTAGAGGCCTTGAGATATCACATCTCATGCTATAGGAAGGGTCTCAGGATTGGAATGGGAAGGAGTTGGATATCACATCTCAAGCTATAGGAAAGATCTCAGGTTTGGTATTAGATGCATTGCGACATCACATCTCATGTTATAGGAAGGGTCTCAGGATTGGAATGGGAAGAAGTTGGATATCACATCTCATGCTATAGGAAGGGTCTCAGGTTTGGTATAAGCATTGAGATATCACATCTCATGCTATAGGAAGGGTCTCAGGATTGGAATGGGAAGGAGTTGTATATGACATCTCATGCCATAGGAAGGTTCTCAGGTTTGGTATAAGCATTGAGATATCACATCACATGCTATAGGAAGGGTCTCAGGATTGGAATGGAAAGGACTTGGATATCACATCTCATGCTATAGGCAGGGTCTCAGGTTTGGAAAGGGAAGGAGATGGATATCACATTTCATGTTAGAGGTAGGATCTCAGGTTTGGTATTAGAGGCATTGAAATATCACATCTCATGCTATCAGAAGGGTCTCAGGATTGGAATGGGAAGGAGTTGGATATCACATCTCATGCTAAAGGGAGGGTCTCAGGTTTGGAAGGGGAAGGATTTGGAAATCACATCTCATGTTATAGGAAGGATCTCAGGTTTGGTATTAGAAGCATTGAGATATCACATCTCATGCTATCGGAAGTATCTCAGGATTGGAATGGGAAGGAGTTGGATATCACATCTCATGCTATAGGAAGGATCTCAGGTTTGGTATTAGAGGCATTGAGATATCACATCTCATGCTATAGGAAGGGTCTCAGGATTGGAATGGGAAGGGGTTGGATATCACATCTCATGCTATAGGAAAGGTCTCAGGTTTGGTATAAGCATCGAGATATCACATCTCATGCTATAGGAAGGGTCTCTGGATTGGAATGGGAAGGAGTTGGATATCACATCTCATGTTATAGGAAGGATCTCAGGTTTGGTATTAGAAGCATTGAGACATCACATCTCATGCTATAGGAAGGGTCTCAGGATTGGAATGGGAAGGAGTTGGATATCACATCTCATGCTATAGGAAGGGTCTCAGGTTTGGTATAAGCATTGAGATATCACATCTCATGCTATAGGAAGGGTCTCAAGGATTGGAATGGGAAGGAGTTGTATATGACATCTCCTGCCATAGGAAGGGTCTTAGGTTTGGTATAAGCATTGAGATATCACATCTCTGCTATCGGAAGGGTCTCAGGATTGGAATGGGAAGGAGTTGGATATCCCATCTCATGTTATAGGGAGAGTCTCAGGTTTGTTATTAGAAGCATTGAGATATCACATCTCATGCTATAGGAAGTGTCTCAGGATTGGAATGGGAAGGACTTGGGTATCACATCTCATGCTATAGGGAGGGTCTCAAGTTTGATATTAGAAGCATTGAGATATCACATCTCATGCTATAGGAAGGGTCTCAGGATTGGAATGGGAAGGAGTTGGATATCACATCTCATGTTATAGGACGGGTCTCAGGTTTGTTATTAGAATCATTGAGATATCATATTGCATGCTGTAGGAAGGGTCTAAGGATTGGAATGGGAAGGACTTGGATATCACATCTCATGCTATAGGTAGGCTCTCAGGTTTGGAAAGGGAAGGAGTTGGATATCACATTTCATGTTAGAGGAAGGATCTCAGGTTTGGTATTAGAGGCATTGAGATATCACATCTCATGCTATAGGAAGGGTCTCAGGATTGGAATGGGAAGGAGTTGGATATCACATCTCATGCTATAGGAAAGGTCTCAGGTTTGGTATAAGCATCGAGATATCACATCTCATGCTATAGGAAGGGTCTCGGGATTGGAATGGGAAGGAGTTGGATATCACATCTCATGTTATAGGAAGGATCTCAGGTTTGGTATTAGAAGCATTGAGATATCACGTCTCATGCTATAGGAAGGGTCTCAGGATTGGAATGGGAAGGAGTTGGATATCACATCTCATGCTATAGGAAAGGTCTCAGGTTTGGTATAAGCATCGAGATATCACATCTCATGCTATAGGAAGGGTCTCGGGATTGGAATGGGAAGGAGTTGGATATCACATCTCATGCTATAGGAAGGGTCTCAGGATTGGAATGGGAAGGAGTTGGATATCACATCTCATGCTATAGGAAGGGTCTCAAGGATTGGAATGGGAAGGAGTTGTATATGACAGCTCATGCCATAGGAAGGGTCTTAGGTTTGGTATAAGCATTGAGATATCACATCTCTGCTATCGGAAGGGTCTCAGGATTGGAATGGGAAGGAGTTGGATATCCCATCTCATGTTATAGGAAGAGTCTCAGGTTTGGTATTAGAAGCATTGAGATATCACATCTCATGCTATAGGAAGTGTCTCAGGATTGGAATGGGAAGGACTTGGGTATCACATCTCATGCTATAGGGAGGGTCTCAAGTTTGATATTAGAAGCATTGAGATATCACATCTCATGCTATAGGAAGGGTCTCAGGATTGGAATGGGAAGGAGTTGGATATCACATCTCATGCTATAGGAAGGGTCTCAGGTTTGGTATAAGCAGTGAGATATCACATCTCATGCTATAGGAAGTGTCTCAGGATTGGAATGGGAAGGAGTTGGATATCACATCTCATGTTATAGGAAGGATCTCAGGTTTGGTATAAGCATTGAGATATCACATCTCTGCTATCGGAAGGGTCTCAGGATTGGAATGGGAAGGAGTTGGATATTCCCATCTCATGCTATAGGAAGGGTCTCAGGTTGGAATGGGAAGGAGTTGGATATCACATTTCATGTTATAGGAAGGGTCTCAGGATTGGAATTGGAAGGACTTGGCTATCATATCTCATGCTATAGGAAGGCTCTCAGGTTTGGAAGGGGAAGGAGTTGGATATCACATTTCATGTTAGAGGAACGATCTCAGGTTTGGTATTAGAGGCCTTGAGATATCACATCTCATGCTATAGGAAGGGTCTCAGGATTGGAATGGGAAGAAGTTGGATATCACATCTCATGCTATAGGAAGGGTCTCAGGATTGAAATGGGAAGGAGTTGGATATCACATCTCATGTTATAGGAAAGATCTCAGGTTTGGTATTAGAAGCATTGCGACATCACATCTCATGTTATAGGAAGGGTCTCAGGATTGGAATGGGAAGAAGTTGGATATCACATCTCATGCTAAAGGAAGGGTCTCAGGTTTGGTATAAGCATTGAGATATCACATCTCATGCTATAGGAAGGGTCTCAGGATTGGAATGGGAAGGAGTTGTATATGACATCTCATGCCATAGGAAGGGTCTCAGGTTTGGTATAAGCATTGAGATATCACATCACATGCTATAGGAAGGGTCTCAGGATTGGAATGGAAAGGACTTGGATATCACATCTCATGCTATAGGCAGGGTCTCAGGTTTGGAAAGGGAAGGAGATGGATATCACATTTCATGTTAGATGTAGGATCTCAGATTTGGTATTAGAGGCATTGAAATATCACATCTCATGCTATCAGAAGGGTCTCAGGATTGGAATGGGAAGGAGTTGGATATCACATCTCATGCTAAAGGGAGGGTCTCAGGTTTGGAAGGGGAAGGATTTGGAAATCACATCTCATGTTATAGGAAGGATCTCAGGTTTGGTATTAGAAGCATTGAGATTTCACATCTCATGCTATCGGAAGTATCTCAGGTTTGGTATTAGAGGCATTGAGATATCACATCTCATGCTATCATAAGGGTCTCAGGATTGGAATGGGAAGGAGTTGGATATCACATCTCATGTTATAGGAAGGATCTCAGGTTTGGTATTAGAAGCATTGCGACATCACATCTCATGCTATAGGAAGGGTCTCAGGATTGGAATGGGAAGGAGTTGGATATCACATCTCATGCTATAGGAAGGGTCTCAGATTTGGTATAAGCATTGAGATATCACATCTCATGCTATAGGAAGGGTCTCAGGATTGGAATGGGAAGGAGTTGGATATCACATCTCATGCTATAGGAAAGGTCTCAGGTTTGGTATAAGCATCAAGATATCACATCTCATGCTATAGGAAGGGTCTCTGGATTGGAATGGGAAGGAGTTGGATATCACATCTCATGTTATAGGAAGGATCTCAGGTTTGGTATTAGAAGCATTGAGACATCACATCTCATGCTATAGGAAGGGTCTCAGGATTGGAATGGGAAGGAGTTGGATATCACATCTCATGCTATAGGAAGGGTCTCAGGTTTGGTATAAGCATTGAGATATCACATCTCATGCTATAGGAAGGGTCTCAAGGATTGGGATGGGAAGGAGTTGTATATGACATCTCCTGCCATAGGAAGGGTCTTAGGTTTGGTATAAGCATTGAGATATCACATCTCTGCTATCGGAAGGGTCTCAGGATTGGAATGGGAAGGAGTTGGATATCCCATCTCATGTTATAGGAAGAGTCTCAGGTTTGGTATTAGAAGCATTGAGATATCACATCTCATGCTATAGGAAGTGTCTCAGGATTGGAATGGGAAGGACTTGGGTATCACATCTCATGCTATAGGGAGGGTCTCAAGTTTGATATTAGAAGCATTGAGATATCACATCTCATGCTATAGGAAGGGTCTCAGGATTGGAATGGGAAGGAGTTGGATATCACATCTCATGTTATAGGACGGGTCTCAGGTTTGTTATTAGAATCATTGAGATATCATATTGCATGCTGTAGGAAGGGTCTAAGGATTGGAATGGGAAGGACTTGGATATCAAATCTCATGCTATAGGTAGGCTCTCAGGTTTGGAAAGGGAAGGAGTTGGATATCACATTTCATGTTAGAGGAAGGATCTCAGGTTTGGTATTAGAGGCATTGAGATATCACATCTCATGCTATAGGAAGGGTCTCAGGATTGGAATGGGAAGGAGTTGGATATCACATCTCATGTTAGAGGAACGATCTCAGGTTTGGTATTAGAGGCCTTGAGATATCATATCTCATGCTATAGGAAGGCTCTCAGGTTTGGAAGGGGAAGGAGTTGGATATCACATTTCATGTTAGAGGAACGATCTCAGGTTTGGTATTAGAGGCCTTGAGATATCACATCTCATGCTATAGGAAGGGTCTCAGGATTGGAATGGGAAGAAGTTGGATATCACATCTCATGCTATAGGAAGGGTCTCAGGATTGAAATGGGAAGGAGTTGGATATCACATCTCATGTTATAGGAAAGATCTCAGGTTTGGTATTAGAAGCATTGCGACATCACATCTCATGTTATAGGAAGGGTCTCAGGATTGGAATGGGAAGAAGTTGGATATCACATCTCATGCTAAAGGAAGGGTCTCAGGTTTGGTATAAGCATTGAGATATCACATCTCATGCTATAGGAAGGGTCTCAGGATTGGAATGGGAAGGAGTTGTATATGACATCTCATGCCATAGGAAGGGTCTCAGGTTTGGTATAAGCATTGAGATATCACATCACATGCTATAGGAAGGGTCTCAGGATTGGAATGGAAAGGACTTGGATATCACATCTCATGCTATAGGCAGGGTCTCAGGTTTGGAAAGGGAAGGAGATGGATATCACATTTCATGTTAGATGTAGGATCTCAGATTTGGTATTAGAGGCATTGAAATATCACATCTCATGCTATCAGAAGGGTCTCAGGATTGGAATGGGAAGGAGTTGGATATCACATCTCATGCTAAAGGGAGGGTCTCAGGTTTGGAAGGGGAAGGATTTGGAAATCACATCTCATGTTATAGGAAGGATCTCAGGTTTGGTATTAGAAGCATTGAGATATCACATCTCATGCTATCGGAAGTATCTCAGGTTTGGTATTAGAGGCATTGAGATATCACATCTCATGCTATCATAAGGGTCTCAGGATTGGAATGGGAAGGAGTTGGATATCACATCTCATGTTATAGGAAGGATCTCAGGTTTGGTATTAGAAGCATTGCGACATCACATCTCATGCTATAGGAAGGGTCTCAGGATTGGAATGGGAAGGAGTTGGATATCACATCTCATGCTATAGGAAGGGTCTCAGATTTGGTATAAGCATTGAGATATCACATCTCATGCTATAGGAAGGGTCTCAGGATTGGAATGGGAAGGAGTTGGATATCACATCTCATGCTATAGGAAAGGTCTCAGGTTTGGTATAAGCATCGAGATATCACATCTCATGCTATAGGAAGGGTCTCTGGATTGGAATGGGAAGGAGTTGGATATCACATCTCATGTTATAGGAAGGATCTCAGGTTTGGTATTAGAAGCATTGAGACATCACATCTCATGCTATAGGAAGGGTCTCAGGATTGGAATGGGAAGGAGTTGGATATCACATCTCATGCTATAGGAAGGGTCTCAGGTTTGGTATAAGCATTGAGATATCACATCTCATGCTATAGGAAGGGTCTCAAGGATTGGGATGGGAAGGAGTTGTATATGACATCTCCTGCCATAGGAAGGGTCTTAGGTTTGGTATAAGCATTGAGATATCACATCTCTGCTATCGGAAGGGTCTCAGGATTGGAATGGGAAGGAGTTGGATATCCCATCTCATGTTATAGGAAGAGTCTCAGGTTTGGTATTAGAAGCATTGAGATATCACATCTCATGCTATAGGAAGTGTCTCAGGATTGGAATGGGAAGGACTTGGGTATCACATCTCATGCTATAGGGAGGGTCTCAAGTTTGATATTAGAAGCATTGAGATATCACATCTCATGCTATAGGAAGGGTCTCAGGATTGGAATGGGAAGGAGTTGGATATCACATCTCATGTTATAGGACGGGTCTCAGGTTTGTTATTAGAATCATTGAGATATCATATTGCATGCTGTAGGAAGGGTCTAAGGATTGGAATGGGAAGGACTTGGATATCAAATCTCATGCTATAGGTAGGCTCTCAGGTTTGGAAAGGGAAGGAGTTGGATATCACATTTCATGTTAGAGGAAGGATCTCAGGTTTGGTATTAGAGGCATTGAGATATCACATCTCATGCTATAGGAAGGGTCTCAGGATTGGAATGGGAAGGAGTTGGATATCACATCTCATGCTATAGGAAGCGTCTCAGGTTTGGTATAAGCATTGAGATATCACATCTCATGCTATAGGAAGGGTCTCAGGATTGGAATGGAAGGAGTTGGATATCACATCTCATGTTATAGGAAGGATCTCAGGTTTGGTATTAGAAGCATTGAGACATCACATCTCATGCTATAGGAAGGGTCTCAGGATTGGAATGGGAAGGAGTTGGATATCACATCTCATGCTATAGGAAGGGTCTCAGGTTTGGTATAAGCATTGAGATATCACATCTCATGCTATAGGAAGGGTCTCAAGGATTGGAATGGGAAGGAGTTGTATATGACATCTCCTGCCATAGGAAGGGTCTTAGGTTTGGTATAAGCATTGAGATATCACATCTCTGCTATCGGAAGGGTCTCAGGATTGGAATGGGAAGGAGTTGGATATCCCATCTCATGTTATAGGAAGAGTCTCAGGTTTGGTATTAGAAGCATTGAGATATCACATCTCATGCTATAGGAAGTGTCTCAGGATTGGAATGGGAAGGACTTGGGTATCACATCTCATGCTATAGGGAGGGTCTCAAGTTTGATATTAGAAGCATTGAGATATCACATCTCATGCTATAGGAAGGGTCTCAGGATTGGAATGGGAAGGAGTTGGATATCACATCTCATGTTATAGGACGGGTCTCAGGTTTGTTATTAGAATCATTGAGATATCATATTGCATGCTGTAGGAAGGGTCTAAGGATTGGAATGGGAAGGAGTTGGATATCACATCTCATGCTATAGGAAAGGTCTCAGGTTTGGTATAAGCATTGAGATATCACATCTCATGCTATAGGAAGGGTCTCGGGATTGGAATGGGAAGGAGTTGGATATCACATCTCATGTTATAGGAAGGATCTCAGGTTTGGTATTAGAAGCATTGAGATATCACATCTCATGCTATAGGAAGGGTCTCAGGATTGGAATGGGAAGGACTTGGATATCACATCTCATGCTATAGGTAGGCTCTCAGGTTTGGAAAGGGAAGGAGTTGGATATCACATTTCATGTTAGAGGAAGGATCTCAGGTTTGGTATTAGAGGCATTGAGATATCACATCTCATGCTATAGGAAGGGTCTCAGGATTGGAATGGGAAGGAGTTGGATATCACATCTCATGCTATAGGAAAGGTCTCAGGTTTGGTATAAGCATTGAGATATCACATCTCATGCTATAGGAAGGGTCTCGGGATTGGAATGGGAAGGAGTTGGATATCACATCTCATGTTATAGGAAGGATCTCAGGTTTGGTATTAGAAGCATTGAGATATCACATCTCATGCTATAGTAAGGGTCTCAGGATTGGAATGGGAAGGAGTTGGATATCACATCTCATGCTATAGGAAAGGTCTCAGGTTTGGTATAAGCATCGAGATATCACATCTCATGCTATAGGAAGGGTCTCGGGATTGGAATGGGAAGGAGTTGGATATCACATCTCATGCTATAGGAAGGGTCTCAGGATTGGAATGGGAAGGAGTTGGATATCACATCTCATGCTATAGGAAGGGTCTCAGGTTTGGTATGAGCATTGAGATATCACATCTCATGCTATAGGAAGGGTCTCAAGGATTGGAATGGGAAGGAGTTGTATATGACATCTCATGCCATAGGAAGGGTCTTAGGTTTGGTATAAGCATTGAGATATCACATCTCTGCTATCGGAAGGGTCTCAGGATTGGAATGGGAAGGAGTTGGATATCCCATCTCATGTTATAGGAAGAGTCTCAGGTTTGGTATTAGAAGCATTGAGATATCACATCTCATGCTATAGGAAGTGTCTCAGGATTGGAATGGGAAGGACTTGGGTATCACATCTCATGCTATAGGGAGGGTCTCAAGTTTGATATTAGAAGCATTGAGATATCACATCTCATGCTATAGGAAGGGTCTCAGGATTGGAATGGGAAGGAGTTGGATATCACATCTCATGCTATAGGAAGGGTCTCAGGTTTGGTATAAGCAGTGAGATATCCCATCTCATGCTATAGGAAGTGTCTCAGGATTGGAATGGGAAGGAGTTGGATATCACATCTCATGTTATAGGAAGGATCTCAGGTTTGGTATAAGCATTGAGATATAACATCTCTGCTATCGGAAGGGTCTCAGGATTGGAATGGGAAGGAGTTGGATATTCCCATCTCATGTTATAGGAAGGGTCTCAGGTTTGGTATTAGAAGCATTGAGATATCCCATCTCATGATATAGGAAGGGTCCCAGGTTGGAATGGGAAGGAGTAGGATATCACATTTTATGTTATAGGAAGGTTCTCAGGATTGGAATGGGAAGGACTTGGATATCATATCTCATGCTATAGGAAGGCCCTCAGGTTTGGAAGGGGAAGGAGTTGGATATCACATTTCATGTTAGAGGAAGGATCTCAGGTTTGGTATTAGAGGCCTTGAGATATCACATCTCATGCTATCATAAGGGTCTCAGGATTGGAATGGGAAGGAGTTGGATATCACATCTCATGTTATAGGAAGGATCTCAGGTTTGGTATTAGAAGCATTGAGACATCACATCTCATGCTATAGGAAGGGTCTCAGGATTGGAATGGGAAGGAGTTGGATATCACATCTCATGCTATAGGAAGGGTCTCAGATTTGGTATAAGCATTGAGATATCACATCTCATGCTATAAGAAGGGTCTCAGGATTGGAATGGGAAGGAGTTGTATATGACATCTCAGGCCATAGGAAGGGTCTCAGGTTTGGTATAAGCATTGAGATATCACATCTCTGCTATCGGAAGGGTCTCAGGATTGGAATGGGAATGAGTTGGATATCCCATCTCATGTTATAGGAAGAGTCTCAGGTTTGGTATTAGAAGCATTGAGATATCCAATCTCATGCTATAGGAAGGGTCTCAGGTTGGAATGGGAAGGAGTTGGATATCACATTTCATGTTATAGGAAGGGTCTCAGGATTGGAATTGGAAGGACTTGGCTATCATATCTCATGCTATAGGAAGGCTCTCAGGTTTGGAAGGGGAAGGAGTTGGATATCACATTTCATGTTAGAGGAACGATCTCAGGTTTGGTATTAGAGGCCTTGAGATATCACATCTCATGCTATAGGAAGGGTCTCAGGATTGGAATGGGAAGGAGTTGGATATCAAATCTCAAGCTATAGGAAAGATCTCAGGTTTGGTATTAGATGCATTGCGACATCACATCTCATGTTATAGGAAGGGTCTCAGGATTGGAATGGGAAGAAGTTGGATATCACATCTCATGCTATAGGAAGGGTCTCAGGTTTGGTATAAGCATTGAGATATCACATCTCATGCTATAGGAAGGGTCTCAGGATTGGAATGGGAAGGAGTTGTATATGACATCTCATGCCATAGGAAGGTTCTCAGGTTTGGTATAAGCATTGAGATATCACATCACATGCTATAGGAAGGGTCTCAGGATTGGAATGGAAAGGACTTGGATATCACATCTCATGCTATAGGCAGGGTCTCAGGTTTGGAAAGGGAAGGAGATGGATATCACATTTCATGTTAGAGGTAGGATCTCAGGTTTGGTATTAGAGGCATTGAAATATCACATCTCATGCTATCAGAAGGGTCTCAGGATTGGAATGGGAAGGAGTTGGATATCACATCTCATGCTAAAGGGAGGGTCTCAGGTTTGGAAGGGGAAGGATTTGGAAATCACATCTCATGTTATAGGAAGGATCTCAGGTTTGGTATTAGAAGCATTGAGATATCACATCTCATGCTATCGGAAGTATCTCAGGATTGGAATGGGAAGGAGTTGGATATCACATCTCATGCTATAGGAAGGATCTCAGGTTTGGTATTAGAGGCATTGAGATATCACATCTCATGCTATAGGAAGGGTCTCAGGATTGGAATGGGAAGGGGTTGGATATCACATCTCATGCTATAGGAAAGGTCTCAGGTTTGGTATAAGCATCGAGATATCACATCTCATGCTATAGGAAGGGTCTCTGGATTGGAATGGGAAGGAGTTGGATATCACATCTCATGTTATAGGAAGGATCTCAGGTTTGGTATTAGAAGCATTGAGACATCACATCTCATGCTATAGGAAGGGTCTCAGGATTGGAATGGGAAGGAGTTGGATATCACATCTCATGCTATAGGAAGGGTCTCAGGTTTGGTATAAGCATTGAGATATCACATCTCATGCTATAGGAAGGGTCTCAAGGATTGGAATGGGAAGGAGTTGTATATGACATCTCCTGCCATAGGAAGGGTCTTAGGTTTGGTATAAGCATTGAGATATCACATCTCTGCTATCGGAAGGGTCTCAGGATTGGAATGGGAAGGAGTTGGATATCCCATCTCATGTTATAGGGAGAGTCTCAGGTTTGTTATTAGAAGCATTGAGATATCACATCTCATGCTATAGGAAGTGTCTCAGGATTGGAATGGGAAGGACTTGGGTATCACATCTCATGCTATAGGGAGGGTCTCAAGTTTGATATTAGAAGCATTGAGATATCACATCTCATGCTATAGGAAGGGTCTCAGGATTGGAATGGGAAGGAGTTGGATATCACATCTCATGTTATAGGACGGGTCTCAGGTTTGTTATTAGAATCATTGAGATATCATATTGCATGCTGTAGGAAGGGTCTAAGGATTGGAATGGGAAGGACTTGGATATCACATCTCATGCTATAGGTAGGCTCTCAGGTTTGGAAAGGGAAGGCGTTGGATATCACATTTCATGTTAGAGGAAGGATCTCAGGTTTGGTATTAGAGGCATTGAGATATCACATCTCATGCTATAGGAAGGGTCTCAGGATTGGAATGGGAAGGAGTTGGATATCACATCTCATGCTATAGGAAAGGTCTCAGGTTTGGTATAAGCATCGAGATATCACATCTCATGCTATAGGAAGGGTCTCGGGATTGGAATGGGAAGGAGTTGGATATCACATCTCATGTTATAGGAAGGATCTCAGGTTTGGTATTAGAAGCATTGAGATATCACGTCTCATGCTATAGGAAGGGTCTCAGGATTGGAATGGGAAGGAGTTGGATATCACATCTCATGCTATAGGAAAGGTCTCAGGTTTGGTATAAGCATCGAGATATCACATCTCATGCTATAGGAAGGGTCTCGGGATTGGAATGGGAAGGAGTTGGATATCACATCTCATGCTATAGGAAGGGTCTCAGGATTGGAATGGGAAGGAGTTGGATATCACATCTCATGCTATAGGAAGGGTCTCAAGGATTGGAATGGGAAGGAGTTGTATATGACAGCTCATGCCATAGGAAGGGTCTTAGGTTTGGTATAAGCATTGAGATATCACATCTCTGCTATCGGAAGGGTCTCAGGATTGGAATGGGAAGGAGTTGGATATCCCATCTCATGTTATAGGAAGAGTCTCAGGTTTGGTATTAGAAGCATTGAGATATCACATCTCATGCTATAGGAAGTGTCTCAGGATTGGAATGGGAAGGACTTGGGTATCACATCTCATGCTATAGGGAGGGTCTCAAGTTTGATATTAGAAGCATTGAGATATCACATCTCATGCTATAGGAAGGGTCTCAGGATTGGAATGGGAAGGAGTTGGATATCACATCTCATGCTATAGGAAGGGTCTCAGGTTTGGTATAAGCAGTGAGATATCACATCTCATGCTATAGGAAGTGTCTCAGGATTGGAATGGGAAGGAGTTGGATATCACATCTCATGTTATAGGAAGGATCTCAGGTTTGGTATAAGCATTGAGATATCACATCTCTGCTATCGGAAGGGTCTCAGGATTGGAATGGGAAGGAGTTGGATATTCCCATCTCATGCTATAGGAAGGGTCTCAGGTTGGAATGGGAAGGAGTTGGATATCACATTTCATGTTATAGGAAGGGTCTCAGGATTGGAATTGGAAGGACTTGGCTATCATATCTCATGCTATAGGAAGGCTCTCAGGTTTGGAAGGGGAAGGAGTTGGATATCACATTTCATGTTAGAGGAACGATCTCAGGTTTGGTATTAGAGGCCTTGAGATATCACATCTCATGCTATAGGAAGGGTCTCAGGATTGGAATGGGAAGAAGTTGGATATCACATCTCATGCTATAGGAAGGGTCTCAGGATTGAAATGGGAAGGAGTTGGATATCACATCTCATGTTATAGGAAAGATCTCAGGTTTGGTATTAGAAGCATTGCGACATCACATCTCATGTTATAGGAAGGGTCTCAGGATTGGAATGGGAAGAAGTTGGATATCACATCTCATGCTAAAGGAAGGGTCTCAGGTTTGGTATAAGCATTGAGATATCACATCTCATGCTATAGGAAGGGTCTCAGGATTGGAATGGGAAGGAGTTGTATATGACATCTCATGCCATAGGAAGGGTCTCAGGTTTGGTATAAGCATTGAGATATCACATCACATGCTATAGGAAGGGTCTCAGGATTGGAATGGAAAGGACTTGGATATCACATCTCATGCTATAGGCAGGGTCTCAGGTTTGGAAAGGGAAGGAGATGGATATCACATTTCATGTTAGATGTAGGATCTCAGATTTGGTATTAGAGGCATTGAAATATCACATCTCATGCTATCAGAAGGGTCTCAGGATTGGAATGGGAAGGAGTTGGATATCACATCTCATGCTAAAGGGAGGGTCTCAGGTTTGGAAGGGGAAGGATTTGGAAATCACATCTCATGTTATAGGAAGGATCTCAGGTTTGGTATTAGAAGCATTGAGATATCACATCTCATGCTATCGGAAGTATCTCAGGTTTGGTATTAGAGGCATTGAGATATCACATCTCATGCTATCATAAGGGTCTCAGGATTGGAATGGGAAGGAGTTGGATATCACATCTCATGTTATAGGAAGGATCTCAGGTTTGGTATTAGAAGCATTGCGACATCACATCTCATGCTATAGGAAGGGTCTCAGGATTGGAATGGGAAGGAGTTGGATATCACATCTCATGCTATAGGAAGGGTCTCAGATTTGGTATAAGCATTGAGATATCACATCTCATGCTATAGGAAGGGTCTCAGGATTGGAATGGGAAGGAGTTGGATATCACATCTCATGCTATAGGAAAGGTCTCAGGTTTGGTATAAGCATCGAGATATCACATCTCATGCTATAGGAAGGGTCTCTGGATTGGAATGGGAAGGAGTTGGATATCACATCTCATGTTATAGGAAGGATCTCAGGTTTGGTATTAGAAGCATTGAGACATCACATCTCATGCTATAGGAAGGGTCTCAGGATTGGAATGGGAAGGAGTTGGATATCACATCTCATGCTATAGGAAGGGTCTCAGGTTTGGTATAAGCATTGAGATATCACATCTCATGCTATAGGAAGGGTCTCAAGGATTGGGATGGGAAGGAGTTGTATATGACATCTCCTGCCATAGGAAGGGTCTTAGGTTTGGTATAAGCATTGAGATATCACATCTCTGCTATCGGAAGAGTCTCAGGATTGGAATGGGAAGGAGTTGGATATCCCATCTCATGTTATAGGAAGAGTCTCAGGTTTGGTATTAGAAGCATTGAGATATCACATCTCATGCTATAGGAAGTGTCTCAGGATTGGAATGGGAAGGACTTGGGTATCACATCTCATGCTATAGGGAGGGTCTCAAGTTTGATATTAGAAGCATTGAGATATCACATCTCATGCTATAGGAAGGGTCTCAGGATTGGAATGGGAAGGAGTTGGATATCACATCTCATGTTATAGGACGGGTCTCAGGTTTGTTATTAGAATCATTGAGATATCATATTGCATGCTGTAGGAAGGGTCTAAGGATTGGAATGGGAAGGACTTGGATATCAAATCTCATGCTATAGGTAGGCTCTCAGGTTTGGAAAGGGAAGGAGTTGGATATCACATTTCATGTTAGAGGAAGGATCTCAGGTTTGGTATTAGAGGCATTGAGATATCACATCTCATGCTATAGGAAGGGTCTCAGGATTGGAATGGGAAGGAGTTGGATATCACATCTCATGCTATAGGAAAGGTCTCAGGTTTGGTATAAGCATTGAGATATCACATCTCATGCTATAGGAAGGGTCTCGGGATTGGAATGGGAAGGAGTTGGATATCACATCTCATGTTATAGGAAGGATCTCAGGTTTGGTATTAGAAGCATTGAGATATCACATCTCATGCTATAGGAAGGGTCTCAGGATTGGAATGGGAAGGAGTTGGATATCACATCTCATGCTATAGGAAAGGTCTCAGGTTTGGTATAAGCATCGAGATATCACATCTCATGCTATAGGAAGGGTCTCAAGGATTGGAATGGGAAGGAGTTGTATATGACATCTCATGCCATAGGAAGGGTCTTAGGTTTGGTATAAGCATTGAGATATCACATCTCTGCTATCGGAAGGGTCTCAGGATTGGAATGGGAAGGAGTTGGATATCCCATCTCATGTTATAGGAAGAGTCTCAGGTTTGGTATTAGAAGCATTGAGATATCACATCTCATGCTATAGGAAGTGTCTCAGGATTGGAATGGGAAGGACTTGGGTATCACATCTCATGCTATAGGGAGGGTCTCAAGTTTGATATTAGAAGCATTGAGATATCACATCTCATGCTATAGGAAGGGTCTCAGGATTGGAATGGGAAGGAGTTGGATATCACATCTCATGCTATAGGAAGGGTCTCAGGTTTGGTATAAGCAGTGAGATATCACATCTCATGCTATAGGAAGTGTCTCAGGATTGGAATGGGAAGGAGTTGGATATCACATCTCATGTTATAGGAAGGATCTCAGGTTTGGTATAAGCATTGAGATATCACATCTCTGCTATCGGAAGGGTCTCAGGATTGGAATGGGAAGGAGTTGGATATTCCCATCTCATGCTATAGGAAGGGTCTCAGGTTGGAATGGGAAGGAGTTGGATATCACATTTCATGTTATAGGAAGGGTCTCAGGATTGGAATTGGAAGGACTTGGCTATCATATCTCATGCTATAGGAAGGCTCTCAGGTTTGGAAGGGGAAGGAGTTGGATATCACATTTCATGTTAGAGGAACGATCTCAGGTTTGGTATTAGAGGCCTTGAGATATCACATCTCATGCTATAGGAAGGGTCTCAGGATTGGAATGGGAAGAAGTTGGATATCACATCTCATGCTATAGGAAGGGTCTCAGGATTGAAATGGGAAGGAGTTGGATATCACATCTCATGTTATAGGAAAGATCTCAGGTTTGGTATTAGAAGCATTGCGACATCACATCTCATGTTATAGGAAGGGTCTCAGGATTGGAATGGGAAGAAGTTGGATATCACATCTCATGCTAAAGGAAGGGTCTCAGGTTTGGTATAAGCATTGAGATATCACATCTCATGCTATAGGAAGGGTCTCAGGATTGGAATGGGAAGGAGTTGTATATGACATCTCATGCCATAGGAAGGGTCTCAGGTTTGGTATAAGCATTGAGATATCACATCACATGCTATAGGAAGGGTCTCAGGATTGGAATGGAAAGGACTTGGATATCACATCTCATGCTATAGGCAGGGTCTCAGGTTTGGAAAGGGAAGGAGATGGATATCACATTTCATGTTAGATGTAGGATCTCAGATTTGGTATTAGAGGCATTGAAATATCACATCTCATGCTATCAGAAGGGTCTCAGGATTGGAATGGGAAGGAGTTGGATATCACATCTCATGCTAAAGGGAGGGTCTCAGGTTTGGAAGGGGAAGGATTTGGAAATCACATCTCATGTTATAGGAAGGATCTCAGGTTTGGTATTAGAAGCATTGAGATATCACATCTCATGCTATCGGAAGTATCTCAGGTTTGGTATTAGAGGCATTGAGATATCACATCTCATGCTATCATAAGGGTCTCAGGATTGGAATGGGAAGGAGTTGGATATCACATCTCATGTTATAGGAAGGATCTCAGGTTTGGTATTAGAAGCATTGCGACATCACATCTCATGCTATAGGAAGGTTCTCAGGATTGGAATGGGAAGGAGTTGGATATCACATCTCATGCTATAGGAAGGGTCTCAGATTTGGTATAAGCATTGAGATATCACATCTCATGCTATAGGAAGGGTCTCAGGATTGGAATGGGAAGGAGTTGGATATCACATCTCATGCTATAGGAAAGGTCTCAGGTTTGGTATAAGCATCGAGATATCACATCTCATGCTATAGGAAGGGTCTCTGGATTGGAATGGGAAGGAGTTGGATATCACATCTCATGTTATAGGAAGGATCTCAGGTTTGGTATTAGAAGCATTGAGACATCACATCTCATGCTATAGGAAGGGTCTCAGGATTGGAATGGGAAGGAGTTGGATATCACATCTCATGCTATAGGAAGGGTCTCAGGTTTGGTATAAGCATTGAGATATCACATCTCATGCTATAGGAAGGGTCTCAAGGATTGGAATGGGAAGGAGTTGTATATGACATCTCCTGCCATAGGAAGGGTCTTAGGTTTGGTATAAGCATTGAGATATCACATCTCTGCTATCGGAAGGGTCTCAGGATTGGAATGGGAAGGAGTTGGATATCCCATCTTATGTTATAGGAAGAGTCTCAGGTTTGGTATTAGAAGCATTGAGATATCACATCTCATGCTATAGGAAGTGTCTCAGGATTGGAATGGGAAGGACTTGGGTATCACATCTCATGCTATAGGGAGGGTCTCAAGTTTGATATTAGAAGCATTGAGATATCACATCTCATGCTATAGGAAGGGTCTCAGGATTGGAATGGGAAGGAGTTGGATATCACATCTCATGTTATAGGACGGGTCTCAGGTTTGTTATTAGAATCATTGAGATATCATATTGCATGCTGTAGGAAGAGTCTAAGGATTGGAATGGGAAGGACTTGGATATCAAATCTCATGCTATAGGTAGGCTCTCAGGTTTGGAAAGGGAAGGAGTTGGATATCACATTTCATGTTAGAGGAAGGATCTCAGGTTTGGTATTAGAGGCATTGAGATATCACATCTCATGCTATAGGAAGGGTCTCAGGATTGGAATGGGAAGGAGTTGGATATCACATCTCATGCTATAGGAAAGGACTCAGGTTTGGTATAAGCATTGAGATATCACATCTCATGCTATAGGAAGGGTCTCGGGATTGGAATGGGAAGGAGTTGGATATCACATCTCATGTTATAGGAAGGATCTCAGGTTTGGTATTAGAAGCATTGAGATATCACATCTCATGCTATAGGAAGGGTCTCAGGATTGGAATGGGAAGGAGTTGGATATCACATCTCATGCTATAGGAAAGGTCTCAGGTTTGGTATAAGCATCGAGATATCACATCTCATGCTATAGGAAGGGTCTCGGGATTGGAATGGGAAGGAGTTGGATATCACATCTCATGCTATAGGAAGGGTCTCAGGATTGGAATGGGAAGGAGTTGGATATCACATCTCATGCTATAGGAAGGGTCTCAGGTTTGGTATGAGCATTGAGATATCACATCTCATGCTATAGGAAGGGTCTCAAGGATTGGAATGGGAAGGAGTTGTATATGACATCTCATGCCATAGGAAGGGTCTTAGGTTTGGTATAAGCATTGAGATATCACATCTCTGCTATCGGAAGGGTCTCAGGATTGGAATGGGAAGGAGTTGGATATCCCATCTCATGTTATAGGAAGAGTCTCAGGTTTGGTATTAGAAGCATTGAGATATCACATCTCATGCTATAGGAAGTGTCTCAGGATTGGAATGGGAAGCACTTGGGTATCACATCTCATGCTATAGGGAGGGTCTCAAGTTTGATATTAGAAGCATTGAGATATCACATCTCATGCTATAGGAAGGGTCTCAGGATTGGAATGGGAAGGAGTTGGATATCACATCTCATGCTATAGGAAGGGTCTCAGGTTTGGTATAAGCAGTGAGATATCACATCTCATGCTATAGGAAGTGTCTCAGGATTGGAATGGGAAGGAGTTGGATATCACATCTCATGTTATAGGAAGGATCTCAGGTTTGGTATAAGCATTGAGATATAACATCTCTGCTATCGGAAGGGTCTCAGGATTGGAATGGGAAGGAGTTGGATATTCCCATCTCATGTTATAGGAAGGGTCTCAGGTTTGGTATTAGAAGCATTGAGATATCCCATCTCATGATATAGGAAGGGTCCCAGGTTGGAATGGGAAGGAGTAGGATATCACATTTTATGTTATAGGAAGGTTCTCAGGATTGGAATGGGAAGGACTTGGATATCATATCTCATGCTATAGGAAGGCTCTCAGGTTTGGAAGGGGAAGGAGTTGGATATCACATTTCATGTTAGAGGAAGGATCTCAGGTTTGGTATTAGAGGCCTTGAGATATCACATCTCATGCTATCGGAAGTATCTCAGGTTTGGTATTAGAGGCATTGAGATATCACATCTCATGCTATCATAAGGGTCTCAGGATTGGAATGGGAAGGAGTTGGATATCACATCTCATGCTAAAGGGAGGGTCTCAGGTTTGGAAGGGGAAGGATTTGAATATCACATCACATGTTATAGGAAGGATCTCAGGTTTGGTATTAGAAGCATTGATATATCACATTTCATGCTATTGGAAGGGTCTCAGGATTGGAATGGGAAGGAGTTGGATATCACATCTCATGCTATAGGAAGGGTCTCAGGTTTGGAACGGGAAGGAGTTGGATATCACATCTCATGTTATAGGAAGAGTCTCAGGTTTGGTATAAGCATTGAGATATCACATCTCTGCAATCGGAAGTGTCTCAGGATTGGGATGGGAAGGAGTTGGCTATCACATCTCATGCTATAGGAAGGGTCTCAGGTTTGGAATGGGAAGGAGTTGGATATCACATCTCATGTTATAGGAAGAGTCTCAGGTTTGGTATAAGCATTGAGATATCACATCTCTGCAATCGGAAGTGTCTCAGGATTGGAACGGGAAGGAGTTGGATATCCCATCTCATGTTATAGGACTGGTCTCAGGTTTGGTATTAGAAGCATTGAGATATCACATCGCATGCTGTAGGAAGGGTCTCAGGTTTGGAATGTAAGCATTGAGATATCACATCTCTGCTATCGGAAGGGTCTCAGGATTGGAATGGGAAGAAGTTGGATATTCCCATCTCATGTTATAGGAAGGGTCTCAGGTTTGGTATTAGAAGCATTGAGATATCACATCTCATGCTATAGGAAGGGTCTCAGGAGTGGAATGGGAAGGACTTGGATTTCACATCTCATGCTATAGGGAGGGTCTCAAGTTTGATATTAGAAGCATTGAGATATCACATCTCATGATATCGGAAGGGTCTCAGGATTGGAATGGGAAGGAGTTGGATATCACATCTCATGATAAAGGAAGGGTCTAAGGTTTGGAAGGGGAAGGATTTGGATATCACATCTCATGTTATAGGACGGGTCTCAGGTTTGGTATTAGAAGCATTGAGATATCAAGTCTCATGGTATAGGAAGGGTCTCAGAATTGGAATGGGAAGGAGTTGGATATCACATCTCAAGCTATAGGAAGGGTCTCAGGATTAGAATGGGAAGGAGTTTGATATCACATCTCATGCCATAGTATGGGTCTCAGGTTTGGTAGAAGCATTGGGATATCACATCTCATGCTATCAGAAGGGTATCAGGATTGGATTTGGAAGGAGTTGGATATCCCATCTCATGCTATAGGAAGGGTCTCAGGTTGGAATGGGAAGGAGTTGGATATCACATCTCATGTTATAGGAAGGGTCTCAGGATTGGAATGGGAAGGAGTTGGATATCACATTTCATGTTAGAGGAAGGATCTCAGGTTTGGTATTAGAGGCATTGAGATATCACATCTCATTCTATCAGAAGAGTCTCAGGATTGGAATGGGAAGGAGTTGGATATCACATCTCATGCTAAAGGGAGGGTCTCAGGTTTGGAAGGGGAAGGATTTGGATATCACATCTCATGTTATAGGAAGAATCTCAGGTTTGGTATTAGAAGTATTGAGATATCACATCTCATGCTATCGGAAGGATCTCAGGTTTGGTATAGAAGCATTGAGATATCATATCTCATGCTATCAGAAAGGTCTCAGGATTGGAATGGGAAGGAGTTGGATATCACATCTCATGCTAAAGGGAGGGTCTCTGGTTTGGAAGGGGAAGGATTTGGATATCACATCTCATGTTATAGGATGGATCTCAGGTTTGGTATTAGAAGTATTGAGATATCACATCTCATGTTATCGGAAGGATCTCAGGTTTGGTATTAGAAGTATTGAGATATCACATCTCATGCTATAGGAAGGGTCTCAGGATTGGAATGGGAAGGAGTTGGATATCACATCTCATGCTAAAGGAAGGGTCTCAGGTTTGGTAGAAGCATTGAGATATCACATCTCATGCTATAGGAAGGGTCTCAGGATTGGAATGGGAAGGACTTTGATATCACATATCATGCTATAGGGAGGGTCTCAGTTTTGATATTAGAAGCATTGAGATATCACATCTCATGCTATCGGAAGTGTCTCAGGATTGGAATGGGAAGGAGCTGGATATCACATCTCATGCTAAAGGAAGGGTCTCAGGTTTGGAACGGGAAGGAGTTGGCTATCACATCTCATGTTATAGGAAGGGTCTCAGGTTTGGTATAAACATTGAGATACACATCTCTGCTATCGGAAGTGTCTCAGGATTGGAATGGGAAGGAGTTGGATATCCCATCTCATGTTATAGGACGGGTCTCAGGTTTTTTATTAGAATCATTGACATATCATATTGCATGCTGTAGGAAGGGTCTAAGGATTGGAATGGGAAGGACTTGGATATCACATCTCATGCTATAGATAGGCTCTCAGGTTTGGAAAGTGAAGGAGTTGGATATCACATTTCATGTTAGAGGAAGGATCTCAGGTTTGGTATTAGAGGCATTGAGATATCACATCTCAGGTTATAGGAAGGGTCTCAGGATTGGAATGGGAAGGAGTTGGATATCACATCTCATGCTATAGGAAGGGTCTCAGGTTTGGTATAAGCATTGAGATATCACATCTCATGCTATAGGAAGGGTCTCAGGATTGGAATGGAAGGAGTTGGATATCACATCTCATGTTATAGGAAGGATCTCAGGTTTGGTATTAGAAGCATTGAGACATCACATCTCATGCTATAGGAAGGGTCTCAGGATTGGAATGGGAAGGAGTTGGATATCACATCTCATGCTATAGGAAGGGTCTCAGGATTGGAATGGGAAGGAGTTGTATATGACATCTCATGCCGTAGGAAGGGTCTCAGGTTTGGTATAAACATTGAGATATCACATCTCTGCTATCGAAAGGGTCTCAGTATTGGAATCGGAAGGAGTTGGATATCCCATCTCATGTTATAGGAAGAGTCTCAGGTTTGGTATTAGAAGCATTGAGATATCACATCTCATGCTATAGGAAGTGTCTCAGGATTGGAATGGGAAGGACTTGGATATCACATCTCATGCTATAGGTAGGGTCTCAAGTTTGATATTAGAAGCATTGAGATATCACATCTCATGCTATAGGAAGGGTCTGAGGATTGGAATGGGAAGGAGTTGGATATCACATCTCATGCTATGGGAAGGGTCTCAGGTTTGGTATAAGCAGTGAGATATCACATCTCATGCTATAGGAAGGGTCTCAGGATTGGAATGGGAAGGAGTTGGATATCACATCTCATGCTATAGGAAGGGTCTCAGATTTGGTATAAGCATTGAGATATCACATCTCATGCTATAGGAAGGGTCTCAGGATTGGAATGGGAAGGAGTTGTATATGACATCTCAGGCCATAGGAAGGGTCTCAGGTTTGGTATAAGCATTGAGATATCACATCACATGCTATAGGAAGGGTCTCAGGATTGGAATGGGAAGGACTTGGATATCACATCTCATGCTATAGGCAGGGTCTCAGGTTTGGAAAGGGAAGGAGATGGATATCACATTTCATGTTAGAGGTAGGATCTCAGGTTTGGTATTAGAGGCATTGAAATATCACATCTCATGCTATCAGAAGGGTCTCAGGATTGGAATGGGAAGGAGTTGGATATTACATCTCATGCTAAAGGGAGGGTCTCAGGTTTGGAAGTGGAAGGATTTGGAAATCACATCTCATGTTATAGGAAGGATCTCAGGTTTGGCAGTAGAAGCATTGAGATATCACATCTCATGCTATCAGAAGTATCTCAGGTTTGGTATTAGAGGCATTGAGATATCAAATCTCATGCTATCATAAGGGTCTCAGGATTGGAATGGGAAGGAGTTGGATATCACATCTCATGTTATAGGAAGGATCTCAGGTTTGGTATTAGAAGCATTGAGACATCACATCTCATGCTATAGGAAGGGTCTCAGGATTGGAATGGGAAGGAGTTGGATATCACATCTCATGCTATAGGAAGGGTCTCAGATTTGGTATAAGCATTGAGATATCACATCTCATGCTATAGGAAGGGTCTCAGGATTGGAATGGGAAGGAGTTGTATATGACAAATCAGGCCATAGGAAGGGTCTCGGGTTTGGTATAAGCATTGAGATATCACATCTCTGCTATCGGAAGGGTCTCAGGATTGGAATGGGAAGGAGTTGGATATCCCATCTCATGTTATAGGAAGGGTCTCAGGTTTGGTATTAGAAGCATTGAGATATCACATCTCATGCTATAGGAAGGGTCTCAGGATTGGAATGGGGAGGACTTGGATGTCACATCTCATGCTATAGGGAGGGTCTCAAGTTTGATATTAGAAGCATTGAGATAACAAATCTCATGATATCGGAAGGGTCTCAGGATTGGAATGGGAAGGAATTGGATATCACATCTCATGATAAAGGAAGGGTCTAAGGTTTGCAAGGGGAAGGATTTGGATATCACATCTCATTTTATAGGACGGGTCTCAGGTTTGGTATTAGAAGCATTGAGATATCAAGTCTCATGGTATAGGAAGGGTCTCAGAATTGGAATGGGAAGGAGTTGGATATCACATCTCAAGCTATAGGTAGAGTCTCAGGATTGGAATGCGAAGGAGTTTGATATCACATCTCATGCCATAGTATGGGTCTCAGGTTTGGTAGAAGCATTGGGATATCACATCTCATGCTATCGGAAGGGTATCAGTATTGGATTTGGAAGGAGTTGGATATCCCATCTCATGCTATAGGAAGGGTCTCAGGTTGGAATGGGAAGGAGTTGGATATCACATTTCATGTTATAGGAAGGGTCTCAGGATTGGATGGGAAGGACTTGGATATCATATCTCATGCTATAGGAAGGCTCTCAGGTTTGGAAGGGGAAGGAGTTGGATATCACATTTCATGTTAGAGGAAGGATCTCAGGTTTGGTATTAGAGGCCTTGAGATATCACATCTCATGCTATAAGAAGGGTCTCAGGATTGGAATGGGAAGGAGTTGGATATCACATCTCAAGCTATAGGAAGGGTCTCAGGTTTGGTATAAGCATTGAGATATCACATCTCATGCTATAGGAAGGGTCTCAGGATTGGAATGGGAAGGAGTTGGATATCACATCTCATGTTATAGGAAAGATCTCAGGTTTGGTATTAGAAGCATTGAGACATCACATCTCATGTTATAGGAAGGGTCTCAGGATTGGAATGGGAAGAAGTTGGATATCACATCTCATGCTATAGGAAGGGTCTCAGGTTTGGAAGGGGAAGGAGTTGGATATCCAATCTCATGTTATAGGACTGGTCTCGGGTTTGGTATTAGAAGCATTGAGATATCACATCGCATGCTGTAGGAAGGTTCTCAGGTTTGGAATGGGGAGGAATTGGATATCACATCTCATGTCATAGGAAGGATCTCAGGTTTGGTATTAGAAGCATTGAGATATCACATCTCATGCTATAGGAATGGTCTCAGGATTGGAATGGGAAGGAGTTGGATATTACATTCTTGCTATAGGAAGGGTCTCATGTTTGGAATGGGAAGGAGTTGGATATCACATATGCTATAGGAAGGGTCTCAGGTTTGGACCGGGAAGGAGTTGGATATCACATCTCATGTTATAGGAAGGGTCTCAGGTTTGGTATAAGCATTGAGATATCACATCTCTGCTATCGGAAGTGTCTCAGGATTGGAATGGGAAGGAGTTGGATATCCCATCTCATGTTATAGGACGGGTCTCAGGTTTGTTATTAGAATCATTGAGATATCATATTGCATGCAGTAGGAAGGGTCTAAGGATTGGAATGGGAAGGAGTTGGATATCACATTTCATGTTAGAGGAAGGATCTCAGGTTTGGTATTAGAGGCATTGAGATATCACATCTCATGCTATAGGAAGGGTCTCAGGATTGGAATGGGAAGGAGTTGGATATCACATCTCATGCTATAGGAAAGGTCTCAGGTTTGGTATAAGCATCGAGATCTCACATCTCATGCTATAGGAAGGGTCTCGGGATTGGAATGGGAAGGAGTTGGATATCACATCTCATGTTATAGGAAGGATCTCAGGTTTGGTATTAGAAGCATTGAGACATCACATCTCATGCTATAGGAAGGGTCTCAGGATTGGAATGGGAAGGAGTTGGATATCACATCTCATGCTATAGGAAGGGTCTCAGGTTTGGTATAAGCATTGAGAAATCACATTTCATGCTATAGGAAGGGTCTCAAGGATTGGAATGGGAAGGAGTTGTATATGACATCTCATGCCATAGGAAGGGTCTTAGGTTTGGTATAAGCATTGAGATATCACATCTCTGCTATCGGAAGGGTCTCAGGATTGGAATGGGAAGGAGTTGGATATCCCATCTCATGTTATAGGAAGAGTCTCAGGTTTGGTATTAGAAGCATTGAGATATCACATCTCATGCTATAGGAAGTGTCTCAGGATTGGAATGGGAAGGACTTGGGTATCACATCTCATGCTATAGGGAGGGTCTCAAGTTTGATATTAGAAGCATTGAGATATCACATCTCATGCTATAGGAAGGGTCTCAGGATTGGAATGGGAAGGAGTTGGATATCACATCTCATGCTATAGGAACGGTCTCAGGTTTAGTATAAGCAGTGAGATATCACATCTCATGCTATAGGAAGTGTCTCAGGATTGGAATGGGAAGGAGTTGTATATCACATCTCATGTTATAGGAAGGATCTCAGGTTTGGTATAAGCATTGAGATATCACATCTCTGCTATCGGAAGGGTCTCAGGATTGGAATGGGAAGGAGTTGGATATTCCCATCTCATGTTATAGGAAGGGTCTCAGGTTTGGTATTAGAAGCATTGAGATATCCCATCTCATGATATAGGAAGGGTCCCAGGTTGGAATGGGAAGGAGTAGGATATCACATTTTATGTTATAGGAAGGTTCTCAGGATTGGAATGGGAAGGACTTGGATATCATATCTCATGCTATAGGAAGGCTCTCAGGTTTGGAAGGGGAAGGAGTTGGATATCACATTTCATGTTAGAGGAAGGATCTCAGGTTTGGTATTATAGGCCTTGAGATATCACATCTAATGCTATAGGAAGGGTCTCAGGATTGGAATGGGAAGGAGTTGGATATCACATCTCAAGCTATAGGAACGGTCTCAGGTTTGGTATAAGCATTGTGATATCACATCTCATGCTATAGGAAGGGTCTCAGGATTGGAATGGGAAGGACTTGGATATCACATCTCATGCTATAGGCAGGGTCTCAGGTTTGGAAAGGGAAGGAGATGGATATCACATCTCATGCTATAGGTAGGGTCTCAAGTTTGATATTAGAAGCATTGAGATATCACATCTCATGCTATAGGAAGGGTCTGAGGATTGGAATGGGAAGGAGTTGGATATCACATCTCATGTTATGGGAAGGGTCTCAGGTTTGGTATAAGCAGTGAGATATCACATCTCATGCTATAGGAAGGGTCTCAGGATTGGAATGGGAAGGAGTTGGATATCACATCTCATGCTATAGGAAGGGTCTCAGATTTGGTATAAGCATTGAGATATCACATCTCATGCTATAGGAAGGGTCTCAGGATTGGAATGGGAAGGAGTTGTATATGACATCTCAGGCCATAGGAAGGGTCTCAGGTTTGGTATAAGCATTGAGATATCACATCACATGCTATAGGAAGGGTCTCAGGATTGGAATGGGAAGGACTTGGATATCACATCTCATGCTATAGGCAGGGTCTCAGGTTTGGAAAGGGAAGGAGATGGATATCACATTTCATGTTAGAGGTAGGATCTCAGGTTTGGTATTAGAGTCATTGAAATATCACATCTCATGCTATCAGAAGGGTCTCAGGATTGGAATGGGAAGGAGTTGGATATCACATCTCATGCTAAAGGAAGGGTCTCAGGTTTGGAAGTGGAAGGATTTGGAAATCACATCTCATGTTATAGGAAGGATCTCAGGTTTGGTACTAGAAGCATTGAGATATCACATCTCATGCTATCAGAAGTATCTCAGGTTTGGTATTAGAGGCATTGAGATATCACATCTCATGCTATCATAAGGGTCTCAGGATTGGAATGGGAAGGAGTTGGATATCACATCTCATGTTATAGGACGGGTCTCAGGTTTGGTATTAGAAGCATTGAGATATCAAGTCTCATGCTATAGGAAGGGTCTCAGGATTGGAATGGGAAGGAGTTGGATATCACATCTCATGCTATAGGAAGGGTCTCAGATTTGGTATAAGCATTGAGATATCACATCTCATGCTATAGGAAAGGTCTCAGGATTGGAATGGGAAGGAGTTGTATATGACAAATCAGGCCATAGGAAGGGTCTCAGGTTTGGTATAAGCATTGAGATATCACATCTCTGCTATCGGAAGGGTCTCAGGATTGGAATGGGAAGGAGTTGGATATCCCATCTCATGTTATAGGAAGGGTCTCAGGTTTGGTATTAGAAGCATTGAGATATCACATCTCATGCTATAGGAAGGGTCTCAGGATTGGAATGGGGAGGACTTGGATGTCACATCTCATGCTATAGGGAGGGTCTCAAGTTAGATATTAGAAGCATTGAGATAACAAATCTCATGATATCGGAAGGGTCTCAGGATTGGAATGGGAAGGAATTGGATATCACATCTCATGATAAAGGAAGGGTCTAAGGTTTGGAAGGGGAAGGATTTGGATATCACATCTCATGTTGTAGGACGGGTCTCAGGTTTGGTATTAGAAGCATTGAGATATCAAGTCTCATGGTATAGGAAGGGTCTCAGAATTGGAATGGGAAGGAGTTGGATATCACATCTCAAGCTATAGGTAGAGTCTCAGGATTGGAATGGGAAGGAGTTTGATATCACATCTCATGCCATAGTATGGGTCTCACGTTTGGTAGAAGCATTGGGATATCACATCTCATGCTATCGGAAGGGTATCAGTATTGGATTTGGAAGGAGTTGGATATCCCATCTCATGCTATAGGAAGGGTCTCAGGTTGGAATGGGAAGGAGTTGGATATCACATTTCATGTTATAGGAAGGGTCTCAGGATTGGATGGGAAGGACTTGGATATCATATCTCATGCTATAGGAAGGCTCTCAGGTTTGGAAGGGGAAGGAGTTGGATATCACATTTCATGTTAGAGGAAGGATCTCAGGTTTGGTATTAGAGGCCTTGAGATATCACATCTCATGATATAGGAAGGGTCTCAGGATTGGAATGGGAAGGAGTTGGATATCACATCTCAAGCTATAGGAAGGGTCTCAGGTTTGGTATAAGCATTGAGATATCACATCTCATGCTATAGGAAGGGTCTCAGGATTGGAATGGGAAGGAGTTGGATATCACATCTCATGTTATAGGAAAGATCTCAGGTTTGGTATTAGAAGCATTGAGACATCACATCTCATGTTATAGGAAGGGTCTCAGGATTGGAATGGGAAGAAGTTGGATATCACATCTCATGCTATAGGAAGGGTCTCAGGTTTGGAAGGGGAAGGAGTTGGATATCCAATCTCATGTTATAGGACTGGTCTCGGGTTTGGTATTAGAAGCATTGAGATATCACATCGCATGCTGTAGGAAGGTTCTCAGGTTTGGAATTGGGAGGAATTGGATATCACATCTCATGTCATAGGAAGGATCTCAGGTTTGGTATTAGAAGCATTGAGATATCACATCTCATGCTATAGGAATGGTCTCAGGATTGGAATGGGAAGGAGTTGGATATTACATTCTTGCTATAGGAAGGGTCTCATGTTTGGAATGGGAAGGAGTTGGATATCACATATGCTATAGGAAGGGTCTCAGGTTTGGACCGGGAAGGAGTTGGATATCACATCTCATGTTATAGGAAGGGTCTCAGGTTTGGTATAAGCATTGAGATATCACATCTCTGCTATCGGAAGTGTCTCAGGATTGGAATGGGAAGGAGTTGGATATCCCATCTCATGTTATAGGACGGGTCTCAGGTTTGTTATTAGAATCATTGAGGCATCACATCTCATGCTATAGGAAGGGTCTCAGGATTGGAATGGGAAGGAGTTGTATATGACATCTCAGGCCATAGGAAGGGTCTCAGGTTTGGTATAAGCATTGAGATATCACATCACATGCTATAGGAAGGGTCTGAGGATTGGAATGGGAAGGACTTGGATATCACATCTCATGCTATAGGCAGGGTCTCAGGTTTGGAAAGGGAAGGAGATGGATATCACATTTCATGTTAGAGGTAGGATCTCAGGTTTGGTATTAGAGTCATTGAAATATCACATCTCATGCTATCAGAAGGGTCTCAGGATTGGAATGGGAAGGAGTTGGATATCACATCTCATGCTAAAGGGAGGGTCTCAGGTTTGGAAGTGGAAGGATTTGGAAATCACATCTCATGTTATCAGAAGTATCTCAGGTTTGGTATTAGAGGCATTGAGATATCACATCTCATGCTATCATAAGGGTCTCAGGATTGGAATGGGAAGGAGTTGGATATCACATCTCATGTTATAGGAAGGTTCTCAGGTTTGGTATTAGAAGCATTGAGACATCACATCTCATGCTATAGGAAGGGTCTCAGGATTGGAATGGGAAGGAGTTGGATATCACATCTCATGCTATAGGAAGGGTCTCAGATTTGGTATAAGCATTGAGATATCACATCTCATGCTATAGGAAGGGTCTCAGGATTGGAATGGGAAGGAGTTGTATATGACAAATCAGGCCATAGGAAGGGTCTCAGGTTTGGTATAAGCATTGAGATATCACATCTCTGCTATCGGAAGGGTCTCAGGATTGGAATGGGAAGGAGTTGGATATTACATTCTTGCTATAGGAAGGGTCTCATGTTTGGAATGGGAAGGAGTTGGATATCACATATGCTATAGGAAGTTTCTCAGGTTTGGAACGGGAAGGAGTTGGATATCACATCTCATGTTATAGGAAGGGTCTCAGGTTTGGTATAATTATTGAGATATCACATCTCTGCTATCAGGAGTGGCTCAGGATTGGAATGGGAAGGAGTTGGATTTCCCATCTCATGTTAAAGGACGGGTCTCTGGTTTGGTATTAGAATCATTGAGATATCACATCGCATGCTGTAGGAAGGGTCTAAGGATTGGAATGGGATGGACTTGGATATCACATCTCATGCTATAGGTAGGCTCTCAGGTTTGGTATAAGCATTGAGATATCACATCTCATGCTATAGGAAGGGTCTCAGGATTGGAATGGGAAGGATTTGGATATCACATCTCATGCTATAGGAAGGGTCTCAGGTTTGGTATAAGCATGGAGATATCACTTCTCATGCTATAGGAAGGGTCTCAGGATTGGAATGGGAAGGAGTTGTATATGACATCTCAGGCCATAGGAAAGGTCTCAGGTTTGGTATAAGCATTGAGATATCACATCTCTGCTATCGGAAGGGTCTCAGGATTGGAATGGGAAGGAGTTGGATATCCCTTCTCATGCTATAGGAAGGGTCTAAGGATTGGAATGGGATGGACTTGGATATCACATCTCATGCTATAGGTAGGCTCTCAGGTTTGGTATAAGCATTGAGATATCACATCTCATGCTATAGATAGGCTCTCAGATTTGGAAAGGGAAGGAGTTGGATATCACATTTCATGTTAGAGGAAGGATCTCAGGTTTGGTATTAGAGGCATTGAGATATCACATCTCATGCTATAGGAAGCGTCTCAGGATTGGAATGGGAAAGAGTTGGGTATCACATCTCATGCTATAGGAAGGGTCTCAGGTTTGGTATAAGCATTGAGATATCACATCTCTGCTATCGGAAGGGTCTCAGGTTGGAATGGGAAGGAGTTGGATATCACATCTCATGTTATATACAGGAAGGGTCTCAGGATTGGAATGGGAAGGATTTGGATATCACATCTCTTGCTATAGGAAGGGTCTCAGGTTTTTTATTAGAAACATTGAGATATCACATCTCATGCTATAGGAAGGGTTTTAGGATTGGAATGGGAAGTATTTGGATATCACATCTCATGCTAAAGGAAGGGTCTCAGGTTTGGAAGGGGAAGGATTTGGATATCACATCTCATCCAATAGGAAGGGTCTCAGGTTTGGAATGGGAAGGAATTTGATATCACATCTCATGTTATAGGAAGGGTCTCAGGTTTTTTATTAGAAACATTGAGATATCACATCTCATGTTATAGGACAGTTCCCAGGTTTGGTATTAGAAGCATTGAGATATCACATCTCATGGTATAGGAAGGGTCTCAGGGTTGGAATGGGAAGGAGTTGGATATCACATCTCATCCAATAGGAAGGGTCTCAGGTTTGGAATGGGAAGGAATTGGATATCACATCTCATGTTATAGGAAGGATCTCAGGTTTGGTATTAGAAGCATTGAGATATCACATCTCATGCTATAGGAAGGGTCTCAGGATTGGAATGTGAAGGATTTGGATATCACATCTCATGAAAAGGAAGGGTCTCAGGTTTGGTAGAAGCATTGAGATCTCACATCTCATGCTATAGGAAGGGTCTCAGAATTTGAATGGCAAGGAGTTGGATATCACGTCTCATGCCATAGGAAGGGTCTCAGGTTTGGTATAAGCATTGAGATATCACATCTCTGCTATCGGAAGGTTCTCAGGATTGATTTGGGAAGGAGTTGGATATCCCTTCTCATGCTATAGGAAGTGTCTCAGGTTGGAATGGGAAGGAGTTGGATATCACATCTCATGTTATAGGAAGGATCTCAGGTTTGGTATTAGAAGCATTGAGACATCACATCTCATGCTATAGGAAGGGTCTCAGGATTGGAATGGGAAGGAGTTGGATATCACATCTCATGCTATAGGAAGGGTCTCAGATTTGGTATAAGCATTGAGATATCACATCTCATGCTATAGGAAGGGTCTCAGGATTGGAATGGGAAGCAGTTGTAGATGACAAATCAGGCCATAGGAAGGGTCTCAGGTTTGGTATAAGCATTGAGATATCACATCTCATGCTATAGGAAGGGTCTCAGGATTGGAATGGGGAGGACTTGGATGTCACATCTCATGCTATAGGGAGGGTCTCAAGTTTGATATTAGAAGCATTGAGATAACAAATCTCATGATATCGGAAGGGTCTCAGGATTGGAATGGGAAGGAATTGGATATCACATCTCATGATAAAGGAAGGGTCTAAGGTTTGGAAGGGGAAGGATTTGGATATCACATCTCATGTTATAGGACGGGTCTCAGGTTTGGTATTAGAAGCATTGAGATATCAAGTCTCATGGTATAGGAAGGGTCTCAGAATTGGAATGGGAAGGAGTTGGATATCACATCTCAAGCTATAGGTAGGGTCTCAGGATTGGAATGGGAAGGAGTTTGATATCACATCTCATGCCATAGTATGGGTCTCAGGTTTGGTAGAAGCATTGGGATATCACATCTCATGCTATCGGAAGGGTATCAGTATTGGATTTGGAAGGAGTTGGATATCCCATCTCATGCTATAGGAAGGGTCTCAGGTTGGAATGGGAAGGAGTTGGATATCACATTTCATGTTATAGGAAGGGTCTCAGGATTGGATGGGAAGGACTTGGATATCATATCTCATGCTATAGGAAGGCTCTGAGGTTTGGAAGGGGAAGGAGTTGGATATCACATTTCATGTTAGAGGAAGGATCTCAGGTTTGGTATTAGAGGCCTTGAGATATCACATCTCTTGCTATAGGAAGGGTCTCAGGATTGGAATGGGAAGGAGTTGGATATCACATCTCAAGCTATAGGAAGGGTCTCAGGTTTGGTATAAGCATTGAGATATCACATCTCATGCTATAGGAAGGATCTCAGGATTGGAATGGGAAGGAGTTGGATATCACATCTCATGTTATAGGAAAGATCTCAGGTTTGGTATTGGAAGCATTGAGACATCACATCTCATGCTATAGGAAGGGTCTCAGGATTGGAATGGGAAGGAGTTGGATATCACATCTCATGCTATAGGAAGGGTCTCAGGTTTGGTATAAGCATTGAGATATCACATCTCATGCTATAGGAAGGGTCTCAAGGATTGGAATGGGAAGGAGTTGTATATGACATCTCATGCCATAGGAAGGGTCTTAGGTTTGGTATAAGCATTGAGATATCACATCTCTGCTATCGGAAGGGTCTCAGGATTGGAATGGGAAGGAGTTGGATATCCCATCTCATGTTATAGGAAGAGTCTCAGGTTTGGTATTTGAAGCATTGAGATATCACATCTCATGCTATAGGAAGTGTCTCAGGATTGGAATGGGAAGGACTTGGGTATCACATCTCATGCTATAGGGAGGGTCTCAAGTTTGATATTAGAAGCATTGAGATATCACATCTCATGCTATAGGAAGGGTCTCAGGATTGGAATGGGAAGGAGTTGGATATCACATCTCATGCTATAGGAAGGGTCTCAGGTTTGGTATAAGCAGTGGGATATCACATCTCATGCTATAGGAAGTGGCTCAGGATTGGAATGGGAAGGAGTTGGATATCACATCTCATGTTATAGGAAGGATCTCAGGTTTGGTATAAGCATTGAGATATCACATCTCTGCTATCGGAAGGGTCTCAGGATTGGAATGGGAAGGAGTTGGATATTCCCATCTCATGTTATAGGAAGGGTCTCAGGTTTGGTATTAGAAGCATTGAGATATCCCATCTCATGATATAGGAAGGGTCCCAGGTTGGAATGGGAAGGAGTAGGATATCACATTTTATGTTATAGGAAGGTTCTCAGGATTGGAATGGGAAGGACTTGGATATCATATCTCATGCTATAGGAAGGCTCTCAGGTTTGGAAGGGGAAGGAGTTGGATATCACATTTCATGTTAGAGGAAGGATCTCAGGTTTGGTATTAGAGGCCTTGAGATATCACATCTCATGCTATAGGAAGGGTCTCAGGATTGGAATGGGAAGGAGTTGAATATCACATCTCAAGCTATAGGAACGGTCTCAGGTTTGGTATAAGCATTGTGATATCACATCTCATGCTATAGGAAGGGTCTCAGGATTGGAATGGGAAGGACTTGGATATCACATCTCATGCTATAGGCAGGGTCTCAGGTTTGATATTAGAAGTATTGAGATATCACATCTCATGCTATAGGAAGGGTCTGAGGATTGGAATGGGAAGGAGTTGGATATCACATCTCATGCTATGGGAAGGGTCTCAGGTTTGGTATAAGCAGTGAGATATCACATCTCATGCTATAGGAAGGGTCTCAGGATTGGAATGGGAAGGAGTTGGATATCACATCTCATGCTATAGGAAGGGTCTCAGATTTGGTATAAGCATTGAGATATCACATCTCATGCTATAGGAAGGGTCTCAGGATTGGAATGGGAAGGAGTTGTATATGACATCTCAGGCCATAGGAAGGGTCTCAGGTTTGGTATAAGCATTGAGATATCACATCACATGCTATAGGAAGGGTCTCAGGATTGGAATGGGAAGGACTTGGATATCACATCTCATGCTATAGGCAGGGTCTCAGGTTTGGAAAGGGAAGGAGATGGATATCACATTTCATGTTAGAGGTAGGATCTCAGGTTTGGTATTAGAGGCATTGAAATATCACATCTCATGCTATCAGAAGGGTCTCAGGATTGGAATGGGAAGGAGTTGGATATCACATCTCATGCTAAAGGGAGGGCCTCAGGTTTGGAAGTGGAAGGATTTGGAAATCACATCTCATGTTATAGGAAGGATCTCAGGTTTGGTACTAGAAGCATTGAGATATCACATCTCATGCTATCAGAAGTATCTCAGTTTTGGTATTAGAGGCATTGAGATATCACATCTCATGCTATCATAAGGGTCTCAGGATTGGAATGGGAAGGAGTTGGATATCACATCTCATGTTATAGGAAGGATCTCAGGTTTGGTATAAGAAGCATTGAGACATCACATCTCATGCTATAGGAAGGGTCTCAGGATTGGAATGGGAAGGAGTTGGATATCACATCTCATGCTATAGGAAGGGTCTCAGATTTGGTATAAGCATTGAGATATCCCATCTCATGCTATGGGAAGGGTCTCAGGATTGGAATGGGAAGGAGTTGTATATGACAAATCAGGCCATAGGAAGGGTCTCAGGTTTGGTATAAGCATTGAGATATCACATCTCTGCTATCGGAAGGGTCTCAGGATTGGAATGGGAAGGAGTTGGATATCCCATCTCATGTTATAGGAAGGGTCTCAGGTTTGGTATTAGAAGCATTGAGATATCACATCTCATGCGATAGGAAGGGTCTCAGGATTGGAATGGGGAGGACTTGGATGTCACATCTCATGCTATAGGGAGGGTCTCAATTTTGATATTAGAAGCATTGAGATAACAAATCTCATGATATCGGAAGGGTCTCAGGATTGGAATGGGAAGGAATTGGATATCACATCTCATGATAAAGGAAGGGTCTAAGGTTTGGAAGGGGAAGGATTTGGATATCACATCTCATGTTATAGGACGGGTCTCAGGTTTGGTATTAGAAGCATTGAGATATCAAGTCTCATGGTATAGGAAGGGTCTCAGAATTGGAATGGGAAGGAGTTGGATATCACATCTCAAGCTATAGGTAGAGTCTCAGGATTGGAATGGGAAGGAGTTTGATATCACATCTCATGCCATAGTATGGGTCTCACGTTTGGTAGAAGCATTGGGATATCACATCTCATGCTATCGGAAGGGTATCAGTATTGGATTTGGAAGGAGTTGGATATCCCATCTCATGCTATAGGAAGGGTCTCAGGTTGGAATGGGAAGGAGTTGGATATCACATTTCATGTTATAGGAAGGGTCTCAGGATTGGATGGGAAGGACTTGGATATCATATCTCATGCTATAGGAAGGCTCTCAGGTTTGGAAGGGGAAGGAGTTGGATATCACATTTCATGTTAGAGGAAGGATCTCAGGTTTGGTATTAGAGGCCTTGAGATATCACATCTCATGATATAGGAAGGGTCTCAGGATTGGAATGGGAAGGAGTTGGATATCACATCTCAAGCTATAGGAAGGGTCTCAGGTTTGGTATAAGCATTGAGATATCACATCTCATGCTATAGGAAGGGTCTCAGGATTGGAATGGGAAGGAGTTGGATATCACATCTCATGTTATAGGAAAGATCTCAGGTTTGGTATTAGAAGCATTGAGACATCACATCTCATGTTATAGGAAGGGTCTCAGGATTGGAATGGGAAGAAGTTGGATATCACATCTCATGCTATAGGAAGGGTCTCAGGTTTGGAAGGGGAAGGAGTTGGATATCCAATCTCATGTTATAGGACTGGTCTCGGGTTTGGTATTAGAAGCATTGAGATATCACATCGCATGCTGTAGGAAGGTTCTCAGGTTTGGAATGGGGAGGAATTGGATATCACATCTCATGTCATAGGAAGGATCTCAGGTTTGGTATTAGAAGCATTGAGATATCACATCTCATGCTATAGGAATGGTCTCAGGATTGGAATGGGAAGGAGTTGGATATTACATTCTTGCTATAGGAAGGGTCTCATGTTTGGAATGGGAAGGAGTTGGATATCACATATGCTATAGGAAGGGTCTCAGGTTTGGACCGGGAAGGAGTTGGATATCACATCTCATGTTATAGGAAGGGTCTCAGGTTTGGTATAAGCATTGAGATATCACATCTCTGCTATCGGAAGTGTCTCAGGATTGGAATGGGAAGGAGTTGGATATCCCATCTCATGTTATAGGACGGGTCTCAGGTTTGTTATTAGAATCATTGAGGCATCACATCTCATGCTATAGGAAGGGTCTCAGGATTGGAATGGGAAGGAGTTGTATATGACATCTCAGGCCATAGGAAGGGTCTCAGGTTTGGTATAAGCATTGAGATATCACATCACATGCTATAGGAAGGGTCTGAGGATTGGAATGGGAAGGACTTGGATATCACATCTCATGCTATAGGCAGGGTCTCAGGTTTGGAAAGGGAAGGAGATGGATATCACATTTCATGTTAGAGGTAGGATCTCAGGTTTGGTATTAGAGTCATTGAAATATCACATCTCATGCTATCAGAAGGGTCTCAGGATTGGAATGGGAAGGAGTTGGATATCACATCTCATGCTAAAGGGAGGGTCTCAGGTTTGGAAGTGGAAGGATTTGGAAATCACATCTCATGTTATCAGAAGTATCTCAGGTTTGGTATTAGAGGCATTGAGATATCACATCTCATGCTATCATAAGGGTCTCAGGATTGGAATGGGAAGGAGTTGGATATCACATCTCATGTTATAGGAAGGTTCTCAGGTTTGGTATTAGAAGCATTGAGACATCACATCTCATGCTATAGGAAGGGTCTCAGGATTGGAATGGGAAGGAGTTGGATATCACATCTCATGCTATAGGAAGGGTCTCAGATTTGGTATAAGCATTGAGATATCACATCTCATGCTATAGGAAGGGTCTCAGGATTGGAATGGGAAGGAGTTGTATATGACAAATCAGGCCATAGGAAGGGTCTCAGGTTTGGTATAAGCATTGAGATATCACATCTCTGCTATCGGAAGGGTCTCAGGATTGGAATGGGAAGGAGTTGGATATTACATTCTTGCTATAGGAAGGGTCTCATGTTTGGAATGGGAAGGAGTTGGATATCACATATGCTATAGGAAGTTTCTCAGGTTTGGAACGGGAAGGAGTTGGATATCACATCTCATGTTATAGGAAGGGTCTCAGGTTTGGTATAATTATTGAGATATCACATCTCTGCTATCAGGAGTGGCTCAGGATTGGAATGGGAAGGAGTTGGATTTCCCATCTCATGTTAAAGGACGGGTCTCTGGTTTGGTATTAGAATCATTGAGATATCACATCGCATGCTGTAGGAAGGGTCTAAGGATTGGAATGGGATGGACTTGGATATCACATCTCATGCTATAGGTAGGCTCTCAGGTTTGGTATAAGCATTGAGATATCACATCTCATGCTATAGGAAGGGTCTCAGGATTGGAATGGGAAGGATTTGGATATCACATCTCATGCTATAGGAAGGGTCTCAGGTTTGGTATAAGCATGGAGATATCACTTCTCATGCTATAGGAAGGGTCTCAGGATTGGAATGGGAAGGAGTTGTATATGACATCTCAGGCCATAGGAAAGGTCTCAGGTTTGGTATAAGCATTGAGATATCACATCTCTGCTATCGGAAGGGTCTCAGGATTGGAATGGGAAGGAGTTGGATATCCCTTCTCATGCTATAGGAAGGGTCTAAGGATTGGAATGGGATGGACTTGGATATCACATCTCATGCTATAGGTAGGCTCTCAGGTTTGGTATAAGCATTGAGATATCACATCTCATGCTATAGATAGGCTCTCAGATTTGGAAAGGGAAGGAGTTGGATATCACATTTCATGTTAGAGGAAGGATCTCAGGTTTGGTATTAGAGGCATTGAGATATCACATCTCATGCTATAGGAAGCGTCTCAGGATTGGAATGGGAAAGAGTTGGGTATCACATCTCATGCTATAGGAAGGGTCTCAGGTTTGGTATAAGCATTGAGATATCACATCTCTGCTATCGGAAGGGTCTCAGGTTGGAATGGGAAGGAGTTGGATATCACATCTCATGTTATATACAGGAAGGGTCTCAGGATTGGAATGGGAAGGATTTGGATATCACATCTCTTGCTATAGGAAGGGTCTCAGGTTTTTTATTAGAAACATTGAGATATCACATCTCATGCTATAGGAAGGGTTTTAGGATTGGAATGGGAAGTATTTGGATATCACATCTCATGCTAAAGGAAGGGTCTCAGGTTTGGAAGGGGAAGGATTTGGATATCACATCTCATCCAATAGGAAGGGTCTCAGGTTTGGAATGGGAAGGAATTTGATATCACATCTCATGTTATAGGAAGGGTCTCAGGTTTTTTATTAGAAACATTGAGATATCACATCTCATGTTATAGGACAGTTCCCAGGTTTGGTATTAGAAGCATTGAGATATCACATCTCATGGTATAGGAAGGGTCTCAGGGTTGGAATGGGAAGGAGTTGGATATCACATCTCATCCAATAGGAAGGGTCTCAGGTTTGGAATGGGAAGGAATTGGATATCACATCTCATGTTATAGGAAGGATCTCAGGTTTGGTATTAGAAGCATTGAGATATCACATCTCATGCTATAGGAAGGGTCTCAGGATTGGAATGTGAAGGATTTGGATATCACATCTCATGAAAAGGAAGGGTCTCAGGTTTGGTAGAAGCATTGAGATCTCACATCTCATGCTATAGGAAGGGTCTCAGAATTTGAATGGCAAGGAGTTGGATATCACGTCTCATGCCATAGGAAGGGTCTCAGGTTTGGTATAAGCATTGAGATATCACATCTCTGCTATCGGAAGGTTCTCAGGATTGATTTGGGAAGGAGTTGGATATCCCTTCTCATGCTATAGGAAGTGTCTCAGGTTGGAATGGGAAGGAGTTGGATATCACATCTCATGTTATAGGAAGGATCTCAGGTTTGGTATTAGAAGCATTGAGACATCACATCTCATGCTATAGGAAGGGTCTCAGGATTGGAATGGGAAGGAGTTGGATATCACATCTCATGCTATAGGAAGGGTCTCAGATTTGGTATAAGCATTGAGATATCACATCTCATGCTATAGGAAGGGTCTCAGGATTGGAATGGGAAGCAGTTGTAGATGACAAATCAGGCCATAGGAAGGGTCTCAGGTTTGGTATAAGCATTGAGATATCACATCTCATGCTATAGGAAGGGTCTCAGGATTGGAATGGGGAGGACTTGGATGTCACATCTCATGCTATAGGGAGGGTCTCAAGTTTGATATTAGAAGCATTGAGATAACAAATCTCATGATATCGGAAGGGTCTCAGGATTGGAATGGGAAGGAATTGGATATCACATCTCATGATAAAGGAAGGGTCTAAGGTTTGGAAGGGGAAGGATTTGGATATCACATCTCATGTTATAGGACGGGTCTCAGGTTTGGTATTAGAAGCATTGAGATATCAAGTCTCATGGTATAGGAAGGGTCTCAGAATTGGAATGGGAAGGAGTTGGATATCACATCTCAAGCTATAGGTAGGGTCTCAGGATTGGAATGGGAAGGAGTTTGATATCACATCTCATGCCATAGTATGGGTCTCAGGTTTGGTAGAAGCATTGGGATATCACATCTCATGCTATCGGAAGGGTATCAGTATTGGATTTGGAAGGAGTTGGATATCCCATCTCATGCTATAGGAAGGGTCTCAGGTTGGAATGGGAAGGAGTTGGATATCACATTTCATGTTATAGGAAGGGTCTCAGGATTGGATGGGAAGGACTTGGATATCATATCTCATGCTATAGGAAGGCTCTGAGGTTTGGAAGGGGAAGGAGTTGGATATCACATTTCATGTTAGAGGAAGGATCTCAGGTTTGGTATTAGAGGCCTTGAGATATCACATCTCTTGCTATAGGAAGGGTCTCAGGATTGGAATGGGAAGGAGTTGGATATCACATCTCAAGCTATAGGAAGGGTCTCAGGTTTGGTATAAGCATTGAGATATCACATCTCATGCTATAGGAAGGATCTCAGGATTGGAATGGGAAGGAGTTGGATATCACATCTCATGTTATAGGAAAGATCTCAGGTTTGGTATTGGAAGCATTGAGACATCACATCTCATGCTATAGGAAGGGTCTCAGGATTGGAATGGGAAGGAGTTGGATATCACATCTCATGCTATAGGAAGGGTCTCAGGTTTGGTATAAGCATTGAGATATCACATCTCATGCTATAGGAAGGGTCTCAAGGATTGGAATGGGAAGGAGTTGTATATGACATCTCATGCCATAGGAAGGGTCTTAGGTTTGGTATAAGCATTGAGATATCACATCTCTGCTATCGGAAGGGTCTCAGGATTGGAATGGGAAGGAGTTGGATATCCCATCTCATGTTATAGGAAGAGTCTCAGGTTTGGTATTTGAAGCATTGAGATATCACATCTCATGCTATAGGAAGTGTCTCAGGATTGGAATGGGAAGGACTTGGGTATCACATCTCATGCTATAGGGAGGGTCTCAAGTTTGATATTAGAAGCATTGAGATATCACATCTCATGCTATAGGAAGGGTCTCAGGATTGGAATGGGAAGGAGTTGGATATCACATCTCATGCTATAGGAAGGGTCTCAGGTTTGGTATAAGCAGTGGGATATCACATCTCATGCTATAGGAAGTGGCTCAGGATTGGAATGGGAAGGAGTTGGATATCACATCTCATGTTATAGGAAGGATCTCAGGTTTGGTATAAGCATTGAGATATCACATCTCTGCTATCGGAAGGGTCTCAGGATTGGAATGGGAAGGAGTTGGATATTCCCATCTCATGTTATAGGAAGGGTCTCAGGTTTGGTATTAGAAGCATTGAGATATCCCATCTCATGATATAGGAAGGGTCCCAGGTTGGAATGGGAAGGAGTAGGATATCACATTTTATGTTATAGGAAGGTTCTCAGGATTGGAATGGGAAGGACTTGGATATCATATCTCATGCTATAGGAAGGCTCTCAGGTTTGGAAGGGGAAGGAGTTGGATATCACATTTCATGTTAGAGGAAGGATCTCAGGTTTGGTATTAGAGGCCTTGAGATATCACATCTCATGCTATAGGAAGGGTCTCAGGATTGGAATGGGAAGGAGTTGAATATCACATCTCAAGCTATAGGAACGGTCTCAGGTTTGGTATAAGCATTGTGATATCACATCTCATGCTATAGGAAGGGTCTCAGGATTGGAATGGGAAGGACTTGGATATCACATCTCATGCTATAGGCAGGGTCTCAGGTTTGATATTAGAAGTATTGAGATATCACATCTCATGCTATAGGAAGGGTCTGAGGATTGGAATGGGAAGGAGTTGGATATCACATCTCATGCTATGGGAAGGGTCTCAGGTTTGGTATAAGCAGTGAGATATCACATCTCATGCTATAGGAAGGGTCTCAGGATTGGAATGGGAAGGAGTTGGATATCACATCTCATGCTATAGGAAGGGTCTCAGATTTGGTATAAGCATTGAGATATCACATCTCATGCTATAGGAAGGGTCTCAGGATTGGAATGGGAAGGAGTTGTATATGACATCTCAGGCCATAGGAAGGGTCTCAGGTTTGGTATAAGCATTGAGATATCACATCACATGCTATAGGAAGGGTCTCAGGATTGGAATGGGAAGGACTTGGATATCACATCTCATGCTATAGGCAGGGTCTCAGGTTTGGAAAGGGAAGGAGATGGATATCACATTTCATGTTAGAGGTAGGATCTCAGGTTTGGTATTAGAGGCATTGAAATATCACATCTCATGCTATCAGAAGGGTCTCAGGATTGGAATGGGAAGGAGTTGGATATCACATCTCATGCTAAAGGGAGGGCCTCAGGTTTGGAAGTGGAAGGATTTGGAAATCACATCTCATGTTATAGGAAGGATCTCAGGTTTGGTACTAGAAGCATTGAGATATCACATCTCATGCTATCAGAAGTATCTCAGTTTTGGTATTAGAGGCATTGAGATATCACATCTCATGCTATCATAAGGGTCTCAGGATTGGAATGGGAAGGAGTTGGATATCACATCTCATGTTATAGGAAGGATCTCAGGTTTGGTATAAGAAGCATTGAGACATCACATCTCATGCTATAGGAAGGGTCTCAGGATTGGAATGGGAAGGAGTTGGATATCACATCTCATGCTATAGGAAGGGTCTCAGATTTGGTATAAGCATTGAGATATCCCATCTCATGCTATGGGAAGGGTCTCAGGATTGGAATGGGAAGGAGTTGTATATGACAAATCAGGCCATAGGAAGGGTCTCAGGTTTGGTATAAGCATTGAGATATCACATCTCTGCTATCGGAAGGGTCTCAGGATTGGAATGGGAAGGAGTTGGATATCCCATCTCATGTTATAGGAAGGGTCTCAGGTTTGGTATTAGAAGCATTGAGATATCACATCTCATGCGATAGGAAGGGTCTCAGGATTGGAATGGGGAGGACTTGGATGTCACATCTCATGCTATAGGGAGGGTCTCAATTTTGATATTAGAAGCATTGAGATAACAAATCTCATGATATCGGAAGGGTCTCAGGATTGGAATGGGAAGGAATTGGATATCACATCTCATGATAAAGGAAGGGTCTAAGGTTTGGAAGGGGAAGGATTTGGATATCACATCTCATGTTATAGGACGGGTCTCAGGTTTGGTATTAGAAGCATTGAGATATCAAGTCTCATGGTATAGGAAGGGTCTCAGAATTGGAATGGGAAGGAGTTGGATATCACATCTCAAGCTATAGGTAGGGTCTCAGGATTGGAATGGGAAGGAGTTTGATATCACATCTCATGCCATAGTATGGGTCTCAGGTTTGGTAGAAGCATTGGGATATCACATCTCATGCTATCGGAAGGGTATCAGTATTGGATTTGGAAGGAGTTGGATATCCCATCTCATGCTATAGGAAGGGTCTCAGGTTGGAATGGGAAGGAGTTGGATATCACATTTCATGTTATAGGAAGGGTCTCAGGATTGGATGGGAAGGACTTGGCTATCATATCTCATGCTATAGGAAGGGTCTCAGGATTGGAATGGGAAGGAGTTGCATATCACATCTCAAGCTATAGGAAGGGTCTCAGGTTTGGTATAAGCATTGAAATATCACATCTCATGCTATAGGAAGGGTCTCAGGATTGGAATGGGAAGGAGTTGGATATCACATCTCATGTTATAGGAAAGATCTCAGGTTTGGTATTAGAAGCATTGAGACATCACATCTCATGTTATAGGAAGGGTCTCAGGATTGGAATGGGAAGAAGTTGGATATCACATCTCATGCTATAGGAAGGGTCTCAGGTTTGGAAGGGGAAGGAGTTTGATATCCAATCTCATGTTATAGGACTGGTCTCGGGTTTGGTATTAGAAGCATTGAGATATCACATCGCATGCTGTAGGAAGGTTCTCAGGTTTGGAATGGGGAGGAATTGGATATCACATCTCATGTCATAGGAAGGATCTCAGGTTTGGTATTAGAAGCATTGAGATATCACATCTCATGCTATAGGAATGGTCTCAGGATTGAATGGGAAGGAGTTGGATATTACATTCTTGCTATAGGAAGGGTCTCATGTTTGGAATGGGAAGGAGTTGGATATCACATCTCATGTTATAGGAAGGGTCTCAGGTTTGGTATAAGCATTGAGAAATCACATCTCTGCTATCGGAAGTGTCTCAGGATTGGAATGGGAAGGAGTTGGATATCACATCTCATGTTATAAGAAGGGTCTCAGGTTTGGTATAAGCATTGAGATATCACATCTCTGCTATCGGAAGTGTCTCAGGATTGGAATGGGAAGGAGTTGGATATCCCATCTCATGTTATAGGACGGGTCTCAGGTTTGTTATTAGAATCATTGAGATATCATATTGCATGCTGTAGGAAGGGTCTAAGGATTGGAATGGGAAGGACTTGGATATCACATCTCATGCTATAGGTAGGCTCTCAGGTTTGGAAAGGGAAGGAGTTGGATATCACATTTCATGTTAGAGGAAGGATCTCAGGTTTGGTATTAGAGGCATTGAGATATCACATCTCATGCTATAGGAAGGGTCTCGGGTTTGGAATGGGAAGGAGTTGGATATCACATCTCATGTTATAGGAAGGATCTCAGGTTTGGTATTAGAAGCATTGAGACATCACATCTCATGCTATAGGAAGGGTCTCAGGATTGGAATGGGAAGGAGTTGGATATCACATGTCATGCTATAGGAAGGGTCTCAGGTTTGGTATAAGCATTGAGATATCACATCTCATGCTATAGGAAGGGTCTCAAGGATTGGAATGGGAAGGAGTTGTATATGACATCTCATGCCATAGGAAGGGTCTTAGGTTTGGTATAAGCATTGAGATATCACATCTCTGCTATCGGAAGGGTCTCAGGATTGGGATGGGAAGGAGTTGGATATCCCATCTCATGTTATAGGAAGAGTCTCAGGTTTGGTATTAGAAGCATTGAGATATCACATCTCATGCTATAGGAAGTGTCTCAGGATTGGAATGGGAAGGACTTGGGTATCACATCTCATGCTATAGGAAGGGTCTCAGGATTGGAATGGGAAGGAGTTGGATATCACATCTCATGCTATAGGAAGGGTCTCAGGTTTGGTATAAGCAGTGAGATATCACATCTCATGCTATAGGAAGTGTCTCAGGATTGGAATGGGAAGGAGTTGGATATCACATCTCATGTTATAGGAAGGATCTCAGGTTTGGTATAAGCATTGAGATATCACATCTCTGCTATCGGAAGGGTCTCAGGATTGGAATGGGAAGGAGTTGGATATTCCCATCTCATGTTATAGGAAGGGTCTGAGGTTTGGTATTAGAAGCATTGAGATATCCCATCTCATGATATAGGAAGGGTCCCAGGTTGGAATGGGAAGGAGTAGGATATCACATTTTATGTTATAGGAAGGTTCTCAGGATTGGAATGGGAAGGACTTGGATATCATATCTCATGCTATAGGAAGGCTCTCAGGTTTGGAAGGGGAAGGAGTTGGATATCACATTTCATGTTAGAGGAAGGATCTCAGGTTTGGTATTAGAGGCCTTGAGATATCACATCTCATGCTATAGGAAGGGTCTCAGGATTGGAATGGGAAGGAGTTGAATATCACATCTCAAGCTATAGGAACGGTCTCAGGTTTGGTATAAGCATTGTGATATCACATCTCATGCTATAGGAAGGGTCTCAGGATTGGAATGGGAAGGACTTGGATATCACATCTCATGCTATAGGCAGGGTCTCAGGTTTGATATTAGAAGTATTGAGATATCACATCTCATGCTATAGGAAGGGTCTGAGGATTGGAATGGGAAGGAGTTGGATATCACATCTCATGCTATGGGAAGGGTCTCAGGTTTGGTATAAGCAGTGAGATATCACATCTCATGCTATAGGAAGGGTCTCAGGATTGGAATGGGAAGGAGTTGGATATCACATCTCATGCTATAGGCAGGGTCTCAGATTTGGTATAAGCATTGAGATATCACATCTCATGCTATAGGAAGGGTCTCAGGATTGGAATGGGAAGGAGTTGTGTATGACATCTCAGGCCATAGGAAGGGTCTCAGGTTTGGTATAAGCATTGAGATATCACATCACATGCTATAGGAAGGGTCTCAGGATTGGAATGGGAAGGACTTGGATATCACATCTCATGCTATAGGCAGGGTCTCAGGTTTGGAAAGGGAAGGAGATGGATATCACATTTCATGTTAGAGGTAGGATCTCAGGTTTGGTATTAGAGGCATTGAAATATCACATCTCATGCTATCAGAAGGGTCTCAGGATTGGAATGGGAAGGAGTTGGATATCACATCTCATGCTAAAGGGAGGGCCTCAGGTTTGGAAGTGGAAGGATTTGGAAATCACATCTCATGTTATAGGAAGGATCTCAGGTTTGGTACTAGAAGCATTGAGATATCACATCTCATGCTATCAGAAGTATCTCAGTTTTGGTATTAGAGGCATTGAGATATCACATCTCATGCTATCATAAGGGTCTCAGGATTGGAATGGGAAGGAGTTGGATATCACATCTCATGTTATAGGAAGGATCTCAGGTTTGGTATAAGAAGCATTGAGACATCACATCTCATGCTATAGGAAGGGTCTCAGGATTGGAATGGGAAGGAGTTGGATATCACATCTCATGCTATAGGAAGGGTCTCAGATTTGGTATAAGCATTGAGATATCACATCTCTGCTATCGGAAGGGTCTCAGGATTGGAATGGGAAGGAGTTGGATATCCCATCTCATGTTATAGGAAGGGTCTCAGGTTTGGTATTAGAAGCATTGAGATATCACATCTCATGCTATAGGAAGGGTCTCAGGATTGGAATGGGGAGGACTTGGATGTCACATCTCATGCTATAGGGAGGGTCTCAAGTTTGATATTAGAAGCATTGAGATAACAAATCTCATGATATCGGAAGGGTCTCAGGATTGGAATGGGAAGGAATTGGATATCACATCTCATGATAAAGGAAGGGTCTAAGGTTTGGAAGGGGAAGGATTTGGATATCACATCTCATGTTATAGGACGGGTCTCAGGTTTGGTATTAGAAGCATTGAGATATCAAGTCTCATGGTATAGGAAGGGTCTCAGAATTGGAATGGGAAGGAGTTGGATATCACATCTCAAGCTATAGGTAGGGTCTCAGGATTGGAATGGGAAGGAGTTTGATATCACATCTCATGCCATAGTATGGGTCTCAGGTTTGGTAGAAGCATTGGGATATCACATCTCATGCTATCGGAAGGGTATCAGTATTGGATTTGGAAGGAGTTGGATATCCCATCTCATGCTATATTAAGGGTCTCAAGCTGGAATCGGAAGGAGTTGGACATCACATTTCATGTTATAGGAAGGGTCTCAGGATTGGATGGGAAGGACTTGGATAACATATCTCATGCTATAGGAAGGCTCTCAGGTTTGGAAGGGGAAGGAGTTGGATATCACATTTCATGTTAGAGGAAGGATCTCAGGTTTGGTATTAGAGGCCTTGAGATATCACATCTCATGCTATAGGAAGGGTCTCAGGATTGGAATGGGAAGGAGTTGCATATCACATCTCAAGCTATAGGAAGGGTCTCAGGTTTGGTATAAGCATTAAAATATCACATCTCATGCTATAGGAAGGGTCTCCGGATTGGAATGGGAAGGAGTTGGATATCACATCTCATGTTATAGGAAAGATCTCAGGTTTGGTATTAGAAGCATTGAGACATCACATCTCATGTTATAGGAAGGGTCTCAGGATTGGAATGGGAAGAAGTTGGATATCACATCTCATGCTATAGGAAGGGTCTCAGGTTTGGAAGGGGAAGGAGTTGGATATCCAATCTCATGTTATAGGACTGGTCTCGGGTTTGGTATTAGAAGCATTGAGATATCACATCTCATGCTATAGGAATGGTCTCAGGATTGGAATGGGAAGGAGTTGGATATTACATTCTTGCTATAGGAAGGGTCTCATGTTTGGAATGGGAAGGAGTTGGATATCACATCTCATGTTATAGGAAGGGTCTCAGGTTTGGTATAAGCATTGAGATATCACATCTCTGCTATCGGAAGTGTCTCAGGATTGGAATGGGAAGGAGTTGGATATCACATCTCATGTTATAGGAAGGGTCTCAGGTTTGGTATAAGCATTGAGATATCACATCTCTGCTATCGGAAGTGTCTCAGGATTGGAATGGGAAGGAGTTGGATATCCCATCTCATGTTATAGGACGGGTCTCAGGTTTGTTATTAGAATCATTGAGATATCATATTGCATGCTGTAGGAAGGGTCTAAGGATTGGAATGGGAAGGACTTGGATATCACATCTCATGCTATAGGTAGGCTCTCAGGTTTGGAAAGGGAAGGAGTTGGATATCACATTTCATGTTAGAGGAAGGATCTCAGGTTTGGTATTAGAGGCATTGAGATATCACATCTCATGCTATAGGAAGGGTCTCGGGATTGGAATGGGAAGGAGTTGGATATCACATCTCATGCTATAGGAAGGGTCTCAGGTTTGGTATAAGCATTGAGATATCACATCTCATGCTATAGGAAGGGTCTCAGGATTGGAATGGGAAGGAGTTGGATATCACATCTCATGCTATAGGAAGGGTCTCAGGTTTGGTATAAGCATTGAGATATCACATCTCATGCTATTGGAAGGGTCTCAAGGATTGGAATGGGAAGGAGTTGTATATGACATCTCATGCCATAGGAAGGGTCTTAGGTTTGGTATAAGCATTGAGATATCACATCTCTGCTATCGGAAGGGTCTCAGGATTGGGATGGGAAGGAGTTGGATATCCCATCTCATGTTATAGGAAGAGTCTCAGGTTTGGTATTAGAAGCATTGAGATATCACATCTCATGCTATAGGAAGTGTCTCAGGATTGGAATGGGAAGGACTTGGGTATCACATCTCATGCTATAGGGAGGGTCTCAAGTTTGATATTAGAAGCATTGAGATATCACATCTCATGCTATAAGAAGGGTCTCAGGATTGGAATGGGAAGGAGTTGGATATCACATCTCATGCTATAGGAAGGGTCTCAGGTTTGGTATAAGCAGTGAGATATCACATCTCATGCTATAGGAAGTGTCTCAGGATTGGAATGGGAAGGAGTTGGATATCACATCTCATGTTATAGGAAGGATCTCAGGTTTGGTATAAGCATTGAGATATCACATCTCTGCTATCGGAAGGGTCTCAGGATTGGAATGGGAAGGAGTTGGATATTCCCATCTCATGTTATAGGAAGGGTCTCAGGTTTGGTATTAGAAGCATTGAGATATCCCATCTCATGATATAGGAAGGGTCCCAGGTTGGAATGGGAAGGAGTAGGATATCACATTTTATGTTATAGGAAGGTTCTCAGGATTGGAATGGGAAGGACTTGGATATCATATCTCATGCTATAGGAAGGCTCTCAGGTTTGGAAGGGGAAGGAGTTGGATATCACATTTCATGTTAGAGGAAGGATCTCAGGTTTGGTATTAGAGGCCTTGAGATATCACATCTCATGCTATAGGAAGGGTCTCAGGATTGGAATGGGAAGGAGTTGGATATCACATCTCAAGCTATAGGAAGGGTCTCAGGTTTGGTATAAGCATTGAGATATCACATCTCATGCTATAGGAAGGGTCTCAGGATTGGAATGGGAAGAAGTTGGATATCACATCTCATGCTATAGGAAGGGTCTCAGGTTTGGAAGGGGAAGGAGTTGGATATCCAATCTCATGTTATAGGACTGGTCTCGGGTTTGGTATTAGAAGCATTGAGATATCACATCGCATGCTGTAGGAAGGTTCTCAGGTTTGGAATGGGGAGGAATTGGATATCACATCTCATGTCATAGGAAGGATCTCAGGTTTGGTATTAGAAGCATTGAGATATCACATCTCATGCTATAGGAATGGTCTCAGGATTGGAATCGGAAGGAGTTGGATATTACATTCTTGCTATAGGAAGGGTCTCATGTTTGGAATGGGAAGGAGTTGGATATCACATATGCTATAGGAAGGGTCTCAGGTTTGGACCGGGAAGGAGTTGGATATCACATCTCATGTTATAGGAAGAGTCTCAGGTTTGGTATAAGCATTGAGATATCACATCTCTGCTATCGGAAGTGTCTCAGGATTGGAATGGGAAGGAGTTGGATATCCCATCTCATGTTATAGGACGGGTCTCAGGTTTGTTATTAGAATCATTGAGATATCATATTGCATGCTGTAGGAAGGGTCTAAGGATTGGAATGGGAAGGACTTGGATATCACATCTCATGCTATAGGTAGGCTCTCAGGTTTGGAAAGGGAAGGAGTTGGATATCACATTTCATGTTAGAGGAAGGATCTCAGGTTTGGTATTAGAGGCATTGAGATATCACATCTCATGCTATAGGAAGGGTCTCAGGATTGGAATGGGAAGGAGTTGGATATCACATCTCATGCTATAGGAAAGGTCTCAGGTTTGGTATAAGCATCGAGATATCACATCTCATGCTATAGGAAGGGTCTCGGGATTGGAATGGGAAGGAGTTGGATATCACATCTCATGTTATAGGAAGGATCTCAGGTTTGGTATTAGAAGCATTGAGACATCACATCTCATGCTATAGGAAGGGTCTCAGGATTGGAATGGGAAGGAGTTGGATATCACATCTCATGCTATAGGAAGGGTCTCAGGTTTGGTATAAGCATTGAGATATCACATCTCATGCTATAGGAAGGGTCTCAAGGATTGGAATGGGAAGGAGTTGTATATGACATCTCATGCCATAGGAAGGGTCTTAGGTTTGGTATAAGCATTGAGATATCACATCTCTGCTATCGGAAGGGTCTCAGGATTGGAATGGGAAGGAGTTGGATATCCCATCTCATGTTATAGGAAGAGTCTCAGGTTTGGTATTAGAAGCATTGAGATATCACATCTCATGCTATAGGAAGTGTCTCAGGATTGGAATGGGAAGGACTTGGGTATCACATCTCATGCTATAGGGAGGGTCTCAAGTTTGATATTAGAAGCATTGAGATATCACATCTCATGCTATAGGAAGGGTCTCAGGATTGGAATGGGAAGGAGTTGGATATCACATCTCATGCTATAGGAAGGGTCTCAGGTTTGGTATAAGCAGTGAGATATCACATCTCATGCTATAGGAAGTGTCTCAGGATTGGAATGGGAAGGAGTTGGATATCACATCTCATGTTATAGGAAGGATCTCAGATTTGGTATAAGCATTGAGATATCACATCTCTGCTATCGCAAGGGTCTCAGGATTGGAATGGGAAGGAGTTGGATATTCCCATCTCATGTTATAGGAAGGGTCTCAGGTCTGGTATTAGAAGCATTGAGATATCCCATCTCATGATATAGGAAGGGTCCCAGGTTGGAATGGGAAGGAGTAGGATATCACATTTTATGTTATAGGAAGGTTCTCGGGATTGGAATGGGAAGGACTTGGATGTCATATCTCATGCTATAGGAAGGCTCTCAGGTTTGGAAGGGGAAGGAGTTGGATATCACATTTCATGTTAGAGGAAGGATCTCAGGTTTGGTATTAGAGGCCTTGAGATATCACATCTCATGCTATAGGAAGGGTCTCAGGATTGGAATGGGAAGGAGTTGGATATCACATCTCATGCTATAGGGAGGGTCTCAAGTTTGATATTAGAAGCATTGAGATATCACATCTCATGCTATAAGAAGGGTCTCAGGATTGGAATGGGAAGGAGTTGGATATCACATCTCATGCTATAGGAAGGGTCTCAGGTTTGGTATAAGCAGTGAGATATCACATCTCATGCTATAGGAAGTGTCTCAGGATTGGAATGGGAAGGAGTTGGATATCACATCTCATGTTATAGGAAGGATCTCAGGTTTGGTATAAGCATTGAGATATCACATCTCTGCTATCGGAAGGGTCTCAGGATTGGAATGGGAAGGAGTTGGATATTCCCATCTCATGTTATAGGAAGGGTCTCAGGTTTGGTATTAGAAGCATTGAGATATCCCATCTCATGATATAGGAAGGGTCCCAGGTTGGAATGGGAAGGAGTAGGATATCACATTTTATGTTATAGGAAGGTTCTCAGGATTGGAATGGGAAGGACTTGGATATCATATCTCATGCTATAGGAAGGCTCTCAGGTTTGGAAGGGGAAGGAGTTGGATATCACATTTCATGTTAGAGGAAGGATCTCAGGTTTGGTATTAGAGGCCTTGAGATATCACATCTCATGCTATAGGAAGGGTCTCAGGATTGGAATGGGAAGGAGTTGGATATCACATCTCAAGCTATAGGAAGGGTCTCAGGTTTGGTATAAGCATTGAGATATCACATCTCATGCTATAGGAAGGGTCTCAGGATTGGAATGGGAAGAAGTTGGATATCACATCTCATGCTATAGGAAGGGTCTCAGGTTTGGAAGGGGAAGGAGTTGGATATCCAATCTCATGTTATAGGACTGGTCTCGGGTTTGGTATTAGAAGCATTGAGATATCACATCGCATGCTGTAGGAAGGTTCTCAGGTTTGGAATGGGGAGGAATTGGATATCACATCTCATGTCATAGGAAGGATCTCAGGTTTGGTATTAGAAGCATTGAGATATCACATCTCATGCTATAGGAATGGTCTCAGGATTGGAATCGGAAGGAGTTGGATATTACATTCTTGCTATAGGAAGGGTCTCATGTTTGGAATGGGAAGGAGTTGGATATCACATATGCTATAGGAAGGGTCTCAGGTTTGGACCGGGAAGGAGTTGGATATCACATCTCATGTTATAGGAAGAGTCTCAGGTTTGGTATAAGCATTGAGATATCACATCTCTGCTATCGGAAGTGTCTCAGGATTGGAATGGGAAGGAGTTGGATATCCCATCTCATGTTATAGGACGGGTCTCAGGTTTGTTATTAGAATCATTGAGATATCATATTGCATGCTGTAGGAAGGGTCTAAGGATTGGAATGGGAAGGACTTGGATATCACATCTCATGCTATAGGTAGGCTCTCAGGTTTGGAAAGGGAAGGAGTTGGATATCACATTTCATGTTAGAGGAAGGATCTCAGGTTTGGTATTAGAGGCATTGAGATATCACATCTCATGCTATAGGAAGGGTCTCAGGATTAGAATGGGAAGGAGTTGGATATCACATCTCATGCTATAGGAAAGGTCTCAGGTTTGGTATAAGCATCGAGATATCACATCTCATGCTATAGGAAGGGTCTCGGGATTGGAATGGGAAGGAGTTGGATATCACATCTCATGTTATAGGAAGGATCTCAGGTTTGGTATTAGAAGCATTGAGACATCACATCTCATGCTATAGGAAGGGTCTCAGGATTGGAATGGGAAGGAGTTGGATATCACATCTCATGCTATAGGAAGGGTCTCAGGTTTGGTATAAGCATTGAGATATCACATCTCATGCTATAGGAAGGGTCTCAAGGATTGGAATGGGAAGGAGTTGTATATGACATCTCATGCCATAGGAAGGGTCTTAGGTTTGGTATAAGCATTGAGATATCACATCTCTGCTATCGGAAGGGTCTCAGGATTGGAATGGGAAGGAGTTGGATATCCCATCTCATGTTATAGGAAGAGTCTCAGGTTTGGTATTAGAAGCATTGAGATATCACATCTCATGCTATAGGAAGTGTCTCAGGATTGGAATGGGAAGGACTTGGGTATCACATCTCATGCTATAGGGAGGGTCTCAAGTTTGATATTAGAAGCATTGAGATATCACATCTCATGCTATAGGAAGGGTCTCAGGATTGGAATGGGAAGGAGTTGGATATCACATCTCATGCTATAGGAAGGGTCTCAGGTTTGGTATAAGCAGTGAGATATCACATCTCATGCTATAGGAAGTGTCTCAGGATTGGAATGGGAAGGAGTTGGATATCACATCTCATGTTATAGGAAGGATCTCAGGTTTGGTATAAGCATTGAGATATCACATCTCTGCTATCGCAAGGGTCTCAGGATTGGAATGGGAAGGAGTTGGATATTCCCATCTCATGTTATAGGAAGGGTCTCAGGTCTGGTATTAGAAGCATTGAGATATCCCATCTCATGATATAGGAAGGGTCCCAGGTTGGAATGGGAAGGAGTAGGATATCACATTTTATGTTATAGGAAGGTTCTCGGGATTGGAATGGGAAGGAGTTGGATATTACATTCTTGCTATAGGAAGGGTCTCATGTTTGGAATGGGAAGGAGTTGGATATCACATATGCTATAGGAAGGGTCTCAGGTTTGGACCGGGAAGGAGTTGGATATCACATCTCATGTTATAGGAAGAGTCTCAGGTTTGGTATAAGCATTGAGATATCACATCTCTGCTATCGGAAGTGTCTCAGGATTGGAATGGGAAGAAGTTGGATATCACATCTCATGCTATAGGAAGGGTCTCAGGTTTGGAAGGGGAAGGAGTTGGATATCCAATCTCATGTTATAGGACTGGTCTCGGGTTTGGTATTAGAAGCATTGAGATATCACATCGCATGCTGTAGGAAGGTTCTCAGGTTTGGAATGGGGAGGAATTGGATATCACATCTCATGTCATAGGAAGGATCTCAGGTTTGGTATTAGAAGCATTGAGATATCACATCTCATGCTATAGGAATGGTCTCAGGATTGGAATCGGAAGGAGTTGGATATTACATTCTTGCTATAGGAAGGGTCTCATGTTTGGAATGGGAAGGAGTTGGATATCACATATGCTATAGGAAGGGTCTCAGGTTTGGACCGGGAAGGAGTTGGATATCACATCTCATGTTATAGGAAGAGTCTCAGGTTTGGTATAAGCATTGAGATATCACATCTCTGCTATCGGAAGTGTCTCAGGATTGGAATGGGAAGGAGTTGGATATCCCATCTCATGTTATAGGACGGGTCTCAGGTTTGTTATTAGAATCATTGAGATATCATATTGCATGCTGTAGGAAGGGTCTAAGGATTGGAATGGGAAGGACTTGGATATCACATCTCATGCTATAGGTAGGCTCTCAGGTTTGGAAAGGGAAGGAGTTGGATATCACATTTCATGTTAGAGGAAGGATCTCAGGTTTGGTATTAGAGGCATTGAGATATCACATCTCATGCTATAGGAAGGGTCTCAGGATTGGAATGGGAAGGAGTTGGATATCACATCTCATGCTATAGGAAAGGTCTCAGGTTTGGTATAAGCATCGAGATATCACATCTCATGCTATAGGAAGGGTCTCGGGATTGGAATGGGAAGGAGTTGGATATCACATCTCATGTTATAGGAAGGATCTCAGGTTTGGTATTAGAAGCATTGAGACATCACATCTCATGCTATAGGAAGGGTCTCAGGATTGGAATGGGAAGGAGTTGGATATCACATCTCATGCTATAGGAAGGGTCTCAGGTTTGGTATAAGCATTGAGATATCACATCTCATGCTATAGGAAGGGTCTCAAGGATTGGAATGGGAAGGAGTTGTATATGACATCTCATGCCATAGGAAGGGTCTTAGGTTTGGTATAAGCATTGAGATATCACATCTCTGCTATCGGAAGGGTCTCAGGATTGGAATGGGAAGGAGTTGGATATCCCATCTCATGTTATAGGAAGAGTCTCAGGTTTGGTATTAGAAGCATTGAGATATCACATCTCATGCTATAGGAAGTGTCTCAGGATTGGAATGGGAAGGACTTGGGTATCACATCTCATGCTATAGGGAGGGTCTCAAGTTTGATATTAGAAGCATTGAGATATCACATCTCATGCTATAGGAAGGGTCTCAGGATTGGAATGGGAAGGAGTTGGATATCACATCTCATGCTATAGGAAGGGTCTCAGGTTTGGTATAAGCAGTGAGATATCACATCTCATGCTATAGGAAGTGTCTCAGGATTGGAATGGGAAGGAGTTGGATATCACATCTCATGTTATAGGAAGGATCTCAGATTTGGTATAAGCATTGAGATATCACATCTCTGCTATCGCAAGGGTCTCAGGATTGGAATGGGAAGGAGTTGGATATTCCCATCTCATGTTATAGGAAGGGTCTCAGGTCTGGTATTAGAAGCATTGAGATATCCCATCTCATGATATAGGAAGGGTCCCAGGTTGGAATGGGAAGGAGTAGGATATCACATTTTATGTTATAGGAAGGTTCTCGGGATTGGAATGGGAAGGACTTGGATGTCATATCTCATGCTATAGGAAGGCTCTCAGGTTTGGAAGGGGAAGGAGTTGGATATCACATTTCATGTTAGAGGAAGGATCTCAGGTTTGGTATTAGAGGCCTTGAGATATCACATCTCATGCTATAGGAAGGGTCTCAGGATTGGAATGGGAAGGAGTTGGATATCACATCTCATGCTATAGGGAGGGTCTCAAGTTTGATATTAGAAGCATTGAGATATCACATCTCATGCTATAAGAAGGGTCTCAGGATTGGAATGGGAAGGAGTTGGATATCACATCTCATGCTATAGGAAGGGTCTCAGGTTTGGTATAAGCAGTGAGATATCACATCTCATGCTATAGGAAGTGTCTCAGGATTGGAATGGGAAGGAGTTGGATATCACATCTCATGTTATAGGAAGGATCTCAGGTTTGGTATAAGCATTGAGATATCACATCTCTGCTATCGGAAGGGTCTCAGGATTGGAATGGGAAGGAGTTGGATATTCCCATCTCATGTTATAGGAAGGGTCTCAGGTTTGGTATTAGAAGCATTGAGATATCCCATCTCATGATATAGGAAGGGTCCCAGGTTGGAATGGGAAGGAGTAGGATATCACATTTTATGTTATAGGAAGGTTCTCAGGATTGGAATGGGAAGGACTTGGATATCATATCTCATGCTATAGGAAGGCTCTCAGGTTTGGAAGGGGAAGGAGTTGGATATCACATTTCATGTTAGAGGAAGGATCTCAGGTTTGGTATTAGAGGCCTTGAGATATCACATCTCATGCTATAGGAAGGGTCTCAGGATTGGAATGGGAAGGAGTTGGATATCACATCTCAAGCTATAGGAAGGGTCTCAGGTTTGGTATAAGCATTGAGATATCACATCTCATGCTATAGGAAGGGTCTCAGGATTGGAATGGGAAGAAGTTGGATATCACATCTCATGCTATAGGAAGGGTCTCAGGTTTGGAAGGGGAAGGAGTTGGATATCCAATCTCATGTTATAGGACTGGTCTCGGGTTTGGTATTAGAAGCATTGAGATATCACATCGCATGCTGTAGGAAGGTTCTCAGGTTTGGAATGGGGAGGAATTGGATATCACATCTCATGTCATAGGAAGGATCTCAGGTTTGGTATTAGAAGCATTGAGATATCACATCTCATGCTATAGGAATGGTCTCAGGATTGGAATCGGAAGGAGTTGGATATTACATTCTTGCTATAGGAAGGGTCTCATGTTTGGAATGGGAAGGAGTTGGATATCACATATGCTATAGGAAGGGTCTCAGGTTTGGACCGGGAAGGAGTTGGATATCACATCTCATGTTATAGGAAGAGTCTCAGGTTTGGTATAAGCATTGAGATATCACATCTCTGCTATCGGAAGTGTCTCAGGATTGGAATGGGAAGGAGTTGGATATCCCATCTCATGTTATAGGACGGGTCTCAGGTTTGTTATTAGAATCATTGAGATATCATATTGCATGCTGTAGGAAGGGTCTAAGGATTGGAATGGGAAGGACTTGGATATCACATCTCATGCTATAGGTAGGCTCTCAGGTTTGGAAAGGGAAGGAGTTGGATATCACATTTCATGTTAGAGGAAGGATCTCAGGTTTGGTATTAGAGGCATTGAGATATCACATCTCATGCTATAGGAAGGGTCTCAGGATTAGAATGGGAAGGAGTTGGATATCACATCTCATGCTATAGGAAAGGTCTCAGGTTTGGTATAAGCATCGAGATATCACATCTCATGCTATAGGAAGGGTCTCGGGATTGGAATGGGAAGGAGTTGGATATCACATCTCATGTTATAGGAAGGATCTCAGGTTTGGTATTAGAAGCATTGAGACATCACATCTCATGCTATAGGAAGGGTCTCAGGATTGGAATGGGAAGGAGTTGGATATCACATCTCATGCTATAGGAAGGGTCTCAGGTTTGGTATAAGCATTGAGATATCACATCTCATGCTATAGGAAGGGTCTCAAGGATTGGAATGGGAAGGAGTTGTATATGACATCTCATGCCATAGGAAGGGTCTTAGGTTTGGTATAAGCATTGAGATATCACATCTCTGCTATCGGAAGGGTCTCAGGATTGGAATGGGAAGGAGTTGGATATCCCATCTCATGTTATAGGAAGAGTCTCAGGTTTGGTATTAGAAGCATTGAGATATCACATCTCATGCTATAGGAAGTGTCTCAGGATTGGAATGGGAAGGACTTGGGTATCACATCTCATGCTATAGGGAGGGTCTCAAGTTTGATATTAGAAGCATTGAGATATCACATCTCATGCTATAGGAAGGGTCTCAGGATTGGAATGGGAAGGAGTTGGATATCACATCTCATGCTATAGGAAGGGTCTCAGGTTTGGTATAAGCAGTGAGATATCACATCTCATGCTATAGGAAGTGTCTCAGGATTGGAATGGGAAGGAGTTGGATATCACATCTCATGTTATAGGAAGGATCTCAGGTTTGGTATAAGCATTGAGATATCACATCTCTGCTATCGCAAGGGTCTCAGGATTGGAATGGGAAGGAGTTGGATATTCCCATCTCATGTTATAGGAAGGGTCTCAGGTCTGGTATTAGAAGCATTGAGATATCCCATCTCATGATATAGGAAGGGTCCCAGGTTGGAATGGGAAGGAGTAGGATATCACATTTTATGTTATAGGAAGGTTCTCGGGATTGGAATGGGAAGGACTTGGATGTCATATCTCATGCTATAGGAAGGCTCTCAGGTTTGGAAGGGGAAGGAGTTGGATATCACATTTCATGTTAGAGGAAGGATCTCAGGTTTGGTATTAGAGGCCTTGAGATATCACATCTCATGCTATAGGAAGGGTCTCAGGATTGGAATGGGAAGGAGTTGGATATCACATCTCAAGCTATAGGAACGGTCTCAGGTTTGGTATAAGCATTGTGATATCACATCTCATGCTATAGGAAGGGTCTCAGGATTGGAATGGGAAGGACTTGGATATCACATCTCATGCTATAGGCAGGGTCTCAGGTTTGGTATTAGAAGCATTGAGATATCACATCTCATGCTATAGGAAGGGTCTGAGGATTGGAATGGGAAGGAGTTGGATATCACATCTCATGCTATGGGAAGGGTCTCAGGTTTGGTATAAGCAGTGAGATATCACATCTCATGCTATAGGAAGGGTCTCAGGATTGGAATGGGAAGGAGTTGGATATCACATCTCATGCTATAGGAAGGGTCTCAGATTTGGTATAAGCATTGAGATATCACATCTCATGCTATAGGAAGGGTCTCAGGATTGGAATGGGAAGGAGTTGTATATGACATCTCAGGCCATAGGAAGGGTCTCAGGTTTGGTATAAGCATTGAGATATCACATCACATGCTATAGGAAGGGTCTCAGGATTGGAATGGGAAGGACTTGGATATCACATCTCATGCTATAGGCAGGGTCTCAGGTTTGGAAAGGGAAGGAGATGGATATCACATTTCATGTTAGAGGTAGGATCTCAGGTTTGGTATTAGAGTCATTGAAATATCACATCTCATGCTATCAGAAGGGTCTCAGGATTGGAATGGGAAGGAGTTGGATATCACATCTCATGCTAAAGGGAGGGTCTCAGGTTTGGAAGTGGAAGGATTTGGAAATCACATCTCATGTTATAGGAAGGATCTCAGGTTTGGTACTAGAAGCATTGAGATATCACATCTCATGCTATCATAAGGGTCTCAGGATTGGAATGGGAAGGAGTTGGATATCACATCTCATGTTATAGGAAGGATCTCAGGTTTGGTATTAGAAGCATTGAGACATCACATCTCATGCTATAGGAAGGGTCTCAGGATTGGAATGGGAAGGAGTTGGATATCACATCTCATGCTATAGGAAGGGTCTCAGATTTGGTATAAGCATTGAGATATCACATCTCATGCTATAGGAAGGGTCTCAGGATTGGAATGGTAAGGAGTTGTATATGACAAATCAGGCCATAGGAAGGGTCTCAGGTTTGGTATAAGCATTGAGATATCACATCTCTGCTATCGGAAGGGTCTCAGGATTGGAATGGGAAGGAGTTGGATATCCCATCTCATGTTATAGGAAGGGTCTCAGGTTTGGTATTAGAAGCATTGAGATATCACATCTCATGCTATAGGAAGGGTTTCAGGATTGGAATGGGGAGGACTTGGATGTCACATCTCATGCTATAGGGAGGGTCTCAAGTTTGATATTAGAAGCATTGAGATAACAAATCTCATGATATCGGAAGGGTCTCAGGATTGGAATGGGAAGGAATTGGATATCACATCTCATGATAAAGGAAGGGTCTAAGGTTTGGAAGGGGAAGGATTTGGATATCACATCTCATGTTATAGGACGGGTCTTAGGTTTGGTATTAGAAGCATTGAGATATCAAGTCTCATGGTATAGGAAGGGTCTCAGAATTGGAATGGGAAGGAGTTGGATATCACATCTCAAGCTATAGGTAGGGTCTCAGGATTGGAATGGGAAGGAGTTTGATATCACATCTCATGCCATAGTATGGGTCTCAGGTTTGGTAGAAGCATTGGGATATCACATCTCATGCTATCGGAAGGGTATCAGTATTGGATTTGGAAGGAGTTGGATATCCCATCTCATGCTATAGGAAGGGTCTCAGGTTGGAATGGGAAGGAGCTGGATATCACATTTCATGTTATAGGAAGGGTCTCAGGATTGGATGGGAAGGACTTGGATATCATATCTCATGCTATAGGAAGGCTCTCAGGTTTGGAAGGGGAAGGAGTTGGATATCACATTTCATGTTAGAGGAAGGATCTCAGGTTTGGTATTAGAGGCCTTGAGATATCACATCTCTTGCTATAGGAAGGGTCTCAGGATTGGAATGGGAAGGAGTTGGATATCACATCTCAAGCTATAGGAAGGGTCTCAGGTTTGGTATAAGCATTGAGATATCACATCTCATGCTATAGGAAGGATTTCAGGATTGGAATGGGAAGGAGTTGGATATCACATCTCATGTTATAGGAAAGATCTCAGGTTTGGTATTAGAAGCATTGAGACATCACATCTCATGCTATAGGAAGGGTCTCAGGATTGGAATGGGAAGGAGTTGGATATCACATCTCATGCTATAGGAAGGGTCTCAGGTTTGGTATAAGCATTGAGATATCACATCTCATGCTATAGGAAGGGTCTCAAGGATTGGAATGGGAAGGAGTTGTATATGACATCTCATGCCATAGGAAGGGTCTTAGGTTTGGTATAAGCATTGAGATATCACATCTCTGCTATCGGAAGGGTCTCAGGATTGGAATGGGAAGGAGTTGGATATCCCATCTCATGTTATAGGAAGAGTCTCAGGTTTGGTATTAGAAGCATTGAGATATCACATCTCATGCTATAGGAAGTGTCTCAGGATTGGAATGGGAAGGACTTGGGTATCACATCTCATGCTATAGGGAGGGTCTCAAGTTTGATATTAGAAGCATTGAGATATCACATCTCATGCTATAGGAAGGGTCTCAGGATTGGAATGGGAAGGAGTTGGATATCACATCTCATGCTATAGGAAGGGTCTCAGGTTTGGTATAAGCAGTGAGATATCACATCTCATGCTATAGGAAGTGTCTCAGGATTGGAATGGGAAGGAGTTGGATATCACATCTCATGTTATAGGAAGGATCTCAGGTTTGGTATAAGCATTGAGATATCACATCTCTGCTATCGGAAGGGTCTCAGGATTGGAATGGGAAGGAGTTGGATATTCCCATCTCATGTTATAGGAAGGGTCTCAGGTTTGGTATTAGAAGCATTGAGATATCCCATCTCATGATATAGGAAGGGTCCCAGGTTGGAATGGGAAGGAGTAGGATATCACATTTTATGTTATAGGAAGGTTCTCAGGATTGGAATGGGAAGGACTTGGATATCATATCTCATGCTATAGGAAGGCTCTCAGGTTTGGAAGGGGAAGGAGTTGGATATCACATTTCATGTTAGAGGAAGGATCTCAGGTTTGGTATTAGAGGCCTTGAGATATCACATCTCATGCTATAGGAAGGGTCTCAGGATTGGAATGGGAAGGAGTTGGATATCACATCTCAAGCTATAGGAACGGTCTCAGGTTTGGTATAAGCATTGTGATATCACATCTCATGCTATAGGAAGGGTCTCAGGATTGGAATGGGAAGGACTTGGATATCACATCTCATGCTATAGGCAGGGTCTCAGGTTTGGAAAGGGAAGGAGATGGATATCACATCTCATGCTATAGGTAGGGTCTGAGGATTGGAATGGGAAGGAGTTGGATATCACATCTCATGCTATGGGAAGGGTCTCAGGTTTGGTATAAGCAGTGAGATATCACATCTCATGCTATAGGAAGGGTCTCAGGATTGGAATGGGAAGGAGTTGGATATCACATCTCATGCTATAGGAAGGGTCTCAGATTTGGTATAAGCATTGAGATATCACATCTCATGCTATAGGAAGGGTCTCAGGATTGGAATGGGAAGGAGTTGTATATGACATCTCAGGCCATAGGAAGGGTCTCAGGTTTGGTATAAGCATTGAGATATCACATCACATGCTATAGGAAGGGTCTCAGGATTGGAATGGGAAGGACTTGGATATCACATCTCATGCTATAGGCAGGGTCTCAGGTTTGGAAAGGGAAGGAGATGGATATCACATTTCATGTTAGAGGTAGGATCTCAGGTTTGGTATTAGAGGCATTGAAATATCACATCTCATGCTATCAGAAGGGTCTCAGGATTGGAATGGGAAGGAGTTGGATATCACATCTCATGCTAAAGGGAGGGCCTCAGGTTTGGAAGTGGAAGGATTTGGAAATCACATCTCATGCTATAGGAAGGGTCTCAGATTTGGTATAAGCATTGAGATATCACATCTCATGCTATGGGAAGGGTCTCAGGATTGGAATGGGAAGGAGTTGTATATGACAAATCAGGCCATAGGAAGGGTCTCAGGTTTGGTATAAGCATTGAGATATCACATCTCTGCTATCGGAAGGATCTCAGGATTGGAATGGGAAGGAGTTGGATATCCCATCTCATGTTATAGGAAGGGTCTCAGGTTTGGTATTAGAAGCATTGAGATATCACATCTCATGCTATAGGAAGGGTCTCAGGATTGGAATGGGGAGGACTTGGATGTCACATCTCATGCTATAGGGAGGGTCTCAAGTTTGATATTAGAAGCATTGAGATAACAAATCTCATGATATCGGAAGGGTCTCAGGATTGGAATGGGAAGGAATTGGATATCACATCTCATGATAAAGGAAGGGTCTAAGGTTTGGAAGGGGAAGGATTTGGATATCACATCTCATGTTATAGGACGGGTCTCAGCTTTGGTATTAGAAGCATTGAGATATCAAGTCTCATGGTATAGGAAGGGTCTCAGAATTGGAATGGGAAGGAGTTGGATATCACATCTCAAGCTATAGGTAGGGTCTCAGGATTGGAATGGGAAGGAGTTTGATATCACATCTCATGCCATAGTATGGGTCTCAGGTTTGGTAGAAGCATTGGGATATCACATCTCATGCTATCGGAAGGGTATCAGTATTGGATTTGGAAGGAGTTGGATATCCCATCTCATGCTATAGGAAGGTTCTCAGGTTGGAATGGGAAGGAGTTGGATATCACATTTCATGTTATAGGAAGGGTCTCAGGATTGGATGGGAAGCACTTGGATATCATATCTCATGCTATAGGAAGGCTCTCAGGTTTGGAAGGGGAAGGAGTTGGATATCACATTTCATGTTAGAGGAAGGATCTCAGGTTTGGTATTAGAGGCCTTGAGATATCACATCTCATGCTATAGGAAGGGTCTCAGGATTGGAATGGGAAGGAGTTGGATATCACATCTCAAGCTATAGGAAGGGTCTCAGGTTTGGTATAAGCATTGAGATATCACATCTCATGCTATAGGAAGGGTCTCAGGATTGGAATGGGAAGGAGTTGGATATCACATCTCATGTTATAGGAAAGATCTCAGGTTTGGTATTAGAAGCATTGAGACATCACATCTCATGTTATAGGAAGGGTCTCAGGATTGGAATGGGAAGAAGTTGGATATCACATCTCATGCTATAGGAAGGGTCTCAGGTTTGGAAGGGGAAGGAGTTGGATATCCAATCTCATGTTATAAGACTGGTCTCGGGTTTGGTATTAGAAGCATTGAGATATCACATCGCATGCTGTAGGAAGGTTCTCAGGTTTGGAATGGGGAGGAATTGGATATCACATCTCATGTCATAGGAAGGATCTCAGGTTTGGTATTAGAAGCATTGAGATATCACATCTCATGCTATAGGAATGGTCTCAGGACTGGAATGGGAAGGAGTTGGATATTACATTCTTGCTATAGGAAGGGTCTCATGTTTGGAATGGGAAGGAGTTGGATATCACATATGCTATAGGAAGGGTCTCAGGTTTGGACCGGGAAGGAGTTGGATATCACATCTCATGTTATAGGAAGGGTCTCAGGTTTGGTATAAGCATTGAGATATCACATCTCTGCTATCGGAAGTGTCTCAGGATTGGAATGGGAAGGAGTTGGATATCCCATCTCATGTTATAGGACGGGTCTCAGGTTTGTTATTAGAATCATTGAGATATCATATTGCATGCTGTAGGAAGGGTCTAAGGATTGGAATGGGAAGGACTTAGATATCACATCTCATGCCATAGGTAGGCTCTCAGGTTTGGAAAGGGAAGGAGTTGGATATCACATTTCATGTTAGAGGAAGGATCTCAGGTTTGGTATTAGAGGCATTGAGATATCACATCTCATGCTATAGGAAGGGTCTCAGGATTGGAATGGGAAGGAGTTGGATATCACATCTCATGCTATAGGAAAGGTCTCAGGTTTGGTATAAGCATCGAGATATCACATCTCATGCTATAGGAAGGGTCTCGGGATTGGAATGGGAAGGAGTTGGATATCACATCTCATGTTTTAGGAAGGATCTCAGGTTTGGTATTAGAAGCATTGAGACATCACATCTCATGCTATAGGAAGGGTCTCAGGATTGGAATGGGAAGGAGTTGGATATCACATCTCATACTATAGGAAGGGTCTCAGGTTTGGTATAAGCATTGAGATATCACATCTCATGCTATAGGAAGGGTCTCAAGGATTGGAATGGGAAGGAGTTGTATATGACATCTCATGCCATAGGAAGGGTCTTAGGTTTGGTATAAGCATTGAGATATCACATCTCTGCTATCGGAAGGGTCTCAGGATTGGAATGGGAAGGAGTTGGATATCCCATCTCATGTTATAGGAAGAGTCTCAGGTTTGGTATTAGAAGCATTGAGATATCACATCTCATGCTATAGGAAGTGTCTCAGGATTGGAATGGGAAGGACTTGGGTATCACATCTCATGCTATAGGGAGGGTCTCAAGTTTGATATTAGAAGCATTGAGATATCACATCTCATGCTATAGGAAGTGTCTCAGGATTGGAATGGGAAGGAGTTGGATATCACATCTCATGTTATAGGAAGGATCTCAGGTTTGGTATAAGCATTGAGATATCACATCTCTGCTATCGGAAGGGTCTCAGGATTGGAATGGGAAGGAGTTGGATATTCCCATCTCATGTTATAGGAAGGGTCTCAGGTTTGGTATTAGAAGCATTGAGATATCCCATCTCATGATATAGGAAGGGTCCCAGGTTGGAATGGGAAGGAGTAGGATATCACATTTTATGTTATAGGAAGGTTCTCAGGATTGGAATGGGAAGGACTTGGATATCATATCTCATGCTATAGGAAGGCTCTCAGGTTTGGAAGGGGAAGGAGTTGGATATCACATTTCATGTTAGAGGAAGGATCTCAGGTTTGGTATTAGAGGCCTTGAGATATCACATCTCATGCTATAGGAAGGGTCTCAGGATTGGAATGGGAAGGAGTTGGATATCACATCTCAAGCTATAGGAACGGTCTCAGGTTTGGTATAAGCATTGTGATATCACATCTCATGCTATAGGAAGGGTCTCAGGATTGGAATGGGAAGGGCTTGGATATCACATCTCATGCTATAGGCAGGGTCTCAGGTTTGGAAAGGGAAGGAGATGGATATCACATTTCATGTTAGAGGTAGGATCTCAGGTTTGGTATTAGAGGCATTGAGATATCACATCTCATGCTATCGGAAGTATCTCAGGTTTGGTATTAGAGGCATTGAGATATCACATCTCATGCTATCATAAGGGTCTCAGGATTGGAATGGGAAGGAGTTGGATATCACATCTCATGCTATAGGAAGGGTCTCAGATTTGGTATAAGCATTGAGATATCACATCTCATGCTATAGGAAGGGTCTCAGGTTGGAATGGGAAGGAGTTAGATATCACATTTCATGTTATAGGAAGGGTCTCAGGATTGGAATTGGAAGGACTTGGCTATCATATCTCATGCTATAGGAAGGCTCTCAGGTTTGGAAGGGGAAGGAGTTGGATATCACATTTCATGTTAGAGGAACGATCTCAGGTTTGGTATTAGAGGCCTTGAGATATCACATCTCATGCTATAGGAAGGGTCTCAGGATTGGAATGGGAAGGAGTTGGATATCACATCTCAAGCTATAGGAAAGATCTCAGGTTTGGTATTAGAAGCATTGCGACATCACATCTCATGTTATAGGAAGGGTCTCAGGATTGGAATGGGAAGAAGTTGGATATCACATCTCATGCTATAGGAAGGGTCTCAGAATTGAAATGGGAAGGAGTTGGATATCACATCTCATGTTATAGGAAAGATCTCAGGTTTGGTATTAGAAGCATTGCGACATCACATCTCATGTTATAGGAAGGGTCTCAGGATTGGAATGGGAAGAAGTTGGATATCACATCTCATGCTATAGGAAGGGTCTCAGGTTTGGTATAAGCATTGAGATATCACATCTCATGCTATAGGAAGGGTCTCAGGATTGGAATGGGAAGGAGTTGTATATGACATCTCATGCCATAGGAAGGGTCTCAGGTTTGGTATAATCATTGAGATATCACATCACATGCTATAGGAAGGGTCTCAGGATTGGAATGGAAAGGACTTGGATATCACATCTCATGCTATAGGCAGGGTCTCAGGTTTGGAAAGGGAAGGAGATGGATATCACATTTCAAGTTAGAGGTAGGATCTCAGGTTTGGTATTAGAGGCATTGAAATATCACATCTCATGCTATCAGAAGGGTCTCAGGATTGGAATGGGAAGGAGTTGGATATCACATCTCATGCTAAAGGGAGGGTCTCAGGTTTGGAAGGGGAAGGATTTGGAAATCACATCTCATGTTATAGGAAGGATCTCAGGTTTGGTATTAGAAGCATTGAGATATCACATCTCATGCTATCGGAAGTATCTCAGGTTTGGTATTAGAGGCATTGAGATATCACATCTCATGCTATCATAAGGGTCTCAGGATTGGAATGGGAAGGAGTTGGATATCACATCTCATGTTATAGGAAGGATCTCAGGTTTGGTATTAGAAGCATTGAGACATCACATCTCATGCTATAGGAAGGGTCTCAGGATTGGAATGGGAAGGAGTTGGATTTCACATCTCATGCTATAGGAAGGGTCTCAGATTTGGTATAAGCATTGAGATATCACATCTCATGCTATAGGAAGGGTCTCAGGATTGGAATGGGAAGGAGTTGGATATCACATCTCATGCTATAGGAAAGGTCTCAGGTTTGGTATAAGCATCGAGATATCACATCTCATGCTATAGGAAGGGTCTCGGGATTGGAATGGGAAGGAGTTGGATATCACATCTCATGTTATAGGAAGGATCTCAGGTTTGGTATTAGAAGCATTGAGACATCACATCTCATGCTATAGGAAGGGTCTCAGGATTGGAATGGGAAGGAGTTGGATTTCACATCTCATGCTATAGGAAGGGTCTCAGATTTGGTATAAGCATTGAGATATCACATCTCATGCTATAGGAAGGGTCTCAGGATTGGAATGGGAAGGAGTTGGATATCACATCTCATGCTATAGGAAAGGTCTCAGGTTTGGTATAAGCATCGAGATATCACATCTCATGCTATAGGAAGGGTCTCGGGATTGGAATGGGAAGGAGTTGGATATCACATCTCATGCTATAGGAAGGGTCTCAGGTTTGGTTTAAGCATTGAGATATCACATCTCATGCTATAGGAAGGGTCTCAAGGATTGGAATGGGAAGGAGTTGTATATGACATCTCATGCCATAGGAAGGGTCTTAGGTTTGGTATAAGCATTGAGATATCACATCTCTGCTATCGGAAGGGTCTCAGGATTGGAATGGGAAGGAGTTGGATATCCCATCTCATGTTATAGGAAGAGTCTCAGGTTTGGTATTAGAAGCATTGAGATATCACATCTCATGCTATAGGAAGTGTCTCAGGATTGGAATGGGAAGGACTTGGGTATCACATCTCATGCTATAGGGAGGGTCTCAAGTTTGATATTAGAAGCATTGAGATATCACATCTCATGCTATAGGAAGGGTCTCTGGATTGGAATGGGAAGGAGTTGGATATCACATCTCATGCTATAGGAAGGGTCTCAGGTTTGGTATAAGCAGTGAGATATCACATCTCATGCTATAGGAAGTGTCTCAGGATTGGAATGGGAAGGAGTTGGATATCACATCTCATGTTATAGGAAGGATCTCAGGTTTGGTATAAGCATTGAGATATCACATCTCTGCTATCGGAAGGGTCTCAGGATTGGAATGGGAAGGAGTTGGATATTCCCATCTCATGTTATAGGAAGGGTCTCAGGTTTGGTATTAGAAGCATTGAGCTATCCCATCTCATGATATAGGAAGGGTCCCAGGTTGGAATGGGAAGGAGTAGGATATCACATTTTATGTTATAGGAAGGTTCTCAGGATTGGAATGGGAAGGACTTGGATATCATATCTCATGCTATAGGAAGGCTCTCAGGTTTGGAAGGGGAAGGAGTTGGATATCACATTTCATGTTAGAGGAAGGATCTCAGGTTTGGTATTAGAGGCCTTGAGATATCACATCTCATGCTATAGGAAGGGTCTCAGGATTGGAATGGGAAGGAGTTGGATATCACATCTCAAGCTATAGGAACGGTCTCAGGTTTGGTATAAGCATTGTGATATCACATCTCATGCTATAGGAAGGGTCTCAGGATTGGAATGGGAAGGACTTGGATATCACATCTCATGCTATAGGCAGGGTCTCAGGTTTGGAAAGGGAAGGAGATGGATATTACATTTTTCTTGTTAGAGGTAGGATCTCAGGTTTGGTATTAGAGGCATTGAGATATCACATCTCATGCTATCAGAAGGGTCTCAGGATTGGAATGGGAAGGAGTTGGATATCACATCTCATGTTATAGGAAGGATCTCAGGTTTGGTATTAGAAGCATTGAGATATCACATCTCATGCTATCGGAAGTATCTCAGGTTTGGTATTAGAGGCATTGAGATATCACATCTCATGCTATCATAAGGGTCTCAGGATTGGAATGGGAAGGAGTTGGATATCACATCTCATGTTATAGGAAGGATCTCAGGTTTGGTATTAGAAGCATTGAGACATCACATCTCATGCTATAGGAAGGGTCTCAGGACTGGAATGGGAAGGAGTTGGATATCACATCTCATGCTATAGGAAGGGTCTCAGATTTGGTATAAGCATTGAGATATCACAACTCATGCTATGGGAAGGGTCTCAGGATTGGAATGGGAAGGAGTTGTATATGACAAATCAGGCCATAGGAAGGGTCTCAGGTTTGGTATAAGCATTGAGATATCACATCTCTGCTATCGGAAGGGTCTCAGGATTGGAATGGGAAGGAGTTGGATATCCCATCTCATGTTATAGGAAGGGTCTCAGGTTTGGTATTAGAAGCATTGAGATATCACATCTCATGCTATAGGAAGGGTCTCAGGATTGGAATGGGGAGGACTTGGATGTCACATCTCAAGCTATAGGGAGGGTCTCAAGTTTGATATTAGAAGCATTGAGATAACAAATCTCATGATATCGGAAGGGTCTCAGGATTGGAATGGGAAGGAATTGGATATCACATCTCATGATAAAGGAAGGGTCTAAGGTTTGGAAGGGGAAGGATTTGGATATCACATCTCATGTTATAGGACGGGTCTCAGGTTTGGTATTAGAAGCATTGAGATATCAAGTCTCATGGTATAGGAAGGGTCTCAGAATTGGAATGGGAAGGAGTTGGATATCACATCTCAAGCTATATGTAGGGTCTCAGGATTGGAATGGGAAGGAGTTTGATATCACATCTCATGCCATAGTATGGGTCTCAGGTTTGGTAGAAGCATTGGGATATCACATCTCATGCTATCGGAAGGGTATCAGTATTGGATTTGGAAGGAGTTGGATATCCCATCTCATGCTATAGGAAGGGTCTCAGGTTGGAATGGGAAGGAGTTGGATATCACATTTCATGTTATAGGAAGGGTCTCAGGATTGGATGGGAAGGACTTAGATATCATATCTCATGCTATAGGAAGGCTCTCAGGTTTGGAAGGGGAAGGAGTTGGATATCAAATTTCATGTTAGAGGAAGGATCTCAGGTTTGGTATTAGAGGCCTTGAGATATCACATCTCATGCTATAGGAAGGGTCTCATTATTGGAATGGGAAGGAGTTGGATATCACATCTCAAGCTATAGGAAGGGTCTCAGGTTTGGTATAAGCATTGAGATATATCATCTCATGCTATAGGAAGGGTCTCAGGATTGGAATGGGAAGGAGTTGGATATCACATCTCATGTTATAGGAAAGATCTCAGGTTTGGTATTAGAAGCAGTGAGACATCACATCTCATGTTATAGGAAGGGTCTCAGGATTGGAATGGGAAGAAGTTGGATATCACATCTCATGCTATAGGAAGGGTCTCAGGTTTGGAAGGGGAAGGAGTTGGATATCCAATCTCATGTTATAGGACTGGTCTCGGGTTTGGTATTAGAAGCATTGAGATATCACATCGCATGCTGTAGGAAGGTTCTCAGGTTTGGAATGGGGAGGAATTGGATATCACATCTCATGTCATAGGAAGGATCTCAAGTTTGGTATTAGAAGCATTGAGATATCACATCTCATGCTATAGGAATGGTCTCAGGATTGGAATGGGAAGGAGTTGGATATTACATTCTTGCTATAGGAAGGGTCTCATGTTTGGAATGGGAAGGAGTTGGATATCACATATGCTATAGGAAGGGTCTCAGGTTTGGACCGGGAAGGAGTTGGATATCACATCTCATGTTATAGGAAGGGTCTCAGGTTTGGTATAAGCATTGAGATATAACATCTCTGCTATCGGAAGTGTCTCAGGATTGGAATGGGAAGGAGTTGGATATCCCATCTCATGTTATAGGACGGGTCTCAGGTTTGTTATTAGAATCATTGAGATATCATATTGCATGCTGTAGGAAGGGTCTAAGGATTGGAATGGGAAGGATTTGGATATCACATCTCATGCTATAGGTAGGCTCTCAGGTTTGGAAAGGGAAGGAGTTGGATATCACATTTCATGTTAGAGGAAGGATCTCAGGTTTGGTATTATAGGCATTGAGATATCACATCTCATGCTATAGGAAGGGTCTCAGGATTGGAATGGGAAGGAGTTGGATATCACATCTCATGCTATAGGAAAGGTCTCAGGTTTGGTATAAGCATCGAGATATCACATCTCATGCTATAGGAAGGGTCTCGGGATTGGAATGGGAAGGAGTTGGATATCACATCTCATGTTATAGGAAGGATCTCAGGTTTGGTATTAGAAGCATTGAGACATCACATCTCATGCTATAGGAAGGGTCTCAGGATTGGAATGGGAAGGAGTTGGATATCACATCTCATGCTATAGGAAGGGTCTCAGGTTTGGTATAAGCATTGAGATATCACATCTCATGCTATAGGAAGGGTCTCAAGGATTGGAATGGGAAGGAGTTGTATATGACATCTCATGCCATAGGAAGGGTCTTAGGTTTGGTATAAGCATTGAGATATCACATCTCTGCTATCGGAAGGGTCTCAGGATTGGAATGGGAAGGAGTTGGATATCCCATCTCATGTTATAGGAAGAGTCTCAGGTTTGGTATTAGAAGCATTGAGATATCACATCTCATGCTATAGGAGTGTCTCAGGATTGGAATGGGAAGGACTTGGGTATCACATCTCATGCTATAGGGAGGGTCTCAAGTTTGATATTAGAAGCATTGAGATATCACATCTCATGCTATAGGAAGGGTATCAGGATTGGAATGGGAAGGAGTTGGATATCACATCTCATGCTATAGGAAGGGTCTCAGGTTTGGTATAAGCAGGGAGATATCACATCTCATGCTATAGGAAGTGTCTCAGGATTGGAATGGGAAGGAGTTGGATATCACATCTCATGTTATAGGAAGGATCTCAGGTTTGGTATAAGCATTGAGATATCACATCTCTGCTATCGGAAGGGTCTCAGGATTGGAATGGGAAGGAGTTGGATATTCCCATCTCATGTTATAGGAAGGGTCTCAGGTTTGGTATTAGAAGCATTGAGATATCCCATCTCATGATATAGGAAGGGTCCCAGGTTGGAATGGGAAGGAGTACGATATCACATTTTATGTTATAGGAAGGTTCTCAGGATTGGAATGGGAAGGACTTGGATATCATATCTCATGCTATAGGAAGGCTCTCAGGTTTGGAAGGGGAAGCAGTTGGATATCCCATTTCATGTTAGAGGAAGGATCTCAGGTTTGGTAGTAGAGGCCTTGAGATATCACATCTCATGCTATAGGAAGGGTCTCAGGATTGGAATGGGAAGGAGTTGGATATCACATCTCAAGCTATAGGAACGGTCTCAGGTTTGGTATAAGCATTGTGATATCACATCTCATGCTATAGGAAGGGTCTCAGGATTGGAATGGGAAGGACTTGGATATCACATCTCATGCAATAGGCAGGGTCCCAGGTTTGGAAAGGGAAGGAGATGGATATCACATTTCATGTTAGAGGTAGGATCTCAGGTTTGGTATTAGAGGCATTGAGATATCACATCTCATGCTATCAGAAGGGTCTCAGGATTGGAATGGGAAGGAGTTGGATATCACATCTCATGCTAAAGGGAGGGTCTCAGGTTTGGAAGGGGAAGGATTTGGAAATCACATCTCATGTTATAGGAAGGATCTCAGGTTTGGTATTAGAAGCATTGAGATATCACATCTCATGCTATCGGAAGTATCTCAGGTTTGGTATTAGAGGCATTGAGACATCACATCTCATGCTATAGGAAGGGTCTCAGGATTGGAATGGGAAGGAGTTGGATATCACATCTCATGCTATAGGAAGGGTCTCAGATTTGGTATAAGCATTGAGATATCACATCTCATGCTATCATAAGGGTCTCAGGATTGGAATGGGAAGGAGTTGGATATCACATCTCATGTTATAGGAAGGATCTCAGGTTTGGTATTAGAAGCATTGAGACATCACATCTCATGCTATAGGAAGGGTCTCAGGATTGGAATGGGAAGGAGTTGGATATCACATCTCATGCTATAGGAAGGGTCTCAGATTTGGTATAAGCATTGAGATATCACATCTCATGCTATAAGAAGGGTCTCAGGATTGGAATGGGAAGGAGTTGTATATGACATCTCAGGCCATAGGAAGGGTCTCAGGTTTGGTATAAGCATTGAGATATCACATCTCTGCTATCGGAAGGGTCTCAGGATTGGAATGGGAATGAGTTGGATATCCCATCTCATGTTATAGGAAGAGTCTCAGGTTTGGTATTAGAAGCATTGAGATATCCCATCTCATGCTATAGGAAGGGTCTCAGGTTGGAATGGGAAGGAGTTGGATATCACATTTCATGTTATAGAAAGGGTCTCAGGATTGGAATTGGAAGGACTTGGCTATCATATCTCATGCTATAGGAAGGCTCTCAGGTTTGGAAGGGGAAGGAGTTGATATCACATTTCATGTTAGAGGAACGATCTCAGGTTTGGTATTAGAGGCCTTGAGATATCACATCTCATGCTATAGGAAGGGTCTCAGGATTGGAATGGGAAGGAGTTGGATATCACATCTCAAGCTATAGGAAAGATCTCAGGTTTGGTATTAGAAGCATTGCGACATCACATCTCATGTTATAGGAAGGGTCTCAGGATTGGAATGGGAAGAAGTTGGATATCACATCTCATGCTATAGGAAGGGTCTCAGGATTGAAATGGGAAGGAGTTGGATATCACATCTCATGTTATAGGAAAGATCTCAGGTTTGGTATTAGAAGCATTGCGACATCACATCTCATGTTATAGGAAGGGTCTCAGGATTGGAATGGGAAGAAGTTGGATATCACATCTCATGCTATAGGAAGGGTCTCAGGTTTGGTATGAGCATTGAGATATCACATCTCATGCTATAGGAAGGGTCTCAGGATTGGAATGGAAAGGACTTGGATATCACATCTCATGCTATAGGCAGGGTCTCAGGTTTGGAAAGGGAAGGAGATGGATATCACATTTCATGTTAGAGGTAGGATCTCAGGTTTGGTATTAGAGGCATTGAAATATCACATCTCATGCTATCAGAAGGGTCTCAGGATTGGAATGGGAAGGAGTTGGATATCACATCTCATGCTATCATAAGGGTCTCATGATTGGAATGGGAAGGAGTTGGATATCACATCTCATGTTATAGGAAGGATCTCAGGTTTGGTATTAGAAGCATTGAGACATCACATCTCATGCTATAGGAAGGGTCTCAGGATTGGAATGGGAAGGAGTTGGATATCCCATCTCATGCTATAGGAAGGGTCTCAGATTTGGTATAAGCATTGAGATATCACATCTCATGCTATAGGAAGGGTCTCAGGATTGGAATGGGAAGAAGTTGGATATCACATCTCATGCTATAGGAAAGGTCTCAGGTTTGGTATAAGCATCGAGATATCACATCTCATGCTATAGGAAGGGTCTCGGGATTGGAATGGGAAGGAGTTGGATATCACATCTCATGTTATAGGAAGGATCTCAGGTTTGGTATTAGAAGCATTGAGACATCACATCTCATGCTATAGGAAGGGTCTCAGGATTGGAATGGGAAGGAGTTGGATATCACATCTCATGCTATAGGAAGGGTCTCAGGTTTGGTATAAGCATTGAGATATCACATCTCATGCTATAGGAAGGGTCTCAGGATTGGAATGGGAAGGAGTTGGATATCCCATCTCATGTTATAGGAAGAGTCTCAGGTTTGGTATTAGAAGCATTGAGATATCACATCTCATGCTATAGGAAGTGTCTCAGGATTGGAATGGGAAGGACTTGGGTATCACATCTCATGCTATAGGGAGGGTCTCAAGTTTGATATTAGAAGCATTGAGATATCACATCTCATGCTATAGGAAGGGTCTCAGGATTGGAATGGGAAGGAGTTGGATATCACATCTCATGTTAAAGGACGGGTCTCAGGTTTGTTATTAGAATCATTGAGATATCATATTGCATGCTGTAGGAAGGGTCTAAGGATTGGAATGGGAAGGACTTGGATATCACATCTCATGCTATAGGTAGGCTCTCAGGTTTGGAAAGGGAAGGAGTTGGATATCACATTTCATGTTAGAGGAAGGATCTCAGGTTTGGTATTAGAGGCATTGAGATATCACATCTCATGCTATAGGAAGGGTCTCAGGATTGAAATGGGAAGGAGTTGGATATCACATCTCATGCTATAGGAAAGGTCTCAGGTTTGGTATAAGCATCGAGATATCACATCTCATGCTATAGGAAGGGTCTCGGGATTGGAATGGGAAGGAGTTGGATATCACATCTCATGTTATAGGAAGGATCTCAGGTTTGGTATTAGAAGCATTGAGACATCACATCTCATGCTATAGGAAGGGTCTCAGGATTGGAATGGGAAGGAGTTGGATATCACATCTCATGCTATAGGAAGGGTCTCAGGTTTGGTATGAGCATTGAGATATCACATCTCATGCTATAGGAAGGGTCTCAAGGATTGGAATGGGAAGGAGTTGTATATGACATCTCATGCCATAGGAAGGGTCTTAGGTTTGGTATAAGCATTGAGATATGACATCTCTGCTATCGGAAGGGTCTCAGGATTGGAATGGGAAGGAGTTGGATATCCCATCTCATGTTATAGGAAGAGTCTCAGGTTTGGTATTAGAAGCATTGAGATATCACATCTCATGCTATAGGAAGTGTCTCAGGATTGGAATGGGAAGGACTTGGGAATCACATCTCATGCTATAGGGAGGGTCTCAAGTTTGATATTAGAAGCATTGAGATATCACATCTCATGCTATAGGAAGGGTCTCAGGATTGGAATGGGAAGGAGTTGGATATCACATCTCATGCTATAGGAAGGGTCTCAGGTTTGGTATAAGCAGTGAGATATCACATCTCATGCTATAGGAAGTGTCTCAGGATTGGAATGGGAAGGAGTTGGATATCACATCTCATGTTATAGGAAGGATCTCAGGTTTGGTATAAGCATTGAGATATCACATCTCTGCTATCAGAAGGGTCTCAGGATTGGAATGGGAAGGAGTTGGATATTCCCATCTCATGTTATAAGAAGGGTCTCAGGTTTGGTATTAGAAGCATTGAGATATCCCATCTCATGATATAGGAAGGGTCCCAGGTTGGAATGGGAAGGAGTAGGATATCACATTTTATGTTATAGGAAGGTTCTCAGGATTGGAATGGGAAGGACTTGGATATCATATCTCATGCTATAGGAAGGCTCTCAGGTTTGGAAGGGGAATGAGTTGGATATCACATTTCATGTTAGAGGAAGGATCTCAGGTTTGGTATTAGAGGCCTTGAGATATCACATCTCATGCTATAGGAAGGGTCTCAGGATTGGAATGGGAAGGAGTTGGATATCACATCTCAAGCTATAGGAACGGTCTCAGGTTTGGTATAAGCATTGTGATATCACATCTCATGCTATCAGAATGGTCTCAGGATTGGAATGGGAAGGAGTTGGATATCACATCTCATGCTAAAGGGAGGGTCTCAGGTTTGGAAGGGGAAGGATTTGGAAATCACATCTCATGTTATAGGAAGGATCTCAGGTTTGGTATTAGAAGCATTGAGATATCACATCTCATGCTATCGGAAGTATCTCAGGTTTGGTATTAGAGGCATTGAGATATCACATCTCATGCTATCATAAGGGTCTCAGGATTGGAATGGGAAGGAGTTGGATATCACATCTCATGTTATAGGAAGGATCTCAGGTTTGGTATTAGAAGCATTGAGACATCACATCTCATGCTATAGGAAGGGTCTCAGGACTGGAATGGGAAGGAGTTGGATATCACATCTCATGCTATAGGAAGGGTCTCAGATTTCGTATAAGCATTGAGATATCACATCTCATGCTTTTGGAAGGGTCTCAGGATTGGAATGGGAAGGAGTTGTATATGACAAATCAGGCCATAGGAAGGGTCTCAGGTTTGGTATAAGCATTGAGACATCACATCTCATGCTATAGGAAGGGTCTCAGGATTGGAATGGGAAGGAGTTGGATATCACATCTCATGCTATAGGAAGGGTCTCAGATTTGGTATAAGCATTGAGATATCACATCTCATGCTATAAGAAGGGTCTCAGGATTGGAATGGGAAGGAGTTGTATATGACATCTCAGGCCATAGGAGGGTCTCAGGTTTGGTATAAGCATTGAGATATCACATCTCTGCTATCGGAAGGGTCTCAGGATTGGAATGGGAATGAGTTGGATATCCCATCTCATGTTATAGGAAGAGTCTCAGGTTTGGTATTAGAAGCATTGAGATATCCCATCTCATGCTATAGGAAGGGTCTCAGGTTGGAATGGGAAGGAGTTGGATATCACATTTCATGTTATAGGAAGGGTCTCAGGATTGGAATTGGAAGGACTTGGCTATCATATCTCATGCTATAGGAAGGCTCTCAGGTTTGGAAGGGGAAGGAGTTGATATCACATTTCATGTTAGAGGAACGATCTCAGGTTTGGTATTAGAGGCCTTGAGATATCACATCTCATGCTATAGGAAGGGTCTCAGGATTGGAATGGGAAGGAGTTGGATATCACATCTCAAGCTATAGGAAAGATCTCAGGTTTGGTATTAGAAGCATTGCGACATCACATCTCATGTTATAGGAAGGGTCTCAGGATTGGAATGGGAAGAAGTTGGATATCACATCTCATGCTATAGGAAGGGTCTCAGGATTGAAATGGGAAGGAGTTGGATATCACATCTCATGTTATAGGAAAGATCTCAGGTTTGGTATTAGAAGCATTGCGACATCACATCTCATGTTATAGGAAGGGTCTCAGGATTGGAATGGGAAGAAGTTGGATATCACATCTCATGCTATAGGAAGGGTCTCAGGTTTGGTATGAGCATTGAGATATCACATCTCATGCTATAGGAAGGGTCTCAGGATTGGAATGGAAAGGACTTGGATATCACATCTCATGCTATAGGCAGGGTCTCAGGTTTGGAAAGGGAAGGAGATGGATATCACATTTCATGTTAGAGGTAGGATCTCAGGTTTGGTATTAGAGGCATTGAAATATCACATCTCATGCTATCAGAAGGGTCTCAGGATTGGAATGGGAAGGAGTTGGATATCACATCTCATGCTATCATAAGGGTCTCATGATTGGAATGGGAAGGAGTTGGATATCACATCTCATGTTATAGGAAGGATCTCAGGTTTGGTATTAGAAGCATTGAGACATCACATCTCATGCTATAGGAAGGGTCTCAGGATTGGAATGGGAAGGAGTTGGATATCACATCTCATGCTATAGGAAGGGTCTCAGATTTGGTATAAGCATTGAGATATCACATCTCATGCTATAGGAAGGGTCTCAGGATTGGAATGGGAAGAAGTTGGATATCACATCTCATGCTATAGGAAAGGTCTCAGGTTTGGTATAAGCATCGAGATATCACATCTCATGCTATAGGAAGGGTCTCGGGATTGGAATGGGAAGGAGTTGGATATCACATCTCATGTTATAGGAAGGATCTCAGGTTTGGTATTAGAAGCATTGAGACATCACATCTCATGCTATAGGAAGGGTCTCAGGATTGGAATGGGAAGGAGTTGGATATCACATCTCATGCTATAGGAAGGGTCTCAGGTTTGGTATAAGCATTGAGATATCACATCTCATGCTATAGGAAGGGTCTCAGGATTGGAATGGGAAGGAGTTGGATATCCCATCTCATGTTATAGGAAGAGTCTCAGGTTTGGTATTAGAAGCATTGAGATATCACATCTCATGCTATAGGAAGTGTCTCAGGATTGGAATGGGAAGGACTTGGGTATCACATCTCATGCTATAGGGAGGGTCTCAAGTTTGATATTAGAAGCATTGAGATATCACATCTCATGCTATAGGAAGGGTCTCAGGATTGGAATGGGAAGGAGTTGGATATCACATCTCATGTTAAAGGACGGGTCTCAGGTTTGTTATTAGAATCATTGAGATATCATATTGCATGCTGTAGGAAGGGTCTAAGGATTGGAATGGGAAGGACTTGGATATCACATCTCATGCTATAGGTAGGCTCTCAGGTTTGGAAAGGGAAGGAGTTGGATATCACATTTCATGTTAGAGGAAGGATCTCAGGTTTGGTATTAGAGGCATTGAGATATCACATCTCATGCTATAGGAAGGGTCTCAGGATTGAAATGGGAAGGAGTTGGATATCACATCTCATGCTATAGGAAAGGTCTCAGGTTTGGTATAAGCATCGAGATATCACATCTCATGCTATAGGAAGGGTCTCGGGATTGGAATGGGAAGGAGTTGGATATCACATCTCATGTTATAGGAAGGATCTCAGGTTTGGTATTAGAAGCATTGAGACATCACATCTCATGCTATAGGAAGGGTCTCAGGATTGGAATGGGAAGGAGTTGGATATCACATCTCATGCTATAGGAAGGGTCTCAGGTTTGGTATGAGCATTGAGATATCACATCTCATGCTATAGGAAGGGTCTCAAGGATTGGAATGGGAAGGAGTTGTATATGACATCTCATGCCATAGGAAGGGTCTTAGGTTTGGTATAAGCATTGAGATATGACATCTCTGCTATCGGAAGGGTCTCAGGATTGGAATGGGAAGGAGTTGGATATCCCATCTCATGTTATAGGAAGAGTCTCAGGTTTGGTATTAGAAGCATTGAGATATCACATCTCATGCTATAGGAAGTGTCTCAGGATTGGAATGGGAAGGACTTGGGAATCACATCTCATGCTATAGGGAGGGTCTCAAGTTTGATATTAGAAGCATTGAGATATCACATCTCATGCTATAGGAAGGGTCTCAGGATTGGAATGGGAAGGAGTTGGATATCACATCTCATGCTATAGGAAGGGTCTCAGGTTTGGTATAAGCAGTGAGATATCACATCTCATGCTATAGGAAGTGTCTCAGGATTGGAATGGGAAGGAGTTGGATATCACATCTCATGTTATAGGAAGGATCTCAGGTTTGGTATAAGCATTGAGATATCACATCTCTGCTATCAGAAGGGTCTCAGGATTGGAATAGGAAGGAGTTGGATATTCCCATCTCATGTTATAAGAAGGGTCTCAGGTTTGGTATTAGAAGCATTGAGATATCCCATCTCATGATATAGGAAGGGTCCCAGGTTGGAATGGGAAGGAGTAGGATATCACATTTTATGTTATAGGAAGGATTGGAATGGGAAGGACTTGGATATCATATCTCATGCTATAGGAAGGCTCTCAGGTTTGGAAGGGGAATGAGTTGGATATCACATTTCATGTTAGAGGAAGGATCTCAGGTTTGGTATTAGAGGCCTTGAGATATCACATCTCATGCTATAGGAAGGGTCTCAGGATTGGAATGGGAAGGAGTTGGATATCACATCTCAAGCTATAGGAACGGTCTCAGGTTTGGTATAAGCATTGTGATATCACATCTCATGCTATCAGAATGGTCTCAGGATTGGAATGGGAAGGAGTTGGATATCACATCTCATGCTAAAGGGAGGGTCTCAGGTTTGGAAGGGGAAGGATTTGGAAATCACATCTCATGTTATAGGAAGGATCTCAGGTTTGGTATTAGAAGCATTGAGATATCACATCTCATGCTATCGGAAGTATCTCAGGTTTGGTATTAGAGGCATTGAGATATCACATCTCATGCTATCATAAGGTTCTCAGGATTGGAATGGGAAGGAGTTGGATATCACATCTCATGTTATAGGAAGGATCTCAGGATTGGTATTAGAAGCATTGAGACATCACATCTCATGCTATAGGAAGGGTCTCAGGACTGGAATGGGAAGGAGTTGGATATCACATCTCATGCTATAGGAAGGGTCTCAGATTTCGTATAAGCATTGAGATATCACATCTCATGCTTTTGGAAGGGTCTCAGGATTGGAATGGGAAGGAGTTGTATATGACAAATCAGGCCATAGGAAGGGTCTCAGGTTTGGTATAAGCATTGAGATATCACATCTCTGCTATCGGAAGGGTCTCAGGATTGGAATGGGAAGGAGTTGGATATCCCATCTCATGTTATAGGAAGGGTCTCAGGTTTGGTATTAGAAGCATTGAGATATCACATCTCATGCTATAGGAAGGGTCTCAGGATTGGAATGGGGAGGACTTGGATGTCACATCTCATGCTATAGGGGGGGTCTCAAGTTTGATATTAGAAGCATTGAGATAACAAATCTCATGATATCGGAAGGGTCTCAGGATTGGAATGGGAAGGAATTGGATATCACATCTCATGATAAAGGAAGGGTCTAAGGTTTGGAAGGGGAAGGATTTGGATATCACATCTCATGTTATAGGACGGGTCTCAGGTTTGGTATTAGAAGCATTGAGATATCAAGTCTCATGGTATAGGAAGGGTCTCAGAATTGGAATGGGAAGGAGTTGGATATCACATCTCAAGCTATAGGTAGGGTCTCTGGATTGGAATGGGAAGGAGTTTGATATCACATCTCATGCCATAGTATGGGTCTCAGGTTTGGTAGAAGCATTGGGATATCACATCTCATGCTAACGGAAGGGTATCAGTATTGGATTTGGAAGGAGTTGGATATCCCATCTCATGCTTTAGGAAGGGTCTCAGGTTGGAATGGGAAGGAGTTGGATATCACATTTCATGTTATAGGAAGGGTCTCAGGATTGGATGGGAAGGACTTGGATATCATATCTCATGCTATAGGAAGGCTCTCAGGTTTGGAAGGGGAAGGAGTTGGATATCACATTTCATGTTAGAGGAAGGATCTCAGGTTTGGGATTAGAGGCCTTGAGATATCATATCTCATGCTATAGGAAGGGTCTCATTATTGGAATGGGAAGGAGTTGGATATCACATCTCAAGCTATAGGAAGGGTCTCAGGTTTGGTATAAGCATTGAGATATCACATCTCATGCTATAGGAAGGGTCTCAGGATTGGAATGGGAAGGAGTTGGATATCACATCTCATGTTATAGGAAAGATCTGAGGTTTGGTATTAGAAGCATTGAGACATCACATCTCATGTTATAGGAAGGGTCTCAGGATTGGAATGGGAAGAAGTTGGATATCACATCTCATGCTATAGGAAGGGTCTCAGGATTGAAATGGGAAGGAGTTGGATATCACATCTCATGTTATAGGAAAGATATCAGGTTTGGTATTAGAAGCATTGCAACATCACATCTCATGTTATAGGAAGGGTCTCAGGATTGGAATGGGAAGAAGTTGGATATCACATCTCATGCTATAGGAAGGGTCTCAGGTTTGGTATGAGCATTGAGATATCACATCTCATGCTATAGGAAGGGTCTCAGGATTGGAATGGGAAGGAGTTGTATATGACATCTCATGCCATAGGAAGGGTCTCAGGTTTGGTATAAGCATTGAGATATCACATCACATGCTATAGGCAGGGTCTCAGGATTGGAATGGAAAGGACTTGGATATCACATCTCATGCTATAGGCAGGGTCTCAGGTTTGGAAAGGGAAGGAGATGGATATCACATTTCATGTTAGAGGTAGGATCTCAGGTTTGGTATTAGAGGCATTGAAATATCACATCTCATGCTATCAGAAGGGTCTCAGGATTGGAATGGGAAGGAGTTGGATATCACATCTCATGCTATCATAAGGGTCTCAGGATTGGAATGGGAAGGAGTTGGATATCACATCTCATGTTATAGGAAGGATCTCAGGTTTGGTATTAGAAGCATTGAGACATCACATCTCATGCTATAGGAAGGGTCTCAGGATTGGAATGGGAAGGAGTTGGATATCACATCTCATGCTATAGGAAGGGTCTCAGATTTGGTATAAGCATTGAGATATCACATCTCATGCTATAGGAAGGGTCTCAGGATTGGAATGGGAAGGAGTTGGATATCACATCTCATGCTATAGGAAAGGTCTCAGGTTTGGTATAAGCATCGAGATATCACATCTCATGCTATAGGAAGGGTCTCGGGATTGGAATGGGAAGGAGTTGGATATCACATCTCATGTTATAGGAAGGATCTCAGGTTTGGTATTAGAAGCATTGAGACATCAAATCTCATGCTATAGGAAGGGTCTCAGGATTGGAATGGGAAGGAGTTGGATATCACATCTCATGCTATAGGAAGGGTCTCAGGTTTGGTATAAGCATTGAGATATCACATCTCATGCTATAGGAAGGGTCTCAAGGATTGGAATGGGAAGGAGTTATATATGACATCTCATGCCATAGGAAGGGTCTTAGGTTTGGTATAAGCATTGAGATATCACATCTCTGCTATCGGAAGGGTCTCAGGATTGGAATGGGAAGGAGTTTGATATCCCATCTCATGTTATAGGAAGAGTCTCAGGTTTGGTATTAGAAGCATTGAGATATCACATCTCATGCTATAGGAAGGGTCTCAGGATTGGAATGGGAAGGAGTTGGATATCACATCTCATGCTATAGGAAAGGTCTCAGGTTTGGTATAAGCATCGAGATATCACATCTCATGCTATAGGAAGGGTCTCGGGATTGGAATGGGAAGGAGTTGGATATCACATCTCATGTTATAGGAAGGATCTCAGGTTTGGTATTAGAAGCATTGAGACATCACATCTCATGCTATAGGAAGGGTCTCAGGATTGGAATGGGAAGGAGTTGGATATCACATCTCATGCTATAGGAAGGGTCTCAGGTTTGGTATAAGCATTGAGATATCACATCTCATGCTATAGGAAGGGTCTCAAGGATTGGAATGGGAAGGAGTTGTATATGACATCTCATGCCATAGGAAGGGTCTTAGGTTTGGTATAAGCATTGAGATATCACATCTCTGCTATCGGAAGGGTCTCAGGATTGGAATGGGAAGGAGTTGGATATCCCATCTCATGTTATAGGAAGAGTCTCAGGTTTGGTATTAGAAGCATTGAGATATCACATCCCATGCTATAGGAAGTGTCTCAGGATTGGAATGGGAAGGACTTGGGTATCACATCTCATGCTATAGGGAGGGTCTCAAGTTTGATATTAGAAGCATTGAGATATCACATCTCATGCTATAGGAAGGGTCTCAGGATTGGAATGGGAAGGAGTTGGATATCACATCTCATGTTATAGGACGGGTCTCAGGTTTGTTATTAGAATCATTGAGATATCATATTGCATGCTGTAGGAAGGGTCTAAGGATTGGAATGGGAAGGACTTGGATATCACATCTCATGCTATAGGTAGGCTCTCAGGTTTGGAAAGGGAAGGAGTTGGATATCACATTTCATGTTAGAGGAAGGATCTCAGGTTTGGTATTAGAGGCATTGAGATATCACATCTCATGCTATAGGAAGGGTCTCAGGATTGAAATGGGAAGGAGTTGGATATCACATCTCATGCTATAGGAAAGGTCTCAGGTTTGGTATAAGCATCGAGATATCACATCTCATGCTATAGGAAGGGTCTCGGGATTGGAATGGGAAGGAGTTGGATATCACATCTCATGTTATAGGAAGGATCTCAGGTTTGGTATTAGAAGCATTGAGACATCACATCTCATGCTATAGGAAGTGTCTCAGGATTGGAATGGGAAGGAGTTGGATATCACATCTCATGCTATAGGAAGGGTCTCGGGTTTGGTATGAGCATTGAGATATCACATCTCATGCTATAGGAAGGGTCTCAGGATTGGAATGGGAAGGAGTTGGATATCCCATCTCATGTTATAGGAAGAGTCTCAGGTTTGGTATTAGAAGCATTGAGATATCACATCTCATGCTATAGGAAGTGTCTCAGGATTGGAATGGGAAGGAGTTGGATATCACATCTCATGCTATAGGAAGGGTCTCAGGTTTGGTATAAGCAGTGAGATATCACATCTCATGCTATAGGAAGTGTATCAGGATTGGAATGGGAAGGAGTTGGATATTCCCATCTCATGTTATAGGAAGGGTCTCAGGTTTGGTATTAGAAGCATTGAGATATCCCATCTCATGATATAGGAAGGGTCCCAGGTTGGAATGGGAAGGAGTAGGATATCACATTTTATGTTATAGGAAGGTTCTCAGGATTGGAATGGGAAGGACTTGGATATCATATCTCATGCTATAGGAAGGCTCTCAGGTTTGGAAGGGGAAGGAGTTGGATATCACATTTCATGTTAGAGTAAGGATCTCAGGTTTGGTATTAGAGGCCTTGAGATATCACATCTCATGCTATAGGAAGGGTCTCAGGATTGGAATGGGAAGGAGTTGGATATCACATCTCAAGCTATAGGAACGGTCTCAGGTTTGGTGTAAGCATTGTGATATCACATCTCATGCTATAGGAAGGGTCTCAGGATTGGAATGGGAAGGACTTGGATATCACATCTCATGCTATAGGCAGGGTCTCAGGTTTGGAAAGGGAAGGAGATGGATATCACATTTCATGTTAGAGGTAGGATCTCAGGTTTGGTATTAGAGGCATTGAGATATCACATCTCATGCTATCAGAAGGGTCTCAGGATTGGAATGGGAAGGAGTTGGATATCACATCTCATGCTAAAAGGAAGGGTCTCAGGTTTGGAAGGGGAAGGATTTGGAAATCACATCTCATGTTATAGGAAGGATCTCAGGTTTGGTATTAGAAGCATTGAGATATCACATCTCATGCTATCGGAAGTATCTCAGGTTTGGTATTAGAGGCATTGAGATATCACATCTCATGCTATCATAAGGGTCTCAGGATTGGAATGGGAAGGAGTTGGATATCACATCTCATGTTATAGGAAGGATCTCAGGTTTGGTATTAGAAGCATTGAGACATCACATCTCATGCTATAGGAAGGGTCTCAGGACTGGAATGGGAAGGAGTTGGATATCACATCTCATGCTATAGGAAGGGTCTCAGATTTGGTATAAGCATTGAGATATCACATCTCATGCTATGGGAAGGGTCTCAGGATTGGAATGGGAAGGAGTTGTATATGACAAATCAGGCCATAGGAAGGGTCTCAGGTTTGGTATAAGCATTGAGATATCACATCTCTGCTATCGGAAGGGTCTCAGGATTGGAATGGGAAGGAGTTGGATATCCCATCTCATGTTATAGGAAGGGTCTCAGGTTTGGTATTAGAAGCATTGAGATATCACATCTCATGCTATAGGAAGGGTCTCAGGATTGGAATGGGGAGGACTTGGATGTCACATCTCATGCTATAGGGAGGGTCTCAAGTTTGATATTAGAAGCATTGAGATAACAAATCTCATGATATCGGAAGGGTCTCAGGATTGGAATGGGAAGGAATTGGATATCACATCTCATGATAAAGGAAGGGTCTAAGGTTTGGAAGGGGAAGGATTTGGATATCACATCTCATGTTATAGGACGGGTCTCAGGTTTGGTATTAGAAGCATTGAGATATCAAGTCTCATGGTATAGGAAGGGTCTCAGAATTGGAATGGGAAGGAGTTGGATATCACATCTCAAGCTATAGGTAGGGTCTCAGGATTGGAATGGGAAGGAGTTTGATATCACATCTCATGCCATAGTATGGGTCTCAGGTTTGGTAGAAGCATTGGGATATCACATCTCATGCTAACGGAAGGGTATCAGTATTGGATTTGGAAGGAGTTGGATATCCCATCTCATGCTATAGGAAGGGTCTCAGGTTGGAATGGGAAGGAGTTGGATATCACATTTCATGTTATAGGAAGGGTCTCAGGATTGGATGGGAAGGACTTGGATATCATATCTCATGCTATAGGAAGGCTCTCAGGTTTGGAAGGGGAAGGAGTTGGATATCACATTTCATGTTAGAGGAAGGATCTCAGGTTTGGTGTTAGAGGCCTTGAGATATCACATCTCATGCTATAGGAAGGGTCTCATTATTGGAATGGGAAGGAGTTGGATATCACATCTCAAGCTATAGGAAGGGTCTCAGGTTTGGTATAAGCATTGAGATATCACATCTCATGCTATAGGAAGGGTCTCAGGATTGGAATGGGAAGGAGTTGGATATCACATCTCATGTTATAGGAAAGATCTCAGGTTTGGTATTAGAAGCATTGAGACATCACATCTCATGTTATAGGAAGGGTCTCAGGATTGGAATGGGAAGAAGTTGGATATCACATCTCATGCTATAGGAAGGGTCTCAGGTTTGGAAGGGGAAGGAGTTGGATATCCAATCTCATGTTATAGGACTGGTCTCGGGTTTGGTATTAGAAGCATTAAGATATCACATCGCATGCTGTAGGAAGGTTCTCAGGTTTGGAATGGGGAGGAATTGGATATCACATCTCATGTCATAGGAAGGATCTCAGGTTTGGTATTAGAAGCATTGAGATATCACATCTCATGCTATAGGAATGGTCTCAGGATTGGAATGGGAAGGAGTTGGATATTACATTCTTGCTATAGGAAGGGTCTCATATTTGGAATGGGAAGGAGTTGGATATCACATATGCTATAGGAAGGGTCTCAGGTTTGGACCGGGAAGGAGTTTGATATCACATCTCATGTTATAGGAAGGGTCTCAGGTTTGGTATAAGCATTGAGATATCACATCTCTGCTATCGGAAGTGTCTCAGGATTGGAATGGGAAGGAGTTGGATATCCCATCTCATGTTATAGGACGGGTCTCAGGTTTGTTATTAGAATCATTGAGATATCATATTGCATGCTGTAGGAAGGGTCTAAGGATTGGAATGGGAAGGACTTGGATATCACATCTCATGCTATAGGTAGGCTCTCAGGTTTGGAAAGGGAAGGAGTTGGATATCGCATTTCATGTTAGAGGAAGGATCTCAGGTTTGGTATTATAGGCATTGAGATATCACATCTCATGCTATAGGAAGGGTCTCAGGATTGGAATGGGAAGGAGTTGGATATCACATCTCATGCTATAGGAAAGGTCTCAGGTTTGGTATAAGCATCGAGATATCACATCTCATGCTATAGGAAGGGTCTCGGGATTGGAATGGGAAGGAGTTGGATATCACATCTCATGTTATAGGAAGGATCTCAGGTTTGGTATTAGAAGCATTGAGACATCAAATCTCATGCTATAGGAAGGGTCTCAGGATTGGAATGGGAAGGAGTTGGATATCACATCTCATGCTATAGGAAGGGTCTCAGGTTTGGTATAAGCATTGAGATATCACATCTCATGCTATAGGAAGGGTCTCAAGGATTGGAATGGGAAGGAGTTGTATATGACATCTCATGCCATAGGAAGGGTCTTAGGTTTGGTATAAGCATTGAGATATCACATCTCTGCTATCGGAAGGGTCTCAGGATTGGAATGGGAAGGAGTTGGATATCCCATCTCATGTTATAGGAAGAGTCTCAGGTTTGGTATTAGAAGCATTGAGATATCACATCTCATGCTATAGGAAGGGTCTCAGGATTGGAATGGGAAGGAGTTGGATATCACATCTCATGCTATAGGAAAGGTCTCAGGTTTGGTATAAGCATCGAGATATCACATCTCATGCTATAGGAAGGGTCTCGGGATTGGAATGGGAAGGAGTTGGATATCACATCTCATGTTATAGGAAGGATCTCAGGTTTGGTATTAGAAGCATTGAGACATCACATCTCATGCTATAGGAAGGGTCTCAGGATTGGAATGGGAAGGAGTTGGATATCACATCTCATGCTATAGGAAGGGTCTCAGGTTTGGTATAAGCATTGAGATATCACATCTCATGCTATAGGAAGGGTCTCAAGGATTGGAATGGGAAGGAGTTGTATATGACATCTCATGCCATAGGAAGGGTCTTAGGTTTGGTATAAGCATTGAGATATCACATCTCTGCTATCGGAAGGGTCTCAGGATTGGAATGGGAAGGAGTTGGATATCCCATCTCATGTTATAGGAAGAGTCTCAGGTTTGGTATTAGAAGCATTGAGATATCACATCTCATGCTATAGGAAGTGTCTCAGGATTGGAATGGGAAGGACTTGGGTATCACATCTCATGCTATAGGGAGGGTCTCAAGTTTGATATTAGAAGCATTGAGATATCACATCTCATGCTATAGGAAGGGTCTCAGGATTGGAATGGGAAGGAGTTGGATATCACATCTCATGTTATAGGACGGGTCTCAGGTTTGTTATTAGAATCATTGAGATATCATATTGCATGCTGTAGGAAGGGTCTAAGGATTGGAATGGGAAGGACTTGGATATCACATCTCATGCTATAGGTAGGGTCTCAGGATTGGAATGGGAAGGAGTTGGATATCACATCTCATGCTATAGGAAGGGTCTCAGGTTTGGTATAAGCAGTGAGATATCACATCTCATGCTATAGGAAGTGTCTCAGGATTGGAATGGGAAGGAGTTGGATATCACATCTCATGTTATAGGAAGGATCTCAGGTTTGGTATAAGCATTGAGATATCACATCTCTGCTATCAGAAGGGTCTCAGGATTGGAATGGGAAGGAGTTGGATATTCCCATCTCATGTTATAAGAAGGGTCTCAGGTTTGGTATTAGAAGCATTGAGATATCCCATCTCATGATATAGGAAGGGTCCCAGGTTGGAATGGGAAGGAGTAGGATAACACATTTTATGTTATAGGAAGGTTCTCAGGATTGGAATGGGAAGGACTTGGATATCATATCTCATGCTATAGGAAGGCTCTCAGGTTTGGAAGGGGAAGGAGTTGGATATCACATTTCATGTTAGAGGAAGGATCTCAGGTTTGGTATTAGAGGCCTTGAGATATCACATCTCATGCTATAGGAAGGGTCTCAGGATTGGAATGGGAAGGAGTTGGATATCACATCTCAAGCTATAGGAACGGTCTCAGGTTTGGTATAAGCATTGTGATATCACATCTCATGCTATCAGAATGGTCTCAGGATTGGAATGGGAAGGAGTTGGATATCACATCTCATGCTAAAGGGAGGGTCTCAGGTTTGGAAGGGGAAGGATTTGGAAATCACATCTCATGTTATAGGAAGGATCTCAGGTTTGGTATTAGAAGCATTGAGATATCACATCTCATGCTATCGGAAGTATCTCAGGTTTGGTATTAGAGGCATTGAGATATCACATCTCATGCTATCATAAGGGTCTCAGGATTGGAATGGGAAGGAGTTGGATATCACATCTCATGTTATAGGAAGGATCTCAGGTTTGGTATTAGAAGCATTGAGACATCACATCTCATGCTATAGGAAGGGTCTCAGGACTGGAATGGGAAGGAGTTGGATATCACATCTCATGCTATAGGAAGGGTCTCAGATTTCGTATAAGCATTGAGATATCACATCTCATGCTTTTGGAAGGGTCTCAGGATTGGAATGGGAAGGAGTTGTATATGACAAATCAGGCCATAGGAAGGGTCTCAGGTTTGGTATAAGCATTGAGATATCACATCTCTGCTATCGGAAGGGTCTCAGGATTGGAATGGGAAGGAGTTGGATATCCCATCTCATGTTATAGGAAGGGTCTCAGGTTTGGTATTAGAAGCATTGAGATATCACATCTCATGCTATAGGAAGGGTCTCAGGATTGGAATGGGGAGGACTTGGATGTCACATCTCATGCTATAGGGAGGGTCTCAAGTTTGATATTAGAAGCATTGAGATAACAAATCTCATGATATCGGAAGGGTCTCAGGATTGGAATGGGAAGGAATTGGATATCACATCTCATGATAAAGGAAGGGTCTAAGGTTTGGAAGGGGAAGGATTTGGATATCACATCTCATGTTATAGGACGGGTCTCAGGTTTGGTATTAGAAGCATTGAGATATCAAGTCTCATGGTATAGGAAGGGTCTCAGAATTGGAATGGGAAGGAGTTGGATATCACAGCTCAAGCTATAGGTAGGGTCTCTGGATTGGAATGGGAAGGAGTTTGATATCACATCTCATGCCATAGTATGGGTCTCAGGTTTGGTAGAAGCATTGGGATATCACATCTCATGCTAACGGAAGGGTATCAGTATTGGATTTGGAAGGAGTTGGATATCCCATCTCATGCTATAGGAAGGGTCTCAGGTTGGAATGGGAAGGAGTTGGATATCACATTTCATGTTATAGGAAGGGTCTCAGGATTGGATGGGAAGGACTTGGATATCATATCTCATGCTATAGGAAGGCTCTCAGGTTTGGAAGGGGAAGGAGTTGGATATCACATTTCATGTTAGAGGAAGGATCTCAGGTTTGGTATTAGAGGCCTTGAGATATCACATCTCATGCTATAGGAAGGGTCTCATTATTGGAATGGGAAGGAGTTGGATATCACATCTCAAGCTATAGGAAGGGTCTCAGGTTTGGTATAAGCATTGAGATATCACATCTCATGCTATAGGAAGGGTCTCAGGATTGGAATGGGAAGGAGTTGGATATCACATCTCATGTTATAGGAAAGATCTGAGGTTTGGTATTAGAAGCATTGAGACATCACATCTCATGTTATAGGAAGGGTCTCAGGATTGGAATGGGAAGAAGTTGGATATCACATCTCATGCTATAGGAAGGGTCTCAGGATTGAAATGGGAAGGAGTTGGATATCACATCTCATGTTATAGGAAAGATATCAGGTTTGGTATTAGAAGCATTGCAACATCACATCTCATGTTATAGGAAGGGTCTCAGGATTGGAATGGGAAGAAGTTGGATATCACATCTCATGCTATAGGAAGGGTCTCAGGTTTGGTATGAGCATTGAGATATCACATCTCATGCTATAGGAAGGGTCTCAGGATTGGAATGGGAAGGAGTTGTATATGACATCTCATGCCATAGGAAGGGTCTCAGGTTTGGTATAAGCATTGAGATATCACATCACATGCTATAGGCAGGGTCTCAGGATTGGAATGGAAAGGACTTGGATATCACATCTCATGCTATAGGCAGGGTCTCAGGTTTGGAAAGGGAAGGAGATGGATATCACATTTCATGTTAGAGGTAGGATCTCAGGTTTGGTATTAGAGGCATTGAAATATCACATCTCATGCTATCAGAAGGGTCTCAGGATTGGAATGGGAAGGAGTTGGATATCACATCTCATGCTATCATAAGGGTCTCAGGATTGGAATGGGAAGGAGTTGGATATCACATCTCATGTTATAGGAAGGATCTCAGGTTTGGTATTAGAAGCATTGAGACATCACATCTCATGCTATAGGAAGGGTCTCAGGATTGGAATGGGAAGGAGTTGGATATCACATCTCATGCTATAGGAAGGGTCTCAGATTTGGTATAAGCATTGAGATATCACATCTCATGCTATAGGAAGGGTCTCAGGATTGGAATGGGAAGGAGTTGGATATCACATCTCATGCTATAGGAAAGGTCTCAGGTTTGGTATAAGCATCGAGATATCACATCTCATGCTATAGGAAGGGTCTCGGGATTGGAATGGGAAGGAGTTGGATATCACATCTCATGTTATAGGAAGGATCTCAGGTTTGGTATTAGAAGCATTGAGACATCAAATCTCATGCTATAGGAAGGGTCTCAGGATTGGAATGGGAAGGAGTTGGATATCACATCTCATGCTATAGGAAGGGTCTCAGGTTTGGTATAAGCATTGAGATATCACATCTCATGCTATAGGAAGGGTCTCAAGGATTGGAATGGGAAGGAGGTGTATATGACATCTCATGCCATAGGAAGGGTCTTAGGTTTGGTATAAGCATTGAGATATCACATCTCTGCTATCGGAAGGGTCTCAGGATTGGAATGGGAAGGAGTTGGATATCCCATCTCATGTTATAGGAAGAGTCTCAGGTTTGGTATTAGAAGCATTGAGATATCACATCTCATGCTATAGGAAGGGTCTCAGGATTGGAATGGGAAGGAGTTGGATATCACATCTCATGCTATAGGAAAGGTCTCAGGTTTGGTATAAGCATCGAGATATCACATCTCATGCTATAGGAAGGGTCTCGGGATTGGAATGGGAAGGAGTTGGATATCACATCTCATGTTATAGGAAGGATCTCAGGTTTGGTATTAGAAGCATTGAGACATCACATCTCATGCTATAGGAAGGGTCTCAGGATTGGAATGGGAAGGAGTTGGATATCACATCTCATGCTATAGGAAGGGTCTCAGGTTTGGTATAAGCATTGAGATATCACATCTCATGCTATAGGAAGGGTTCCAAGGATTGGAATGGGAAGGAGTTGTATATGACATCTCATGCCATAGGAAGGGTCTTAGGTTTGGTATAAGCATTGAGATATCACATCTCTGCTATCGGAAGGGTCTCAGGATTGGAATGGGAAGGAGTTGGATATCCCATCTCATGTTATAGGAAGAGTCTCAGGTTTGGTATTAGAAGCATTGAGATATCACATCTCATGCTAACGGAAGGGTATCAGTATTGGATTTGGAAGGAGTTGGATATCCCATCTCATGCTATAGGAAGGGTCTCAGGTTGGAATGGGAAGGAGTTGGATATCACATTTCATGTTATAGGAAGGGTCTCAGGATTGGATGGGAAGGACTTGGATATCATATCTCATGCTATAGGAAGGCTCTCAGGTTTGGAAGGGGAAGGAGTTGGATATCACATTTCATGTTAGAGGAAGGATCTCAGGTTTGGTGTTAGAGGCCTTGAGATATCACATCTCATGCTATAGGAAGGGTCTCATTATTGGAATGGGAAGGAGTTGGATATCACATCTCAAGCTATAGGAAGGGTCTCAGGTTTGGTATAAGCATTGAGATATCACATCTCATGCTATAGGAAGGGTCTCAGGATTGGAATGGGAAGGAGTTGGATATCACATCTCATGTTATAGGAAAGATCTCAGGTTTGGTATTAGAAGCATTGAGACATCACATCTCATGTTATAGGAAGGGTCTCAGGATTGGAATGGGAAGAAGTTGGATATCACATCTCATGCTATAGGAAGGGTCTCAGGTTTGGAAGGGGAAGGAGTTGGATATCCAATCTCATGTTATAGGACTGGTCTCGGGTTTGGTATTAGAAGCATTAAGATATCACATCGCATGCTGTAGGAAGGTTCTCAGGTTTGGAATGGGGAGGAATTGGATATCACATCTCATGTCATAGGAAGGATCTCAGGTTTGGTATTAGAAGCATTGAGATATCACATCTCATGCTATAGGAATGGTCTCAGGATTGGAATGGGAAGGAGTTGGATATTACATTCTTGCTATAGGAAGGGTCTCATATTTGGAATGGGAAGGAGTTGGATATCACATATGCTATAGGAAGGGTCTCAGGTTTGGACCGGGAAGGAGTTTGATATCACATCTCATGTTATAGGAAGGGTCTCAGGTTTGGTATAAGCATTGAGATATCACATCTCTGCTATCGGAAGTGTCTCAGGATTGGAATGGGAAGGAGTTGGATATCCCATCTCATGTTATAGGACGGGTCTCAGGTTTGTTATTAGAATCATTGAGATATCATATTGCATGCTGTAGGAAGGGTCTAAGGATTGGAATGGGAAGGACTTGGATATCACATCTCATGCTATAGGTAGGCTCTCAGGTTTGGAAAGGGAAGGAGTTGGATATCGCATTTCATGTTAGAGGAAGGATCTCAGGTTTGGTATTATAGGCATTGAGATATCACATCTCATGCTATAGGAAGGGTCTCAGGATTGGAATGGGAAGGAGTTGGATATCACATCTCATGCTATAGGAAAGGTCTCAGGTTTGGTATAAGCATCTAGATATCACATCTCATGCTATAGGAAGGGTCTCGGGATTGGAATGGGAAGGAGTTGGATATCACATCTCATGTTATAGGAAGGATCTCAGGTTTGGTATTAGAAGCATTGAGACATCAAATCTCATGCTATAGGAAGGGTCTCAGGATTGGAATGGGAAGGAGTTGGATATCACATCTCATGCTATAGGAAGGGTCTCAGGTTTGGTATAAGCATTGAGATATCACATCTCATGCTATAGGAAGGGTCTCAAGGATTGGAATGGGAAGGAGTTGTATATGACATCTCATGCCATAGGAAGGGTCTTAGGTTTGGTATAAGCATTGAGATATCACATCTCTGCTATCGGAAGGGTCTCAGGATTGGAATGGGAAGGAGTTGGATATCCCATCTCATGTTATAGGAAGAGTCTCAGGTTTGGTATTAGAAGCATTGAGATATCACATCTCATGCTATAGGAAGGGTCTCAGGATTGGAATGGGAAGGAGTTGGATATCACATCTCATGCTATAGGAAAGGTCTCAGGTTTGGTATAAGCATCGAGATATCACATCTCATGCTATAGGAAGGGTCTCGGGATTGGAATGGGAAGGAGTTGGATATCACATCTCATGTTATAGGAAGGATCTCAGGTTTGGTATTAGAAGCATTGAGACATCACATCTCATGCTATAGGAAGGGTCTCAGGATTGGAATGGGAAGGAGTTGGATATCACATCTCATGCTATAGGAAGGGTCTCAGGTTTGGTATAAGCATTGAGATATCACATCTCATGCTATAGGAAGGGTCTCAAGGATTGGAATGGGAAGGAGTTGTATATGACATCTCATGCCATAGGAAGGGTCTTAGGTTTGGTATAAGCATTGAGATATCACATCTCTGCTATCGGAAGGGTCTCAGGATTGGAATGGGAAGGAGTTGGATATCCCATCTCATGTTATAGGAAGAGTCTCAGGTTTGGTATTAGAAGCATTGAGATATCACATCTCATGCTATAGGAAGTGTCTCAGGATTGGAATGGGAAGGACTTGGGTATCACATCTCATGCTATAGGGAGGGTCTCAAGTTTGATATTAGAAGCATTGAGATATCACATCTCATGCTATAGGAAGGGTCTCAGGATTGGAATGGGAAGGAGTTGGATATCACATCTCATGTTATAGGACGGGTCTCAGGTTTGTTATTAGAATCATTGAGATATCATATTGCATGCTGTAGGAAGGGTCTAAGGATTGGAATGGGAAGGACTTGGATATCACATCTCATGCTATAGGTAGGGTCTCAGGATTGGAATGGGAAGGAGTTGGATATCACATCTCATGCTATAGGAAGGGTCTCAGGTTTGGTATAAGCAGTGAGATATCACATCTCATGCTATAGGAAGTGTCTCAGGATTGGAATGGGAAGGAGTTGGATATCACATCTCATGTTATAGGAAGGATCTCAGGTTTGGTATAAGCATTGAGATATCACATCTCTGCTATCAGAAGGGTCTCAGGATTGGAATGGGAAGGAGTTGGATATTCCCATCTCATGTTATAAGAAGGGTCTCAGGTTTGGTATTAGAAGCATTGAGATATCCCATCTCATGATATAGGAAGGGTCCCAGGTTGGAATGGGAAGGAGTAGGATAACACATTTTATGTTATAGGAAGGTTCTCAGGATTGGAATGGGAAGGACTTGGATATCATATCTCATGCTATAGGAAGGCTCTCAGGTTTGGAAGGGGAAGGAGTTGGATATCACATTTCATGTTAGAGGAAGGATCTCAGGTTTGGTATTAGAGGCTTTGAGATATCACATCTCATGCTATAGGAAGGGTCTCAGGATTGGAATGGGAAGGAGTTGGATATCACATCTCAAGCTATAGGAACGGTCTCAGGTTTGGTATAAGCATTGTGATATCACATCTCATGCTATCAGAATGGTCTCAGGATTGGAATGGGAAGGAGTTGGATATCACATCTCATGCTAAAGGGAGGGTCTCAGGTTTGGAAGGGGAAGGATTTGGAAATCACATCTCATGTTATAGGAAGGATCTCAGGTTTGGTATTAGAAGCATTGAGATATCACATCTCATGCTATCGGAAGTATCTCAGGTTTGGTATTAGAGGCATTGAGATATCACATCTCATGCTATCATAAGGGTCTCAGGATTGGAATGGGAAGGAGTTGGATATCACATCTCATGTTATAGGAAGGATCTCAGGTTTGGTATTAGAAGCATTGAGACATCACATCTCATGCTATAGGAAGGGTCTCAGGACTGGAATGGGAAGGAGTTGGATATCACATCTCATGCTATAGGAAGGGTCTCAGATTTCGTATAAGCATTGAGATATCACATCTCATGCTTTTGGAAGGGTCTCAGGATTGGAATGGGAAGGAGTTGTATATGACAAATCAGGCCATAGGAAGGGTCTCAGGTTTGGTATAAGCATTGAGATATCACATCTCTGCTATCGGAAGGGTCTCAGGATTGGAATGGGAAGGAGTTGGATATCCCATCTCATGTTATAGGAAGGGTCTCAGGTTTGGTATTAGAAGCATTGAGATATCACATGTCATGCTATAGGAAGGGTCTCAGGATTGGAATGGGGAGGACTTGGATGTCACATCTCATGCTATAGGGAGGGTCTCAAGTTTGATATTAGAAGCATTGAGATAACAAATCTCATGATATCGGAAGGGTCTCAGGATTGGAATGGGAAGGAATTGGATATCACATCTCATGATAAAGGAAGGGTCTAAGGTTTGGAAGGGGAAGGATTTGGATATCACATCTCATGTTATAGGACGGGTCTCAGGTTTGGTATTAGAAGCATTGAGATATCAAGTCTCATGGTATAGGAAGGGTCTCAGAATTGGAATGGGAAGGAGTTGGATATCACAGCTCAAGCTATAGGTAGGGTCTCTGGATTGGAATGGGAAGGAGTTTGATATCACATCTCATGCCATAGTATGGGTCTCAGGTTTGGTAGAAGCATTGGGATATCACATCTCATGCTAACGGAAGGGTATCAGTATTGGATTTGGAAGGAGTTGGATATCCCATCTCATGCTATAGGAAGGGTCTCAGGTTGGAATGGGAAGGAGTTGGATATCACATTTCATGTTATAGGAAGGGTCTCAGGATTGGATGGGAAGGACTTGGATATCATATCTCATGCTATAGGAAGGCTCTCAGGTTTGGAAGGGGAAGGAGTTGGATATCACATTTCATGTTAGAGGAAGGATCTCAGGTTTGGTATTAGAGGCCTTGAGATATCACATCTCATGCTATAGGAAGGGTCTCATTATTGGAATGGGAAGGAGTTGGATATCACATCTCAAGCTATAGGAAGGGTCTCAGGTTTGGTATAAGCATTGAGATATCACATCTCATGCTATAGGAAGGGTCTCAGGATTGGAATGGGAAGGAGTTGGATATCACATCTCATGTTATAGGAAAGATCTGAGGTTTGGTATTAGAAGCATTGAGACATCACATCTCATGTTATAGGAAGGGTCTCAGGATTGGAATGGGAAGAAGTTGGATATCACATCTCATGCTATAGGAAGGGTCTCAGGATTGAAATGGGAAGGAGTTGGATATCACATCTCATGTTATAGGAAAGATATCAGGTTTGGTATTAGAAGCATTGCAACATCACATCTCATGTTATAGGAAGGGTCTCAGGATTGGAATGGGAAGAAGTTGGATATCACATCTCATGCTATAGGAAGGGTCTCAGGTTTGGTATGAGCATTGAGATATCACATCTCATGCTATAGGAAGGGTCTCAGGATTGGAATGGGAAGGAGTTGTATATGACATCTCATGCCATAGGAAGGGTCTCAGGTTTGGTATAAGCATTGAGATATCACATCACATGCTATAGGCAGGGTCTCAGGATTGGAATGGAAAGGACTTGGATATCACATCTCATGCTATAGGCAGGGTCTCAGGTTTGGAAAGGGAAGGAGATGGATATCACATTTCATGTTAGAGGTAGGATCTCAGGTTTGGTATTAGAGGCATTGAAATATCACATCTCATGCTATCAGAAGGGTCTCAGGATTGGAATGGGAAGGAGTTGGATATCACATCTCATGCTATCATAAGGGTCTCAGGATTGGAATGGGAAGGAGTTGGATATCACATCTCATGTTATAGGAAGGATCTCAGGTTTGGTATTAGAAGCATTGAGACATCACATCTCATGCTATAGGAAGGGTCTCAGGATTGGAATGGGAAGGAGTTGGATATCACATCTCATGCTATAGGAAGGGTCTCAGATTTGGTATAAGCATTGAGATATCACATCTCATGCTATAGGAAGGGTCTCAGGATTGGAATGGGAAGGAGTTGGATATCACATCTCATGCTATAGGAAAGGTCTCAGGTTTGGTATAAGCATCGAGATATCACATCTCATGCTATAGGAAGGGTCTCGGGATTGGAATGGGAAGGAGTTGGATATCACATCTCATGTTATAGGAAGGATCTCAGGTTTGGTATTAGAAGCATTGAGACATCAAATCTCATGCTATAGGAAGGGTCTCAGGATTGGAATGGGAAGGAGTTGGATATCACATCTCATGCTATAGGAAGGGTCTCAGGTTTGGTATAAGCATTGAGATATCACATCTCATGCTATAGGAAGGGTCTCAAGGATTGGAATGGGAAGGAGGTGTATATGACATCTCATGCCATAGGAAGGGTCTTAGGTTTGGTATAAGCATTGAGATATCACATCTCTGCTATCGGAAGGGTCTCAGGATTGGAATGGGAAGGAGTTGGATATCCCATCTCATGTTATAGGAAGAGTCTCAGGTTTGGTATTAGAAGCATTGAGATATCACATCTCATGCTATAGGAAGGGTCTCAGGATTGGAATGGGAAGGAGTTGGATATCACATCTCATGCTATAGGAAAGGTCTCAGGTTTGGTATAAGCATCGAGATATCACATCTCATGCTATAGGAAGGGTCTCGGGATTGGAATGGGAAGGAGTTGGATATCACATCTCATGTTATAGGAAGGATCTCAGGTTTGGTATTAGAAGCATTGAGACATCACATCTCATGCTATAGGAAGGGTCTCAGGATTGGAATGGGAAGGAGTTGGATATCACATCTCATGCTATAGGAAGGGTCTCAGGTTTGGTATAAGCATTGAGATATCACATCTCATGCTATAGGAAGGGTTCCAAGGATTGGAATGGGAAGGAGTTGTATATGACATCTCATGCCATAGGAAGGGTCTTAGGTTTGGTATAAGCATTGAGATATCACATCTCTGCTATCGGAAGGGTCTCAGGATTGGAATGGGAAGGAGTTGGATATCCCATCTCATGTTATAGGAAGAGTCTCAGGTTTGGTATTAGAAGCATTGAGATATCACATCTCATGCTATAGGAAGTGTCTCAGGATTGGAATGGGAAGGACTTGGGTATCACATCTCATGCTATAGGGAGGGTCTCAAGTTTGATATTAGAAGCATTGAGATATCACATCTCATGCTATAGGAAGGGTCTCAGGATTGGAATGGGAAGGAGTTGGATATCACATCTCATGTTATAGGTAGGCTCTCAGGTTTGGAAAGGGAAGGAGTTGGATATCACATTTCATGTTAGAGGAAGGATCTCAGGTTTGGTATTAGAGGCATTGAGATATCACATCTCATGCTATAGGAAGGGTCTCAGGATTGAAATGGGAAGGAGTTGGATATCACATCTCATGCTATAGGAAAGGTCTCAGGTTTGGTATAAGCATCGAGATATCACATCTCATGCTATAGGAAGGGTCTCGGGATTGGAATGGGAAGGAGTTGGATATCACATCTCATGCTATAGGTAGGCTCTCAGGTTTGGAAAGGGAAGGAGTTGGATATCACATTTCATGTTAGAGGAAGGATCTCAGGTTTGGTATTAGAGGCATTGAGATATCACATCTCATGCTATAGGAAGGGTCTAAGGATTGAAATGGGAAGGAGTTGGATATCACATCTCATGCTATAGGAAAGGTCTCAGGTTTGGTATAAGCATCGAGATATCACATCTCATGCTATAGGAAGGGTCTCGGGATTGGAATGGGAAGGAGTTGGATATCACATCTCATGTTATAGGAAGGATCTCAGGTTTGGTATTAGAAGCATTGAGACATCACATCTCATGCTATAGGAAGTGTCTCAGGATTGGAATGGGAAGGAGTTGGATATCACATCTCATGCTATAGGAAGGGTCTCGGGTTTGGTATGAGCATTGAGATATCACATCTCATGCTATAGGAAGGGTCTCAAGGATTGGAATGGGAAGGAGTTGTATATGACATCTCATGCCATAGGAAGGGTCTTAGGTTTGGTATAAGCATTGAGATATCACATCGCTGCTATCGGAAGGGTCTCAGGATTGGAATGGGAAGGAGTTGGATATCCCATCTCATGTTATAGGAAGAGTCTCAGGTTTGGTATTAGAAGCATTGAGATATCACATCTCATGCTATAGGAAGTGTCTCAGGATTGGAATGGGAAGGACTTGGGAATCACATCTCATGCTATAGGGAGGGTCTCAAGTTTGATATTAGAAGCATTGAGATATCACATCTCATGCTATAGGAAGGGTCTCAGGATTGGAATGGGAAGGAGTTGGATATCACATCTCATGCTATAGGAAGGGTCTCAGGTTTGGTATAAGCAGTGAGATATCACATCTCATGCTATAGGAAGTGTATCAGGATTGGAATGGGAAGGAGTTGGATATCACTTCTCATGTTATAGGAAGGATCTCAGGTTTGGTATAAGCATTGAGATATCACATCTCTGCTATCGGAAGGGTCTCAGGATTGGAATGGGAAGGAGTTGGATATTCCCATCTCATGTTATAGGAAGGGTCTCAGGGTTGGTATTAGAAGCATTGAGATATCCCATCTCATGATATAGGAAGGATCCCAGGTTGGAATGGGAAGGAGTAGGATATCACATTTTATGTTATAGGAAGGTTCTCAAGATTGGAATGGGAAGGACTTGGATATCATATCTCATGCTATAGGAAGGCTCTCAGGTTTGGAAGGGGAAGGAGTTGGATATCACATTTCATGTTAGAGGAAGGATCTCAGGTTTGGTATTAGAGGCCTTGAGATATCACATCTCATGCTATAGGAAGGGTCTCAGGATTGGAATGGGAAGGAGTTGGATATCACATCTCAAGCTATAGGAACGGTCTCAGGTTTGGTGTAAGCATTGTGATATCACATCTCATGCTATAGGAAGGGTCTCAGGATTGGAATGGGAAGGACTTGGATATCACATCTCATGCTATAGGCAGGGTCTCAGGTTTGGAAAGGGAAGGAGATGGATATCACATTTCATGTTAGAGGTAGGATCTCAGGTTTGGTATTAGAGGCATTGAGATATCACATCTCATGCTATCAGAAGGGTCTCAGGATTGGAATGGGAAGGAGTTGGATATCACATCTCATGCTAAAAGGAAGGGTCTCAGGTTTGGAAGGGGAAGGATTTGGAAATCACATCTCATGTTATAGGAAGGATCTCAGGTTTGGTATTAGAAGCATTGAGATATCACATCTCATGCTATCGGAAGTATCTCAGGTTTGGTATTAGAGGCATTGAGATATCACATCTCATGCTATCATAAGGGTCTCAGGATTGGAATGGGAAGGAGTTGGATATCACATCTCATGTTATAGGAAGGATCTCAGGTTTGGTATTAGAAGCATTGAGACATCACATCTCATGCTATAGGAAGGGTCTCAGGACTGGAATGGGAAGGAGTTGGATATCACATCTCATGCTATAGGAAGGGTCTCAGATTTGGTATAAGCATTGAGATATCACATCTCATGCTATGGGAAGGGTCTCAGGATTGGAATGGGAAGGAGTTGTATATGACAAATCAGGCCATAGGAAGGGTCTCAGGTTTGGTATAAGCATTGAGATATCACATCTCTGCTATCGGAAGGGTCTCAGGATTGGAATGGGAAGGAGTTGGATATCCCATCTCATGTTATAGGAAGGGTCTCAGGTTTGGTATTAGAAGCATTGAGATATCACATCTCATGCTATAGGAAGGGTCTCAGGATTGGAATGGGGAGGACTTGGATGTCACATCTCATGCTATAGGGAGGGTCTCAAGTTTGATATTAGAAGCATTGAGATAACAAATCTCATGATATCGGAAGGGTCTCAGGATTGGATTGGGAAGGAATTGGATATCACATCTCATGATAAAGGAAGGGTCTAAGGTTTGGAAGGGGAAGGATTTGGATATCACATCTCATGTTATAGGACGGGTCTCAGGTTTGGTATTAGAAGCATTGAGATATCAAGTCTCATGGTATAGGAAGGGTCTCAGAATTGGAATGGGAAGGAGTTGGATATCACATCTCAAGCTATAGGTAGGGTCTCAGGATTGGAATGGGAAGGAGTTTGATATCACATCTCATGCCATAGTATGGGTCTCAGGTTTGGTAGAAGCATTGGGATATCACATCTCATGCTAACGGAAGGGTATCAGTATTGGATTTGGAAGGAGTTGGATATCCCATCTCATGCTATAGGAAGGGTCTCAGGTTGGAATGGGAAGGAGTTGGATATCACATTTCATGTTATAGGAAGGGTCTCAGGATTGGATGGGAAGGACTTGGATATCATATCTCATGCTATAGGAAGGCTCTCAGGTTTGGAAGGGGAAGGAGTTGGATATCACATTTCATGTTAGAGGAAGGATCTCAGGTTTGGTATTAGAGGCCTTGAGATATCACATCTCATGCTATAGGAAGGGTCTCATTATTGGAATGGGAAGGAGTTGGATATCACATCTCAAGCTATAGGAAGGGTCTCAGGTTTGGTATAAGCATTGAGATATCACATCTCATGCTATAGGAAGGGTCTCAGGATTGGAATGGGAAGGAGTTGGATATCACATCTCATGTTATAGGAAAGATCTCAGGTTTGGTATTAGAAGCATTGAGACATCACATCTCATGTTATAGGAAGGGTCTCAGGATTGGAATGGGAAGAAGTTGGATATCACATCTCATGCTATAGGAAGGGTCTCAGGTTTGGAAGGGGAAGGAGTTGGATATCCAATCTCATGTTATAGGACTGGTCTCGGGTTTGGTATTAGAAGCATTGAGATATCACATCGCATGCTGTAGGAATGTTCTCAGGTTTGGAATGGGGAGGAATTGGATATCACATCTCATGTCATAGGAAGGATCTCAGGTTTGGTATTAGAAGCATTGAGATATCACATCTCATGCTATAGGAATGGTCTCAGGATTGGAATGGGAAGGAGTTGGATATTACATTCTTGCTATAGGAAGGGTCTCATATTTGGAATGGGAAGGAGTTGGATATCACATATGCTATAGGAAGGGTCTCAGGTTTGGACCGGGAAGGAGTTTGATATCACATCTCATGTTATAGGAAGGGTCTCAGGTTTGGTATAAGCATTGAGATATCACATCTCTGCTATCGGAAGTGTCTCAGGATTGGAATGGGAAGGAGTTGGATATCCCATCTCATGTTATAGGACGGGTCTCAGGTTTGTTATTAGAATCATTGAGATATCATATTGCATGCTGTAGGAAGGGTCTAAGGATTGGAATGGGAAGGACTTGGATATCACATCTCATGCTATAGGTAGGCTCTCAGGTTTGGAAAGGGAAGGAGTTGGATATCGCATTTCATGTTAGAGGAAGGATCTCAGGTTTGGTATTATAGGCATTGAGATATCACATCTCATGCTATAGGAAGGGTCTCAGGATTGGAATGGGAAGGAGTTGGATATCACATCTCATGCTATAGGAAAGGTCTCAGGTTTGGTATAAGCATCGAGATATCACATCTCATGCTATAGGAAGGGTCTCGGGATTGGAATGGGAAGGAGTTGGATATCACATCTCATGTTATAGGAAGGATCTCAGGTTTGGTATTAGAAGCATTGAGACATCAAATCTCATGCTATAGGAAGGGTCTCAAGGATTGGAATGGGAAGGAGTTGTATATGACATCTCATGCCATAGGAAGGGTCTTAGGTTTGGTATAAGCATTGAGATATCACATCTCTGCTATCGGAAGGGTCTCAGGATTGGAATGGGAAGGAGTTGGATATCCCATCTCATGTTATAGGAAGAGTCTCAGGTTTGGTATTAGAAGCATTGAGATATCACATCTCATGCTATAGGAAGGGTCTCAGGATTGGAATGGGAAGGAGTTGGATATCTCATCTCATGCTATAGGAAAGGTCTCAGGTTTGGGATAAGCATCGAGATATCACATCTCATGCTATAGGAAGGGTCTCGGGATTGGAATGGGAAGGAGTTGGATATCACATCTCATGTTATAGGAAGGATCTCAGGTTTGGTATTAGAAGCATTGAGACATCACATCTCATGCTATAGGAAGGGTCTCAGGATTGGAATGGGAAGGAGTTGGATATCACATCTCATGCTATAGGAAGGGTCTCAGGTTTGGTATAAGCATTGAGATATCACATCTCATGCTATAGGAAGGGTCTCAAGGATTGGAATGGGAAGGAGTTGTATATGACATCTCATGCCATAGGAAGGGTCTTAGGTTTGGTATAAGCATTGAGATATCACATCTCTGCTATCGGAAGGGTCTCAGGATTGGAATGGGAAGGAGTTGGATATCCCATCTCATGTTATAGGAAGAGTCTCAGGTTTGGTATTAGAAGCATTGAGATATCACATCTCATGCTATAGGAAGTGTCTCAGGATTGGAATGGGAAGGACTTGGGTATCACATCTCATGCTATAGGGAGGGTCTCAAGTTTGATATTAGAAGCATTGAGATATCACATCTCATGCTATAGGAAGGGTCTCAGGATTGGAATGGGAAGGAGTTGGATATCACATCTCATGTTATAGGACGGGTCTCAGGTTTGTTATTAGAATCATTGAGATATCATATTGCATGCTGTAGGAAGGGTCTAAGGATTGGAATGGGAAGGACTTGGATATCACATCTCATGCTATAGGTAGGCTCTCAGGTTTGGAAAGGGAAGGAGTTGGATATCACATTTCATGTTAGAGGAAGGATCTCAGGTTTGGTATTAGAGGCATTGAGATATCACATCTCATGCTATAGGAAGGGTCTCAGGATTGAAATGGGAAGGAGTTGGATATCACATCTCATGCTATAGGAAAGGTCTCAGGTTTGGTATAAGCATCGAGATATCACATCTCATGCTATAGGAAGGGTCTCGGGATTGGAATGGGAAGGAGTTGGATATCACATCTCATGTTATAGGAAGGATCTCAGGTTTGGTATTAGAAGCATTGAGACATCACATCTCATGCTATAGGAAGTGTCTCAGGATTGGAATGGGAAGGAGTTGGATATCACATCTCATGCTATAGGAAGGGTCTCGGGTTTGGTATGAGCATTGAGATATCACATCTCATGCTATAGGAAGGGTCTCAAGGATTGGAATGGGAAGGAGTTGTATATGACATCTCATGCCATAGGAAGGGTCTTAGGTTTGGTATAAGCATTGAGATATCACATCGCTGCTATCGGAAGGGTCTCAGGATTGGAATGGGAAGGAGTTGGATATCCCATCTCATGTTATAGGAAGAGTCTCAGGTTTGGTATTAGAAGCATTGAGATATCACATCTCATGCTATAGGAAGTGTCTCAGGATGGGAATGGGAAGGACTTGGGAATCACATCTCATGCTATAGGGAGGGTCTCAAGTTTGATATTAGAAGCATTGAGATATCACATCTCATGCTATAGGAAGGGTCTCAGGATTGGAATGGGAAGGAGTTGGATATCACATCTCATGCTATAGGAAGGGTCTCAGGTTTGGTATAAGCAGTGAGATATCACATCTCATGCTATAGGAAGTGTATCAGGATTGGAATGGGAAGGAGTTGGATATCACATCTCATGTTATAGGAAGGATCTCAGGTTTGGTATAAGCATTGAGATATCACATCTCTGCTATCGGAAGGGTCTCAGGATTGGAATGGGAAGGAGTTGGATATTCCCATCTCATGTTATAGGAAGGGTCTCAGGTTTGGTATTAGAAGCATTGAGATATCCCATCTCATGATATAGGAAGGGTCCCAGGTTGGAATGGGAAGGAGTAGGATATCACATTTTATGTTATAGGAAGGTTCTCAGGATTGGAATGGGAAGGACTTGGATATCATATCTCATGCTATAGGAAGGCTCTCAGGTTTGGAAGGGGAAGGAGTTGGATATCACATTTCATGTTAGAGGAAGGATCTCAGGTTTGGTATTAGAGGCCTTGAGATATCACATCTCATGCTATAGGAAGGGTCTCAGGATTGGAATGGGAAGGAGTTGGATATCACATCTCAAGCTATAGGAACGGTCTCAGGTTTGGTGTAAGCATTGTGATATCACATCTCATGCTATAGGAAGGGTCTCAGGATTGGAATGGGAAGGACTTGGATATCACATCTCATGCTATAGGCAGGGTCTCAGGTTTGGAAAGGGAAGGAGATGGATATCACATTTCATGTTAGAGGTAGGATCTCAGGTTTGGTATTAGAGGCATTGAGATATCACATCTCATGCTATCAGAAGGGTCTCAGGATTGGAATGGGAAGGAGTTGGATATCACATCTCATGCTAAAAGGAAGGGTCTCAGGTTTGGAAGGGGAAGGATTTGGAAATCACATCTCATGTTATAGGAAGGATCTCAGGTTTGGTATTAGAAGCATTGAGATATCACATCTCATGCTATCGGAAGTATCTCAGGTTTGGTATTACAGGCATTGAGATATCACATCTCATGCTATCATAAGGGTCTCAGGATTGGAATGGGAAGGAGTTGGATATCACATCTCATGTTATAGGAAGGATCTCAGGTTTGGTATTAGAAGCATTGAGACATCACATCTCATGCTATAGGAAGGGTCTCAGGACTGGAATGGGAAGGAGTTGGATATCACATCTCATGCTATAGGAAGGGTCTCAGATTTGGTATAAGCATTGAGATATCACATCTCATGCTATGGGAAGGGTCTCAGGATTGGAATGGGAAGGAGTTGTATATGACAAATCAGGCCATAGGAAGGGTCTCAGGTTTGGTATAAGCATTGAGATATCACATCTCTGCTATCGGAAGGGTCTCAGGATTGGAATGGGAAGGAGTTGGATATCCCATCTCATGTTATAGGAAGGGTCTCAGGTTTGGTATTAGAAGCATTGAGATATCACATCTCATGCTATAGGAAGGGTCTCAGGATTGGAATGGGGAGGACTTGGATGTCACATCTCATGCTATAGGGAGGGTCTCAAGTTTGATATTAGAAGCATTGAGATAACAAATCTCATGATATCGGAAGGGTCTCAGGATTGGAATGGGAAGGAATTGGATATCACATCTCATGATAAAGGAAGGGTCTAAGGTTTGGAAGGGGAAGGATTTGGATATCACATCTCATGTTATAGGACGGGTCTCAGGTTTGGTATTAGAAGCATTGAGATATCAAGTCTCATGGTATAGGAAGGGTCTCAGAATTGGAATGGGAAGGAGTTGGATATCACATCTCAAGCTATAGGTAGGGTCTCAGGATTGGAATGGGAAGGAGTTTGATATCACATCTCATGCCATAGTATGGGTCTCAGGTTTGGTAGAAGCATTGGGATATCACATCTCATGCTAACGGAAGGGTATCAGTATTGGATTTGGAAGGAGTTGGATATCCCATCTCATGCTATAGGAAGGGTCTCAGGTTGGAATGGGAAGGAGTTGGATATCACATTTCATGTTATAGGAAGGGTCTCAGGATTGGATGGGAAGGACTTGGATATCATAGCTCATGCTATAGGAAGGCTCTCAGGTTTGGAAGGGGAAGGAGTTGGATATCACATTTCATGTTAGAGGAAGGATCTCAGGTTTGGTATTAGAGGCCTTGAGATATCACATCTCATGCTATAGGAAGGGTCTCATTATTGGAATGGGAAGGAGTTGGATATCACATCTCAAGCTATAGGAAGGGTCTCAGGTTTGGTATAAGCATTGAGATATCACATCTCATGCTATAGGAAGGGTCTCAGGATTGGAATGGGAAGGAGTTGGATATCACATCTCATGTTATAGGAAAGATCTCAGGTTTGGTATTAGAAGCATTGAGACATCACATCTCATGTTATAGGAAGGGTCTCAGGATTGGAATGGGAAGAAGTTGGATATCACATCTCATGCTATAGGAAGGGTCTCAGGTTTGGAAGGGGAAGGAGTTGGATATCCAATCTCATGTTATAGGACTGGTCTCGGGTTTGGTATTAGAAGCATTGAGATATCACATCGCATGCTGTAGGAAGGTTCTCAGGTTTGGAATGGGGAGGAATTGGATATCACATCTCATGTCATAGGAAGGATCTCAGGTTTGGTATTAGAAGCATTGAGATATCACATCTCATGCTATAGGAATGGTCTCAGGATTGGAATGGGAAGGAGTTGGATATTACATTCTTGCTATAGGAAGGGTCTCATATTTGGAATGGGAAGGAGTTGGATATCACATATGCTATAGGAAGGGTCTCAGGTTTGGACCGGGAAGGAGTTTGATATCACATCTCATGTTATAGGAAGGGTCTCAGGTTTGGTATAAGCATTGAGATATCACATCTCTGCTATCGGAAGTGTCTCAGGATTGGAATGGGAAGGAGTTGGATATCCCATCTCATGTTATAGGACGGGTCTCAGGTTTGTTATTAGAATCATTGAGATATCATATTGCATGCTGTAGGAAGGGTCTAAGGATTGGAATGGGAAGGACTTGGATATCACATCTCATGCTATAGGTAGGCTCTCAGGTTTGGAAAGGGAAGGAGTTGGATATCGCATTTCATGTTAGAGGAAGGATCTCAGGTTTGGTATTATAGGCATTGAGATATCACATCTCATGCTATAGGAAGGGTCTCAGGATTGGAATGGGAAGGAGTTGGATATCACATCTCATGCTATAGGAAAGGTCTCAGGTTTGGTATAAGCATCGAGATATCACATCTCATGCTATAGGAAGGGTCTCGGGATTGGAATGGGAAGGAGTTGGATATCACATCTCATGTTATAGGAAGGATCTCAGGTTTGGTATTAGAAGCATTGAGACATCAAATCTCATGCTATAGGAAGGGTCTCAAGGATTGGAATGGGAAGGAGTTGTATATGACATCTCATGCCATAGGAAGGGTCTTAGGTTTGGTATAAGCATTGAGATATCACATCTCTGCTATCGGAAGGGTCTCAGGATTGGAATGGGAAGGAGTTGGATATCCCATCTCATGTTATAGGAAGAGTCTCAGGTTTGGTATTAGAAGCATTGAGATATCACATCTCATGCTATAGGAAGGGTCTCAGGATTGGAATGGGAAGGAGTTGGATATCTCATCTCATGCTATAGGAAAGGTCTCAGGTTTGGGATAAGCATCGAGATATCACATCTCATGCTATAGGAAGGGTCTCGGGATTGGAATGGGAAGGAGTTGGATATCACATCTCATGTTATAGGAAGGATCTCAGGTTTGGTATTAGAAGCATTGAGACATCACATCTCATGCTATAGGAAGGGTCTCAGGATTGGAATGGGAAGGAGTTGGATATCACATCTCATGCTATAGGAAGGGTCTCAGGTTTGGTATAAGCATTGAGATATCACATCTCATGCTATAGGAAGGGTCTCAAGGATTGGAATGGGAAGGAGTTGTATATGACATCTCATGCCATAGGAAGGGTCTTAGGTTTGGTATAAGCATTGAGATATCACATCTCTGCTATCGGAAGGGTCTCAGGATTGGAATGGGAAGGAGTTGGATATCCCATCTCATGTTATAGGAAGAGTCTCAGGTTTGGTATTAGAAGCATTGAGATATCACATCTCATGCTATAGGAAGTGTCTCAGGATTGGAATGGGAAGGACTTGGGTATCACATCTCATGCTATAGGGAGGGTCTCAAGTTTGATATTAGAAGCATTGAGATATCACATCTCATGCTATAGGAAGGGTCTCAGGATTGGAATGGGAAGGAGTTGGATATCACATCTCATGTTATAGGACGGGTCTCAGGTTTGTTATTAGAATCATTGAGATATCATATTGCATGCTGTAGGAAGGGTCTAAGGATTGGAATGGGAAGGACTTGGATATCACATCTCATGCTATAGGTAGGCTCTCAGGTTTGGAAAGGGAAGGAGTTGGATATCACATTTCATGTTAGAGGAAGGATATCAGGTTTGGTATTAGAGGCATTGAGATATCACATCTCATGCTATAGGAAGGGTCTCAGGATTGAAATGGGAAGGAGTTGGATATCACATCTCATGCTATAGGAAAGGTCTCAGGTTTGGTATAAGCATCGAGATATCACATCTCATGCTATAGGAAGGGTCTCGGGATTGGAATGGGAAGGAGTTGGATATCACATCTCATGTTATAGGAAGGATCTCAGGTTTGGTATTAGAAGCATTGAGACATCACATCTCATGCTATAGGAAGTGTCTCAGGATTGGAATGGGAAGGAGTTGGATATCACATCTCATGCTATAGGAAGGGTCTCGGGTTTGGTATGAGCATTGAGATATCACATCTCATGCTATAGGAAGGGTCTCAAGGATTGGAATGGGAAGGAGTTGTATATGACATCTCATGCCATAGGAAGGGTCTTAGGTTTGGTATAAGCATTGAGATATCACATCGCTGCTATCGGAAGGGTCTCAGGATTGGAATGGGAAGGAGTTGGATATCCCATCTCATGTTATAGGAAGAGTCTCAGGTTTGGTATTAGAAGCATTGAGATATCACATCTCATGCTATAGGAAGTGTCTCAGGATTGGAATGGGAAGGACTTGGGAATCACATCTCATGCTATAGGGAGGGTCTCAAGTTTGATATTAGAAGCATTGAGATATCACATCTCATGCTATAGGAAGGGTCTCAGGATTGGAATGGGAAGGAGTTGGATATCACATCTCATGCTATAGGAAGGGTCTCAGGTTTGGTATAAGCAGTGAGATATCACATCTCATGCTATAGGAAGTGTATCAGGATTGGAATGGGAAGGAGTTGGATATCACATCTCATGTTATAGGAAGGATCTCAGGTTTGGTATAAGCATTGAGATATCACATCTCTGCTATCGGAAGGGTCTCAGGATTGGAATGGGAAGGAGTTGGATATTCCCATCTCATGTTATAGGAAGGGTCTCAGGTTTGGTATTAGAAGCATTGAGATATCCCATCTCATGATATAGGAAGGGTCCCAGGTTGGAATGGGAAGGAGTAGGATATCACATTTTATGTTATAGGAAGGTTCTCAGGATTGGAATGGGAAGGCCTTGGATATCATATCTCATGCTATAGGAAGGCTCTCAGGTTTGGAAGGGGAAGGAGTTGGATATCACATTTCATGTTAGAGGAAGGATCTCAGGTTTGGTATTAGAGGCCTTGAGATATCACATCTCATGCTATAGGAAGGGTCTCAGGATTGGAATGGGAAGGAGTTGGATATCACATCTCAAGCTATAGGAACGGTCTCAGGTTTGGTGTAAGCATTGTGATATCACATCTCATGCTATAGGAAGGGTCTCAGGATTGGAATGGGAAGGACTTGGATATCACATCTCATGCTATAGGCAGGGTCTCAGGTTTGGAAAGGGAAGGAGATGGATATCACATTTCATGTTAGAGGTAGGATCTCAGGTTTGGTATTAGAGGCATTGAGATATCACATCTCATGCTATCAGAAGGGTCTCAGGATTGGAATGGGAAGGAGTTGGATATCACATCTCATGCTAAAAGGAAGGGTCTCAGGTTTGGAAGGGGAAGGATTTGGAAATCACATCTCATGTTATAGGAAGGATCTCAGGTTTGGTATTAGAAGCATTGAGATATCACATCTCATGCTATCGGAAGTATCTCAGGTTTGGTATTAGAGGCATTGAGATATCACATCTCATGCTATCATAAGGGTCTCAGGATTGGAATGGGAAGGAGTTGGATATCACATCTCATGTTATAGGAAGGATCTCAGGTTTGGTATTAGAAGCATTGAGACATCACATCTCATGCTATAGGAAGGGTCTCAGGACTGGAATGGGAAGGAGTTGGATATCACATCTCATGCTATAGGAAGGGTCTCAGATTTGGTATAAGCATTGAGATATCACATCTCATGCTATGGGAAGGGTCTCAGGATTGGAATGGGAAGGAGTTGTATATGACAAATCAGGCCATAGGAAGGGTCTCAGGTTTGGTATAAGCATTGAGATATCACATCTCTGCTATCGGAAGGGTCTCAGGATTGGAATGGGAAGGAGTTGGATATCCCATCTCATGTTATAGGAAGGGTCTCAGGTTTGGTATTAGAAGCATTGAGATATCACATCTCATGCTATAGGAAGGGTCTCAGGATTGGAATGGGGAGGACTTGGATGTCACATCTCATGCTATAGGGAGGGTCTCAAGTTTGATATTAGAAGCATTGAGATAACAAATCTCATGATATCGGAAGGGTCTCAGGATTGGAATGGGAAGGAATTGGATATCACATCTCATGATAAAGGAAGGGTCTAAGGTTTGGAAGGGGAAGGATTTGGATATCACATCTCATGTTATAGGACGGGTCTCAGGTTTGGTATTAGAAGCATTGAGATATCAAGTCTCATGGTATAGGAAGGGTCTCAGAATTGGAATGGGAAGGAGTTGGATATCACATCTCAAGCTATAGGTAGGGTCTCAGGATTGGAATGGGAAGGAGTTTGATATCACATCTCATGCCATAGTATGGGTCTCAGGTTTGGTAGAAGCATTGGGATATCACATCTCATGCTAACGGAAGGGTATCAGTATTGGATTTGGAAGGAGTTGGATATCCCATCTCATGCTATAGGAAGGGTCTCAGGTTGGAATGGGAAGGAGTTGGATATCACATTTCATGTTATAGGAAGGGTCTCAGGATTGGATGGGAAGGACTTGGATATCATAGCTCATGCTATAGGAAGGCTCTCAGGTTTGGAAGGGGAAGGAGTTGGATATCACATTTCATGTTAGAGGAAGGATCTCAGGTTTGGTATTAGAGGCCTTGAGATATCACATCTCATGCTATAGGAAGGGTCTCATTATTGGAATGGGAAGGAGTTGGATATCACATCTCAAGCTATAGGAAGGGTCTCAGGTTTGGTATAAGCATTGAGATATCACATCTCATGCTATAGGAAGGGTCTCAGGATTGGAATGGGAAGGAGTTGGATATCACATCTCATGTTATAGGAAAGATCTCAGGTTTGGTATTAGAAGCATTGAGACATCACATCTCATGTTATAGGAAGGGTCTCAGGATTGGAATGGGAAGAAGTTGGATATCACATCTCATGCTATAGGAAGGGTCTCAGGTTTGGAAGGGGAAGGAGTTGGATATCCAATCTCATGTTATAGGACTGGTCTCGGGTTTGGTATTAGAAGCATTGAGATATCACATCGCATGCTGTAGGAAGGTTCTCAGGTTTGGAATGGGGAGGAATTGGATATCACATCTCATGTCATAGGAAGGATCTCAGGTTTGGTATTAGAAGCATTGAGATATCACATCTCATGCTATAGGAATGGTCTCAGGATTGGAATGGGAAGGAGTTGGATATTACATTCTTGCTATAGGAAGGGTCTCATATTTGGAATGGGAAGGAGTTGGATATCACATATGCTATAGGAAGGGTCTCAGGTTTGGACCGGGAAGGAGTTTGATATCACATCTCATGTTATAGGAAGGGTCTCAGGTTTGGTATAAGCATTGAGATATCACATCTCTGCTATCGGAAGTGTCTCAGGATTGGAATGGGAAGGAGTTGGATATCCCATCTCATGTTATAGGACGGGTCTCAGGTTTGTTATTAGAATCATTGAGATATCATATTGCATGCTGTAGGAAGGGTCTAAGGATTGGAATGGGAAGGACTTGGATATCACATCTCATGCTATAGGTAGGCTCTCAGGTTTGGAAAGGGAAGGAGTTGGATATCGCATTTCATGTTAGAGGAAGGATCTCAGGTTTGGTATTATAGGCATTGAGATATCACATCTCATGCTATAGGAAGGGTCTCAGGATTGGAATGGGAAGGAGTTGGATATCACATCTCATGCTATAGGAAAGGTCTCAGGTTTGGTATAAGCATCGAGATATCACATCTCATGCTATAGGAAGGGTCTCGGGATTGGAATGGAAGGAGTTGGATATCACATCTCATGTTATAGGAAGGATCTCAGGTTTGGTATTAGAAGCATTGACACATCACATCTCATGCTATAGGAAGGGTCTCAGGATTGGAATGGGAAGGAGTTGGATATCACATATCATGCTATAGGAAGGGTCTCAGGTTTGGTATAAGCATTGAGATATCACATCTCATGCTATAGGAAGGGTCTCAAGGATTGGAATGGGAAGGAGTTGTATATGACATCTCATGCCATAGGAAGGGTCTTAGGTTTGGTATAAGCATTGAGATATCACATCTCTGCTATCGGAAGGGTCTCAGGATTGGAATGGGAAGGAGTTGGATATCCCATCTCATGTTATAGGAAGAGTCTCAGGTTTGGTATTAGAAGCATTGAGATATCACATCTCATGCTATAGGAAGGGTCTCAGGATTGGAATGGGAAGGAGTTGGATATCTCATCTCATGCTATAGGAAAGGTCTCAGGTTTGGTATAAGCATCGAGATATCACATCTCATGCTATAGGAAGGGTCTCGGGATTGGAATGGGAAGGAGTTGGATATCACATCTCATGTTATAGGAAGGATCTCAGGTTTGGTATTAGAAGCATTGAGACATCACATCTCATGCTATAGGAAGGGTCTCAGGATTGGAATGGGAAGGAGTTGGATATCACATCTCATGCTATAGGAAGGGTCTCAGGTTTGGTATAAACATTGAGATATCACATCTCATGCTATAGGAAGGGTCTCAAGGATTGGAATGGGAAGGAGTTGTATATGACATCTCATGCCATAGGAAGGGTCTTAGGTTTGGTATAAGCATTGAGATATCACATCTCTGCTATCGGAAGGGTCTCAGGATTGGAATGGGAAGGAGTTGGATATCCCATCTCATGTTATAGGAAGAGTCTCAGGTTTGGTATTAGAAGCATTGAGATATCACATCTCATGCTATAGGAAGTGTCTCAGGATTGGAATGGGAAGGACTTGGGTATCACATCTCATGCTATAGGGAGGGTCTCAAGTTTGATATTAGAAGCATTGAGATATCACATCTCATGCTATAGGAAGGGTCTCAGGATTGGAATGGGAAGGAGTTGGATATCACATCTCATGTTATAGGACGGGTCTCAGGTTTGTTATTAGAATCATTGAGATATCATATTGCATGCTGTAGGAAGGGTCTAAGGATTGGAATGGGAAGGACTTGGATATCACATCTCATGCTATAGGTAGGCTCTCAGGTTTGGAAAGGGAAGGAGTTGGATATCACATTTCATGTTAGAGGAAGGATCTCAGGTTTGGTATTAGAGGCATTGAGATATCACATCTCATGCTATAGGAAGGGTCTCAGGATTGAAATGGGAAGGAGTTGGATATCACATCTCATGCTATAGGAAAGGTCTCAGGTTTGGTATAAGCATCGAGATATCACATCTCATGCTATAGGAAGGGTCTCGGGATTGGAATGGGAAGGAGTTGGATATCACATCTCATGTTATAGGAAGGATCTCAGGTTTGGTATTAGAAGCATTGAGACATCACATCTCATGCTATAGGAAGTGTCTCAGGATTGGAATGGGAAGGAGTTGGATATCACATCTCATGCTATAGGAAGGGTCTCGGGTTTGGTATGAGCATTGAGATATCACATCTCATGCTATAGGAAGGGTCTCAAGGATTGGAATGGGAAGGAGTTGTATATGACATCTCATGCCATAGGAAGGGTCTTAGGTTTGGTATAAGCATTGAGATATCACATCGCTGCTATCGGAAGGGTCTCAGGATTGGAATGGGAAGGAGTTGGATATCCCATCTCATGTTATAGGAAGAGTCTCAGGTTTGGTATTAGAAGCATTGAGATATCACATCTCATGCTATAGGAAGTGTCTCAGGATTGGAATGGGAAGGACTTGGGAATCACATCTCATGCTATAGGGAGGGTCTCAAGTTTGATATTAGAAGCATTGAGATATCACATCTCATGCTATAGGAAGGGTCTCAGGATTGGAATGGGAAGGAGTTGGATATCACATCTCATGCTATAGGAAGGGTCTCAGGTTTGGTATAAGCAGTGAGATATCACATCTCATGCTATAGGAAGTGTATCAGGATTGGAATGGGAAGGAGTTGGATATCACATCTCATGTTATAGGAAGGATCTCAGGTTTGGTATAAGCATTGAGATATCACATCTCTGCTATCGGAAGGGTCTCAGGATTGGAATGGGAAGGAGTTGGATATTCCCATCTCATGTTATAGGAAGGGTCTCAGGTTTGGTATTAGAAGCATTGAGATATCCCATCTCATGATATAGGAAGGGTCCCAGGTTGGAATGGGAAGGAGTAGGATATCACATTTTATGTTATAGGAAGGTTCTCAGGATTGGAATGGGAAGGACTTGGATATCATATCTCATGCTATAGGAAGGCTCTCAGGTTTGGAAGGGGAAGGAGTTGGATATCACATTTCATGTTAGAGGAAGGATCTCAGGTTTGGTATTAGAGGCCTTGAGATATCACATCTCATGCTATAGGAAGGGTCTCAGGATTGGAATGGGAAGGAGTTGGATATCACATCTCAAGCTATAGGAACGGTCTCAGGTTTGGTGTAAGCATTGTGATATCACATCTCATGCTATAGGAAGGGTCTCAGGATTGGAATGGGAAGGACTTGGATATCACATCTCATGCTATAGGCAGGGTCTCAGGTTTGGAAAGGGAAGGAGATGGATATCACATTTCATGTTAGAGGTAGGATCTCAGGTTTGGTATTAGAGGCATTGAGATATCACATCTCATGCTATCAGAAGGGTCTCAGGATTGGAATGGGAAGGAGTTGGATATCACATCTCATGCTAAAAGGAAGGGTCTCAGGTTTGGAAGGGGAAGGATTTAGAAATCACATCTCATGTTATAGGAAGGATCTCAGGTTTGGTATTAGAAGCATTGAGATATCACATCTCATGCTATCGGAAGTATCTCAGGTTTGGTATTAGAGGCATTGAGATATCACATCTCATGCTATCATAAGGGTCTCAGGATTGGAATGGGAAGGAGTTGGATATCACATCTCATGTTATAGGAAGGATCTCAGGTTTGGTATTAGAAGCATTGAGACATCACATCTCATGCTATAGGAAGGGTCTCAGGACTGGAATGGGAAGGAGTTGGATATCACATCTCATGCTATAGGAAGGGTCTCAGATTTGGTATAAGCATTGAGATATCACATCTCATGCTATGGGAAGGGTCTCAGGATTGGAATGGGAAGGAGTTGTATATGACAAATCAGGCCATAGGAAGGGTCTCAGGTTTGGTATAAGCATTGAGATATCACATCTCTGCTATCGGAAGGGTCTCAGGATTGGAATGGGAAGGAGTTGGATATCCCATCTCATGTTATAGGAAGGGTCTCAGGTTTGGTATTAGAAGCATTGAGATATCACATCTCATGCTATAGGAAGGGTCTCAGGATTGGAATGGGGAGGACTTGGATGTCACATCTCATGCTATAGGGAGGGTCTCAAGTTTGATATTAGAAGCATTGAGATAACAAATCTCATGATATCGGAAGGGTCTCAGGATTGGAATGGGAAGGAATTGGATATCACATCTCATGATAAAGGAAGGGTCTAAGGTTTGGAAGGGGAAGGATTTGGATATCACATCTCATGTTATAGGACGGGTCTCAGGTTTGGTATTAGAAGCATTGAGATATCAAGTCTCATGGTATAGGAAGGGTCTCAGAATTGGAATGGGAAGGAGTTGGATATCACATCTCAAGCTATAGGTAGGGTCTCAGGATTGGAATGGGAAGGAGTTTGATATCACATCTCATGCCATAGTATGGGTCTCAGGTTTGGTAGAAGCATTGGGATATCACATCTCATGCTAACGGAAGGGTATCAGTATTAGATTTGGAAGGAGGTGGATATCCCATCTCATGCTATAGGAAGGGTCTCAGGTTGGAATGGGAAGGAGTTGGATATCACATTTCATGTTATAGGAAGGGTCTCAGGATTGGATGGGAAGGACTTGGATATCATAGCTCATGCTATAGGAAGGCTCTCAGGTTTGGAAGGGGAAGGAGTTGGATATCACATTTCATGTTAGAGGAAGGATCTCAGGTTTGGTATTAGAGGCCTTGAGATATCACATCTCATGCTATAGGAAGGGTCTCATTATTGGAATGGGAAGGAGTTGGATATCACATCTCAAGCTATAGGAAGGGTCTCAGGTTTGGTATAAGCATTGAGATATCACATCTCATGCTATAGGAAGGGTCTCAGGATTGGAATGGGAAGGAGTTGGATATCACATCTCATGTTATAGGAAAGATCTCAGGTTTGGTATTAGAAGCATTGAGACATCACATCTCATGTTATAGGAAGGGTCTCAGGATTGGAATGGGAAGAAGTTGGATATCACATCTCATGCTATAGGAAGGGTCTCAGGTTTGGAAGGGGAAGGAGTTGGATATCCAATCTCATGTTATAGGACTGGTCTCGGGTTTGGTATTAGAAGCATTGAGATATCACATCGCATGCTGTAGGAAGGTTCTCAGGTTTGGAATGGGGAGGAATTGGATATCACATCTCATGTCATAGGAAGGATCTCAGGTTTGGTATTAGAAGCATTGAGATATCACATCTCATGCTATAGGAATGGTCTCAGGATTGGAATGGGAAGGAGTTGGATATTACATTCTTGCTATAGGAAGGGTCTCATATTTGGAATGGGAAGGAGTTGGATATCACATATGCTATAGGAAGGGTCTCAGGTTTGGACCGGGAAGGAGTTTGATATCACATCTCATGTTATAGGAAGGGTCTCAGGTTTGGTATAAGCATTGAGATATCACATCTCTGCTATCGGAAGTGTCTCAGGATTGGAATGGGAAGGAGTTGGATATCCCATCTCATGTTATAGGACGGGTCTCAGGTTTGTTATTAGAATCATTGAGATATCATATTGCATGCTGTAGGAAGGTTCTAAGGATTGGAATGGGAAGGACTTGGATATCACATCTCATGCTATAGGTAGGCTCTCAGGTTTGAAAAGGGAAGGAGTTGGATATCGCATTTCATGTTAGAGGAAGGATCTCAGGTTTGGTATTATAGGCATTGAGATATCACATCTCATGCTATAGGAAGGGTCTCAGGATTGGAATGGGAAGGAGTTGGATATCACATCTCATGCTATAGGAAAGGTCTCAGGTTTGGTATAAGCATCGAGATATCACATCTCATGCTATAGGAAGGGTCTCGGGATTGGAATGGGAAGGAGTTGGATATCACATCTCATGTTATAGGAAGGATCTCAGGTTTGGTATTAGAAGCATTGACACATCACATCTCATGCTATAGGAAGGGTCTCAGGATTGGAATGGGAAGGAGTTGGATATCACATATCATGCTATAGGAAGGGTCTCAGGTTTGGTATAAGCATTGAGATATCACATCTCATGCTATAGGAAGGGTCTCAAGGATTGGAATGGGAAGGAGTTGTATATGACATCTCATGCCATAGGAAGGGTCTTAGGTTTGGTATAAGCATTGAGATATCACATCTCTGCTATCGGAAGGGTCTCAGGATTGGAATAGGAAGGAGTTGGATATCCCATCTCATGTTATAGGAAGAGTCTCAGGTTTGGTATTAGAAGCATTGAGATATCACATCTCATGCTATAGGAAGTGTCTCAGGATTGGAATGGGAAGGACTTGGGTATCACATTTCATGCTATAGGGAGGGTCTCAGGTTTGGTATAAGCAGTGAGATATCACATCTCATGCTATAGGAAGTGTCTCAGGATTGGAATGGGAAGGAGTTGGATATCACATCTCATGTTATAGGAAGGATCTCAGGTTTGGTATAAGCATTGAGATATCACATCTCTGCTATCGGAAGGGTCTCAGGATTGGAATGGGAAGGAGTTGGATATTCCCATCTCATGTTATAGGAAGGGTCTCAGGTTTGGTATTAGAAGCATTGAGATATCCCATCTCATGATATAGGAAGGGTCCCAGGTTGGAATGGGAAGGAGTACGATATCACATTTTATGTTATAGGACGGTTCTCAGGATTGGAATGGGAAGGACTTGGATATCATATCTCATGCTATAGGAAGGCTCTCAGGTTTGGAAGGGGAAGGAGTTGGATATCCCATTTCATGTTAGAGGAAGGATCTCAGGTTTGGTAGTAGAGGCCTTGAGATATCACATCTCATGCTATAGGAAGGGTCTCAGGATTGGAATGGGAAGGAGTTGGATATCACATCTCAAGCTATAGGAACGGTCTCAGGTTTGGTATAAGCATTGTGATATCACATCTCATGCTATAGGAAGGGTCTCAGGATTGGAATGGGAAGGACTTGGATATCACATCTCATGCTATAGGCAGGGTCCCAGGTTTGGAAAGGGAAGGAGATGGATATCACATTTCATGTTAGAGGTAGGATCTCAGGTTTGGTATTAGAGGCATTGAGATATCACATCTCATGCTATCAGAAGGGTCTCAGGATTGGAATGGGAAGGAGTTGGATATCACATCTCATGCTAAAGGGAGGGTCTCAGGTTTGGAAGGGGAAGGATTTGGAAATCACATCTCATGTTATAGGAAGGATCTCAGGTTTGGTATTAGAAGCATTGAGATATCACATCTCATGCTATCGGAAGTATCTCAGGTTTGGTATTAGAGGCATTGAGATATCACATCTCATGCTATCATAAGGGTCTCAGGATTGGAATGGGAAGGCGTTGGATATCACATCTCATGTTATAGGAAGGATCTCAGGTTTGGTATTAGAAGCATTGAGACATCACATCTCATGCTATAGGAAGGGTCTCAGGATTGGAATGGGAAGGATTTGGATATCACATCTCATGCTATAGGAAGGGTCTCAGATTTGGTATAAGCATTGAGATATCACATCTCATGCTATAAGAAGGGTCTCAGGATTGGAATGGGAAGGAGTTGTATATGCCATCTCAGGCCATAGGAAGGGTCTCAGGTTTGGTATAAGCATTGAGATATCACATCTCTGCTATCGGAAGGGTCTCAGGATTGGAATGGGAATGAGTTGGATATCCCATCTCATGTTATAGGAAGAGTCTCAGGTTTGGTATTAGAAGCATTGAGATATCCCATCTCATGCTATAGGAAGGGTCTCAGGTTGGAATGGGAAGGAGTTGGATATCACATTTCATGTTATAGGAAGGGTCTCAGGATTGGAATTGGAAGGACTTGGCTATCATATCTCATGCTATAGGAAGGCTCTCAGGTTTGGAAGGGGAAGGAGTTGGATATCACATTTCATGTTAGAGGAACGATCTCAGGTTTGGTATTAGAGGCCTTGAGATATCACATCTCATGCTATAGGAAGGGTCTCAGGATTGGAATGGGAAGGAGTTGGATATCACATCTCAAGCTATAGGAAAGATCTCAGGTTTGGTATTAGAAGCATTGCGACATCACATCTCATGTTATAGGAAGGGTCTCAGGATTGGAATGGGAAGAAGTTGGATATCACATCTCATGCTATAGGAAGGGTCTCAGGATTGAAATGGGAAGGAGTTGGATATCACATCTCATGTTATAGGAAAGATCTCAGGTTTGGTATTAGAAGCATTGCGACATCACATCTCATGTTATAGGAAGGGTCTCAGGATTGGAATGGGAAGAAGTTGGATATCACATCTCATGCTATAGGAAGGGTCTCAGGTTTGGTATAAGCATTGAGATATCACATCTCATGCTATAGGAAGGGTCTCAGGATTGGAATGGGAAGGAGTTGTATATGACATCTCATGCCATAGGAAGGGTCTCAGGTTTGGTATAAGCATTGAGATATCACATCACATGCTATAGGCAGGGTCTCAGGATTGGAATGGAAAGGACTTGGATATCACATCTCATGCTATAGGCAGGGTCTCAGGTTTGGAAAGGGAAGGAGATGGATATCACATTTCATGTTAGAGGTAGGATCTCAGGTTTGGTATTAGAGGCATTGAAATATCACATCTCATGCTATCAGAGGGGTCTCAGGATTGGAATGGGAAGGAGTTGGATATCACATCTCATGCTATCATAAGGTTCTCAGGATTGGAATGGGAAGGAGTTGGATATCACATCTCATGTTATAGGAAGGATCTCAGGTTTGGTATTAGAAGCATTAAGACATCACATCTCATGCTATAGGAAGGGTCTCAGGATTGGAATGGGAAGGAGTTGGATATCACATCTCATGCTATAGGAAGGGTCTCAGATTTGGTATAAGCATTGAGATATCACATCTCATGCTATAGGAAGGGTCTCAGGATTGGAATGGGAAGGAGTTGGATATCACATCTCATGCTATAGGAAAGGTCTCAGGTTTGGTATAGGCATCGAGATATCACATCTCATGCTATAGGAAGGGTCTCGGGATTGGAATGGGAAGGAGTTGGATATCACATCTCATGTTATAGGAAGGATCTCAGGTTTGGTATTAGAAGCATTGAGACATCACATCTCATGCTATAGGAAGGGTCTCAGGATTGGAATGGGAAGGAGTTGGATATCACATCTCATGTTATAGGACGGGTCTCAGGTTTGTTATTAGAATCATTGAGATATCATATTGCATGCTGTAGGAAGGGTCTAAGGATTGGAATGGGAAGGACTTGGATATCACATCTCATGCTATAGGTAGGCTCTCAGGTTTGGAAAGGGAAGGAGTTGGATATCACATTTCATGTTAGTGGAAGGATCTCAGGTTTGGTATTAGAGGCATTGAGATATCACATCTCATGCTATAGGAAGGGTCTCAGGATTGAAATGGGAAGGAGTTGGATATCACATCTCATGCTATAGGAAAGGTCTCAGGTTTGGTATAAGCATCGAGATATCACATCTCATGCTATAGGAAGGGTCTCGGGATTGGAATGGGAAGGAGTTGGATATCACATCTCATGTTATACGAAGGATTTCAGGTTTGGTATTAGAAGCATTGAGACATCACATCTCATGCTATAGGAAGGGTCTCAGGATTGGAATGGGAAGGAGTTGGATATCACATCTCATGCTATAGGAAGGGTCTCAGGTTTGGTATGAGCATTGAGATATCACATCTCATGCTATAGGAAGGGTCTCAAGGATTGGAATGGGAAGGAGTTGTATATGACATCTCATGCCATAGGAAGGGTCTTAGGTTTGGTAAAAGCATTGAGATATCACATCTCTGCTATCGGAAGGGTCTCAGGATTGGAATGGGAAGGAGTTGGATATCCCATCTCATGTTATAGGAAGAGTCTCAGGTTTGGTATTAGAAGCATTGAGATATCACATCTCATGCTATAGGAAGTGTCTCAGGATTGGAATGGGAAGGACTTGGGTATCACATCTCATGCTATAGGGAGGGTCTCAAGTTTGATATTAGAAGCATTGAGATATCACATCTCATGCTATAGGAAGGGTCTCAGGATTGGAATGGGAAGGAGTTGGATATCACATCTCATGCTATAGGAAGGGTCTCATGTTTGGTATAAGCAGTGAGATATCACATCTCATGCTATAGGAAGTGTCTCAGGATTGGAATGGGAAGGAGTTGGATATCACATCTCATGTTATAGGAAGGATCTCAGGTTTGGTATAAGCATTGAGATATCACATCTCTGCTATCGGAAGGGTCTCAGGATTGGAATGGGAAGGAGTTGGATATTCCCATCTCATGTTATAGGAAGGGTCTCAGGTTTGGTATTAGAAGCATTGAGATATCCCATCTCATGATATAGGAAGGGTCCCAGGTTGGAATGGGAAGGAGTAGGATATCACATTTTATGTTATAGGAAGGTTCTCAGGATTGGAATGGGAAGGACTTGGATATCATATCTCATGCTATAGGAAGGCTCTCAGGTTTGGAAGGGGAAGGAGTTGGATATCACATTTCATGTTAGAGGAAGGATCTCAGGTTTGGTATTAGAGGCCTTGAGATATAACATCTCATGCTATAGGAAGGGTCTCAGGATTGGAATGGGAAGGAGTTGGATATCACATCTCAAGCTATAGGAACGGTCTCAGGTTTGGTATAAGCATTTTGATATCACATCTCATGCTATAGGAAGGGTCTCAGGATTGGAATGGGAAGGACTTGGATATCACATCTCATGCTATAGGCAGAGTCTCAGGTTTGGAAAGGGAAGTAGATGGATATCACATTTCATGTTAGAGGTAGGATCTCAGGTTTGGTATTAGAGGCATTGAGATATCACATCTCATGCTATCAGAAGGGTCTCAGGATTGGAATGGGAAGGAGTTGGATATCACATCTCATGCAAAAGGGAGGGTCTCAGGTTTGGAAGGGGAAGGATTTGGAAATCACATCTCATGTTATAGGAAGGATCTCAGGTTTGGTATTAGAAGCATTGAGATATCACATCTCATGCTATCGGAAGTATCTCAGGTTTGGTATTAGAGGCATTGAGATATCAGATCTCATGCTATCATAAGGGTCTCAGGATTGGAATGGGAAGGAGTTGGATATCACATCTCATGTTATAGGAAGAATCTCAGGTTTGGTATTAGAAGCATTGAGACATCACATCTCATGCTATAGGAAGGGTCTCAGGATTGGAATGGGAAGGAGTTGGATATCACATCTCATGCTATAGGAAGGGTCTCAGATTTGGTATAAGCATTGAGATATCACATCTCATGCTATAAGAAGGGTCTCAGGATTGGAATGGGAAGGAGTTGTATATGACATCTCAGGCCATAGGAAGGGTCTCAGGTTTGGTATAAGCATTGAGATATCACATCTCTGCTATCGGAAGGGTCTCAGGATTGGAATGGGAATGAGTTGGATATCCCATCTCATGTTATAGGAAGAGTCTCAGGTTTGGTATTAGAAGCATTGAGATATCCCATCTCATGCTATAGGAAGGGTCTCAGGTTGGAATGGGAAGGAGTTGGATATCACATTTCATGTTATAGGAAGGGTCTCAGGATTGGAATTGGAAGGACTTGGCTATCATATCTCATGCTATAGGAAGGCTCTCAGGTTTGGAAGGGGAAGGAGTTGGATATCACATTTCATGTTAGAGGAACGATCTCAGGTTTGGTATTAGAGGCCTTGAGATATCACATCTCATGCTATAGGAAGGGTCTCAGGATTGGAATGGGAAGGAGTTGGATATCACATCTCAAGCTATAGGAAAGATCTCAGGTTTGGTATTAGAAGCATTGCGACATCACATCTCATGTTATAGGAAGGGTCTCAGGATTGGAATGGGAAGAAGTTGGATATCACATCTCATGCTATAGGAAGGGTCTCAGGATTGAAATGGGAAGGAGTTGGATATCACATCTCATGCTATAGGAAGGGTCTCAGGTTTGGTATAAGCATTGAGATATCACATCTCATGCTATAGGAAGGGTCTCAGGATTGGAATGGGAAGGAGTTGTATATGACATCTCATGCCATAGGAAGGGTCTCAGGTTTGGTATAAGCATTGAGATATCACATCACATGCTATAGGAAGGGTCTCAGGATTGGAATGGAAAGGACTTGGATATCACATCTCATGCTATAGGCAGGGTCTCAGGTTTGGAAAGGGAAGGAGATGGATATCACATTTCATGTTAGAGGTAGGATCTCAGGTTTGGTATTAGAGGCATTGAAATATCACATCTCATGCTATCAGAAGGGTCTCAGGATTGGAATGGGAAGGAGTTGGATATCACATCTCATGCTAAAGGGAGGGTCTCAGGTTTGGAAGGGGAAGGATTTGGAAATCACATCTCATGTTATAGGAAGGATCTCAGGTTTGGTATAAGAAGCATTGAGATATCACATCTCATGCTATCGGAAGTATCTCAGGTTTGGTATTAGAGGCATTGAGATATCAGATCTCATGCTATCATAAGGGTCTCAGGATTGGAATGGGAAGGAGTTGGATATCACATCTCATGTTATAGGAAGAATCTCAGGTTTGGTATTAGAAGCATTGAGACATCACATCTCATGCTATAGGAAGGGTCTCAGGATTGGAATGGGAAGGAGTTGGATATAACATCTCATGCTATAGGAAGGGTCTCAGATTTGGTATAAGCATTGAGATATCACATCTCATGCTATAAGAAGGGTCTCAGGATTGGAATGGGAAGGAGTTGTATATGACATCTCAGGCCATAGGAAGGGTCTCAGGTTTGGTATAAGCATTGAGATATCACATCTCTGCTATCGGAAGGGTCTCAGGATTGGAATGGGAATGAGTTGGATATCCCATCTCATGTTATAGGAAGAGTCTCAGGTTTGGTATTAGAAGCATTGAGATATCCCATCTCATGCTATAGGAAGGGTCTCAGGTTGGAATGGGAAGGAGTTGGATATCACATTTCATGTTATAGGAAGGGTCTCAGGATTGGAATTGGAAGGACTTGGCTATCATATCTCATGCTATAGGAAGGCTCTCAGGTTTGGAAGGGGAAGGAGTTGGATATCACATTTCATGTTAGAGGAACGATCTCAGGTTTGGTATTAGAGGCCTTGAGATATCACATCTCATGCTATAGGAAGGGTCTCAGGATTGGAATGGGAAGGAGTTGGATATCACATCTCAAGCTATAGGAAAGATCTCAGGTTTGGTATTAGAAGCATTGCGACATCACATCTCATGTTATAGGAAGGGTCTCAGGATTGGAATGGGAAGAAGTTGGATATCACATCTCATGCTATAGGAAGGGTCTCAGGATTGAAATGGGAAGGAGTTGGATATCACATCTCATGCTATAGGAAGGGTCTCAGGTTTGGTATAAGCATTGAGATATCACATCTCATGCTATAGGAAGGGTCTCAGGATTGGAATGGGAAGGAGTTGTATATGACATCTCATGCCATAGGAAGGGTCTCAGGTTTGGTATAAGCATTGAGATATCACATCACATGCTATAGGAAGGGTCTCAGGATTGGAATGGAAAGGACTTGGATATCACATCTCATGCTATAGGCAGGGTCTCAGGTTTGGAAAGGGAAGGAGATGGATATCACATTTCATGTTAGAGGTAGGATCTCAGGTTTGGTATTAGAGGCATTGAAATATCACATCTCATGCTATCAGAAGGGTCTCAGGATTGGAATGGGAAGGAGTTGGATATCACATCTCATGCTAAAGGGAGGGTCTCAGGTTTGGAAGGGGAAGGATTTGGAAATCACATCTCATGTTATAGGAAGGATCTCAGGTTTGGTATTAGAAGCATTGAGATATCACATCTCATGCTATTGGAAGTATCTCAGGTTTGGTATTAGAGGCATTGAGATATCACATCTCATGCTATCATAAGGTTCTCAGGATTGGAATGGGAAGGAGTTGGATATCACATCTCATGTTATAGGAAGGATCTCAGGTTTGGTATTAGAAGCATTGAGACATCACATCTCATGCTATAGGAAGGGTCTCAGGATTGGAATGGGAAGGAGTTGGATATAACATCTCATGCTATAGGAAGGGTCTCAGATTTGGTATAAGCATTGAGATATCACATCTCATGCTATAGGAAGGGTCTCAGGATTGGAATGGGAAGGAGTTGGATATCACATCTCATGCTAAAGGGAGGGTCTCAGGTTTGGAAGGGGAAGGATTTGGAAATCACATCTCATGTTATAGGAAGGATCTCAGGTTTGGTATAAGAAGCATTGAGATATCACATCTCATGCTATCGGAAGTATCTCAGGTTTGGTATTAGAGGCATTGAGATATCAGATCTCATGCTATCATAAGGGTCTCAGGATTGGAATGGGAAGGAGTTGGATATCACATCTCATGTTATAGGAAGAATCTCAGGTTTGGTATTAGAAGCATTGAGACATCACATCTCATGCTATAGGAAGGGTCTCAGGATTGGAATGGGAAGGAGTTGGATATCACATCTCATGCTATAGGAAGGGTCTCAGATTTGGTATAAGCATTGAGATATCACATCTCATGCTATAAGAAGGGTCTCAGGATTGGAATGGGAAGGAGTTGTATATGACATCTCAGGCCATAGGAAGGGTCTCAGGTTTGGTATAAGCATTGAGATATCACATCTCTGCTATCGGAAGGGTCTCAGGATTGGAATGGGAATGAGTTGGATATCCCATCTCATGTTATAGGAAGAGTCTCAGGTTTGGTATTAGAAGCATTGAGATATCCCATCTCATGCTATAGGAAGGGTCTCAGGTTGGAATGGGAAGGAGTTGGATATCACATTTCATGTTATAGGAAGGGTCTCAGGATTGGAATTGGAAGGACTTGGCTATCATATCTCATGCTATAGGAAGGCTCTCAGGTTTGGAAGGGGAAGGAGTTGGATATCACATTTCATGTTAGAGGAACGATCTCAGGTTTGGTATTAGAGGCCTTGAGATATCACATCTCATGCTATAGGAAGGGTCTCAGGATTGGAATGGGAAGGAGTTGGATATCACATCTCAAGCTATAGGAAAGATCTCAGGTTTGGTATTAGAAGCATTGCGACTTCACATCTCATGTTATAGGAAGGGTCTCAGGATTGGAATGGGAAGAAGTTGGATATCACATCTCATGCTATAGGAAGGGTCTCAGGATTGAAATGGGAAGGAGTTGGATATCACATCTCATGCTATAGGAAGGGTCTCAGGTTTGGTATAAGCATTGAGATATCACATCTCATGCTATAGGAAGGGTCTCAGGATTGGAATGGGAAGGAGTTGTATATGACATCTCATGCCATAGGAAGGGTCTCAGGTTTGGTATAAGCATTGAGATATCACATCACATGCTATAGGAAGGGTCTCAGGATTGGAATGGAAAGGACTTGGATATCACATCTCATGCTATAGGCAGGGTCTCAGGTTTGGAAAGGGAAGGAGATGGATATCACATTTCATGTTAGAGGTAGGATCTCAGGTTTGGTATTAGAGGCATTGAAATATCACATCTCATGCTATCAGAAGGGTCTCAGGATTGGAATGGGAAGGAGTTGGATATCACATCTCATGCTAAAGGGAGGGTCTCAGGTTTGGAAGGGGAAGGATTTGGAAATCACATCTCATGTTATAGGAAGGATCTCAGGTTTGGTATTAGAAGCATTGAGATATCACATCTCATGCTATCGGAAGTATCTCAGGTTTGGTATTAGAGGCATTGAGATATCACATCTCATGCTATCATAAGGTTCTCAGGATTGGAATGGGAAGGAGTTGGATATCACATCTCATGTTATAGGAAGGATCTCAGGTTTGGTATTAGAAGCATTGAGACATCACATCTCATGCTATAGGAAGGGTCTCAGGATTGGAATGGGAAGGAGTTGGATATCACATCTCATGCTATAGGAAGGGTCTCAGATTTGGTATAAGCATTGAGATATCACATCTCATGCTATAGGAAGGGTCTCAGGATTGGAATGGGAAGGAGTTGGATATCACATCTCATGCTATAGGAAAGGTCTCAGGTTTGGTATAAGCATCGAGATATCACATCTCATGCTATAGGAAGGGTCTCGGGATTGGAATGGGAAGGAGTTGGATATCACATCTCATGTTATAGGAAGGATCTCAGGTTTGATATTAGAAGCATTGACACATCACATCTCATGCTATAGGAAGGGTCTCAGGATTGGAATGGGAAGGAGTTGGATATCACATCTCATGCTATAGGAAGGGTCTCAGGTTTGGTATAAGCATTGAGATATCACATCTCATGCTATAGGAAGGGTCTCAAGGATTGGAATGGGAAGGAGTTGTATATGACATCTCATGCCATAGGAAGGGTCTTAGGTTTGGTATAAGCATTGGGATATCACATCTCTGCTATCGGAAGGGTCTCAGGATTGGAATGGGAAGGAGTTGGATATCCCATCTCATGTTATAGGAAGAGTCTCAGGTTTGGTATTAGAAGCATTGAGATATCACATCTCATGCTATAGGAAGTGTCTCAGGATTGGAATGGGAAGGACTTGGGTATCACATCTCATGCTATAGGGAGGGTCTCAAGTTTGATATTAGAAGCATTGAGATATCACATCTCATGCTATAGGAAGGGTCTCAGGATTGGAATGGGAAGGAGTTGGATATCACATCTCATGCTATAGGAAGGGTCTCAGGTTTGGTATAAGCAGTGAGATATCACATCTCATGCTATAGGAAGTGTCTCAGGATTGGAATGGGAAGGAGTTGGATATCACATCTCATGTTATAGGAAGGATCTCAGGTTTGGTATAAGCTTTGAGATATCACATCTCTGCTATCGGAAGGGTCTCAGGATTGGAATGGGAAGGAGTTGGATATTCCCATCTCATGTTATAGGAAGGGTCTCAGGTTTGGTATAAGCATTGAGATATCACATCACATGCTATAGGAAGGGTCTCAGGATTGGAATGGAAAGGACTTGGATATCACATCTCATGCTATAGGCAGGGTCTCAGGTTTGGAAAGGGAAGGAGATGGGTATCACATTTCATGTTAGAGGTAGGATCTCAGGTTTGGTATTAGAGGCATTGAAATATCACATCTCGTGCTATCAGAAGGGTCTCAGGATTGGAATGGGAAGGAGTTGGATATCACATCTCATGCTAAAGGGAGGGTCTCAGGTTTGGAAGGGGAAGGATTTGGAAATCACATCTCATGTTATAGGAAGGATCTCAGGTTTGGTATTAGAAGCATTGAGATATCACATCTCATGCTATCGGAAGTATCTCAGGTTTGGTATTAGAGGCATTGAGATTTCACATCTCATGCTATCATAAGGGTCTCAGGATTGGAATGGGAAGGAGTTGGATATCACATCTCATGTTATAGGAAGGATCTCAGGTTTGGTATTAGAAGCATTGAGACATCAAATCTCATGCTATAGGAAGGGTCTCAGGATTGGGATGGGAAGGAGTTGGATATCACATCTCATGCTATAGGAAGGGTCTCAGATTTGGTATAAGCATTGAGATATCACATCTCATGCTATAGGAAGGGTCTCAGGATTGGAATGGGAAGGAGTTGGATATCACATCTCATGCTATAGGAAAGGTCTCAGGTTTGGTATAAGCATCGAGATATCACATCTCATGCTATAGGAAGGTTCTCGGGATTGGAATGGGAAGGAGTTGGATATCACATCTCATGTTATAGGAAGGATCTCAGGTTTGGTATTAGAAGCATTGAGACATCACATCTCATGCTATAGGAAGGGTCTCAGGATTGGAATGGGAAGGAGTTGGATATCACATCTCATGCTATAGGAAGGGTCTCAAGGATTGGAATGGGAAGGAGTTGTATATGACATCTCATGCCATAGGAAGGGTCTTAGGTTTGGTATAAGCATTGGGATATCACATCTCTGCTATCGGAAGGGTCTCAGGATTGGAATGGGAAGGAGTTGGATATCCCATCTCATGTTATAGGAAGAGTCTCAGGTTTGGTATTAGAAGCATTGAGATATCACATCTCATGCTATAGGAAGTGTCTCAGGATTGGAATGGGAAGGACTTGGGTATCACATCTCATGCTATAGGGAGGGTCTCAAGTTTGATATTAGAAGCATTGAGATATCACATCTCATGCTATAGGAAGGGTCTCAGGATTGGAATGGGAAGGAGTTGGATATCACATCTCATGTTATAGGACGGGTCTCAGGTTTGTTATTAGAATCATTGAGATATCATATTGCATGCTGTAGGAAGGGTCTAAGGATTGGAATGGGAAGGACTTGGATATCACATCTCATGCTATAGGTAGGCTATCAGGTTTGGAAAGGGAAGGAGTTGGATATCACATTTCATGTTAGAGGAAGGATCTCAGGTTTGGTATTAGAGGCATTGAGATATCACATCTCATGCTATAGGAAGGGTCTCAGGATTGGAATGGGAAGGAGTTATATATCACATCTCATGCTATAGGAAAAGTCTCAGGTTTGGTATAAGCATCGAGATATCACATCTCATGCTATAGGAAGGGTCTCGGGATTGGAATGGGAAGGAGTTGGATATCACATCTCATGTTATAGGAAGGATCTCAGGTTTGGTATTAGAAGCATTGAGACATCACATCTCATGCTATAGGAAGGGTCTCAGGATTGGAATGGGAAGGAGTTGGATATCACATCTCATGCTATAGGAAGGGTCTCAGGTTTGGTATAAGCATTGAGATATCACATCTCATGCTATAGGAAGTGTCTCAGGATTGGAATGGGAAGGACTTGGGTATCACATCTCATGCTATAGGGAGGGTCTCAAGTTTGATATTAGAAGCATTGAGATATCACATCTCATGCTATAGGAAGGGTCTCAGGATTGGAATGGGAAGGAGTTGGATATCACATCTCATGCTATAGGAAGAGTCTCAGGTTTGGTATTAGAAGCATTGAGATATCACATCTCATTCTATAGGAAGTGTCTCAGGATTGGAATGGGAAGGACTTGGGTATCACATCTCATGCTATAGGGAGGGTCTCAAGTTTGATATTAGAAGCATTGAGATATCACATCTCATGCTATAGGAAGTGTCTCAGGATTGGAATGGGAAGGAGTTGGATATCACATCTCATGTTATAGGAAGGATCTCAGGTTTGGTATAAGCATTGAGATATCACATCTCTGCTATCGGAAGGGTCTCAGGATTGGAATGGGAAGGAGTTGGATATTCCCATCTCATGTTATAGGAAGGGTCTCAGGTTTGGTATTAGAAGCATTGAGATATCCCATCTCATGATATAGGAAGGGTCCCAGGTTGGAATGGGAAGGAGTAGGATATCAGATTTTATGTTATAGGAAGGTTCTCAGGATTGGAATGGGAAGGACTTGGATATCATATCTCATGCTATAGGAAGGCTCTCAGGTTTGGAAGGGGAAGGAGTTGGATATCACATTTCATGTTAGAGGAAGGATCTCAGGTTTGGTATTAGAGGCCTTGAGATATCACATCTCATGCTATAGGAAGGGTCTCAGGATTGGAATGGGAAGGAGTTGGATATCACATCTCAAGCTATAGGAACGGTCTCAGGTTTGGTATAAGCATTGTGATATCACATCTCATGCTATAGGAAGGGTCTCAGGATTGGAATGGGAAGGGCTTGGATATCACATCTCATGCTATAGGCAGGGTCTCAGGTTTGGAAAGGGAAGGAGATGGATATCACATTTCATGTTAGAGGTAGGATCTCAGGTTTGGTATTAGAGGCATTGAGATATCACATCTCATGCTATCAGAAGGGTCTCAGGATTGGAATGGGAAGGAGTTGGATATCACATCTCATGCTAAAGGGAGGGTCTCAGGTTTGGAAGGGGAAGGATTTGGAAATCACATCTCATGTTATAGGAAGGATCTCAGGTTTGTTATTAGAAGCATTGAGATATCACATCTCATGCTATCCGAAGTATCTCAGGTTTGGTATTAGAGGCATTGAGATATCACATCTCATGCTATCATAAGGGTCTCAGGATTGGAATGGGAAGGAGTTGGATATCACATCTCATGTTATAGGAAGGATCTCAGGTTTGGTATTAGAAGCATTGAGACATCACATCTCATGCTATAGGAAGGGTCTCAGGATTGGAATGGGAAGGAGTTGGATATCACATCTCATGCTATAGGAAGGGTCTCAGATTTGGTATAAGCATTGAGATATCACATCTCATGCTATAAGAAGGGTCTCAGGATTGGAATGGGAAGGAGTTGTATATGACATCTCAGGCCATAGGAAGGGTCTCAGGTTTGGTATAAGCATTGAGATATCACATCTCTGCTATCGGAAGGGTCTCAGGATTGGAATGGGAATGAGTTGGATATCTCATCTCATGTTATAGGAAGAGTCTCAGGTTTGGTATTAGAAGCATTGAGATATCCCATCTCATGCTATAGGAAGGGTCTCAGGTTGGAATGGGAAGGAGTTGGATATCACATTTCATGTTATAGGAAGGGTCTCAGGATTGGAATTGGAAGGACTTGGCTATCATATCTCATGCTATAGGAAGGCTCTCAGGTTTGGAAGGGGAAGGAGTTGGATATCACATTTCATGTTAGAGGAACAATCTCAGGTTTGGTATTAGAGGCCTTGAGATATCACATCTCATGCTATAGGAAGGGTCTCAGGATTGGAATGGGAAGGAGTTGGATATCACATCTCAAGCTATAGGAAAGATCTCAGGTTTGGTATTAGAAGCATTGCGACATCACATCTCATGTTATAGGAAGGGTCTCAGGATTGGAATGGGAAGAAGTTGGATATCACATCTCATGCTATAGGAAGGGTCTCAGGATTGAAATGGGAAGGAGTTGGATATCACATCTCATGTTATAGGAAGGATCTCAGGTTTGGTATTAGAAGCATTGCGACATCACATCTCATGTTATAGGAAGGGTCTCAGGATTGGAATGGGAAGAAGTTGGATATCACATCTCATGCTATAGGAAGGGTCTCAGGTTTGGTATAAGCATTGAGATATCACATCTCATGCTATAGGAAGTGTCTCAGGATTGGAATGGGAAGGAGTTGTATATGACATCTCATGCCATAGGAAGGGTCTCAGGTTTGGTATAAGCATTGAGATATCACATCACATGCTATAGGAAGGGTCTCAGGATTGGAATGGAAAGGACTTGGATATCACATCTCATGCTATAGGCAGGGTCTCAGGTTTGGAAAGGGAAGGAGATGGATATCACATTTCATGTTAGAGGTAGGATCTCAGGTTTGGTATTAGAGGCATTGAAATATCACATCTCATGCTATCAGAAGGGTCTCAGGATTGGAATGGGAAGGAGTTGGATATCACATCTCATGCTAAAGGGAGGGTCTCAGCTTTGGAAGGGGAAGGATTTGGAAATCACATCTCATGTTATAGGAAGGATCTCAGGTTTGGTATTAGAAGCATTGAGATATCACATCTCATGCTATCGGAAGTATCTCAGGTTTGGTATTAGAGGCATTGAGATATCACATCTCATGCTATCATAAGGGTCTCAGAATTGGAATGGGAAGGAGTTGGATATCACATCTCATGTTATAGGAAGGATCTCAGGTTTGGTATTAGAAGCATTGAGACATCACATCTCATGCTATAGGAAGGGTCTCAGGATTGGAATGGGAAGGAGTTGGATATCACATCTCATGCTATAGGAAGGGTCTCAGATTTGGTATAAGCATTGAGATATCACATCTCATGCTATAGGAAGGGTCTCAGGATTGGAATGGGAAGGAGTTGGATATCACATCTCATGCTATAGGAAAGGTCTCAGGTTTGGTATAAGCATCGAGATATCACATCTCATGCTATAGGAAGGGTCTCGGGATTGGAATGGGAAGGAGTTGGATATCACATCTCATGTTATAGGAAGGATCTCAGGTTTGGTATTAGAAGCATTGAGACATCACATCTCATGCTATAGGAAGGGTCTCAGGATTGGAATGGGAAGGAGTTGGATATCACATCTCATGCTATAGGAAGGGTCTCAGGTTTGGTATAAGCATTGAGATATCACATCTCATGGTATAGGAAGGGTCTCAAGGATTGGAATGGGAAGGAGTTGTATATGACATCTCATGCCATAGGAAGGGTCTTAGGTTTGGTATAAGCATTGAGATATCACATCTCTGCTATCGGAAGGGTCTCAGGATTGGAATGGGAAGGAGTTGGATATCCCATCTCATGTTATAGGAAGAGTCTCAGGTTTGGTATTAGAAGCATTGAGATATCACATCTCATGCTATAGGAAGTGTCTCAGGATTGGAATGGGAAGGACTTGGGTATCACATCTCATGCTATAGGGAGGGTCTCAAGTTTGATATTAGAAGCATTGAGATATCACATCTCATGTTATAGGAAGGGTCTCAGGATTGCAATGGGAAGAAGTTGGATATCACATCTCATGCTATAGGAAGGGTCTCAGGTTTGGTATAAGCATTGAGATATCACATCTCATGCTATAGGAAGGGTCACAGGATTGGAATGGGAAGGAGTTGTATATGACATCTCATGCCATAGGAAGGGTCTCAGGTTTGGTATAAGCATTGAGATATCACATCACATGCTATAGGAAGGGTCTCAGGATTGGAATGGAAAGGACTTGGATATCACATCTCATGCTATAGGCAGGGTCTCAGGTTTGGAAAGGGAAGGAGATGGATATCACATTTCATGTTAGAGGTAGGATCTCAGGTTTGGTATTAGAGGCATTGAAATATCACATCTCATGCTATCAGAAGGGTCTCAGGATTGGAATGGGAAGGAGTTGGATATCACATCTCATGCTAAAGGGAGGGTCTCAGGTTTGGAAGGGGAAGGATTTGGAAATCACATCTCATGTTATAGGAAGGATCTCAGGTTTGGTATTAGAAGCATTGAGATATCACATCTCATGCTATCGGAAGTATCTCAGGTTTGGTATTAGAGGCATTGAGATATCACATCTCATGCTATCATAAGGGTCTCAGGATTGGAATGGGAAGGAGTTGGATATCACATCTCATGTTATAGGAAGGATCTCAGGTTTGGTATTAGAAGCATTGAGACATCACATCTCATGCTATAGGAAGGGTCTCAGGATTTGAATGGGAAGGAGTTGGATATCACATCTCATGCTATACGAAGGGTCTCAGATTTGGTATAAGCATTGAGATATCACATCTCATGCTATAGGAAGGGTCTCAGGATTGTAATGGGAAGGAGTTGGATATCACATCTCATGCTATAGGAAAGGTCTCAGGTTTGGTATAAGCATCGAGATATCACATCTCATGCTATAGGAAGGGTCTCGGGATTGGAATGGGAAGGAGTTGGATATCACATCTCATGTTATAGGAAGGATCTCAGGTTTGGTATTAGAAGCATTGACACATCACATCTCATGCTATAGGAACGGTCTCAGGATTGGAATGGGAAGGAGTTGGATATCACATCTCATGCTATAGGAAGGGTCTCAGGTTTGGTATAAGCATTGAGATATCACATCTCATGCTATAGGAAGGGTCTCAAGGATTGGAATGGGAAGGAGTTGTATATGACATCTCATGCCATAGGAAGGGTCTTAGGTTTGGTATAAGCATTGGGATATCACATCTCTGCTATCGGAAGGGTCTCAGGATTGGAATGGGAAGGAGTTGGATATCCCATCTCATGTTATAGGAAGAGTCTCAGGTTTGGTATTAGAAGCATTGAGATATCACATCTCATGCTATAGGAAGTGTCTCAGGATTGTAATGGGAAGGACTTGGGTATCACATCTCATGCTATAGGGAGGGTCTCAAGTTTGATATTAGAAGCATTGAGATATCACATCTCATGCTATAGGAAGGGTCTCAGGATTGGAATGGGAAGGAGTTGGATATCACATCTCATGCTATAGGAAGGGTCTCAGGTTTGGTATAAGCAGTGAGATATCACATCTCATGCTATAGGAAGTGTCTCAGGATTGGAATGGGAAGGAGTTGGATATCACATCTCATGTTATAGGAAGGATCTCAGGTTTGGTATAAGCATTGAGATATCACATCTCTGCTATCGGAAGGGTCTCAGGATTGGAATGGGAAGGAGTTGGATATTCCCATCTCATGTTATAGGAAGGGTCTCAGGTTTGGTATTAGAAGCATTGAGATATCCCATCTCATGATATAGGAAGGGTCCCAGGTTGGAATGGGAAGGAGTAGGATATCACATTTTATGTTATAGGAAGGTTCTCAGGATTGGAATGGGAAGGACTTGGATATCATATCTCACGCTATAGGAAGGCTCTCAGGTTTGGAAGGGGAAGGAGTTGGATATCACATTTCATGTTAGAGGAAGGATCTCAGGTTTGGTATTAGAGGCCTTGAGATATCACATCTCATGCTATAGGAAGGGTCTCAGGATTGGAATGGGAAGGAGTTGGATATCACATCTCAAGCTATAGGAACGGTCTCAGGTTTGGTATAAGCATTGTGATATCACATCTCATGCTATAGGAAGGGTCTCAGGATTGGAATGGGAAGGACTTGGATATCACATCTCATGCTATAGGCAGGGTCTCAGGTTTGGAAAGGGAAGGAGATGGATATCACATTTCATGTTAGAGGTAGGATCTCAGGTTTGGTATTAGAGGCATTGAGATATCACATCTCATGCTATCAGAAGGGTCTCAGGATTGGAATGGGAAGGAGTTGGATATCACATCTCATGCAAAAGGGAGGGTCTCAGGTTTGGAAGGGGAAGGATTTGGAAATCACATCTCATGTTATAGGAAGGATCTCAGGTTTGGTATTAGAAGCATTGAGATATCACATCTCATGCTATCGGAAGTATCTCAGGTTTGGTATTAGAGGCATTGAGATATCACATCTCATGCTATCATAAGGGTCTCAGGATTGGAATGGGAAGGAGTTGGATATCACATCTCATGTTATAGGAAGGATCTCAGGTTTGGTATTAGAAGCATTGAGACATCACATCTCATGCTATAGGAAGGGTCTCAGGATTGGAATGGGAAGGAGTTGGATATCACATCTCATGCTATAGGAAGGGTCTCAGATTTGGTATAAGCATTGAGATATCACATCTCATGCTATAAGAAGGGTCTCAGGATTGGAATGGGAAGGAGTTGTATATGACATCTCAGGCCATAGGAAGGGTCTCAGGTTTGGTATAAGCATTGAGATATCACATCTCTGCTATCGGAAGGGTCTCAGGATTGGAATGGGAATGAGTTGGATATCCCATCTCATGTTATAGGAAGAGTCTCAGGTTTGGTATTAGAAGCATTGAGATATCCCATCTCATGCTATAGGAAGGGTCTCAGGTTGGAAGGGGAAGGAGTTGGATATCACATTTCATGTTATAGGAAGGGTCTCAGGATTGGAATTGGAAGGACTTGGCTATCATATCTCATGCTATAGGAAGGCTCTCAGGTTTGGAAGGGGAAGGAGTTGGATATCACATTTCTTGTTAGAGGAACGATCTCAGGTTTGGTATTAGAGGCCTTGAGATATCACATCTCATGCTATAGGAAGGGTCTCAGGATTGGAATGGGAAGGAGTTGGATATCACATCTCAAGCTATAGGAAAGATCTCAGGTTTGGTATTAGAAGCATTGCGACATCACATCTCATGTTATAGGAAGGGTCTCAGGATTGGAATGGGAAGAAGTTGGATATCACATCTCATGCTATAGGAAGGGTCTCAGGATTGAAATGGGAAGGAGTTGGATATCACATCTCATGTTATAGGAAAGATCTCAGGTTTGGTATTAGAAGCATTGCGACATCACATCTCATGTTATAGGAAGGGCCTCAGGATTGGAATGGGAAGAAGTTGGATATCACATCTCATGCTATAGGAAGGGTCTCAGGTTTGGTATAAGCATTGAGATATCACATCTCATGCTATAGGAAGGGTCTCAGGATTGGAATGGGAAGGAGTTGTATATGACATCTCATGCCATAGGAAGGGTCTCAGGTTTGGTATAAGCATTGAGATATCACATCACATGCTATAGGAAGGGTCTCAGGATTGGAATGGAAAGGACTTGGATATCACATCTCATGCTATAGGCAGGGTCTCAGGTTTGGAAAGGGAAGGAGATGGGTATCACATTTCATGTTAGAGGTAGGATCTCAGGTTTGGTATTAGAGGCATTGAAATATCACATCTCATGCTATCAGAAGGGTCTCAGGATTGGAATGGGAAGGAGTTGGATATCACATCTCATGCTAAAGGGAGGGTCTCAGGTTTGGAAGGGGAAGGATTTGGAAATCACATCTCATGTTATAGGAAGGATCTCAGGTTTGGTATTAGAGGCATTGAGATATCACATCTCATGCTATCGGAAGTATCTCAGGTTTGGTATTAGAGGCATTGAGATTTCACATCTCATGCTATCATAAGGGTCTCAGGATTGGAATGGGAAGGAGTTGGATATCACATCTCATGTTATAGGAAGGATCTCAGGTTTGGTATTAGAAGCATTGAGACATCACATCTCATGCTATAGGAAGGGTCTCAGGATTGGGATGGGAAGGAGTTGGATATCACATCTCATGCTATAGGAAGGGTCTCAGATTTGGTATAAGCATTGAGATATCACATCTCATGCTATAGGAAGGGTCTCAGGATTGGAATGGGAAGGAGTTGGATATCACATCTCATGCTATAGGAAAGGTCTCAGGTTTGGTATAAGCATCGAGATATCACATCTCATGCTATAGGAAGGGTCTCGGGATTGGAATGGGAAGGATTTGGATATCACATCTCATGTTATAGGAAGGATCTCAGGTTTGGTATTAGAAGCATTGAGACATCACATCTCATGCTATAGGAAGGGTCTCAGGATTGGAATGGGAAGGAGTTGGATATCACATCTCATGCTATAGGAAGGGTCTCAAGGATTGGAATGGGAAGGAGTTGTATATGACATCTCATGCCATAGGAAGGGTCTTAGGTTTGGTATAAGCATTGGGATATCACATCTCTGCTATCGGAAGGGTCTCAGGATTGGAATGGGAAGGAGTTGGATATCCCATCTCATGTTATAGGAAGAGTCTCAGGTTTGGTATTAGAAGCATTGAGATATCACATCTCATGCTATAGGAAGTGTCTCAGGATTGGAATGGGAAGGACTTGGGTATCACATCTCATGCTATAGGGAGGGTCTCAAGTTTGATATTAGAAGCATTGAGATATCACATCTCATGCTATAGGAAGGGTCTCAGGATTGGAATGGGAAGGAGTTGGATATCACATCTCATGTTATAGGACGGGTCTCAGGTTTGTTATTAGAATCATTGAGATATCATATTGCATGCTGTAGGAAGGGTCTAAGGATTGGAATGGGAAGGACTTGGATATCATATCTCATGCTATAGGTAGGCTCTCAGGTTTGGAAAGGGAAGGAGTTGGATATCACATTTCATGTTAGAGGAAGGATCTCAGGTTTGGTATTAGAGGCATTGAGATATCACATCTCATGCTATAGGAAGGGTCTCAGGATTGGAATGGGAAGGAGTTATATATCACATCTCATGCTATAGGAAAAGTCTCAGGTTTGGTATAAGCATCGAGATATCACATCTCATGCTATAGGAAGGGTCTCGGGATTGGAATGGGAAGGAGTTGGATATCACATCTCATGTTATAGGAAGGATCTCAGGTTTGGTATTAGAAGCATTGAGACATCACATCTCATGCTATAGGAAGGGTCTCAGGATTGGAATGGGAAGGAGTTGGATATCACATCTCATGCTATAGGAAGGGTCTCAGATTTGGTATAAGCATTGAGATATCACATCTCATGCTATAAGAAGGGTCTCAGGATTGGAATGGGAAGGAGTTGTATATGACATCTCAGGCCATAGGAAGGGTCTCAGGTTTGGTATAAGCATTGAGATATCACATCTCTGCTATCGGAAGGGTCTCAGGATTGGAATGGGAATGAGTTGGATATCCCATCTCATGTTATTGGAAGAGTCTCAAATTTGGTATTAGAAGCATTGAGATATCCCATCTCATGCTATAGGAAGGGTCTCAGGTTGGAATGGGAAGGAGTTGGATATCACATTTCATGTTATAGGAAGGGTCTCAGGATTGGAATTGGAAGGACTTGGCTATCATATCTCATGCTATAGGAAGGCTCTCAGGTTTGGAAGGGGAAGGAGTTGGATATCACATTTCATGTTAGAGGAACGATCTCAGGTTTGGTATTAGAGGCCTTGAGATATCACATCTCATGCTATAGGAAGGGTCTCAGGATTGGAATGGGAAGGAGTTGGATATCACATCTCAAGCTATAGGAAAGATCTCAGGTTTGGTATTAGAAGCATTGCGACATCACATCTCATGTATAGGAAGGGTCTCAGGATTGGAATGGGAAGAAGTTGGATATCACATCTCATGCTATAGGAAGGGTCTCAGGATTGAAATGGGAAGGAGTTGGATATCACATCTCATGTTATAGGAAAGATCTCAGATTTGGTATTAGAAGCATTGCGACATCACATCTCATGTTATAGGAAGGGTCTCAGGATTGGAATGGGAAGAAGTTGGATATCACATCTCATGCTATAGGAAGGGTCTCAGGTTTGGTATAAGCATTGAGATATCACATCTCATGCTATAGGAAGGGTCTCAGGATTGGAATGGGAAGGAGTTGTATATGACATCTCATGCCATAGGAAGGGTCTCAGGTTTGGTATAAGCATTGAGATATCACATCACATGCTATAGGAAGGGTCTCAGGATTGGAATGGAAAGGACTTGGATATCACATCTCATGCTATAGGCAGGGTCTCAGGTTTGGAAAGGGAAGGAGATAGGTATCACATTTCATGTTAGAGGTAGGATCTCAGGTTTGGTATTAGAGGCATTGAAATATCACATCTCATGCTATCAGAAGGGTCTCAGGATTGGAATGGGAAGGAGTTGGATATCACATCTCATGCTAAAGGGAGGGTCTCAGGTTTGGAAGGGGAAGGATTTGGAAATCACATCTCATGTTATAGGAAGGATCTCAGGTTTGGTATTAGAAGCATTGAGATATCACATCTCATGCTATCGGAAGTATCTCAGGTTTGGTATTAGAGGCATTGAGATTTCACATCTCATGCTATCATAAGGGTCTCAGGATTGGAATGGGAAGGAGTTGGATATCACATCTCATGTTATAGGAAGGATCTCAGGTTTGGTATTAGAAGCATTGAGACATCACATCTCATGCTATAGGAAGGGTCTCAGGATTGGGATGGGAAGGAGTTGGATATCACATCTCATGCTATAGGAAGGGTCTCAGATTTGGTATAAGCATTGAGATATCACATCTCATGCTATAGGAAGGGTCTCAGGATTGGAATGGGAAGGAGTTGGATATCACATCTCATGCTATAGGAAAGGTCTCAGGTTTGGTATAAGCATCGAGATATCACATCTCATGCTATAGGAAGGGTCTCGGGATTGGAATGGGAAGGAGTTGGATATCACATCTCATGTTATAGGAAGGATCTCAGGTTTGGTATTAGAAGCATTGAGACATCACATCTCATGCTATAGGAAGGGTCTCAGGATTGGAATGGGAAGGAGTTGGATATCACATCTCATGCTATAGGAAGGGTCTCAAGGATTGGAATGGGAAGGAGTTGTATATGACATCTCATGCCATAGGAAGGGTCTTAGGTTTGGTATAAGCATTGGGATATCACATCTCTGCTATCGGAAGGGTCTCAGGATTGGAATGGGAAGGAGTTGGATATCCCATCTCATGTTATAGGAAGAGTCTCAGGTTTGGTATTAGAAGCATTGAGATATCACATCTCATGCTATAGGAAGTGTCTCAGGATTGGAATGGGAAGGACTTGGGTATCACATCTCATGCTATAGGGAGGGTCTCAAGTTTGATATTAGAAGCATTGAGATATCACATCTCATGCTATAGGAAGGGTCTCAGGATTGGAATGGGAAGGAGTTGGATATCACATCTCATGTTATAGGACGGGTCTCAGGTTTGTTATTAGAATCATTGAGATATCATATTGCATGCTGTAGGAAGGGTCTAAGGATTGGAATGGGAAGGACTTGGATATCATATCTCATGCTATAGGTAGGCTCTCAGGTTTGGAAAGGGAAGGAGTTGGATATCACATTTCATGTTAGAGGAAGGATCTCAGGTTTGGTATTAGAGGCATTGAGATATCACATCTCATGCTATAGGAAGGGTCTCAGGATTGGAATGGGAAGGAGTTATATATCACATCTCATGCTATAGGAAAAGTCTCAGGTTTGGTATAAGCATCGAGATATCACATCTCATGCTATAGGAAGGGTCTCGGGATTGGAATGGGAAGGAGTTGGATATCACATCTCATGTTATAGGAAGGATCTCAGGTTTGGTATTAGAAGCATTGAGACATCACATCTCATGCTATAGGAAGGGTCTCAGGATTGGAATGGGAAGGAGTTGGATATCACATCTCATGCTATAGGAAGGGTCTCAGGTTTGGTATAAGCATTGAGATATCACATCTCATGCTATAGGAAGGGTCCCAAGGATTGGAATGGGAAGGAGTTGTATATGACATCTCATGCCATAGGAAGGGTCTTAGGTTTGGTATAAGCATTGAGATATCACATCTCTGCTATCGGAAGGGTCTCAGGATTGGAATGGGAAGGAGTTGGATATCCCATCTCATGTTATAGGAAGAGTCTCAGGTTTGGTATTAGAAGCATTGAGATATCACATCTCATGCTATAGGAAGTGTCTCAGGATTGGAATGGGAAGGACTTGGGTATCACATCTCATGCTATAGGGAGGGTCTCAAGTTTGATATTAGAAGCATTGAGATATCACATCTCATGCTATAGGAAGGGTCTCAGGATTGGAATGGGAAGGAGTTGGATATCACATCTCATGCTATAGGAAGGGTCTCAGGTTTGGTATAAGCAGTGAGATATCACATCTCATGCTATAGGAAGTGTCTCAGGATTGGAATGGGAAGGAGTTGGATATCACATCTCATGTTATAGGAAGGATCTCAGGTTTGGTATAAGCATTGAGATATCACATCTCTGCTATCGGAAGGATCTCAGGATTGGAATGGGAAGGAGTTGGATATTCCCATCTCATGTTATAGGAAGGGTCTCAGGTTTGGTATTAGAAGCATTGAGATATCCCATCTCATGATATAGGAAGGGTCCCAGGTTGGAATGGGAAGGAGTAGGATATCACATTTTATGTTATAGGAAGGTTCTCAGGATTGGAATGGGAAGGACTTGGATATCATATCTCATGCTATAGGAAGGCTCTCAGGTTTGGAAGGGGAAGGAGTTGGATATCACATTTCATGTTAGAGGAAGGATCTCAGGTTTGGTATTAGAGGCCTTGAGATATCACATCTCATGCTATAGGAAGGGTCTCAGGATTGGAATGGGAAGGAGTTGGATATCACATCTCATGTTATAGGACGGGTCTCAGGTTTGTTATTAGAATCATTGAGATATCATATTGCATGCTGTAGGAAGGGTCTAAGGATTGGAATGGGAAGGACTTGGATATCATATCTCATGCTATAGGTAGGCTCTCAGGTTTGGAAAGGGAAGGAGTTGGATATCACATTTCATGTTAGAGGAAGGATCTCAGGTTTGGTATTAGAGGCATTGAGATATCACATCTCATGCTATAGGAAGGGTCTCAGGATTGGAATGGGAAGGAGTTATATATCACATCTCATGCTATAGGAAAAGTCTCAGGTTTGGTATAAGCATCGAGATATCACATCTCATGCTATAGGAAGGGTCTCGGGATTGGAATGGGAAGGAGTTGGATATCACATCTCATGTTATAGGAAGGATCTCAGGTTTGGTATTAGAAGCATTGAGACATCACATCTCATGCTATAGGAAGGGTCTCAGGATTGGAATGGGAAGGAGTTGGATATCACATCTCATGCTATAGGAAGGGTCTCAGGTTTGGTATAAGCATTGAGATATCACATCTCATGCTATAGGAAGGGTCCCAAGGATTGGAATGGGAAGGAGTTGTATATGACATCTCATGCCATAGGAAGGGTCTTAGGTTTGGTATAAGCATTGAGATATCACATCTCTGCTATCGGAAGGGTCTCAGGATTGGAATGGGAAGGAGTTGGATATCCCATCTCATGTTATAGGAAGAGTCTCAGGTTTGGTATTAGAAGCATTGAGATATCACATCTCATGCTATAGGAAGTGTCTCAGGATTGGAATGGGAAGGACTTGGGTATCACATCTCATGCTATAGGGAGGGTCTCAAGTTTGATATTAGAAGCATTGAGATATCACATCTCATGCTATAGGAAGGGTCTCAGGATTGGAATGGGAAGGAGTTGGATATCACATCTCATGCTATAGGAAGGGTCTCAGGTTTGGTATAAGCAGTGAGATATCACATCTCATGCTATAGGAAGTGTCTCAGGATTGGAATGGGAAGGAGTTGGATATCACATCTCATGTTATAGGAAGGATCTCAGGTTTGGTATAAGCATTGAGATATCACATCTCTGCTATCGGAAGGGTCTCAGGATTGGAATGGGAAGGAGTTGGATATTCCCATCTCATGTTATAGGAAGGGTCTCAGGTTTGGTATTAGAAGCATTGAGATATCCCATCTCATGATATAGGAAGGGTCCCAGGTTGGAATGGGAAGGAGTAGGATATCACATTTTATGTTATAGGAAGGTTCTCAGGATTGGAATGGGAAGGACTTGGATATCATATCTCATGCTATAGGAAGGCTCTCAGGTTTGGAAGGGGAAGGAGTTGGATATCACATTTCATGTTAGAGGAAGGATCTCAGGTTTGGTATTAGAGGCCTTGAGATATCACATCTCATGCTATAGGAAGGGTCTCAGGATTGGAATGGGAAGGAGTTGGATATCACATCTCAAGCTATAGGAACGGTCTCAGGTTTGGTATAAGCATTGTGATATCACATCTCATGCTATAGGAAGGGTCTCAGGATTGGAATGGGAAGGACTTGGATATCACATCTCATGCTATAGGCAGGGTCTCAGGTTTGGAAAGGGGAGGAGATGGATATCACATTTCATGTTAGAGGTAGGATCTCAGGTTTGGTATTAGAGGCATTGAGATATCACATCTCATGCTATCAGAAGGGTCTCAGGATTGGAATGGGAAGGAGTTGGATATCACATCTCATGCTAAAGGGAGGGTCTCAGGTTTGGAAGGGGAAGGATTTGGAAATCACATCTCATGTTATAGGAAGGATCTCAGGTTTGGTATTAGAAGCATTGAGATATCACATCTCATGCTATCGGAAGTATCTCAGGTTTGGTATTAGAGGCATTGAGATATCACATCTCATGCTATCGTAAGGGTCTCAGGATTGGAATGGGAAGGAGTTGGATATCACATCTCATGTTATAGGAAGGATCTCAGGTTTGGTATTAGAAGCATTGAGACATCACATCTCATGCTATAGGAAGGGTCTCAGGATTGGAATGGGAAGGAGTTGGATATCACATCTCATGCTATAGGAAGGGTCTCAGATTTGGTATAAGCATTGAGATATCACATCTCATGCTATAAGAAGGGTCTCAGGATTGGAATGGGAAGGAGTTGTATATGACATCTCAGGCCATAGGAAGGGTCTCAGGTTTGGTATAAGCATTGAGATATCACATCTCTGCTATCGGAAGGGTCTCAGGATTGGAATGGGAATGAGTTGGATATCTCATCTCATGTTATAGGAAGAGTCTCAGGTTTGGTATTAGAAGCATTGAGATATCCCATCTCATGCTATAGGAAGGGTCTCAGGTTGGAATGGGAAGGAGTTGGATATCACATTTCATGTTATAGGAAGGGTCTCAGGATTGGAATTGGAAGGACTTGGCTATCATATCTCATGCTATAGGAAGGCTCTCAGGTTTGGAAGGGGAAGGAGTTGGATATCACATTTCATGTTAGAGGAACGATCTCAGGTTTGGTATTAGAGGCCTTGAGATATCACATCTCATGCTATAGGAAGGGTCTCAGGATTGGAATGGGAAGGAGTTGGATATCACATCTCAAGCTATAGGAAAGATCTCAGGTTTGGTATTAGAAGCATTGCGACATCACATCTCATGTTATAGGAAGGGTCTCAGGATTGGAATGGGAAGAAGTTGGATATCACATCTCATGCTATAGGAAGGGTCTCAGGATTGAAATGGGAAGGAGTTGGATATCACATCTCATGTTATAGGAAAGATCTCAGGTTTGGTATTAGAAGCATTGCGACATCACATCTCATGTTATAGGAAGGGTCTCAGGATTGGAATGGGAAGAAGTTGGATATCACATCTCATGCTATAGGAAGGGTCTCAGGTTTGGTATAAGCATTGAGATATCACATCTCATGCTATAGGAAGTGTCTCAGGATTGGAATGGGAAGGAGTTGTATATGACATCTCATGCCATAGGAAGGGTCTCAGGTTTGGTATAAGCATTGAGATATCACATCACATGCTATACGAAGGGTCTCAGGATTGGAATGGAAAACACTTGGATTTCACATCTCATGCTATAGGCAGGGTCTCAGGTTTGGAAAGGGAAGGAGATGGATATCACATTTCATGTTAGAGGTAGGATCTCAGGTTTGGTATTAGATGCATTGAAATATCACATCTCATGCTATCAGAAGGGTCTCAGGATTGGAATGGGAAGGAGTTGGATATCACATCTCATGCTAAAGGGAGGGTCTCAGCTTTGGAAGGGGAAGGATTTGGAAATCACATCTCATGTTATAGGAAGGATCTCAGGTTTGGTATTAGAAGCATTGAGATATCACATCTCATGCTATCGGAAGTATCTCAGGTTTGGTATTAGAGGCATTGAGATATCACATCTCATGCTATCATAAGGGTCTCAGAATTGGAATGGGAAGGAGTTGGATATCACATCTCATGTTATAGGAAGGATCTCAGGTTTGGTATTAGAAGCATTGAGACATCACATCTCATGCTATAGGAAAGGTCTCAGGTTTGGTATAAGCATCGAGATATCACATCTCATGCTATAGGAAGGGTCTCGGGATTGGAATGGGAAGGAGTTGGATATCACATCTCATGTTATAGGAAGGATCTCAGGTTTGGTATTAGAAGCATTGAGACATCACATCTCATGCTATAGGAAGGGTCTCAGGATTGGAATGGGAAGGACTTGGATATCATATCTCATGCTATAGGAAGGCTCTCAGGTTTGGAAGGGGAAGGAGTTGGATATCACATTTCATGTTAGAGGAAGGAATTCAGGTTTGGTATTAGAGGCCTTGAGATATCACATCTCATGCTATAGGAAGGGTCTCAGGATTGGAATGGGAAGGAGTTGGATATCACATCTCAAGCTATAGGAACGGTCTCAGGTTTGGTATAAGCATTGTGATATCACATCTCATGCTATAGGAAGGGTCTCAGGATTGGAATGGGAAGGACTTGGATATCACATCTCATGCTATAGGCAGGGTCTCAGGTTTGGAAAGGGAAGGAGATGGATATCACATTTCATGTTAGAGGTAGGATCTCAGGTTTGGTATTAGAGGCATTGAGATATCACATCTCATGCTATCAGAAGGGTCTCAGGATTGGCATGGGAAGGAGTTGGATATCACATCTCATGCTAAAGGGAGGGTCTCAGGTTTAGAAGGGGAAGGATTTGGAAATCACATCTCATGTTATAGCAAGGATCTCAGGTTTGGTATTAGAAGCATTGAGATATCACATCTCATGCTATCGGAAGTATCTCAGGTTTGGTATTAGAGGCCTTGAGATATCACATCTCATGCTATAGGAAGGGTCTCAGGATTGGAATGGGAAGGAGTTGGATATCACATCTCAAGCTATAGGAAAGATCTCAGGTTTGGTATTAGAAGCATTGCGACATCACATCTCATGTTATAGGAAGGGTCTCAGGATTGGAATGGGAAGAAGTTGGATATCACATCTCATGCTATAGGAAGGGTCTCAGGATTGAAATGGGAAGGAGTTGGATATCACATCTCATGTTATAGGAAAGATCTCAGGTTTGGTATTAGAAGCATTGCGACATCACATCTCATGTTATAGGAAGGGTCTCAGGATTGGAATGGGAAGAAGTTGGATATCACATCTCATGCTATAGGAAGGGTCTCAGGTTTGGTATAAGCATTGAGATATCACATCTCATGCTATAGGAAGGGTCTCAGGATTGGAATGGGAAGGAGTTGTATATGACATCTCATGCCATAGGAAGGGTCTCAGGTTTGGTATAAGCATTGAGATATCACATCACATGCTATAGGAAGGGTCTCAGGATTGGAATGGAAAGGACTTGGATATCACATCTCATGCTATAGGCAGGGTCTCAGGTTTGGAAAGGGAAGGAGATGGATATCACATTTCATGTTAGAGGTAGGATCTCAGGTTTGGTATTAGAGGCATTGAAATATCACATCTCATGCTATCAGAAGGGTCTCAGGATTGGAATGGGAAGGAGTTGGATATCACATCTCATGCTAAAGGGAGGGTCTCAGGTTTGGAAGGGGAAGGATTTGGAAATCACATCTCATGTTATAGGAAGGATCTCAGGTTTGGTATTAGAAGCATTGAGATATCACATCTCATGCTATCGGAAGGGTCTCAGGTTTGGTATAAGCATTGAGATATCACATCTCTGCTATCGGAAGGGTCTCAGGATTGGAATGGGAAGGAATTGGATATCACAATTCATGTTATAGGAAGGGTCTCAGGTTTGGTATTAGAAGCATTGAGATATCATATCTCATGCTATAGGAAGGGTCTCAGGATTGGAATGGGAAGGACTTGGATATCACATCTCATGTTATAGGAAGGGTCTCAGGTTTGGTATTAGAAGAATTGAGATATCACATCTCATGCTATAGGAAGGGTCTCAGGAATGGAATGGGAAGGACTTGGATATCACATCTCATGATAAAGGAAGGGTCTAAGGTTTGGAAGGGGAAGGATTTGGATATCACATCTCATGTTATTGGACCGGTCTCAGGTTTGGTATTAGAAGCATTGAGATATCAAGTCTCATGGTATAGGACGGGAGTTTGATATCACATCTCATGCCATGGTATGGGTCTCAGGTTTTGTAGAAGCATTGGGATATCACATCTCATGCTATCGGAAGGGCATCAGGATTGGATTTGGAAGGAGATGGATATCCCATCTCATGCTATAGGAAGGGTCTCAGGTTGGAATAGAAGGAGTTGGATATCACATCTCATGTTATAAGAAGGGTCTCAGGATTGGAATGGGAAGGAATTGGATATCACATCTCATGTTATAGGAAGGATCTCAGGTTTGGTATTAGAAGCATTGAGATATCACATCTCATGCTATAGGAAGGGTCTCAGGATTGGAATGTGAAGGATTTGGATATCACATCTCATGCTAAAGGAAGGGTCTCAGGTTTGGTATAAGCATTGAGATATCACATCTCTGCTATCGGAAGGGTCTAAGGATTGGATTGGGAAGGAATTGGATATCCCTTCTCATGCTATAGGAAGGGTCTCAGGTTGGAATGGGAAGGAGTTGGATATCACATCTCATGTTATAGGAAGGGTCTCAAGATTGAAATGGGAAGGATTTGGATATCACATCTCTTGCTATAGGAAGGGTCTCAGGTTTTTTATTAGAAACATTGAGATATCACATCTCATGCTATAGGAAGGGTTTCAGTATTGGAATGGGAAGGATTTGGATATCACATCTCATGCTAAAGGAAGGGTCTCAGGTTTGGAAGGCCAAGGATTTGGATATCATATCTCTTGTTATAGGACGGGTCCCAGGTTTGGTATTAGAAGCATTGAGATATCACATCTCATGGTATAGGAAGGGTCTCAGGATTGGAATGGGAAGGAGTTGGATCTCCCTTCTCATGCTACAGGAAGGGTCTCAGGTTGGAATGGGAAGGAGTTGGATATCACATCTCGTTATAGGAAGGGTCTCAGGATTGGAATGGGAAGGAATTGGATATCACATCTCTTGCTATAGGAAGGGTCTCAGGTTTTTTATTAGAAACATTCATGCTATAGGAAGGGTTTCAGGATTGGAATGGGAAGGAGTTGGATATCACGTCTCATGTTATAGGAAGGAACTCAGGATTGGAATGGGAAGGAGTTGGATATCACATCTAATGCCATAGGAAGGGTCATCAGGTTTGGTATAAGCATTGAGATATTACATCTCTGCTATCGGAAGGGTCTCAGGATAGGAATGGGAAGTACTTAGATTTCACATCTCATACTATAGGGAGGGTCTCAGTTTTGATATTAGAAGCATTGAGCTATCACATCTCATGCTATCGGAAGGGTCTTAGGATTGGAATGGGATGGAGTTGGATATCACATCTCAAGCTATCTCAGGATTGTAATGGGAAGGAGTTTGATATCACATATCAAGCTATAGGAAGGGTCTCAGGTTTGGAAGGGGAAGGATTTGGATCTCACATCTCAAACTATCTCAGGATTGGAATGGGAAGGAGTTTGATATTTCATCTCAAGCTATAGGAAGGGTCTCAGGTTTGGAAAGGGAAGGATTTGGATTTCACATCTCATGTTATAGGATGGTTCTCATGTTTGGTTTTAGAAGCATTGAGATATCACATCTCATGCTATCGGAAGGGTCTCAGGTTTGGAAAGGGAAGGATTTGGATTTCACATTTTATAGGATGGTTCTCAGGTTTGGTTTTAGAAGCATTAAATTATAACATCTCATGCTATAGGAAGGGTCTCAGGTTTGGAATGGGAAGGAGTTGTATATCACATCTCTTGCTATAGGAAGGGTCTCAGGTTTTTTATTAGAAACATTCATGCTATAGGAAGGGTCTCAGGATTGGAATGGGAAGGAGTTGGATATCCCATCTCGTTATAGGAAGGGTCTCAGGTTTGGTATTAGAAGCAGTGAGATATCACATCTCATGCTATAGGAAGGGTCTAAGGTTTGGAAGGGGACGGATTTGGGTATCACATCTCATGTTATAGGACCGGTCTCAGGTTTGGTATTTGAAGCATTGAGATATCAAGTCTCATGGTATAGGACGGGTCTCAGAATTGGAATGGGAAGGAGTTTGATATCACATCTCATGCCATGGTATGGGTCTCAGGTTTTGTAGAAGCATTGGGGAATCACATCTCATGCTATCGAAAGGGTATCGGGATTGGATTTGGAAGGAGTTGGATATCCCATCTCATGCTATAGGAAGGGTATAAGGTTGGAATGGGAAGGAGTTGGATATCACATCTCATGCTATAGGAGGAGTCTCAGGATTGGAATGGGAAGGAGTTGGATATCACGTCTCATGTTATAGGAAGGGTCTCAGGATTGGAATGGGAAGGAGTTGAATATCACATCTCATGCTAAAGGAAGGGTATCAGGTTTGATAGAAGCATTGAGATATCACATCTCATGCTAAAGGAAGGGTCATCAGGTTTGGTATAAGCATTGAGATATCACATCTCTGCTATCGGACGGGTCTCTGGATAGGAATGGGAAGGACTTAGATTTCACATCTCATACTATAGGGAGGGTCTCAGTTTTGATATTAGAAGCATTGAGCTATCACATCTCATGCTATCGGAAGGGTCTCAGGATTGGAATGGGATGGAGTTGGATATCACATCTCAAGCTATCTCAGGATTGTAATGGGAAGGAGTTTGATATCACATATCAAGCTATAGGAAGGGTCTCAGGTTTGGAAGGGGAAGGATTTGGATCTCACATCTCAAGCTATCTCAGGATTGGAATGGGAAGGAGTTTGATATTTCATCTCAAGCTATAGGAAGGGTCTCAGGTTTGGAAAGGGAAGGATTTGGATTTCACATCTCATGTTATAGGATGGTTCTCATGTTTGGTTTTAGAAGCATTGAGATATCACATCTCATGCTATCGGAAGGGTCTCAGGTTTGGAAAGGGAAGGATTTGGATTTCACATGTTATAGGATGGTTCTCAGGTTTGGTTTTAGAAGCATTAAATTAAAACATCTCATGCTATAGGAAGGGTCTCAGGTTTGAATGGGAACGAGTTGGATATCACATCTCATGCTAAAGGAAAGGTCTCAGGTCTGGAAGGGGAAGGATTTGGATCTCACATCTCATGTTTTAGGACGGGTCTCAGGTTTGGTATTAGAAGCATTGAAATATCGTATCTCATGGTATAGGAAGGGTCTCAGGATTGGAATGGGAAGGAGTTGGATATCACATTGAATGGGAAGGAGTTTGATATCACATCTCATGCTATAGGAAGGGTCTCAGGTTTGGAATGGGAAGGAGTTGGATATCACATCTCATGCTAAAGGAAAGGTCTCAGGTCTGGAAGGGGAAGGATTTGGATCTCACATCTCATGTTTTAGGATGGTTCTCATGTTCGGTTTTAGAAGCATTGAAATATCACATCTCATGCTATCGGAAGGGTCTCAGGTTTGGAATGGGAAGGAGTTTGATATCACATCTCATGTTAGAGGTAGGATCTCAGGTTTGGTATTAGAGGCATTGAGATATGACATCTCATGCCATCAGAAGGGTCTCAGGATTGGAATGGGAAGGAGTTGGATATCACATCTCATGCTAAAGGGAGGGTCTAAGGTTTGGAAGGGGAATCATTTGGACATCACATCTCATGTTATTGGAAGGATCTGAGGTTTGGTATTAGAAGCATTGAGATATCACATCTCATGCTATCGGAAGGGTCTCAGGTTTGGTATAAGCATTGAGATATCACACCTCTGCTATCGGAAGGGTCTCAGGATTGGAATGGGAAGGAATTGGATATCACAATTCATGTTATAGGAAGTGTCTCAGGTTTGGTATTAGAAGCATTGAGATATCATATCTCATGCTATAGGAAGGGTCTCAGGATTGGAATGGGAAGGACTTGGATATCACATCTCATGTTATTGGAAGGGTCTCAGGTTTGGTATTAGAAGTATTGAGATATCACATCTCATGCTATAGGAAGGGTCTCAGGAATGGAATGGGAAGGACTTGGATATCACATCTCATGATAAAGGAAGGGTCTAAGGTTTGGAAGGGGAAGGATTTGGATATCACATCTCATGTTATTGGACCGGTCTCAGGTTTGGTATTAGAAGCATTGAGATATCACATCTCATGGTATAGGAAGGGTCTCAGGATTGGAATGGGAAGGAGTTGGATCTCCCTTCTCATGCTACAGGAAGGGTCTCAGGTTGGAATGGGAAGGAGTTGGATATCACATCTCGTTATAGGAAGGGTCTCAGGATTGGAATGGGAAGGAATTGGATATCACATCTCTTGCTATAGGAAGGGTCTCAGGTTTTTTATTAGAAACATTCATGCTATAGGAAGGGTTTCAGGATTGGAATGGGAAGGAGTTGGATATCACGTCTCATGTTATAGGAAGGGTCTCAGGATTGGAATGGGAAGGAGTTGAATATCACATCTCATGCTAAAGGAAGGGTATCAGGTTTGATAGAAGCATTGAGATATCACATCTCATGATATAGGAAGGAACTCAGGATTGGAATGGGAAGGAGTTGGATATCACATCTAATGCCATAGGAAGGGTCATCAGGTTTGGTATAAGCATTGAGATATCACATCTCTGCTATCGGAAGGGTCTCAGGATAGGAATGGGAAGGACTTAGATTTCACATCTCATACTATAGGGAGGGTCTCAGTTTTGATATTAGAAGCATTGAGCTATCACATCTCATGCTATCGGAAGGGTCTTAGGATTGGAATGGGATGGAGTTGGATATCACATCTAAAGCTATCTCAGGATTGTAATGGGAAGGAGTTTGATATCACATATCAAGCTATAGGAAGGGTCTCAGGTTTGGAAGGGGAAGGATTTGGATCTCACATCTCAAGCTATCTCAGGATTGGAATGGGAAGGAGTTTGATATTTCATCTCAAGCTATAGGAAGGGTCTCAGGTTTGGAAAGGGAAGGATTTGGATTTCACATCTCATGTTATAGGATGGTTCTCATGTTTGGTTTTAGAAGCATTGAGATATCACATCTCATGCTATCGGAAGGGTCTCAGGTTTGGAAAGGGAAGGATTTGGATTTCACATGTTATAGGATGGTTCTCAGGTTTGGTTTTAGAAGCATTAAATTATAACATCTCATGCAATAGGAAGGGTCTCAGGTTTGGAATGGGAAGGAGTTGGATATCACATCTCTTGCTATAGGAAGGGTCTCAGGTTTTTTATTAGAAACATTCATGCTATAGGAAGGGTCTCAGGATTGGAATGGGAAGGAGTTGGATATCCCATCTCGTTATAGGAAGGGTCTCAGGTTTGGTATTAGAAGCATTGAGATATCACATCTCATGCTATAGGAAGGGTCTAAGGTTTGGAAGGGGACGGATTTGGGTATCACATCTCATGTTATAGGACCGGTCTCAGGTTTGGTATTTGAAGCATTGAGATATCAAGTCTCATGGTATAGGACGGGTCTCAGAATTGGAATGGGAAGGAGTTGGATCTCCCTTCTCATGCTACAGGAAGGGTCTCAGGTTGGAATGGGAAGGAGTTGGATATCACATCTCGTTATAGGAAGGGTCTCAGGATTGGAATGGGAAGGAATTGGATATCACATCTCTTGCTATAGGAAGGGTCTCAGGTTTTTTATTAGAAACATTCATGCTATAGGAAGGGTTTCAGGATTGGAATGGGAAGGAGTTGGATATCACGTCTCATGTTATAGGAAGGAACTCAGGATTGGAATGGGAAGGAGTTGGATATCACATCTAATGCCATAGGAAGGGTCATCAGGTTTGGTATAAGCATTGAGATATTACATCTCTGCTATCGGAAGGGTCTCAGGATAGGAATGGGAAGTACTTAGATTTCACATCTCATACTATAGGGAGGGTCTCAGTTTTGATATTAGAAGCATTGAGCTATCACATCTCATGCTATCGGAAGGGTCTTAGGATTGGAATGGGATGGAGTTGGATATCACATCTCAAGCTATCTCAGGATTGTAATGGGAAGGAGTTTGATATCACATATCAAGCTATAGGAAGGGTCTCAGGTTTGGAAGGGGAAGGATTTGGATCTCACATCTCAAACTATCTCAGGATTGGAATGGGAAGGAGTTTGATATTTCATCTCAAGCTATAGGAAGGGTCTCAGGTTTGGAAAGGGAAGGATTTGGATTTCACATCTCATGTTATAGGATGGTTCTCATGTTTGGTTTTAGAAGCATTGAGATATCACATCTCATGCTATCGGAAGGGTCTCAGGTTTGGAAAGGGAAGGATTTGGATTTCACATGTTATAGGATGGTTCTCAGGTTTGGTTTTAGAAGCATTAAATTATAACATCTCATGCAATAGGAAGGGTCTCAGGTTTGGAATGGGAAGGAGTTGGATATCACATCTCTTGCTATAGGAAGGGTCTCAGGTTTTTTATTAGAAACATTCATGCTATAGGAAGGGTCTCAGGATTGGAATGGGAAGGAGTTGGATATCCCATCTCGTTATAGGAAGGGTCTCAGGTTTGGTATTAGAAGCATTGAGATATCACATCTCATGCTATAGGAAGGGTCTAAGGTTTGGAAGGGGACGGATTTGGGTATCACATCTCATGTTATAGGACCGGTCTCAGGTTTGGTATTTGAAGCATTGAGATATCAAGTCTCATGGTATAGGACGGGTCTCAGAATTGGAATGGGAAGGAGTTGGATATCACATCTCAAGCTATAGGAAGGGTCTCAGGATTGGAATGGGAAGGAGTTTGATATCACATCTCATGCCATGGTATAGGTCTCAGGTTTTGTAGAAGCATTGGGATATCACATCTCATGCTATCGAAAGGGTATCGGGATTGGATTTGGAAGGAGTTGGATATCCCATCTCATGCTATAGGAAGGGTCTAAGGTTGGAATGGGAAGGAGTTGGATATCACATCTCATGTTATAGGAAGGGTCTCAGGATTGGAATGGGAAGGACTTGGATATCACATCTCATTCTATAGGAAGGCTCTCAGGGTTGGAAGGGGAAGGAGTTGGATATCACATTTCATGTTAGAGGTCGGATCTCAGGTTTGGTATTAGAGGCATTGAGATATCACATCTCATGCCATCAGAAGGGTCTCAGGATTGGAATGGGAAGGAGTTGGATATCACATCTCATGCTAAAGGGAGGGTCTAAGGTTTGGTATTAGAAGCATTGAGATATCACATCTCATGCTATAGGAAGGGTCTCGGGATTGGAATGGGAAGGAGTTGGATATCACATCTCATGTTATAGGAAGGATCTCAGGTTTGGTATTAGAAGCATTGAGATATCACATCTCATGCTATAGGAAGGGTCTCAGGATTGGAATGGGAAGGAGTTGGATATCACATCTCATGCTATGGGAAGGGTCTCAGGTTTGGTATAAGCATTGAAATATCACATCTCTGCTATGGGAAGGGTCTCAGGATTGGAATGGGAAGGACTTAGATATCACATCTATTGCTATAGGGAGGGTCTCAGTTTTGATATTAGAAGCATTGAGATATCACATCTCATGCTATCGGAAGGGTCTCAGGATTGGAATAAGAGGAGCTGGATATCACATCTCATGCTAAAGGAAGCATTTCAGGTTTGGAAGGGGAAGGATTTGGATATCACATCTCATGTTATAGGATGGTTCTGATGTTTGGTTTTTGAAGCATTGAGATATCACATCTCATGCTATCGGAAGGGTCTCAGTTTGGAATGGGAAGGAGTTGGATATCACATTTCATGTTAGAGGTAGGATCTCAGGTTTGGTATTAGAGGCATTGAAATATCACATCTCATGCTATCAGAAGGGTCTCAGGATTGGAATGGGAAGGAGTTGGATATCACATCTCATGCTAAAGGGAGGGTCTCAGCTTTGGAAGGGGAAGGATTTGGAAATCACATCTCATGTTATAGGAAGGATCTCAGGTTTGGTATTAGAAGCATTGAGATATCACATCTCATGCTATCGGAAATATCTCGGGTTTGGTATTAGAGGCATTGAGATATCACATCTCATGCTATCATAAGGGTCTCAGAATTGGAATGGGAAGGAGTTGGATATCACATCTCATGTTATAGGAAGGATCTCAGGTTTGGTATTAGAAGCATTGAGACATCACATCTCATGCTATAGGAAGGGTCTCAGGATTGGAATGGGAAGGAGTAGGATATCACATCTCATGCTATAGGAAGGGTCTCAGATTTGGTATAAGCATTGAGATATCACATCTCATGCTATAGGAAGGGTCTCAGGATTTAGATATCACATCTCATGCTATAGGAAAGGTCTCAGGTTTGGTATAAGCATCGAGATATCACATCTCATGCTATAGGAAGGGTCTCGGGATTGGAATGGGAAGGAGTTGGATATCACATCTCATGTTATAGGAAGGATCTCAGGTTTGGTATTAGAAGCATTGAGACATCACATCTCATGCTATAGAAAGGGTCTCAGGATTGGAATGGGAAGGAGTTGGATATCACATCTCATGCTATAGGAAGGGTCTCAGGTTTGGTATAAGCATTGAGATATCACATCTCATGCTATAGGAAGGGTCTCAAGGATTGGAATGGGAAGGAGTTGTATATGACATCTCATGCCATAGGAAGGGTCTTAGGTTTGGTATAAGCATTGAGATATCACATCTCTGCTATCGGAAGGGTCTCAGGATTGGAATGGGAAGGAGTTGGATATCCCATCTCATGTTATAGGAAGAGTCTCAGGTTTGGTATTAGAAGCATTGAGATATCACATCTCATGCTATAGGAAGTGTCTCAGGATTGGAATGGGAAGGACTTGGGTATCACATCTCATGCTATAGGGAGGGTCTCAAGTTTGATATTAGAAGCATTGAGATATCACATCTCATGCTATAGGAAGGGTCTCAGGATTGGAACGGGAAGGAGTTGGATATCACATCTCATGCTATAGGAAGGGTCTCAGGTTTGGTATAAGCAGTGAGATATCACATCTCATGCTATAGGAAGTGTCTCAGGATTGGAATGGGAAGGAGTTGGATATCACATCTCATGTTATAGGAAGGATCTCAGGTTTGGTATAAGCATTGAGATATCACATCTCTGCTATCGGAAGGGTCTCAGGATTGGAATGGGAAGGAGTTGGATATTCCCATCTCATGTTATAGGAAGGGTCTCAGGTTTGGTATTAGAAGCATTGAGATATCCCATCTCATGATATAGGAAGGGTCCCAGGTTGGAATGGGAAGGAGTAGGATATCACATTTTATGTTATAGGAAGGTTCTCAGGATTGGAATGGGAAGGACTTGGATATCATATCTCATGCTATAGGAAGGCTCTCAGGTTTGGAAGGGGAAGGAGTTGGATATCACATTTCATGTTAGAGGAAGGATCTCAGGTTTGGTATTAGAGGCCTTGAGATATCACATCTCATGCTATAGGAAGGGTCTCAGGATTGGAATGGGAAGGAGTTGGATATCACATCTCAAGCTATAGGAACGGTCTCAGGTTTGGTATAAGCATTGTGATATCACATCTCATGCTATAGGAAGGGTCTCAGGATTGGAATGGGAAGGACTTGGATATCACATCTCATGCTATAGGCAGGGTCTCAGGTTTGGAAAGGGAAGGAGATGGATATCACATTTCATGTTAGAGGTAGGATCTCAGGTTTGGTATTAGAGGCATTGAGATATCACATCTCATGCTATCAGAAGGGTCTCAGGATTGGCATGGGAAGGAGTTGGATATCACATCTCATGCTAAAGGGAGGGTCTCAGGTTTAGAAGGGGAAGGATTTGGAAATCACATCTCATGTTATAGGAAGGATCTCAGGTTTGGTATTAGAAGCATTGAGATATCACATCTCATGCTATCGGAAGTATCTCAGGTTTGGTATTAGAGGCCTTGAGATATCACATCTCATGCTATAGGAAGGGTCTCAGGATTGGAATGGGAAGGAGTTGGATATCACATCTCAAGCTATAGGAAAGATCTCAGGTTTGGTATTAGAAGCATTGCGACATCACATCTCATGTTATAGGAAGGGTCTCAGGATTGGAATGGGAAGAAGTTGGATATCACATCTCATGCTATAGGAAGGGTCTCAGGATTGAAATGGGAAGGAGTTGGATATCACATCTCATGTTATAGGAAAGATCTCAGGTTTGGTATTAGAAGCATTGCGACATCACATCTCATGTTATAGGAAGGGTCTCAGGATTGGAATGGGAAGAAGTTGGATATCACATCTCATGCTATAGGAAGGGTCTCAGGTTTGGTATAAGCATTGAGATATCACATCTCATGCTATAGGAAGGGTCTCAGGATTGGAATGGGAAGGAGTTGTATATGACATCTCATGCCATAGGAAGGGTCTCAGGTTTGCTATAAGCATTGAGATATCACATCACATGCTATAGGAAGGGTCTCAGGATTGGAATGGAAAGGACTTGGATATCACATCTCATGCTATAGGCAGGGTCTCAGGTTTGGAAAGGGAAGGAGATGGATATCACATTTCATGTTAGAGATAGGATCTCAGGTTTGGTATTAGAGGCATTCAAATATCACATCTCATGCTATCAGAAGGGTCTCAGGATTGGAATGGGAAGGAGTTGGATATCACATCTCATGCTAAAGGGAGGGTCTCAGGTTTGGAAGGGGAAGGATTTGGAAATCACATCTCATGTTATAGGAAGGATCTCAGGTTTGGTATTAGAAGCATTGAGATATCACATCTCATGCTATCGGAAGGGTCTCAGGTTTGGTATAAGCATTGAGATATCACATCTCTGCTATCGGAAGGGTCTCAGGATTGGAATGGGAAGGAATTGGATATCACAATTCATGTTATAGGAAGGGTCTCAGGTTTGGTATTAGACGCATTGAGATATTATATCTCATGCTATAGGAAGGGTCTCAGGATTGGAATGGGAAGGACTTGGATATCACATCTCATGTTATAGGAAGGGTCTCAGGTTTGGTATTAGAAGCATTGAGATATCACATCTCATGCTATAGGAAGGGTCTCAGGAATGGAATGGGAAGGACTTGGATATCACATCTCATGATAAAGGAAGGGTCTAAGGTTTGGAAGGGGAAGGATTTGGATATCACATCTCATGTTATTGGACCGGTCTCAGGTTTGGTATTAGAAGCATTGAGATATCAAGTCTCATGGTATAGGACGGGAGTTTGATATCACATCTCATGCCATGGTATGGGTCTCAGGTTTTGTAGAAGCATTGGGATATCACATCTCATGCTATCGGAAGGGCATCAGGATTGGATTTGGAAGGAGATGGATATCCCATCTCATGCTATAGGAAGGGTCTCAGGTTGGAATAGAAGGAGTTGGATATCACATCTCATGTTATAAGAAGGGTCTCAGGATTGGAATGGGAAGGAATTGGATATCACATCTCATGTTATAGGAAGGATCTCAGGTTTGGTATTAGAAGCATTGAGATATCACATCTCATGCTATAGGAAGGGTCTCAGGATTGGAATGTGAAGGATTTGGATATCACATCTCATGCTAAAGGAAGGGTCTCAGGTTTGGTATAAGCATTGAGATATCACATCTCTGCTATCGGAAGGGTCTAAGGATTGGATTGGGAAGGAATTGGATATCCCTTCTCATGCTATAGGAAGGGTCTCAGGTTGGAATGGGAAGGAGTTGGATATCACATCTCATGTTATAGGAAGGGTCTCAAGATTGAAATGGGAAGGATTTGGATATCACATCTCTTGCTATAGGAAGGGTCTCAGGTTTTTTATTAGAAACATTGAGATATCACATCTCATGCTATAGGAAGGGTTTCAGTATTGGAATGGGAAGGATTTGGATATCACATCTCATGCTAAAGGAAGGGTCTCAGGTTTGGAAGGGAAAGGATTTGGATATCATATCTCATGTTATAGGACGGGTCCCAGGTTTGGTATTAGAAGCATTGAGATATCACATCTCATGGTATAGGAAGGGTCTCAGGATTGGAATGGGAAGGAGTTGGATCTCCCTTCTCATGCTACAGGAAGGGTCTCAGGTTGGAATGGGAAGGAGTTGGATATCACATCTCGTTATAGGAAGGGTCTCAGGATTGGAATGGGAAGGAATTGGATATCACATCTCTTGCTATAGGAAGGGTCTCAGGTTTTTTATTAGAAACATTCATGCTATAGGAAGGGTTTCAGGATTGGAATGGGAAGGAGTTGGATATCACGTCTCATGTTATAGGAAGGAACTCAGGATTGGAATGGGAAGGAGTTGGATATCACATCTAATGCCATAGGAAGGGTCATCAGGTTTGGTATAAGCATTGAGATATCACATCTCTGCTATCGGAAGGGTCTCAGGATAGGAATGGGAAGGACTTAGATTTCACATCTCATACTATAGGGAGGGTCTCAGTTTTGATATTAGAAGCATTGAGCTATCACATCTCATGCTATCGGAAGGGTCTTAGGATTGGAATGGGATGGAGTTGGATATCACATCTCAAGCTATCTCAGGATTGTAATGGGAAGGAGTTTGATATCACATATCAAGCTATAGGAAGGGTCTCAGGTTTGGAAGGGGAAGGATTTGGATCTCACATCTCAAGCTATCTCAGGATTGGAATGGGAAGGAGTTTGATATTTCATCTCAACCTATAGGAAGGGTCTCAGGTTTGGAAAGGGAAGGATTTGGATTTCACATCTCATGTTATAGGATGGTTCTCATGTTTGGTTTTAGAAGCATTGAGATATCACATCTCATGCTATCGGAAGGGTCTCAGGTTTGGAAAGGGAAGGATTTGGATTTCACATGTTATAGGATGGTTCTCAGGTTTGGTTTTAGAAGCATTAAATTATAACATCTCATGCCATAGGAAGGGTCTCAGGTTTGGAATGGGAAGGATTTGGATATCACATCTCTTGCTATAGGAAGGGTCTCAGGTTTTTTATTAGAAACATTCATGCTATAGGAAGGGTCTCAGGATTGGAATGGGAAGGAGTTGGATATCCCATCTCGTTATAGGAAGGGTCTCAGGTTTGGTATTAGAAGCAGTGAGATATCACATCTCATGCTATAGGAAGGGTCTAAGGTTTGGAAGGGGACGGATTTGGGTATCACATCTCATGTTATAGGACCGGTCTCAGGTTTGGTATTTGAAGCATTGAGATATCAAGTCTCATGGTATAGGACGGGTCTCAGAATTGGAATGGGAAGGAGTTGGATATCACATCTCAAGCTATAGGAAGGGTCGCAGGATTGGAATGGGAAGGAGTTTGATATCACATCTCATGCCATGGTATGGGTCTCAGGTTTTGTAGAAGCATTGGGATATCACATCTCATGCTATCGAAAGGGTATCGGGATTGGATTTGGAAGGAGTTGGATATCCCATCTCATGCTATAGGAAGGGTCTAAGGTTGGAATGGGAAGGAGTTGGATATCACATCTCATGCTAAAGGAAGGGTATCAGGATTGGAATGGGAAGGAGTTGGATATCACATATGCTAAAGGAAAGGTCTCAGGTTTGGAAGGGGAAGGATTTGGATATCATATCTCATGTTATAGGACGGGTCCCAGGTCTGGTATTAGAAGCATTGAGATATCACATCTCATGCTATAGGAGGAGTCTCAGGATTGGAATGGGAAGGAGTTGGATATCACGTCTCATGTTATAGGAAGGGTCTCAGGATTGGAATGGGAAGGAGTTGAATATCACATCTCATGCTAAAGGAAGGGTATCAGGTTTGATAGAAGCATTGAGGTATCACATCTCATGCTAAAGGAAGGGTCATCAGGTTTGGTATAAGCATTGAGATATCACATCTCTGCTATCGGAAGGGTCTCTGGATAGGAATGGGAAGGACTTAGATTTCACATCTCATACTATAGGGAGGGTCTCAGTTTTGATATTAGAAGCATTGAGCTATCACATCTCATGCTATCGGAAGGGTCTCAGGATTGGAATGGGATGGAGTTGGATATCACATCTCAAGCTATCTCAGGATTGTAATGGGAAGGAGTTTGATATCACATATCAAGCTATAGGAAGGGTCTCAGGTTTGGAAGGGGAAGGATTTGGATCTCACATCTCAAGCTATCTCAGGATTGGAATGGGAAGGAGTTTGATATTTCATCTCAAGCTATAGGAAGGGTCTCAGGTTTGGAAAGGGAAGGATTTAGATTTCACATCTCATGTTATAGGATGGTTCTCATGTTTGGTTTTAGAAGCATTGAGATATCACATCTCATGCTATCGGAAGGGTCTCAGGTTTGGAAAGGGAAGGATTTGGATTTCACATGTTATAGGATGGTTCTCAGGTTTGGTTTTAGAAGCATTAAATTAAAACATCTCATGCTATAGGAAGGGTCTCAGGTTTGAATGGGAACGAGTTGGATATCACATCTCATGCTAAAGGAAAGGTCTCAGGTCTGGAAGGGGAAGGATTTGGATCTCACATCTCATGTTTTAGGACGGGTCTCAGGTTTGGTATTAGAAGCATTGAAATATCGTATCTCATGGTATAGGAAGGGTCTCAGGATTGGAATGGGAAGGAGTTGGATATCACATTGAATGGGAAGGAGTTTGATATCACATCTCATGCTATAGGAAGGGTCTCAGGTTTGGAATGGGAAGGAGTTGGATATCACATCTCATGCTAAAGGAAAGGTCTCAGGTCTGGAAGGGGAAGGATTTGGATCTCACATCTCATGTTTTAGGATGGTTCTCATGTTCGTTTTTAGAAGCATTGAAATATCACATCTCATGCTATCGGAAGGGTCTCAGGTTTGGAATGGGAAGGAGTTTGATATCACATCTCATGTTAGAGGTAGGATCTCAGGTTTGGTATTAGAGGCATTGAGATATGACATCTCATGCCATCAGAAGGGTCTCAGGATTGGAATGGGAAGGAGTTGGATATCACATCTCATGCTAAAGGGAGGGTCTAAGGTTTGGAAGGGGAATCATTTGGTCATCACATCTCATGTTATTGGAAGGATCTGAGGTTTGGTATTAGAAGCATTGAGATATCACATCTCATGCTATCGGAAGGGTCTCAGGTTTGGTATAAGCATTGAGATATCACATCTCTGCTATCGGAAGGGTCTCAGGATTGGAATGGGAAGGAATTGGATATCACAATTCATGTTATAGCAAGGGTCTCAGGTTTGGTATTAGAAGCATTGAGATATCATATCTCATGCTATAGGAAGGGTCTCAGGATTGGAATGGGAAGGACTTGGATATCACATCTCATGTTATAGGAAGGGTCTCAGGTTTGGTATTAGAAGTATTGAGATATCACATCTCATGCTATAGGAAGGGTCTCAGGAATGGAATGGGAAGGACTTGGATATCACATCTCATGATAAAGGAAGGGTCTAAGGTTTGGAAGGGGAAGGATTTGGATATCACATCTCATGTTATTGGACCGGTCTCAGGTTTGGTATTAGAAGCATTGAGATATCACATCTCATGGTATAGGAAGGGTCTCAGGATTGGAATGGGAAGGAGTTGGATCTCCCTTCTCATGCTACAGGAAGGGTCTAAGGTTGGAATGGGAAGGAGTTGGATATCACATCTCGTTATAGGAAGAGTCTCAGGATTGGAATGGGAAGGAATTGGATATCACATCTCTTGCTATAGGAAGGGTCTCAGGTTTTTTATTAGAAACATTCATGCTATAGGAAGGGTTTCAGGATTGGAATGGGAAGGAGTTGGATATCACGTCTCATGTTATAGGAAGGGTCTCAGGATTGGAATGGGGAGGAGTTGAATATCACATCTCATGCTAAAGGAAGGGTATCAGGTTTGATAGAAGCATTGAGATATCACATCTCATGCTATAGGAAGGAACTCAGGATTGGAATGGGAAGGAGTTGGATATCACATCTAATGCCATAGGAAGGGTCATCAGGTTTGGTATAAGCATTGAGATATCACATCTCTGCTATCGGAAGGGTCTCAGGATAGGAATGGGAAGGACTTAGATTTCACATCTCATACTATAGGGAGGGTCTCAGTTTTGATATTAGAAGCATTGAGCTATCACATCTCATGCTATCGGAAGGGTCTTAGGATTGGAATGGGATGGAGTTGGATATCACATCTCAAGCTATCTCAGGATTGTAATGGGAAGGAGTTTGATATCACATATCAAGCTATAGGAAGGGTCTCAGGTTTGGAAGGGGAAGGATTTGGATCTCACATCTCAAGCTATCTCAGGATTGGAATGGGAAGGAGTTTGATATTTCATCTCAAGCTATAGGAAGGGTCTCAGGTTTGGAAAGGGAAGGATTTGGATTTCACATCTCATGTTATAGGATGGTTCTCATGTTTGGTTTTAGAAGCATTGAGATATCACATCTCATGCTATCGGAAGGGTCTCAGGTTTGGAAAGGGAAGGATTTGGATTTCACATGTTATAGGATGGTTCTCAGGTTTGGTTTTAGAAGCATTAAATTATAACATCTCATGCTATAGGAAGGGTCTCAGGTTTGGAATGGGAAGGAGTTGGATATCACATCTCTTGCTATAGGAAGGGTCTCAGGTTTTTTATTAGAAACATTCATGCTATAGGAAGGGTCTCAGGATTGGAATGGGAAGGAGTTGGATATCCCATCTCGTTATAGGAAGGGTCTCAGGTTTGGTATTAGAAGCATTGAGATATCACATCTCATGCTATAGGAAGGGTCTAAGGTTTGGTATTTGAAGCATTGAGATATCAAGTCTCATGGTATAGGACGGGTCTCAGAATTGGAATGGGAAGGAGTTGGATATCACATCTCAAGCTATAGGAAGGGTCTCAGGATTGGAATGGGAAGGAGTTTGATATCACATCTCATGCCATGGTATAGGTCTCAGGTTTTGTAGAAGCATTGGGATATCACATCTCATGCTATCGAAAGGGTATCGGGATTGGATTTGGAAGGAGTTGGATATCCCATCTCATGCTATAGGAAGGGTCTAAGGTTGGAATGGGAAGGAGTTGGATATCACATCTCATGTTATAGGAAGGGTCTCAGGATTGGAATGGGAAGGACTTGGATATCACATCTCATTTTATAGGAAGGCTCTCAGGGTTGGAAGGGGAAGGAGTTGGATATCACATTTCATGTTAGAGGTAGGATCTCAGGTTTGGTATTAGAGGCATTGAGATATCACATCTCATGCCATCAGAAGGGTCTCAGGATTGGAATGGGAAGGAGTTGGATATCACATCTCATGCTAAAGGGAGGGTCTAAGGTTTGGTATTAGAAGCATTGAGATATCACATCTCATGCTATAGGAAGGGTCTCGGGATTGGAATGGGAAGGAGTTGGATATCACATCTCATGTTATAGGAAGGATCTCAGGTTTGGTATTAGAAGCATTGAGATATCACATCTCATGCTATAGGAAGGGTCTCAGGATTGGAATGGGAAGGAGTTGGATATCACATCTCATGCTATGGGAAGGGTCTCAGGTTTGGTATAAGCATTGAAATATCACATCTCTGCTATCGGAGGGGTCTCAGGATTGGAATGGGAAGGACTTAGATATCACATCTAATGCTATAGGGAGGGTCTCAGTTTTGATATGAGAAGCATTGAGATATCACATCTCATGCTATCGGAAGGGTCTCAGGATTGGAATAAGAGGAGCTGGATATCACATCTCATGCTAAAGGAAGCATCTCAGGTTTGGAAGGGGAAGGATTTGGATATCACATCTCATGTTATAGGATGGTTCTCATGTTTGGTTTTTGAAGCATTGAGATATCACATCTCATGCTATCGGAAGGGTCTCAGTTTGGAATGGGAAGGAGTTGGATATCACTTCTCATGTTATAGGAAGGGTCTCAGGTTTGGAATGGGAAGGAGTTGGATATGACATCTCTTGTTATAGGGAGGGTCTCAGGATTTGAATGGTAAGGAGTTGGATATCACATCTCATGCTATAGGAAGGGTCTCAGGTTTGGTATAAGCATTGAGATATCACATCTCTGCTATCGGAAGGGTCTCAGGATTGGATTGGGAAGGAGTTGGATATCCCTTCTCATGCTATAGGAAGGGTCTCATGTTGGAATGGGAAGGAGTTGGATATCACATCTCATGTTATATACAGGAAGGGTCTCAGGATTGGAATGGGAAGGATTTGGATATCACATCTCATGCTAAAGGAAGGGTCTCAGGTTTGGAAGGGGAAGGATTTGGATATCACATCTCATCCAATAGGAAGGGTCTCAGGTTTGGAATGGGAAGGAATTGGATATCACATCTCATGTCATAGGAAGTATCTCAGGTTTGGTATTAGAAGCATTGAGATATCACATCTCACGCTATAGGAATGGTCTCAGGATTGGAATGGGTAGGAGTTGGATATTACATTCTTGCTATAGGAAGGGTCTCATGTTTGGAATGGGAAGGAGTTGGATATCACATATGCTATAGGAAGGGTCTCAGGTTTGGAACGGGAAGGAGTTGGATATCACATCTCATGCTATAGGTAGGCTCTCAGGTTTGGTATAAGCATTGAGATATCACATCTCATGCTATAGGAAGGGTCTCAGGATTGGAATGGGAAGGATTTGGATATCACATCTCATGCTATAGGAAGGGTCTCAGGATTGGAATGGGAAGGAGTTGGATATCACATCTCATGTTATAGGAAGGATCTCAGGTTTGGTATTAAAAGCATTGAGACATCACATCTCATGCTATTGGAAGGGTCTCAGGATTGGAATGGGAAGTAGTTGGATATCACATCTCATGGTAAAGGGAGGGTCTCAGGTTTGGAAGGGGAAGGATTTGGATATTACATCTCGTGTTATAGGAATGATCTCAGGTTTGGTATTAGAAGCATTCAGATATCACATCTCATGCTATCGGAAGGATCTCAGGTTTGGTATTAGAAGCATTGAGATATCAAATCTCATGCTATAGGAAGGGTCTCAGGATTGGAATGGGAAGGAGTTCGATATCACATCTCATGCTATGGGAAGGGTCTCAGGATTGGAATGGGAAGGAGTTTTATATGACATCTCATGCCATAGGAAGGATCTCAGGTTTGGTATTAGAAGCATTGAGACATCACATCTCATGTTATAGGAAGGGTCTCAGGATTGGAATGGGAAGGAGTTGGATATCACATCTCATGCTATAGGAAGGGTCTCAGGTTTGGTATAAGCATTGAGATATCACATCTCATGCTATAGGAAGGGTCTCAGGATTGGAATGGGAAGGAGTTGTATATGACATCTCATGCCACAGGAAGGGTCTCAGGTTTGGTATAAGCATTGAGATATCACATCTCTGCTATCGGAAGGGTCTCAGGATTGGAATGGGAAGGAGTTGGATATCCCATCTTACGTTATAGGAAGGGTCTCCGGTTTGGTATTAGAAGCATTGAGATATCACATCTCATGCTATAGGAAGGGTCTCAGGATTGGAATGGGAAGGACTTGGATATCACATCTCATTCTATAGGGAGGGTCTCACGTTTGGAATGGGAAGGAGTTGGATATCACATTTCATGTTAGAGGTAGGATCTCAGGTTTGGTATTAGAGGCATTGAGATATCACATCTCATGCTATCAGAAGGGTCTCAGGATTGGAATGGGAAGGAGTTGGATATCACATCTCATGCTAAAGGGAGGGTCTCAGGAATGGAAGGGGAAGGATTTGGATATCACATCTCATGTTATAGGAAGGATCTCAGGTTTGGTATTAGAAGCATTGAGATATCACATCTCATGCTATCGGAAGGATCTCAGGTTTGGTATAAGAGGCATTGAGATATCACATCTCATGCTAAAGGGAGGGTCTCAGTTTTGGAAAGGGAAGGATTTGGATATCACATCTCTTGTTATAGGAAGGATCACAGGTTTGGTATTAGAAGCATTGAGATATCACATCTCATGCTATCGGAAGGGTCTCAGGATTGGAATGGGAAGGAGTTGGATATCGCATCTCATGCTATAGGAAGGGTCTCAGGTTTGGAACGGGAAGGAGTTAGATATCACATCTCATGTTATAGTAAGAGTCTCAGGTTTGGTATAAGCATTGAGATTTCACATCTCTGCTATCGGCGGTGTCTCAGGATTGGGATGGGAAGGAATTGGATATCACATCTCATGCTATAGGAAGGGTATCAGGTTTGGAACGGGAAGGAGTTGGATATCCCATCTCATGTTATAGGACGGGTCTCAGGTTTGATATTAGAAGCATTGAGATATCACATCGCATGCTGTAGGAAGGGTCTCAGGTTTGGAATGGGAAGGATTTGGATATCACATCTCATGTCATAGGAAGGATCTCAGGTTTGGTATAAGCATTGAGATATCACATCTCTGCTATTGGAAAGGTCTCAGGATTGGAATGGGAAGGACTTGGATATCACAATTCATGTTATAGGAAGGGTCTCAGGTTTGGTATTAGAAGCATTGAGATATGACATCTCATGCTATAGGAAGGGTCTCAGGATTGGAATGGGAAGGACTTGGATATCACATCTCATGTTATAGGAAGGGTCTCAGGTTTGGTATTAGAAGCATTGAGATATCACAACTCATGCTATAGGAAGGGTCTCAGGAATGGAATGGGAAGTAGTTGGATATCACATCTCATGATAAAGGAAGGGTCTAAGGTTTGGAAGGGGAAGGATTTGGATATCACATCTCATTTTATTGGACCGGTCTCAGGTTTGGTATTAGAAGCATTGAGATATCAAGTCTCATGGTATAGGGAGGGAGTTTGATATCACATCTCATGCCATGGTATGGGTCTCAGGTTTTGGAGAAGCATTGGGATATCACATCTCATGCTATCGGAAGGATATCAGGATTAGATTTGGAAGGAGTTGGATATCCCATCTCATGCTATAGGAAGGGTCTCAGGTTTGGAAAGGGAAGGAGTTGGATACCACATTTCATGTTAGAGGTAGGATCTCAGGTTTGGTATTAGAGGCATTGAAATATCACATCTCATGCTATCAGAAGGGTATCAGGATTGGAATGGGAAGGAATTGGATATCACATCTCATGCTAAAGGGAGGGTCTCAGGTTTGGAAAGGGAAGGATTTGGATATCACATCTCATGTTATAGGAAGGATCTCAGGTTTGGTATTAGAAGCATTGAGATATCAGATCTCATGCTATCGGAAGGATCTCAGGTTTGGTATTAGAAGCATTGAGATATCACATCTCATGCTATAGGAAGGGTCTCAGGATTGGAATGGGAAGGAGTTGGATATCACATCTCATGTTATAGGAAGGATCTCAGTCTTGGTATTAGAAGCATTGAGATATCACATCTCATGCTATAGGAAGGGTCTCAGGTTTGATATTAGAAGCATTGAGATATCACATTGCATGCTGTCGGAAGGGTCTCAGGTTTGGAATGGGAAGGATTTGTATATCACATCTCATGTCATAGGAAGGATCTCAGGTTTGGTATAAGCATTGAGATATCACATCTCTGCTATTGGAAAGGTCTCAGGATTGGAATGGGAAGGACTTGGATATCACAATTCATGTTATAGGAAGGGTCTCAGGTTTGGTATTAGAAGCATTGAGATATGACATCTCATGCTATAGGAAGGGTCTCAGGATCGGAATGGGAAGGACTTCGATATCACATCTCATGTTATAGGAAGGGTCTCAGGTTTGGTATTAGAAGCATTGAGATATCACATCTCATGCTATAGGAAGGGTATCAGGAATGGAATGGGAAGGAGTTGGATATCACATCTCATGATAAAGGAAGGGTCTAAGGTTTGGAAGGGGAAGGATTTGGATATCACATCTCATGTTATTGGACCGGTCTCAGTTTGGTATTAGAAGCATTGAGATATCAAGTCTCATGGTATAGGACGGGAGTTTGATATCACATCTCATGCAATGGTATGGGTCTCAGGTTTTGTAGAAGCATTGGGATATCACATCTCATGCTATCGGAAGGATATCAGGATTAGATTTGGAAGGAGTTGGATATCCCATCTCATGCTATAGGAAGGGTCTCAGGTTGGAATGGGAAGGAGTTGGATATCACATCTCATGTTATAGGAAGGGTCTCAGGATTGGAATGGGAAGGACTTGGATATCACATCTCATGCTGTAGGAAGGCTCTCAGGTTTGGAAAGGGAAGGAGTTGGATATCATATTTCATGTTAGAGGTAGGATCTCAGGTTTGGTATTAGAGGCATTGAGATATCACATCTCATGCTATCAGAAGGGTATCAGGATTGGAATGGGAAGGAATTGGATATCACATCTCATGCTAAAGGGAGGGTCTCAGGTTTGGAAAGGGAAGGATTTGGATATCACATCTCATGTTATAGGGAGGATCTCAGGTTTGGTATTAGAAGCATTGAGATATCACATCTCATGCTATCGGAAGGATCTTAGGTTTGGTATAAGCATTGAGATATCACATCTCATGCTATAGGAAGGGTCTCAGGATTGGAATGGGAAGGAGTTGTATATGACATCTCATGCCACAGGAAGGGTCTCAGGTTTGGTATAAGCATTGAGATATCACATCTCTGCTATCGGAAGGGTCTCAGGATTGGAATGGGAAGGTGTTGGATATCCCATCTTACGTTATAGGAAGGGTCTCAGGTTTGGTATTAGAAGCATTGAGATATCACATCTCATGCTATAGGAAGGGTCTCAGGATTGGAATGGGAAGGACTTGGATATCACATCTCATTCTATAGGGAGGGTCTCACGTTTGAAAAGGGAAGGAGTTGGATATCACATTTCATGTTAGAGGTAGGATCTCAGGTTTGGTATTAGAGGCATTGAGATATCACATCTCATGCTATCAGAAGGGTCTCAGGATTGGAATGGGAAGGAGTTGGATATCACATCTCATGCTAAAGGGAGGGTCTCAGGAATAGAAGGGGAAGGATTTGGATATCACATCTCATGTTATAGGAAGGATCTCAGGTTTGGTATTAAAAGCATTGAGACATCACATCTCATGCTATTGGAAGGGTCTCAGGATTGGAATGGGAAGTAGTTGGATATCACATCTCATGGTAAAGGGAGGGTCTCAGGTTTGGAAGGGGAAGGATTTGGATATTACATCTCGTGTTATAGGAATGATCTCAGGTTTGGTATTAGAAGCATTCAGATATCACATCTCATGCTATCGGAAGGATCTCAGGTTTGGTATTAGAAGCATTGAGATATCAAATCTCATGCTATAGGAAGGGTCTCAGGATTGGAATGGGAAGGAGTTCGATATCACATCTCATGCTATGGGAAGGGTCTCAGGATTGGAATGGGAAGGAGTTTTATATGACATCTCATGCCATAGGAAGGATCTCAGGTTTGGTATTAGAAGCATTGAGACATCACATCTCATGTTATAGGAAGGGTCTCAGGATTGGAATGGGAAGGAGTTGGATATCACATCTCATGCTATAGGAAGGGTCTCAGGTTTGGTATAAGCATTGAGATATCACATCTCATGCTATAGGAAGGGTCTCAGGATTGGAATGGGAAGGAGTTGTATATGACATCTCATGCCACAGGAAGGGTCTCAGGTTTGGTATAAGCATTGAGATATCACATCTCTGCTATCGGAAGGGTCTCAGGATTGGAATGGGAAGGAGTTGGATATCCCATCTTACGTTATAGGAAGGGTCTCCGGTTTGGTATTAGAAGCATTGAGATATCACATCTCATGCTATAGGAAGGGTCTCAGGATTGGAATGGGAAGGACTTGGATATCACATCTCATTCTATAGGGAGGGTCTCACGTTTGGAAAGGGAAGGAGTTGGATATCACATTTCATGTTAGAGGTAGGATCTCAGGTTTGGTATTAGAGGCATTGAGATATCACATCTCATGCTATCAGAAGGGTCTCAGGATTGGAATGGGAAGGAGTTGGATATCACATCTCATGCTAAAGGGAGGGTCTCAGGAATGGAAGGGGAAGGATTTGGATATCACATCTCATGTTATAGGAAGGATCTCAGGTTTGGTATTAGAAGCATTGAGATATCACATCTCATGCTATCGGAAGGATCTCAGGTTTGGTATAAGAGGCATTGAGATATCACATCTCATGCTAAAGGGAGGGTCTCAGTTTTGGAAAGGGAAGGATTTGGATATCACATCTCTTGTTATAGGAAGGATCACAGGTTTGGTATTAGAAGCATTGAGATATCACATCTCATGCTATCGGAAGGGTCTCAGGATTGGAATGGGAAGGAGTTGGATATCGCATCTCATGCTATAGGAAGGGTCTCAGGTTTGGAACGGGAAGGAGTTAGATATCACATCTCATGTTATAGTAAGAGTCTCAGGTTTGGTATAAGCATTGAGATTTCACATCTCTGCTATCGGCGGTGTCTCAGGATTGGGATGGGAAGGAATTGGATATCACATCTCATGCTATAGGAAGGGTATCAGGTTTGGAACGGGAAGGAGTTGGATATCCCATCTCATGTTATAGGACGGGTCTCAGGTTTGATATTAGAAGCATTGAGATATCACATCGCATGCTGTAGGAAGGGTCTCAGGTTTGGAATGGGAAGGATTTGGATATCACATCTCATGTCATAGGAAGGATCTCAGGTTTGGTATAAGCATTGAGATATCACATCTCTGCTATTGGAAAGGTCTCAGGATTGGAATGGGAAGGACTTGGATATCACAATTCATGTTATAGGAAGGGTCTCAGGTTTGGTATTAGAAGCATTGAGATATGACATCTCATGCTATAGGAAGGGTCTCAGGATTGGAATGGGAAGGACTTGGATATCACATCTCATGTTATAGGAAGGGTCTCAGGTTTGGTATTAGAAGCATTGAGATATGACATCTCATGCTATAGGAAGGGTCTCAGGAATGGAATGGGAAGTAGTTGGATATCACATCTCATGATAAAGGAAGGGTCTAAGGTTTGGAAGGGGAAGGATTTGGATATCACATCTCATTTTATTGGACCGGTCTCAGGTTTGGTATTAGAAGCATTGAGATATCAAGTCTCATGGTATAGGGAGGGAGTTTGATATCACATCTCATGCCATGGTATGGGTCTCAGGTTTTGGAGAAGCATTGGGATATCACATCTCATGCTATCGGAAGGGTATCAGGATTAGATTTGGAAGGAGTTGGATATCCCATCTCATGCTATAGGAAGGGTCTCAGGTTTGGAAAGGGAAGGAGTTGGATACCACATTTCATGTTAGAGGTAGGATCTCAGGTTTGGTATTAGAGGCATTGAAATATCACATCTCATGCTATCAGAAGGGTATCAGGATTGGAATGGGAAGGAATTGGATATCACATCTCATGCTAAAGGGAGGGTCTCAGGTTTGGAAAGGGAAGGATTTGGATATCACATCTCATGTTATAGGAAGGATCTCAGGTTTGGTATTAGAAGCATTGAGATATCACATCTCATGCTATCGGAAGGATCTCAGGTTTGGTATTAGAAGCATTGAGATATCACATCTCATGCTATAGGAAGGGTCTCAGGATTGGAATGGGAAGGAGTTGGATATCACATCTCATGTTATAGGAAGGATCTCAGTCTTGGTATTAGAAGCATTGAGATATCACATCTCATGCTATAGGAAGGGTCTCAGGTTTGATATTAGAAGCATTGAGATATCACATCGCATGCTGTCGGAAGGGTCTCAGGTTTGGAATGGGAAGGATTTGTATATCACATCTCATGTCATAGGAAGGATCTCAGGTTTGGTATAAGCATTGAGATATCACATCTCTGCTATTGGAAAGGTCTCAGGATTGGAATGGGAAGGACTTGGATATCACAATTCATGATATAGGAAGGGTCTCAGGTTTGGTATTAGAAGCATTGAGATATGACATCTCATGCTATAGGAAGGGTCTCAGGATCGGAATGGGAAGGACTTCGATATCACATCTCATGTTATAGGAAGGGTCTCAGGTTTGGTATTAGAAGCATTGAGATATCACATCTCATGCTATAGGAAGGGTATCAGGAATGGAATGGGAAGGAGTTGGATATCACATCTCATGATAAAGGAAGGGTCTAAGGTTTGGAAGGGGAAGGATTTGGATATCACATCTCATGTTATTGGACCGGTCTCAGTTTGGTATTAGAAGCATTGAGATATCAAGTCTCATGGTATAGGACGGGAGTTTGATATCACATCTCATGCCATGGTATGGGTCTCAGGTTTTGTAGAAGCATTGGGATATCACATCTCATGCTATCGGAAGGATATCAGGATTAGATTTGGAAGGAGTTGGATATCCCATCTCATGCTATAGGAAGGGTCTCAGGTTGGAATGGGAAGGAGTTGGATATCACATCTCATGTTATAGGAAGGGTCTCAGGATTGGAATGGGAAGGACTTGGATATCACATCTCATGCTGTAGGAAGGCTCTCAGGTTTGGAAAGGGAAGGAGTTGGATATCATATTTCATGTTAGAGGTAGGATCTCAGGTTTGGTATTAGAGGCATTGAGATATCACATCTCATGCTATCAGAAGGGTATCAGGATTGGAATGGGAAGGAATTGGATATCACATCTCATGCTAAAGGGAGGGTCTCAGGTTTGGAAAGGGAAGGATTTGGATATCACATCTCATGTTATAGGGAGGATCTCAGGTTTGGTATTAGAAGCATTGAGATATCACATCTCATGCTATCGGAAGGATCTCAGGTTTGGTATAAGCATTGAGATATCACATCTCATGCTATAGGAAGGGTCTCAGGATTGGAATGGGAAGGAGTTGTATATGACATCTCATGCCACAGGAAGGGTCTCAGGTTTGGTATAAGCATTGAGATATCACATCTCTGCTATCGGAAGGGTCTCAGGATTGGAATGGGAAGGTGTTGGATATCCCATCTTACGTTATAGGAAGGGTCTCAGGTTTGGTATTAGAAGCATTGAGATATCACATCTCATGCTATAGGAAGGGTCTCAGGATTGGAATGGGAAGGACTTGGATATCACATCTCATTCTATAGGGAGGGTCTCACGTTTGAAAAGGGAAGGAGTTGGATATCACATTTCATGTTAGAGGTAGGATCTCAGGTTTGGTATTAGAGGCATTGAGATATCACATCTCATGCTATCAGAAGGGTCTCAGGATTGGAATGGGAAGGAGTTGGATATCGCATCTCATGCTATAGGAAGGGTCTCAGGTTTGGAACGGGAAGGAGTTAGATATCACATCTCATGTTATAGGAAGAGTCTCAGGTTTGGTATAAGCATTGAGATTTCACATCTCTGCTATCGGCGGTGTCTCAGGATTGGGATGGGAAGGAATTGGATATCACATCTCATGCTATAGGAAGGGTATCAGGTTTGGAACGGGAAGGAGTTGGATATCCCATCTCATGTTATAGGACGGGTCTCAGGTTTGATATTAGAAGCATTGAGATATCACATCGCATGCTGTAGGAAGGGTCTCAGGTTTGGAATGGGAAGGATTTGGATATCACATCTCATGTCATAGGAAGGATCTCAGGTTTGGTATAAGCATTGATATATCACATCTCTGCTATTGGAAAGGGCTCAGGATTGGAATGGGAAGGACTTGGATATCACAATTCACGTTATAGGAAGGGTCTCAGGTTTGGTATTAGAAGCATTGAGATATGACATCTCATGGTATAGGAAGGGTCTCAGGATTGGAATGGGAAGGACTTGGATATCACATCTCATGTTATAGGAAGGGTCTCAGGTTTGGTATTAGAAGCATTGAGATATGACATCTCATGCTATAGGAAGGGTCTCAGGAATGGAATGGGAAGGAGTTGGATATCACATCTCATGATAAAGGAAGGGTCTAAGGTTTGGAAGGGGAAGGATTTGGATATCACATCTCATGTTATTGGACCGGTCTCAGGTTTGGTATTAGAAGCATTGAGATATCAAGTCTCATGGTATAGGGAGGGAGTTTGATATCACATCTCATGCCATGGTATGGGTCTCAGGTTTTGTAGAAGCATTGGGATATCACATCTCATGCTATCGGAAGGATATCAGGATTAGATTTGGAAGGAGTTGGATATCCCATCTCATGCTATAGGAAGGGTCTCAGGTTGGAATGGGAAGGAGTTGGATATCACATCTCATGTTATAGGAAGGGTCTCAGGATTGGAATGGGAAGGACTTGGATATCACATCTCAATCTCATACTGTAGGAAGGCTCTCAGGTTTGGAAAGGGAAGGAGTTGGATACCACATTTCATGTTAGAGGTAGGATCTCAGGTTTGGTATTAGAGGCATTGAGATATCACATCTCATGCTATCAGAAGGGTATCAGGATTGGAATGGGAAGCAATTGGATATCACATCTCATGCTAAAGGGAGGGTCTCAGGTTTGGAAAGGGAAGGATTTGGATATCACATCTCATGTTATAGGAAGGATCTCAGGTTTGGTATTAGAAGCATTGAGATATCACATCTCATGCTATAGTAAGGATCTCAGGTTTGGTATTAGAAGCATTGAGATATCACATCTCATGCTATAGGAAGGGTCTCAGGATTGGAATGGGAAGGAGTTGGATATCACATCTCATGTTATAGGAAGGATCTCAGGTTTGGTATTAGAAGCATTGAGATATCACATCTCATGCAATAGGAAGGGTCTCAGGTTTGATATTAGAAGCATTGAGATATCACATCGCATGCTGTAGGAAGGGTCTCAGGTTTGGAATGGGAAGGATTTGGATATCACATCTCATGTCATAGGAAGGATCTCAGGTTTGGTATAAGCATTGAGATATCACATCTCTGCTATTGGAAAGGTCTCAGGATTGGAATGGGAAGGACTTGGATATCACAATTCATGTTATAGGAAGGGTCTCAGGTTTGGTATTAGAAGCATTGAGATATGACATCTCATGCTATAGGAAGGGTCTCAGGATCGGAATGGGAAGGACTTGGATATCACATCTCATGTTATAGGAAGGGTCTCAGGTTTGGTATTAGAAGCATTGAGATATCACATCTCATGCTATAGGAAGGGTCTCAGGAATGGAATGGGAAGGAGTTGGATATCACATCTCATGATAAAGGAAGGGTCTAAGGTTTGGAAGGGGAAGGATTTGGATATCACATCTCATGTTATTGGACCGGTCTCTGGTTTGGTATTAGAAGCATTGAGATATCAAGTCTCATGGTATAGGACGGGAGTTTGATATCACATCTCATGCCATGGTATGGGTCTCAGGTTTTGTAGAAGCATTGGGATATCACATCTCATGCTATCGGAAGGATATCAGGATTAGATTTGGAAGGAGTTGGATATCCCATCTCATGCTATAGGAAGGGTCTCAGGTTGGAATGGGAAGGAGTTGGATATCACATCTCATGTTATAGGAAGGGTCTCAGGATTGGAATGGGAAGGACTTGGATATCACATCTCATGCTGTAGGAAGGCTCTCAGGTTTGGAAAGGGAAGGAGTTGGATATCACATTTCATGTTAGAGGTAGGATCTCAGGTTTGGTATTAGAGGCATTGAGATATCACATCTCATGCTATCAGAAGGGTATCAGGATTGGAATGGGAAGGAATTGGATATCACATCTCATGCTAAAGGGAGGGTCTCAGGTTTGGAAAGGGAAGGATTTGGATATCACATCTCATGTTATAGGAAGGATCTCAGGTTTGGTATTAGAAGCATTGAGATATCACATCTCTTGCTATCGGAAGGATCTCAGGTTTGGTATAAGCATTGAGATATCACATCTCTGCTATCGGAAGGGTCTCAGGATTGGAATGGGAAGGTGTTGGATATCCCATCTTACGTTATAGGAAGGGTCTCAGGTTTGGTATTAGAAGCATTGAGATATCACATCTCATGCTATAGGAAGGGTCTCAGGATTGGAATGGGAAGGACTTGGATATCACATCTCATTCTATAGGGAGGGTCTCACGTTTGAAAAGGGAAGGAGTTGGATATCACATTTCATGTTAGAGGTAGGATCTCAGGTTTGGTATTAGAGGCATTGAGATATCACATCTCATGCTATCAGAAGGGTCTCAGGATTGGAATGGGAAGGAGTTGGATATCACATCTCATGCTAAAGGGAGGGTCTCAGGAATGGAAGGGGAAGGATTTGGATATCACATCTCATGTTATAGGAAGGATCTCAGGTTTGGTATTAGAAGCATTGAGATATCACATCTCATGCTATCGGAAGGATCTCAGGTTTGGTATTAGAGGCATTGAGATATCACATCTCATGCTAAAGGGAGGGTCTCAGGTTTGGAAGGGGAAGGATTTGGATATCACATCTCTTGTTATAGGAAGGATCACAGGTTTGGTATTAGAAGCATTGAGATATCACATCTCATGCTATCGGAAGGGTCTCAGGATTGGAATGGGAAGGAGTTGGATATCGCATCTCATGCTATAGGAAGGGTCTCAGGTTTGGAACGGGAAGGAGTTAGATATCACATCTCATGTTATAGGAAGAGTCTCAGGTTTGGTATAAGCATTGAGATTTCACATCTCTGCTATCGGCGGTGTCTCAGGATTGGGATGGGAAGGAATTGGATATCACATCTCATGCTATAGGAAGGGTATCAGGTTTGGAACGGGAAGGAGTTGGATATCCCATCTCATGTTATAGGACGGGTCTCAGGTTTGATATTAGAAGCATTGAGATATCACATCGCATGCTGTAGGAAGGGTCTCAGGTTTGGAATGGGAAGGATTTGGATATCACATCTCATGTCATAGGAAGGATCTCAGGTTTGGTATAAGCATTGATATATCACATCTCTGCTATTGGAAAGGTCTCAGGATTGAAATGGGAAGGACTTGGATATCACAATTCATGTTATAGGAAGGGTCTCAGGTTTGGTATTAGAAGCATTGAGATATGACATCTCATGGTATAGGAAGGGTCTCAGGATTGGAATGGGAAGGACTTGGATATCATATCTCATGTTATAGGAAGGGTCTCAGGTTTGGTATTAGAAGCATTGAGATATGACATCTCATGCTATAGGAAGGGTCTCAGGAATGGAATGGGAAGGAGTTGGATATCACATCTCATGATAAAGGAAGGGTCTAAGGTGTGGAAGGGAAAGGATTTGGATATCACATCTCATGTTATTGGACCGGTCTCAGGTTTGGTATTAGAAGCATTGAGATATCAAGTCTCATGGTATAGGGAGGGAGTTTGATATCACATCTCATGCCATGGTATGGGTCTCAGGTTTTGTAGAAGCATTGGGATATCACATCTCATGCTATCGGAAGGATATCAGGATTAGATTTGGAAGGAGTTGGATATCCCATCTCATGCTATAGGAAGGGTCTCAGGTTGGAATGGGAAGGAGTTGGAGTTGGATATCACATCTAATGTTATAGGAAGGGTCTCAGGATTGGAATGGGAAGGACTTGGATATCACATCTCAATCTCATACTGTAGGAAGGCTCTCAGGTTTGGAAAGGGAAGGAGTTGGATACCACATTTCATGTTAGAGGTAGGATCTCAGGTTTGGTATTAGAGGCATTGAGATATCACATCTCATTCTATCAGAAGGGTATCAGGATTGGAATGGGAAGCAATTGGATATCACATCTCATGCTAAAGGGAGGGTCTCAGGTTTGGAAAGGGAAGGATTTGGATATCACATCTCATGTTATAGGAAGGATCTCAGGTTTGGTATTAGAAGCATTGAGATATCACATCTCATGCTATCGGAAGGATCTCAGGTTTGGTATTAGAAGCATTGAGATATCACATCTCATGCTATAGGAAGGGTCTCAGGATTGGAATGGGAAGGAGTTGGATATCACATCTCATGTTATAGGAAAGATCTCAGGTTTGGTATTAGAAGCATTGAGATATCACATCTCATGCAATAGGAAGGGTCTCAGGTTTGATATTAGAAGCATTGAGATATCACATCGCATGCTGTAGGAAGGGTCTCAGGTTTGGAATGGGAAGGATTTGGATATCACATCTCATGTCATAGGAAGGATCTCAGGTTTGGTATAAGCATTGAGATATCACATCTCTGCTATTGGAAAGGTCTCAGGATTGGAATGGGAAGGACTTGGATATCACAATTCATGTTATAGGAAGGGTCTCAGGTTTGGTATTAGAAGCATTGAGATATGACATCTCATGCTATAGGAAGGGTCTCAGGATCGGAATGGGAAGGACTTGGATATCACATCTCATGTTATAGGAAGGGTCTCAGGTTTGGTATTAGAAGCATTGAGATATCACATCTCATGCTATAGGAAGGGTCTCAGGAATGGAATGGGAAGGAGTTGGATATCACATCTCATGATAAAGGAAGGGTCTAAGGTTTGGAAGGGGAAGGATTTGGATATCACATCTCATGTTATTGGACCGGTCTCTGGTTTGGTATTAGAAGCATTGAGATATCAAGTCTCATGGTATAGGACGGGAGTTTGATATCACATCTCATGCCATGGTATGGGTCTCAGGTTTTGTAGAAGCATTGGGATATCACATCTCATGCTATCGGAAGGATATCAGGATTAGATTTGGAAGGAGTTGGATATCCCATCTCATGCTATAGGAAGGGTCTCAGGTTGGAATGGGAAGGAGTTGGATATCACATCTCATGTTATAGGAAGGGTCTCAGGATTGGAATGGGAAGGACTTGGATATCACATCTCATGCTGTAGGAAGGCTCTCAGGTTTGGAAAGGGAAGGAGTTGGATATCACATTTCATGTTAGAGGTAGGATCTCAGGTTTGGTATTAGAGGCATTGAGATATCACATCTCATGCTATCAGAAGGGTATCAGGATTGGAATGGGAAGGAATTGGATATCACATCTCATGCTAAAGGGAGGGTCTCAGGTTTGGAAAGGGAAGGATTTGGATATCACATCTCATGTTATAGGAAGGATCTCAGGTTTGGTATTAGAAGCATTGAGATATCACATCTCTTGCTATTGGAAGGATCTCAGGTTTGGTATTAGAAGAATTGAGATATCACATCTCATGCTATAGGAAGGGTCTCAGGATTGGAATGGGAAGGAGTTGGATATCACATCTCATGTTATAGGAAGGATCTCAGGTTTGGTATTAGAAGCATTGAGATATCACATCTCATGCTATAGGAAGGGTCTCAGGATTGGAATGGGAAGGAGTTGGATATCACATCTCATGCTAAAGGAAGGGTCTCAGTTTTGGTAGAAGCATTGAGATATCAGATCTCATGCTATAGGAAGGGTCTCAGGATTGGAATGGGAAGGAGTTGGATATCACATCTCGTGCTATAGGAAGGGTCTCAGGTTTGGTATAAGCATTGAGATATCACATCTCTGCTATCGGAAGGGTCTCAGGATTGGAATAGGAAGGACTTAGATATCACATCTCATGCTATAGGGAGGGTCTCAGTATTGATATTAGAAGCATTGAGATATCACATCTCATGCTATCGGAAGGGTCTCAGGATTGGAATGGGAGGAGCTGGATATCACATCTCATGCTAAGACCTGATATACCCTTCCTATAACATGAGATGGGAATATCCAACTCCTTCCCATTCCCATCCTGAGACCCTTCCGATAGCAGAGATGTGATATCTCAATGCTTATACCAAACCTGAGATCCTTCCTATAACATGAGATGTGATATCCAACTCCTTCCCATTCCAATCCTGAGACACTTCCTATAGCATGAGATGTGATATCTCACTGCTTATACCAAACCTGAGACCCTTCCTATAGCATGAGATGTGATATCCAACACCTTCCCATTCCAATCCTGAGTCCCTTCCTATAGCATGAGATGTGATATCTCAATTCTTTTAATATCAAGCTTGAGACCCTCCCTATAGCATGAGATGTGATATCCAAGTCCTTCACATTCCAATCCTGAGACACTTCCTATAGCATGAGATGTGATATCTCAATGCTTCTAATACCAAACCTGAGACTCTTCCTATAACATGAGATGGGATATCCAACTCCTTCCCATTCCAATCCTGAGACCCTTCCAAAAGCAGAGATGTGATATCTCAATGCTTATACCAAACCTGAGACCCTTCCTATGGCATGAGATGTCATATACATATCCTTCCCATTCCAATCCTGAGACCCTTCCTATAGCATGAGATGTGATATCTCAATGCTTATACCAAACCTGAGACCCTTCCTATAGCATAAGATGTGATATCCAACTCCTTCCCATTCCAATCCTGAGACCCTTCCTATAGCATGAGATGTGATATCTCAATGCCTCTAATACCAAACCTGAGATCCTTCCTCTAACATGAAATGTGATATCCAACACCTTCCCATTCCAAACCTGAGAGCCTACCTATAGCATATGTGACATCCAACTCCTTCCAATTCCAAACATGTGACCCTTCCCATAGCAAGAATGTAATATCCAACTCTTTCCCATTCCAATCCTGAGACCATTCCTATAGCATGAGATGTGATATCTCAATGCTTCTAATACCAAACCTGAGACCAGTCCTATAACATGAGATGGGATATCCAACTCCTTCCCGTTCCAATCCTGAGACACTTCCGATTGCAGAGATGTGATATCTCAATGCTTATACCAAACCTGAGACTCTTCCTATAACATGAGATGTGATATCCAACTCCTTCCCATTCCAAACCTGAGACCCTTCCTATAGCATGAGATGTGATAGCCAACTCCTTCCCATCCCAATCCTGAGACACTTCCGATTGCAGAGATGTGATATCTCAATGCTTATACTAAACCTGAGACTCTTCCTATAAAATGAGATGTGATATCCAACTCCTTCCCGTTCCAAACCTGAGACCCTTCCTATAGCATGAGATGTGATATCCAACTCCTTCCCATTCCAATCCTGAGACCCTTCCAATAGCATGAGATGTGATATCTCAATGCTTCTAATACCAAACCTGAGATCCTTCCTATAACATGTGATGTGATATTCAAATCCTTCCCCTTCCAAACCTGAGACCCTCCCTTTAGCATGAGATGTGATATCCAACTCCTTCCCATTCCAATCCTGAGACCCTTATGATAGCATGAGATGTGATATCTCAATGCCTCTAATACCAAACCTGAGATACTTCCGATAGCATGAGATGTGATATCTCAATGCTTCTAATACCAAACCTGAGACCCTCCCTTTAACATGAGATGTGATATCCAACTCGTTCCCATTCCAATCCTGAGACCCTTCTGATAGCATGAGATGTGATATCTCAATGCCTCTAATACCAAACCTGAGATCCTACCTCTAACATGAAATGTGATATCCAGCTCCTTCTCTTTCCAAACCTGAGACCCTGCCTATAGCATGAGATGTGATATCCAAGTCGTTCCCATTCCAATCCCGAGACCCTTCCTATAGCATGTGATGTGATATCTCAATGCTTATACCAAACCTGAGACCCTTCCTATGGCATGAAATGTCATATACAACTCCTTCCCATTCCAATCCTGACACCCTTCCTATAGCATGAGATGTGATATCTCAATGCTTATACCAAACCTGAGACCCTTCCTATAGCATGAGATGTGATATCCAACTTCTTCCCATTCCAATCCTGAGACCCTTCCTATAACATGAGATGTGATGTCTCAATGCTTCTAATACCAAACCTGAGATCTTTCCTATAACATGAGATGTGATATCCAACTCCTTCCCATCCCAATCCTGAGACACTTCCGATTGCAGAGATATGATGTCTCAATGCTTCTAATACCAAACCTGAGATCTTTCCTATAACATGAGATGTGATATCCAACTCCTTCCCGTTCCAAACCTGAGACCCTTCCTATAGCATGAGATGTGATATTCAACTCCTTCCCATTCCAATCCTGAGACCATTCCGATAGCATGAGATGTGATATCTCAATGCTTCTAATACCAAACCTGAGATCCTTCCTATAACATGTGATGTGATATTCAAATCCTTCCCCTTCCAAACCTGAGACCCTCCCTTTAGCATGAGATGTGATATCCAACTCCTTCCCATTCCAATCCTGAGACCCTTATGATAGCATGAGATGTGATATCTCAATGCCTCTAATACCAAACCTGAGATCCTTCCGATAGCATGAGATGTGATATCTCAATGCTTCTAATACCAAACCTGAGATCCTTCCTATAACATGAGATGTGATATCCAAATCCTTCCCCTTCCAAACCTGAGACCCTACCTTTAGCATGAGATGTGATATCCAACTCCTTCCCATTCCAATCCTGAGTCCCTTCCTATAGCATGAGATGTGATATCTCAATGCTTATACCAAACCTGAGACCCTTCCTATGGCATGAGATGTCATATACATATCCTTCCCATTCCAATCCTGAGACCCTTCCTATAGCATGAGATGTGATATCTCAATGCCTCTAATACCAAACCTGAGATCCTTCCTCTAACATGAAATGTGATATCCAACACCTTCCCATTCCAAACCTGAGAGCCTACCTATAGCTTGAGATGTGATATCCAAGTCCTTCCCATTCCAATCCTTAGACCCTTCCTACAGCATGCAATATGATATCTCAATGATTCTAATAACAAACCTGAGATCCGTCCTATAACATGAGATGGGATATCCAACTCCTTCCCATTCCAATCCTGAGACACTTCCGATAGCAGAGATGTGATATCTCAATGCTTATACCAAACCTGAGACCCTTCCTATAACATGAGATGTGATATCCAACTCCTTCCCGTTCCAAACCTGAGACCCTTCCTATAGCATATGTGATATCCAACTCCTTCCAATTCCAAACATGAGACCCTTCCCATAGCAAGAATGTAATATCCAACTCCTTCCCATTCCAATCCTGAGACCCTTCCTATAGCATGAGATGTGATATCTCAATGCCTCTAATACCAAACCTGAGATCCTTCCTCTAACATGAAATGTGATATCCAACACCTTCCCATTCCAAACCTGAGAGCCTACCTATAGCATATGTGATATCCAACTCCTTCCAATTCCAAACATGAGACCCTTCCCATAGCAAGAATGTAATATCCAACTCTTTCCCATTCCAATCCTGAGACCATTCCTATAGCATGAGATGTGATATCTCAATGCTTCTAATACCAAACCTGAGACCAGTCCTATAACATGAGATGGGATATCCAACTCCTTCCCGTTCCAATCCTGAGACACTTCCGATTGCAGAGATGTGATATCTCAATGCTTATACCAAACCTGAGACTCTTCCTATAACATGAGATGTGATATCCAACTCCTTCCCATTCCATACCTGAGACCCTTCCTATAGCATGAGATGTGATAGCCAACTCCTTCCCATCCCAATCCTGAGACACTTCCGATTGCAGAGATGTGAAATCTCAATGCTTATACCAAACCTGAGACTCTTCCTATAACATGAGATGTGATATCCAACTCCTTCCCGTTCCAAACCTGAGACCCTTCCTATAGCATGAGATGTGATATCCAACTCCTTCCCATTCCAATCCTGAGACCCTTCCAATAGCATGAGATGTGATATCTCAATGCTTCTAATACCAAACCTGAGATCCTTCCTATAACATGTGATGTGATATTCAAATCCTTCCCCTTCCAAACCTGAGACCCTCCCTTTAGTATGAGATGTGATATCCAACTCCTTCCCATTCCAATCCTGAGACCCTTATGATAGCATGAGATGTGATATCTCAATGCCTCTAATACCAAACCTGAGATACTTCCGATAGCATGAGATGTGATATCTCAATGCTTCTAATACCAAACCTGAGATCCTTCCTATAACATGAGATTTGATATCCAAATCCTTCCCCTGCCTAACCTGAGACCCTCCCTTTAGCATGAGATGTGATATCCAACTCGTTCCCATTCCAATCCTGAGACCCTTCTGATAGCATGAGATGTGATATCTCAATGCCTCTAATACCAAACCTGAGATCCTACCACTAACATGAAATGTGATATCCAGCTCCTTCCCTTTCCAAACCTGAGAGCCTGCCTATAGCATGAGATGTGATATCCAAGTCCTTCCCATTCCAATCCTGACACCATTCCTATAGCATGTGATGTGATATCTCAATGCTTATACCAAACCCGAGACCCTTCCTATGGCATGAGATGTCATATACAACTCCTTCCCATTCCAATCCTGAGACCCTTCCTATAGCATGAGATGTGATATCTCAATGCTTATACCAAACCTGAGACCCTTCCTATAGCATGAGATGTGATATCCAACTTCTACCCATTCCAATCCTGAGACCCTTCCTATAACATGAGATGTGATGTCTCAATGCTTCTAATACCAAACCTGAGATCTTTCCTATAACATGAGATGTGATATCCAACTCCTTCCCATCCCAATCCTGAGACACTTCCGATTGCAGAGATGTGATGTCTCAATGCTTCTAATACCAAACCTGAGATCTTTCCTATAACATGAGATGTGATATCCAACTCCTTCCCGTTCCAAACCTGAGACCCTTCCTATAGCATGAGATGTGATATCCAACTCCTTCCCATTCCAATCCTGAGACCATTCCGATAGCATGAGATGTGATATCTCAATGCTTCTAATACCAAACCTGAGATCCTTCCTATAACATGTGATGTGATATTCAAATCCTTCCCCTTCCAATCCTGAGACCCTCCCTTTAGCATGAGATGTGATATCCAACTCCTTCCCATTCCAATCCTGAGACCCTTATGATAGCATGAGATGTGATATCTCAATGCCTCTAATACCAAACCTGAGATCCTTCCGATAGCATGAGATGTGATATCTCAATGCTTCTAATACCAAACCTGAGATCCTTCCTATAACATGAGATGTGATATCCAAATCCTTCCCCTTCCAAACCTGAGACCCTACCTTTAGCATGAGATGTGATATCCAACTCCTTCCCATTCCAATCCTGAGACCCTTCTGATAGCATGAGATGTGATATCCAAGTCCTTCCCATTCCAATCCTGATACCCTTCCTATAGCATGTGATGTGATATCTCAATGCTTATACCAAACCTGAGACCCTTCCTATGGCATGAGATGTCATATACAACTCCTTCCCATTCCAATCCTGAGACCCTTCCTATAGCATGAGATGTGATATCTCAATGCTTATGCCAAACCTGAGACCCTTCCTATAGCATGAGATGTGATATCCAACTTCTTCCCATTCCAATCCTGAGACCCTTCCTATAACATGAGATGTGATGTCTCAATGCTTCTAATACCAAACCTGAAATCTTTCCTATAACATGAGATGTGATATCCAACTCCTTCCCATTCCAATCCTGAGACCCTTCCTATAGCATTAGATGTGATATCTCAATGCATATACCAAACCTGAGACCCTTCCTATAGCTTGAGATGTGATATCCAACTCCTTCCCATTCCAATCCTGAGACCCTTCCTATAGCATGAGATGTGATATCTCAATACTTCTAATACCAAACCTGAGATCCTTCCGATAACATAAGATGTGATATCCAAATCTTTCCCCTTCCAAACCTGAGACCCTCCCTTTAGCATGAGATGTGATATCCAACTCCTTCCCATTCCAATCCTAAGACCCTTCTGATAGCATGAGATGTGATATCTCAATGCTTCTAATACCAAACCTGAGATCCTTCCGATAGCATGAGATGTGATATCTCAATGCTTCTAATACCAAACCTGAGATCCTTCCTATAACATGAGATGTGATATCCAAATCCTTCCCCTTCCAAACCTGAGACCCTCCCTTTAGCATGAGATGTGATATCCAACTCCTTCCCATTCCAATCCTGAGACCCTTCTGATAGCATGAGATGTGATATCTCAATGCCTCTAATACCAAACCTGAGATCCTACCTCTAACATGAAATGTGATATCCAACTCTTTCCCCTTCCAAACCTGAGAGCCTACCTATAGCATGAGATGTGATATCCAAGTCCTTCCCATTCAAATCCTGAGACCCTCCCTATAACAAGAGATGTCATATCCAACTCCTTCCCATTCCAAACCTGAGACCCTTCCTTTAGCATGAGATGTGATATCCAAATCCTTCACATTCCAATCCGGAGACCCTTCCTATAGCATGAGATGTGATATCTCAATGCTTCTAATACCAAACCTGAGATCCGTCCTATAACATGAGATGTGATATCCAACTCCTTCCCATTCCAAACCTGAGACCCTTCCGATAGCATGAGATGTGATATCTCAATGCTTCAAAAACCAAACATGAGAACCATCCTATAACATGAGATGTGAAATCCAAATCCTTCCCTTCCCAAACCTGAGACTCTTCCTATAGCATGAGATGTGATATCTCAATGCTTCTACCAAACCTGAAACCCTTCCTATAGCATGAGATGTGATATCCAACTCCTTCCCATTCCAATCCTGAGACACATCCTATAGCATGAGATGTGATATCACAATGCTTCTAATACCAAACGTGAGACCCGTCCTATAACATGAGATGTGATATCCAAATCCTTCCCCTTCCAAACCTGAGACTCTTCCTTTAGCATGAGATGTGATATCCAGATCCTCCCATTCCAATCCTGAGACCCTTCCGATAGCATGAGATGTGATATCTCAATGCTTCTAATATCAAAACTGAGACCCTCCCTATAGCATGAGATGTGATATCTAAGTCCTTCCCTTTCCAATCCTGAGACCCTTCCGATAGCAGAGATGTGATATTTCAATGCTTATACCAAACCTGAGACCCTTCCTATAGCATGAGATGTGATATCCAACTCCTTCCGATTCCAATCCTGAGACCCTTCCTATAGCATGAGATGTGATATCGCAATGCTTCTACCAAAACTGAGACCCTTCCTTTAGCATGAGATGTGATATCCAACTCCTTCCCATTCCAATCCTGAGACCCTTCCTATAGCATGAGATGTGATATCTCAATGCTTCTAATACCAAACCTGAGATCCTTCCTATAACATGAGATGTGATATCCAACTCCTTCCCATTCCAATCCTGAGACCCTTCCTCTAGCATGAGATGTGATATCTCAATGCTTCTAATACCAAACCTGAGATCCTTCCGATAGCATGAGATGTGATATCTCAATGCTTCTAATACCAAACCTGAGATCCTTCCTATAACATGAGATGTGATATCCAAATCCTTCCCCTTCCAAACATGAGACCCTCCCTTTAGCATGAGATGTGATATCCAACTCCTTCCCATTCCAATCCTGATACCCTTCTGATAGCATGAGATGTGATATCTCAATGCCTCTAATACCAAACCTGAGATCCTACCTCTAACATGAAATGTGATATCCAACTCCTTCACTTTCCAAACCTGAGAGCCTTCCTACAGCATGAGATGTGATATCCAAGTCCTTCCCATTCCAATCCTGAGACCCTTCCTATAACATGAGATGTGATATCCAACTCCTTCCCATTCCAACCTGAGACCCTTCCTATAGCATGAGATGGGATATCCAACTCCTTCCAAATCCAATCCTGATACCCTTCCGATAGCATGAGATGTGATATCCCAATGCTTCTACCAAACCTGAGACCCATACTATGGCATGAGATGTGATATCAAACTCCTTCCCATTCCAATCCTGAGACCCTTCCTATAGCTTGAGATGTGATATCCAACTCCTTCCCATTCCAATTCTGAGACCCTTCCTATACCATGAGACTTGATATCTCAATGCTTCTAATACCAAACCTGAGACCCGTCCTATAACATGAGATGTGATATCCAAATCCTTCCCCTTCCAAACCTTAGACCCTTCCTTTATCATGAGATATGATATCCAACTCCTTCCCATTCCAATCCTGAGACCCTTCCGATATCATGAGATGTGATATCTCAATGCTTCTAATATCAAACTTGAGACCCTCCCTATAGCATGAGATGTGATATCCAAGTCCTTCCCATTCCAATCCTGAGACCCTTCCTATAGCATGAGACGTGATATCTCAATGCTTCTAATACCAAACCTGAGACCCTTCCTATAACATGAGATGGGAATATCCAACTCCTTCCCATTACAATCCTGAGACCCTTCCGATAACAGAGATGTGATATCTCAATGCTTATACCAAACCTGATATCCTTGCTATAACATGAGATGTGATATCCAACTTCTTCCCATTCCAATCCTGAGACACTTCCTATAGCATGAGATGTGATATCTCACTGCTAATACCAAACCTGAGACCCTTCCTATAGCATGAGATGTGATATCCAACTCCTTCCCATTCCAATCCTGAGACCCTTCCTATAGCATGAGATGTGATATCTCAATGCTTCTAATACCAAACCTGAGATCCTTCCGATAGCATGAGATGTGATATCTCAATGCTTCTAATACCAAACCTGAGATCCTTCCTATAACATGTGATGTGATATTCAAATCCTTCCCCTTCCAAACCTGAGACCCTCCCTTTAGTATGAGATGTGATATCCAACTCCTTCCCATTCCAATCCTGAGACCCTTATGATAGCATGAGATGTGATATCTCAATGCCTCTAATACCAAACCTGAGATACTTCCGATAGCATGAGATGTGATATCTCAATGCTTCTAATACCAAACCTGAGATCCTTCCTATAACATGAGATGTGATATCCAAATCCTTCCCCTGCCTAACCTGAGACCCTCCCTTTAGCATGAGATGTGATATCAAACTCCTTCCCATTCCAATCCTGAGACCCTTCCTATAGCTTGAGATGTGATATCCAACTCCTTCCCATTCCAATTCTGAGACCCTTCCTATACCATGAGACTTGATATCTCAATGCTTCTAATACCAAACCTGAGACCCGTCCTATAACATGAGATGTGATATCCAAATCCTTCCCCTTCCAAACCTTAGACCCTTCCTTTATCATGAGATATGATATCCAACTCCTTCCCATTCCAATCCTGAGACCCTTCCGATATCATGAGATGTGATATCTCAATGCTTCTAATATCAAACTTGAGACCCTCCCTATAGCATGAGATGTGATATCCAAGTCCTTCCCATTCCAATCCTGAGACCCTTCCTATAGCATGAGACGTGATATCTCAATGCTTCTAATACCAAACCTGAGACCCTTCCTATAACATGAGATGGGAATATCCAACTCCTTCCCATTACAATCCTGAGACCCTTCCGATAACAGAGATGTGATATCTCAATGCTTATACCAAACCTGATATCCTTGCTATAACATGAGATGTGATATCCAACTTCTTCCCATTCCAATCCTGAGACACTTCCTATAGCATGAGATGTGATATCTCATTGCTAATACCAAACCTGAGACCCTTCCTATAGCATGAGATGTGATATCCAACTCCTTCCCATTCCAATCCTGAGACCCTTCCTATAGCATGAGATGTGATATCTCAATGCTTCTAATACCAAACCTGAGATCCTTCCGATAGCATGAGATGTGATATCTCAATGCTTCTAATACCAAACCTGAGATCCTTCCTATAACATGTGATGTGATATTCAAATCCTTCCCCTTCCAAACCTGAGACCCTCCCTTTAGTATGAGATGTGATATCCAACTCCTTCCCATTCCAATCCTGAGACCCTTATGATAGCATGAGATGTGATATCTCAATGCCTCTAATACCAAACCTGAGATACTTCCGATAGCATGAGATGTGATATCTCAATGCTTCTAATACCAAACCTGAGATCCTTCCTATAACATGAGATGTGATATCCAAATCCTTCCCCTGCCTAACCTGAGACCCTCCCTTTAGCATGAGATGTGATATCCAACTCGTTCCCATTCCAATCCTGAGACCCTTCTGATAGCATGAGATGTGATATCTCAATGCCTCTAATACCAAACCTGAGATCCTACCTCTAACATGAAATGTGATATCCAGCTCCTTCCCTTTCCAAACCTGAGAGCCTGCCTATAGCATGAGATGTGATATCCAAGTCCTTCCCATTCCAATCCTGACACCATTCCTATAGCATGTGATGTGATATCTCAATGCTTATACCAAACCTGAGACCCTTCCTATGGCATGAGATGTCATATACAACTCCTTCCCATTCCAATCCTGAGACCCTTCCTATAGCATGAGATGTGATATCTCAATGCTTATACCAAACCTGAGACCCTTCCTATAGCATGAGATGTGATATCCAACTTCTACCCATTCCAATCCTGAGACCCTTCCTATAACATGAGATGTGATGTCTCAATGCTTCTAATACCAAACCTGAGATCTTTCCTATAACATGAGATGTGATATCCAACTCCTTCCCATCCCAATCCTGAGACACTTCCGATTGCAGAGATGTGATGTCTCAATGCTTCTAATACCAAACCTGAGATCTTTCCTATAACATGAGATGTGATATCCAACTCCTTCCCGTTCCAAACCTGAGACCCTTCCTATAGCATGAGATGTGATATCCAACTCCTTCCCATTCCAATCCTGAGACCATTCCGATAGCATGAGATGTGATATCTCAATGCTTCTAATACCAAACCTGAGATCCTTCCTATAACATGTGATGTGATATTCAAATCCTTCCCCTTCCAAACCTGAGACCCTCCCTTTAGCATGAGATGTGATATCCAACTCCTTCCCATTCCAATCCTGAGACCCTTATGATAGCATGAGATGTGATATCTCAATGCCTCTAATACCAAACCTGAGATCCTTCCGATAGCATGAGATGTGATATCTCAATGCTTCTAATACCAAACCTGAGATCCTTCCTATAACATGAGATGTGATATCCAAATCCTTCCCCTTCCAAACCTGAGACCCTACCTTTAGCATGAGATGTGATATCCAACTCCTTCCCATTCCAATCCTGAGACCCTTCTGATAGCATGAGATGTGATATCCAAGTCCTTCCCATTCCAATCCTGAGACCCTTCCTATAGCATGTGATGTGATATCTCAATGCTTATACCAAACCTGAGACCCTTCCTATGGCATGAGATGTCATATACAACTCCTTCCCATTCCAATCCTGAGACCCTTCCTATAGCATGAGATGTGATATCTCAATGCTTATGCCAAACCTGAGACCCTTCCTATAGCATGAGATGTGATATCCAACTTCTTCCCATTCCAATCCTGAGACCCTTCCTATAACATGAGATGTGATGTCTCAATGCTTCTAATACCAAACCTGAAATCTTTCCTATAACATGAGATGTGATATCCAACTCCTTCCCATTCCAATCCTGAGACCCTTCCTATAGCATTAGATGTGATATCTCAATGCATATACCAAACCTGAGACCCTTCCTATAGCTTGAGATGTGATATCCAACTCCTTCCCATTCCAATCCTGAGACCCTTCCTATAGCATGAGATGTGATATCTCAATACTTCTAATACCAAACCTGAGATCCTTCCGATAACATAAGATGTGATATCCAAATCTTTCCCCTTCCAAACCTGAGACCCTCCCTTAAGCATGATATGTGATATCCAACTCCTTCCCATTCCAATCCTAAGACCCTTCTGATAGCATGAGATGTGATATCTCAATGCTTCTAATACCAAACCTGAGATCCTTCCGATAGCATGAGATGTGATATCTCAATGCTTCTAATACCAAACCTGAGATCCTTCCTATAACATGAGATGTGATATCCAAATCCTTCCCCTTCCAAACCTGAGACCCTCCCTTTAGCATGAGATGTGATATCCAACTCCTTCCCATTCCAATCCTGAGACCCTTCCTATAGCATGAGATGTGATATCCAACTCCATCCCATTCCAATCCTGAGACCCTTCTGATAGCATAAGATATGATATCTCAATGCTTCTATACCAAACCTGAGATCCTTCTGATAGCATGAGATGTGATATCTCAATGCCTCTAATACCAAACCTGAGATCCTACCTCTAACATGAAATGTGATATCCAACTCTTTCCCCTTCCAAACCTGAGAGCCTACCTATAGCATGAGATGTGATATCCAAGTCCTTCCCATTTCAATCCTGAGACCCTTCCTATAACATGAGATGTGATATCCAACTCCTTCCCATTCCAACCTGAGACCCTTCCTATAGCATGAGATGGGATATCCAACTCCTTCCAAATCCAATCCTGATACCCTTCCGATAGCATGAGATGTGATATCCCAATGCTTCTACCAAACCTGAGACCCATACTATGGCATGAGATGTGATATCAAACTCCTTCCCATTCCAATCCTGAGACCCTTCCTATAGCTTGAGATGTGATATCCAACTCCTTCCCATTCCAATTCTGAGACCCTTCCTATACCATGAGACTTGATATCTCAATGCTTCTAATACCAAACCTGAGACCCGTCCTATAACATGAGATGTGATATCCAAATCCTTCCCCTTCCAAACCTTAGACCCTTCCTTTATCATGAGATGTGATATCCAACTCCTTCCCATTCCAATCCTGAGACCCTTCCGATATCATGAGATGTGATATCTCAATGCTTCTAATATCAAACTTGAGACCCTCCCTATAGCATGAGATGTGATATCCAAGTCCTTCCCATTCCAATCCTGAGACCCTTCCTATAGCATGAGACGTGATATCTCAATGCTTCTAATACCAAACCTGAGACCCTTCCTATAACATGAGATGGGAATATCCAACTCCTTCCCATTACAATCCTGAGACCCTTCCGATAACAGAGATGTGATATCTCAATGCTTATACCAAACCTGAGATCCTTCCTATAACATGAGATGTGATATCCAACTTCTTCCCATTCCAATCCTGAGACACTTCCTATAGCATGAGATGTGATATCTCACTGCTAATACCAAACCTGAGACCCTTCCTATAGCATGAGATGTGATATCCAACTCCTTCCCATTCCAATCCTGAGACCCTTCCTATAGCATGAGATGTGATATCTCAATGCTTCTAATATCAAACTTGAGACCCTCCCTATAGCATGAGATGTGATATCCAAGTCCTTCACGTTCCAATCCTGAGACCCTTCCTATAGCATGAGATGTGATATCTCAATGCTTCTAATATCAAACTTGAGACCCTCCCTATAGCATGAGATGTGATATCCAAGTCCTTCACATTCCAATCCTGAGACACTTCCTATAGCATGAGATGTGATATCTCAATGCTTCTAATACCAAACCTGAGACTCCTCCTATAACATGAGATGGGATATCCAACTCCTTCCCATTCCAATCCTGAGACCCTTCCAAAAGCAGAGATGTGATATCTCAATGCTTATACCAAACCTGAGACCCTTCCTATGGCATGAGATGTCATATACATATCCTTCCCATTCCAATCCTGAGACCCTTCCTATAGCATGAGATGTGATATCCAACTCCTTCCCATTCCAATCTTGAGACCCTTCCTATAGCATGAGATGTGATATCTCAATGCCTCTAATACCAAACCTGAGATCCTTCCTTTAACATGAAATGTGATATCCAACACCTTCCCTTTCCAAACCTGAGAGCCTACCTATAGCTTGAGATGTGATATCCAAGTCCTTCCCATTCCAATCCTTAGATCCTTCCTACAGCATGCAATATGATATCTCAATGATTCTAATAACAAACCTGAGACCCGTCCTATAACATGAGATGGGATATCCAACTCCTTCCCATTCCAATCCTGAGACACTTCCGATAGCAGAGATGTGATATCTCAATGCTTATACCAAACCTGAGACCCTTCCTATAACATGAGATGTGATATCCAACTCCTTCCCGTTCCAAACCTGAGACCCTTCCTATAGCATATGTGATATCCAACTCCTTCCTATTCCAAACATGAGACCCTTCCCATAGCAAGAATGTAATATCCAACTCCTACCCATTCCAATCCTGAGACCATTCCTATAGCAGGAGATGTGATATCTCAATGCTTCTAATACCAAACCTGAGATCCTTCCTATGACATGAGAAGTGATATCCAATTCCTTCCCATTCCAAACCTGAGACCCTTCCTACAGCATGCGATGTGATATCTCAATGCTTCTAATACCAAACCTGAGACTCTTCCTATAACAGGAGATGTGATATCCAACTCCTTCCCATTCCAAACCTGAGACCCTTCCTATAGCATGAGATGTGATAGCCAACTCCTTCCCATCCCAATCCTGAGACACTTCCGATTGCAGAGATGTGATATCTCAATGCTTATACCAAACCTGAGACTCTTCCTATAACATGAGATGTGATATCCAACTCCTTCCAGTTCCAAACCTGAGACCCTTCCTATAGCATGAGATGTGATATCCAACTCCTTCCCATTCCAATCCTGAGACCCTTATGATAGCATGAGATGTGATATCTCAATGCCTCTAATACCAAACGTGAGATACTTCCGATAGCATGAGATGTGATATCTCAATGCTTCTAATACCAAACCTGAGATCCTTCATATAACATGAGATGTGATATCCAAATCCTTCCCCTTCCTAACCTGAGACCCTCCCTTTAGCATGAGATGTGATATCCAACTCGTTCCCATTCCAATCCTGAGACCCTTCTGATAGCATGAGATGTGATATCTCAATGCCTCTAATACCAAACCTGAGATCCTACCTCTAACATGAAATGTGATATCCAACTCCTTCCATTTCCAAACCTGAGACCCTGCCTATAGCATGAGATGTGATATCCAAGTCCTTCCCATTCCAATCCTGAGACCCTTCCTATAGCATGTGATGTGATATCTCAATGCTTATACCAAACCTGAGACCCTTTCTATGGCATGAGATGTCATATACAACTCCTTCCCATTCCAATCCTGAGACCCTTCCTATAGCATGAGATGTGATGTCTCAATGCTTCTAATACTAAACCTGAGATCTTTCCTATAACATGAGATGTGATATCCAACTCCTTCCCATCCCAATCCTGAGACACTTCCGATTGCAGAGATGTGATGTCTCAATGCTTCTAATACCAAACCTGAGATCTTTTCTATAACATGAGATGTGATATCCAACTCCTTCCCGTTCCAAACCTGAGACCCTTCCTATAGCATGAGATGTGATATCCAACTCCTTCCCATTCCAATCCTGAGACCATTCCGATAGCATGAGATGTGATATCTCAATGCTTCTAATACCAAACCTGAGATCCTTCCTATAACATGTGATGTGATATTCAAATCCTTCCCCTTCCAAACCTGAGACCCTCCCTTTAGCATGAGATGTGATATCCAACTCCTTCCCATTCCAATCCTGAGACCCTTATGATAGCATGAGATGTGATATCTCAATGCCTCTAATACCAAACCTGAGATACTTCCAATAGCATGAGATGTGATATCTCAATGCTTCTAATACCAAACCTGAGATACTTCCTATAACATGAGATGTGATATCCAAATCCTTCCCCTTCCAAACCTGAGACCCTACCTTTAGCATGAGATGTGATATCCAACTCCTTCCCATTCCAATCCTGAGACCCTTCTGATAGCATGAGATGTGATATCCAAGTCCTTCCCATTCCAATCCTGAGACCCTTCCTATAGCATGTGATGTGATATCTCAATGCTTATACCAAACCTGAGACCCTTCCTATGGCATGAGATGTCATATACAACTCCTTCCCATTCCAATCCTGAAACCCTTCCTATAGCATGAGATGTGATATCTCAATGCTTATGCGAAACTTGAGACCCTTCCTATAGCATGAGATGTGATTTCCAACTTCTTCCCATTCCAATCCTGAGACCCTTCCTATAACATGAGATGTGATGTCTCAATGCTTCTAATACCAAACCTGAAATCTTTCCTATAACATGAGATGTGATATCCAACTCCTTCCCATTCCAATCCTGAGACCCTTCCTATAGCATGAGATGTGATATCTCAATGCATATACCAAACCTGAGACACTTTCTATAGCTTGAGATGTGATATCCAACTCCTTCCCATTCCAATCCTGAGACCCTTCCTATAGCATGAGATGTGATATCTCAATACTTCTAATACCAAACCTGAGATCCTTCCGATAACATAAGATGTGATATCCAAATCCTTCCCCTTCCAAACCTGAGACCCTCCCTTTAGCATGAGATGTGATATCCAACTCCTTCCCATTCCAATCCTAAGACCCTTCTGATAGCATGAGATGTGATATCTCAATGCTTCTAATACCAAACCTGAGATCCTTCCGATAGCATGAGATGTGATATCTCAATGCTTCTAATACCAAACCTGAGATCCTTCCTATAACATGAGATGTGATATCCAAATCCTTCCCCTTCCAAACCTGAGACCCTCCCTTTAGCATGAGATGTGATATCCAACTCCTTCCCATTCTAATCCTGAGACCCTTCTGATAGCATGAGATGTGATATCTCAATGCCTCTAATACCAAACCTGAGATCCTACCTCTAACATGAAATGTGATATCCAACTCTTTCCCCTTCCAAACCCGAGAGCCTACCTATAGCATGAGATGTGATATCCAAGTCCTTCCCATTCCAATCCTGAGACCCTTCCTATAACATGAGATGTGATATCCAACTCCTTCCCATTCCAACCTGAGACCCTTCCTATAGCATGAGATGGGATATCCAACTCCTTCCAAATCCAATCCTGATACCCTTCCGATAGCATGAGATGTGATATCCCAATGCTTCTACCAAACCTGAGACCCATACTATGGCATGAGATGTGATATCAAACTCCTTCCCATTCCAATCCTAAGACCCTTCCTATAGCTTGAGATGTGATATCCAACTCCTTCCCATTCCAATTCTGAGACCCTTCCTATACCATGAGACTTGATATCTCAATGCTTCTAATACCAAACCTGAGACCCGTCCTATAACATGAGATGTGATATCCAAATCCTTCCTCTTCCAAACCTTAGACCCTTCCTTTATCATGAGATGTGATATCCAACTCCTTCCCATTCCAATCCTGAGACCCTTCCGATATCATGAGATGTGATATCTCAATGCTTCTAATATCAAACTTGAGACCCTCCCTATAGCATGAGATGTGATATCCAAGTCCTTCCCATTTCAATCCTGAGACCCTTCCTATAGCATGAGATGTGATATCTCAATGCTTCTAATACCAAACCTGAGACCCTTCCTATAACATGAGATGGGAATATCCAACTCCTTCCCATTCCAATCCTGAGACCCTTCCGATAACAGAGATGTGATATCTCAATGCTTATACCAAACCTGAGATCCTTCCTATAACATGAGATGTGATATCCAACTTCTTCCCATTCCAATCCTGAGACACTTCCTATAGCATGAGATGTGATATCTCACTGCTTATACCAAACCTGAGACCCTTCCTATAGCATGAGATGTGATATCCAACTACTTCCCATTCCAATCCTGAGACCCTTCCTATAGCATGAGATGTGATATCTCAATGCTTCTAATACCAAACCTGAGACTCTTCCTATAACATGAGATGGGATATCCAACTCCTTCCCATACCAATCCTGAGACCCTTCCGATAGCAGAGATGTGATATCTCAATGCTTATACCAAACCTGAGACCCTTGCTACGGCATGAGATGTCATATACAACTCCTTCCCATTCCAATCCTGAGACCCTTCCTATAGCATGAGATGTGATATCTCAATGCTTATACCAAACCTGAGACCCTTCATATAGCATGAGATGTGATATCCAACTCCTTCCCATTCCAATCTTGAGACCCTTCCTATAGCATGAGATGTGATGTCTCAATGCTTCTAATACCAAACCTGAGATCCTTCCTATAACATGAGATGTGATATCCAACTCCTTCCATTCCAATCCTGAGACCCTTCCTATAGCATGAGATGTGATATCTCAATGCTTCTAATATCAAACTTGAGACCCTCCCTATAGCATGAGATGTGATATCCAAGTCCTTCCCATTCCAATCCTGAGACACTTCCTATAGCATGAGATGTGATATCTCAATGCTTCTAATACCAAACCTGAGACTCTTCCTATAACATGAGATGGGATATCCAACTCCTTCCCATTCCAATCCTGAGACCCTTCCAAAAGCAGAGATGTGATATCTCAATGCTTATACCAAACCTGAGACCCTTCCTATGGCATGAGATGTCATATACATATCCTTCCCATTCCAATCCTGAGACACTTCCTATAGCATGAGATGTGATATCTCAATGCTTATACCAAACCTGACACCCTTCCTATAGCATGAGATGTGATATCCAACTCCTTCCCATTCCAATCCTGAGACACTTCCTATAGCATGAAATGTGATATCTCAATGCTTCTAATGCCAAACCTGAGACTCTTCCTATAACATGAGATGGGATATCCAACTCCTTCCCATTCCAATCCTGAGACCCTTCCAAAAGCAGAGATGTGATATCTCAATGCTTATACCAAATCTGAGACCCTTCCTATAGCATGAGATGTGATATCCAACTCCTTCACATTCCAATCCTGAGACCCTTCCTATAGCATGAGATGTGATATCTCAATGCCTCTAATACCAAACCTGAGATCCTTCCTCTAACATGAAATGTGATATCCAACTCCTTCCCTTTCCAAACCTGAGAGCCTACCTATAGCATGAGATGTGATATCCAAGTCCTTCCCATTCCAATCCTTAGACCCTTCCTATAGCATGCAATATGATATCTCAATGATTCTAATAACAAACCTGAGACCCGTCCTATAACATGAGATGGGATATCCAACTCCTTCCCATTCCAATCCTGAGACCCTTCCGATAGCAGAGATATGATATCTCAATGCTTATACCAAACCTGAGACCCTTCCTACGGCATGAGATGTCATATACAACTCCTTCCCATTCCAATTCTGAGACCCTTCCTATAGCATGAGATGTGATATCTCAATGCTTATACCAAACCTGAGACCCTTCATATAGCATGAGATGTGATATCCAACTCCTTCCCATTACAATCCTGAGACCCTTCCTATAGCATGAGATGTGATGTCTCAATGCTTCTAATACCAAACCTGAGATCCTTCCTATACCATGAGATGTGATATCCAACTCCTTCCATTCCAATCCTGAGACCCTTCCTATAGCATGAGATGTGATATCTCAATGCTTCTAATATCAAACTTGAGACCCTCCCTATAGCATGAGATGTGATATCCAATTCCTTCCCATTCCAATCCTGAGACACTTCCTATAGCATGAGATGTGATATCTCAATGCTTCTAATACCAAACCTGAGACTCTTCCTATAACATGAGATGGGATATCCAACTCCTTCCCATTCCAATCCTGAGACCCTTCCAAAAGCAGAGATGTGATATCTCAATGCTTATACCAAACCTGAGACCCTTCCTATGGCATGAGATGTCATGTACATATCCTTCCCATTCCAATCCTGAGACCCTTCCTATAGCATGAGATGTGATATCTCAATGCTTATACCAAACCTGAGACCCTTCCTATAGCATGAGATGTGATATCCAACTCCTTCCCATTCCAATCCTGAGACCCTTCCTATAGCATGAGATGTGATATCTCAATGCCTCTAATACCAAACCTGAGATCCTTCCTCTAACATGAAATGTGATATCCAACTCCTTCCCTTTCCAAACTTGAGAGCCTACCTATAGCATGAGATGTGATATCCAAGTCCTTCCCATTCCAATCCTTAGAGCCTTCCTATAGCATGCAATATGATATCTCAATGATTCTAATAACAAACCTGAGACCAGTCCTATAACATGAGATGGGATATCCAACTCCTTCCCATTCCAATCCTGAGACACATCCGATAGCAGAGATGTGATATCTCAATGCTTATACCAAACCTGAGACCCTTCCTATAACATGAGATGTGATATCCAACTCCTTCCCATTCCAAACCTGAGACCCTTCCTATAGCATATGTGATATCCAACTCCTTCCAATTCCAAACATGAGACCCTTCCCATAGCAAGAATGTAATATACAACTCCTTCCCATTCCAATCCTGAGACCATTTCTATAGCATGAGATGTGATATCTCAATGCTTCTAATAACAAACCTGAGATCCTTCCTATGACATGAGATGTGATATCCAATTCCTTCCCATTCCAAACCTGAGACCCTTCCTACAGCATGCGATGTGATATCTCAATGCTTCTAATACCAAACCTGAGACCAGTCCTATAACATGAGATGGGATATCCAACTCCTTCCCGTTCCAATCCTGAGACACTTCCGATTACAGAGATGTGATATCTCAATGCTTATACCAAACCTGAGACTCTTCCTATAACATGAGATGTGATATCCAACTCCTTCCCGTTCAAAACCTGAGACCCTTCCTATAGCATGAGATGTGATATCCAAATCCTTCCCATCCCAATCCCGAGACACTTCCGAATGCAGAGATGTGATATCTCAATGCTTATACCAAACCTGAGACTCTTCCTATAACATGAGATGTGATATCCAATTCCTTCCCGTTCCAAACCTGAGACCCTTCCTATAGCATGAGATGTGATATCCAACTCCTTCCCATTCCAATCCTGAGACCCTTCCGATAGCATGAGATGTGATATCTCAATGCCTCTAATACCAAACCTGAGATCCTTCTATAACATGTGATGTGATATTCAAATCCTTCCCCTTCCAAACCTGAGACCCTCCCTTTAGCATGAGATGTGATATCCAACTCCTTCCCATTCCAATCCTGAGACCCTTATGATAGCATGAGATGTGATATCTCAATGCCTCTAATACCAAACCTGAGATACTTCCGATAGCATGAGATGTGATATCTCAATGCTTCTAATACCAAACCTGAGATCCTTCCTATAACATGAGATGTGATATCCAAATCCTTCCCCTTCCAAACCTGAGACCCTCCCTTTAGCATGAGATGTGATATCCAACTCCTTCCCATTCCAATCCTGAGACCCTTCTGATAGCATGAGATGTGATATCTCAATGCCTATAATACCAAACCTGAGATCCTACCTCTAACATGAAATGTGATATCCAACTCCTTCCCTTTCCAAACCTAAGACCCTGCCTATAGCATGAGATGTGATATCCAAGTCCTTCCCATTCCAATCCTGAGACCCTTCCTATAGCATGAGATGTGATATCTCAATGCTTATACCAAACCTAAGACCCTTCCGATAGCATGAGATGTGATATCCAACTTCTTCCCATTCCAATCCTGAGACCCTTCCTATAACATGAGATGTGATGTCTCAATGCTTCTAATACCAAACCTGAGATCTTTCCTATAACATGAGATGTGATATCCAACTCCTTCCCATCCTAATCATGAGACACTTCCGATTGCAGAGATGTGATGTCTCAATGCTTCTAATACCAATCCTGAGATCTTTCCTATAACATGAGATGTGATATCCAACTCCTTCCCGTTCCAAACCTGAGACCCTTCCTATAGCATGAGATGTGATATCCAACTCCTTCCCATTCCAATCCTGAGACCCTTCCGATATCATGAGATGTGATATCTCAATGCTTCTAATATCAAACTTGAGACCCTCCCTATAGCATGAGATGTGATATCCAAGTCCTTCCCATTCCAATCCTGAGCCCTTCCTATAACATGAGGTGTGATGTCTCAATGCTTCTAATACCAAACCTGAGATCTTTCCTATAACATGAGATGTGATATCCAACTCATTCCCATCTGTTAAGACGGATTTCTGAACTCTGTCCTGGTGGCGCAGAAGTTCAGAAGGCCAACCTAATTACTTGGAACAGGGTAACCTCTGGACAAGCCAGACCAATCAAGGTAGCGATCGCGGCGGTCAAGACTAGGTCTCAAGAGGGGTGAGGGTGACTGAAAGCCCGCAATGAGCACACAAAGCAAGAGCGCTTACAAACTACTCCAAACAGGTGTTATATCAAAAATATAAACACATTTATTTTAAGGCCTTTAAAACAACGACCGTAGCAAGAAAATCACTCTATAACAATATTAAACCAACACATACCATATCCACACAATATATATACAAATACACAGTCGCAAGCGTTTAAAGCACGAAATATGTAGTCCACCTGAAAGGGAAGGAAAACAGGCAGTGCGATAATGCTTTCGACTCAGTTCGCCTTCATAGGCACCTAACTAGATGGAAGTCCGAGCCCTGAGAAGAGTGGAGCCTTGTGCTCAAAGTACCTGCAAGTGCTGGTGCCAACGGGCAAAAGGAGAAGCTCTTCGGAGGAAGTCAGGCAGTTCGTGTTAGTGCACAGCAGAAGAAGAACAGGTTCCGCAACTCAAGCGCAGCCTCCACAGCGAGCAGAAGCAGAGCGCGAGTACGGACGAAAAGGGTGCTGTTTTACACAGCGGGGAAAAGCAATGGGTTACTGCAGGAGGGCGACCAGATCCTAGCTATACTACTCACCGGTCCCCGAAGCAAGCAGACCCAGGCTTCTCCACGTTAGTTTCAGCAGCTGGCAGGTTCAGAAGAGCAGGGAACGCTTTCCAGTCGTGTAGATCAAAAAGACGTCCCAATCGACGAAACCAGCACAGTTTTGTTGCCGCAGCAGGACAACGAAGCGGCCGTGCGTATCTGAGTCAAAAGTACACTCCTCCCTTCAGACTTGGGAACGCCAAGTGTACGAAGCGTGGGAAAGTGACAAGGACTCGAGATACGGCACAACCTGGCGGCGGTCACAGAGCAAGACTCCCTTGTAAGCTGGTCAGTCAACTGGATGGCCCAGAGACGCTTCCGAAGGCTTACTGCGAGGAGTTGATGAAGATGCCGGGAATAGCTGTTCCTGCTATTCCAATAGGTCGAAGCACCAATACAGGCCTTCTGGTTCGATCAAAGGAGGACAGTGGCTCTCAGGACGACAGCAGTGCAAAGGAGGATTCCTTCAGCGGGTCGCCAGCGATTCCTCGGTCCAGCCTCTTGGTTGCAGGATACTTGGCTCCTGTATTCCTTCGTTCGTGAGAACTCAGGAGATCGACCTGGTAGTGGTGTTTCCAGCCCCCTCTTATCCACGGTTCCCTTCGCGCCAAAACGGAGGGGAACCAATGGGAGATCCGCTCATCAAAACACATACCATACGTGGACCAATCACGAACCACGGTGGTCCCAGGCATTCACACCACCCTAGACTCTCTGGCACCCAGGATGTGTATTGGGACCAGACATCCCAGCCCACACCCTGGAGGCACACAAACGGCATGTAGAAGCCTGCGAAAGCAACCACGTTTCGCGGGAAAGTACATGCCCAAATAAGGAAGGCCCCGGGTCGCTGGACCTGGGGAAGGTGAAGGGAGCAAGACGGACAGTGGACAGGACAAAGGAGCCTCGTGGTCTGGCCATTTTGGGGAGCCAGGCCACCATTTTGGGTTCAGTGCAAAAACGTGCTCAGAACGGCAAAAGGAGCTAAAAATATACAAAACGATCGCTGCCACCATTCCAGTCCCTGAATGACTTGCACCGATCAAATACCATCCTAAAAGAGTATCTAGGGCCTGTAGAAGGCTAGAGACCCAAGAGAGCTGTAACTTAGCTTACAGGGCTCTCTTGTGTCGTGTTGCACTAAAGCTGCGACACGATAAAAGAAACTACGGGAAACAGCGTTCCCCGGTACTGACTGTCTTAAGGGCATGTCAGTTTCCCCGTAAGAAAGGAGCGAAAGCCCAGAGAAGTGCGGCAGAAGGCTGCACTTCTCTGGCAAAGTCAAGAACAAGGTTAAAAACAATAGCAAAAAGTTTAGGGGTTGCCACATGGAAGGAAATTTCCCTACAATAACGAAATCTTTCCTAACACTCGCCCCTCCCAGACTATGGACAGGGGGAACTAATCCACCCCTGGATGAGTCTCATGTTCAGGTCGGTTAAACATTCTGGACAACCCATCAGCATTGCTATGTTGGACACCTGGCCTATGCTCAATAGTGAAGTCGAAGCCTTGTAGACTTATGGACCACCTAAGCAACTTTGGATTCTCCCCCTTCATGTTCATTAGCCACTTTAACGGCTTATGGTCAGTTTGCACGATAAAAGTTCTTTGATAATCAGGGGCCCTGAGCACAGGGGCCTGGCACAAGGAGTCTTTCAAGCCATTGAAGGCCTTCTCACACTCGTCGGTCCAAGTTACCTTCTTGGGTTTCTTCGGAGTTGTGAGGGCAGTCAGAGGAGCAGCTATGGTGCCATAGTCTGCCATAAAATTGCGATAATACCCCGTGAGTCCTAAGAAGGCTCTCACTTGGGTTTGTGTAGTGGGGGTAGGCCAGTCTTGTACTGCTTGTACTTTACTGGGAAGAGGCTGTATCCTCCCTCCACCTACTTCATGTCCAAGGTAAACCACTGAGCCTTGTCCAATCTGGCATTTACTAGCCTTTATGGTCAAGTGGGCTTTCTGAAGAGCCTGGAGCACAATCCCGAGGTGTTTCACATGGTCTTCCCAGGTGGCACTGAAAACTGCTATATCGTCCAGATATGCAAGACAGAATTCGTCCAACCCATTCAACACATGATTCACAAGCCTCTGGAAAGTGGCAGGTGCATTCTTCAACCCGAACGGCATTACCCGGAATTGGTAAAGGCCGTCTGGAGTAGAAAATGCTGTCTTCTCCTTAGCATGTTCTGCTAACGCTATTTGCCAATAGCCAGCAGTAAGGTCAAACGTGCTGAGGTACTTGGAGGCACCCAAAGTATCCACCAGCTCATCTGTTCGAGGCAAGGGGTGTGCATCTGTCTTGGTGACAGCATTCAGAGCCCTGTAATCCACGCAGAACCTCAATTCAGAAGTGCCTGCCTTTGGAACCAAAACCACAGGGCTGGACCAAGGACTACTAGAGGGTTCAATCACCCCAAGGTCTAACATTTTGTTGACCTCGGTCTTAATATAAGACCGTACTTTATCCGACATCCTGTATCCCCTACTTTTGGTAGGTACACTGTCTCCTGTGTCAATGTTATGTTTGCACCAAGGTGTCAAACCAGGCGACTGTGAAAACAGGGGGGAAAACTGCCGAAGCAAACTTTTCACCTCAGCCTGCTGATCAGAAGTCAGGTGAGGGGCCACACGGACACCCTCAAAGGAGCTATCTGAAGGACCGCCTTGGAACAGGTCGGGGAGAGGTTCAGACTCCTCTTCCTCAACGTCTGAAGCCAGTAGCAGTGCTGCGATTTCGACTCTTGGGACGAAAGCCTTCAGCCTATTCACGTGGAACACTTTTGGAGCCTGTCCAGGCCTTCCAAGGTCCACTAAATAGTTCACCTCACCTAGGGGCTCCACCACTGTGTAAGGGCCTGACCATTTGTCCTGTAAAGCTCGAGGCCTTATAGGATTCATGATCAGGACTTGCTGACCAGGTGTAAAGTTGATGAGGGAAGCTTTCTGGTCGTACCAATGTTTCACCAGCGCTTGCCCTGCCTTCAATTTCTCACTAGCCAAGCCCATCAGAAGTACCATCCGTTTTCTGAGCCCTAGCACATAATCAACTACATTGGTAGTAACAGGGGGAGTGGGCATCTCCCATCCCTCTTTGACGATGGCTAAGGGTCCCCGTACGGGATGACCGAACAGAAGTTCGAAGGGGCTGAAGCCAACACCCTCCTGTGGTACCTCTCGGTAGGCAAACAACAAGCATGGTAAAAGAAGATCCCATTTTCTTCTCTGAGGCTCCTCCAGAGCCCCAATCATGCTTTTTAACGTTCTGTTGAAACGTTCCACCAGGCCATTGGTCTGGGGGTGGTATGCAGAAGAGAACTTGTAGGTGACCCCACATTCTTTCCACATAGCCTGCATATACTTCGACATAAAGTTGCTGCCACGATCTGACACAACTTCTTTAGGGAAGCCAACCCTAGTAAATATGCCGAGTAAAGCTTTTGCAACTGACTTGGCAGTTACAGTTTTTAATGGGATGGCCTCAGGATACCTGGTTGCATGGTCGACCAGCACCAGGATAAACCTATTGCCTGAGGATGTTTGCGGGTCAAGGGGACCGACGATGTCGATCCCTACCCTTTCAAATGGTACCCCCACAACTGGGAGCGGTACCAACGGAGCTTGGATTGTCGCGCCAACCTTACCAGACAACTGGCAGGAGGCACAACTCCTGCGGTGACTTTCTACTTGCACCCCCATCTTGGGCCAGTAGAAGTGCATGGATAACCTTTGCTTGGTCCTCTTCATACCAAGGTGACCAGCAAGGGGAACTTCATGCACCAACTGCAGGAGGAAGGGCCTAACAGCAAGGGGAACCACCAACCTCCTATGGTCTCCTTCTGTAGACTCTGTGGGCTCACTATACAGGAGTCCACCTTCCCAATAAATCCTATGCGTCCCAGGAGGTTCACCCTCAAGCTGGGAGCAGGCCTGTCTCCTTAGGCCTTCCAGAGATGGGCACTCACGTTGGCCTTTACTGAATTCGTCCCTATCAGGACCTCCTTCAACTAACAAGTCTTTTAGTTCAGGATGATCGTTGGGGTCGAAAACTTCAGGCATCGCCACTTCCTCGTCAGGCTCGGGCGATCGACCAACTTCCTCCACCGCAGTGGTAGGCGAGCTCGGGGGAATATTCTCTTTCCCTCGTCATGACTTGTAGACTCCTTTCGCCTTGGGTTTCCCCTTCGGCTGGGGCGGCGTATTGGACTTGGCCAATGCTGCCCGTGCTTGAGACCGTGTGTAGGGTCTTTCGGCAGTGTCTCCTACGAGCCCTAAAGCTCTGAGATCATTACCTAGTAAGACCTTTCCCGGGACGTTTCTCTGAATGCTCACTGGAATCCTGACTGCTGTACCATTTAAAGTAAGATTTACAGGGATCACGGGAAACATACGGAGGGGGCCATCAGCCAACTTAGTGGGCATCAGAGTAGCTCTGGCAACTTCCTCTGAGTCTACCAAGGTAGAATCCACTACAGTGCGACTGCACCCACTATCCCTAAGAGCTGGAGTATCTACTCCATTGATCAGCACACTGTCTTTAAAGTAGTGCTTGGTATTATCCGGAATCCTAGCATACGCCTCTGCGACTTTAGGCTCCCAGGAACCCAGGGACACTAAAACTACCTCAGCCTCTATTGAGCTGGGAAATGAGTCTGAGGAGAAGGATGCTCCTGTAATCTCTTCTTCCTCGTAGGAGGAGAAGGCCAGATTAGCGGAGTGGACTCCCAAAGGTCTAACCTTACAACGGGGATCCCCCTTCACATGGTCAGTTGCTCCACAAGCAAAACAAGATCCAATGGGTCTGTTTACGTAGGGAGGCTTATTGTAACCAGAGTTCTGTTTCGGAGGAGGACCTCCGCTACCCTGTGAGTTCTCTTGTGTCTTACCCTTGTTTTTCTTTTTGTGGCCCTTTTGGGAAGAAGATTTAGCAGATTCCCCACCCTCCATATCTTTGGACTTTTTCCCCTCCTCCTGCTTACCAGGATGAGTTTTGTCCTTATGGGACACTCAATGTGACACCCATAAGTCTGCTGCAATGGCCAGCTTCTTAGGATCTATCTCCTTCGAATCGGCCAAATGCTGCTTAAGCTCCGGGGAAGAAGAAGCAAAAATGTGTTCCAGCATGACAAGATTTATCATGCCTTTCGAAGGTAGAAACCTTATAGCCTTCGACCCAGCCAGTTAAGTTTTTCAAAGATTCAGTGACATAAGATACCCAAGTACCACCTTCCTTTTTCTTATACTCTCGAAAACGCTTTAAATATTGGGCCGGAGTCTTCCCAAACTTTAAAATGAGAGTTTGCTTTAACATTGCGAAATCAGCTCGCTCAGCCTTCGACATCTCCATAATGGCACTACAGCCAGAATGGGGCAGTCTACTGAGTAACCACGCAATCTTATCAGCATTGTCAACTTTCTGAACTTCGCATGCATACTCAAACGCATTTAGCCAGTCCATAATATCATTCCGTTCCTCATACACACTGAGCAGATCTTTTGGAAACCGTGGATGAGAGGAGGCCCCAGACCCATGTCCAGGACCCGTGGACCCATTTGCAACCTGAAGCTTGGCCAGTTCCAACTGGTGATCCCTGTCTTTTTGTTTTTCTGCCTGTTCGATTTTTAGTTTGGCTATGCTGAATTCAAGCTCCTGCTGCCTAAACCGCAGCTCTTGCTTCTTGAATTCAAGCATAGCCTCCCCATCAACACTGGCAGAGGAAACATTAGACATCTCATCCTCCCTGTCCTCGTGGTCGTGATGGATCAGTGCGGCGGCAGAACCGTCGGTTCTGCCAGTGAGAGCAGCCCCACCACCTTCCGCACTGTCCTCAGAAGTAATAGCGTCAAGCTGTGCTTCTTGCCACGCCACGATTCTTTGGATCATTTCCAATTTTGTGCCTTGAGAGGAAACCCCTCTCTCCGCACACATCTTTTTCAGCGTTTCTGATTTGGAAGCATTTAAAGTTAACAACGTACTTGTTTCCATACTGTGTGATAGGACTATGGCCTTTTTAAAGTTATATTACAACAATTCACTACGTGTACTGGTTGGAATAACCCGAAATGCCCTAGCCCGTGCGCAACACTGGATACCTTCAGTCGTATCCCACCGCTGCCACCAATTTGTTAAGACGGATTTCTGAACTCTGTCCTGGTGGCGCAGAAGTTCAGAAGGCCAACCTAATTACTTGGAACAGGGTAACCTCTGGACAAGCCAGACCAATCAAGGTAGCGATCGCGGCGGTCAAGACTAGGTCTCAAGAGGGGTGAGGGTGACTGAAAGCCCGCAATGAGCACACAAAGCAAGAGCGCTTACAAACTACTCCAAACAGGTGTTATATCAAAAATATAAACACATTTATTTTAAGGCCTTTAAAACAACGACCGTAGCAAGAAAATCACTCTATAACAATATTAAACCAACACATACCATATCCACACAATATATATACAAATACACAGTCGCAAGCGTTTAAAGCACGAAATATGTAGTCCACCTGAAAGGGAAGGAAAACAGGCAGTGCGATAATGCTTTCGACTCAGTTCGCCTTCATAGGCACCTAACTAGATGGAAGTCCGAGCCCTGAGAAGAGTGGAGCCTTGTGCTCAAAGTACCTGCAAGTGCTGGTGCCAACGGGCAAAAGGAGAAGCTCTTCGGAGGAAGTCAGGCAGTTCGTGTTAGTGCACAGCAGAAGAAGAACAGGTTCCGCAACTCAAGCGCAGCCTCCACAGCGAGCAGAAGCAGAGCGCGAGTACGGACGAAAAGGGTGCTGTTTTACACAGCGGGGAAAAGCAATGGGTTACTGCAGGAGGGCGACCAGATCCTAGCTATACTACTCACCGGTCCCCGAAGCAAGCAGACCCAGGCTTCTCCACGTTAGTTTCAGCAGCTGGCAGGTTCAGAAGAGCAGGGAACGCTTTCCAGTCGTGTAGATCAAAAAGACGTCCCAATCGACGAAACCAGCACAGTTTTGTTGCCGCAGCAGGACAACGAAGCGGCCGTGCGTATCTGAGTCAAAAGTACACTCCTCCCTTCAGACTTGGGAACGCCAAGTGTACGAAGCGTGGGAAAGTGACAAGGACTCGAGATACGGCACAACCTGGCGGCGGTCACAGAGCAAGACTCCCTTGTAAGCTGGTCAGTCAACTGGATGGCCCAGAGACGCTTCCGAAGGCTTACTGCGAGGAGTTGATGAAGATGCCGGGAATAGCTGTTCCTGCTATTCCAATAGGTCGAAGCACCAATACAGGCCTTCTGGTTCGATCAAAGGAGGACAGTGGCTCTCAGGACGACAGCAGTGCAAAGGAGGATTCCTTCAGCGGGTCGCCAGCGATTCCTCGGTCCAGCCTCTTGGTTGCAGGATACTTGGCTCCTGTATTCCTTCGTTCGTGAGAACTCAGGAGATCGACCTGGTAGTGGTGTTTCCAGCCCCCTCTTATCCACGGTTCCCTTCGCGCCAAAACGGAGGGGAACCAATGGGAGATCCGCTCATCAAAACACATACCATACGTGGACCAATCACGGACCACGGTGGTCCCAGGCATTCACACCACCCTAGACTCTCTGGCACCCAGGATGTGTATTGGGACCAGACATCCCAGCCCACACCCTGGAGGCACACAAACGGCATGTAGAAGCCCGCGAAAGCAACCACGTTTCGCGGGAAAGTACATGCCCAAATAAGGAAGGCCCCGGGTCGCTGGACCTGGGGAAGGTGAAGGGAGCAAGACGGACAGTGGACAGGACAAAGGAGCCTCGTGGTCTGGCCATTTGGGGGAGCCAGGCCACCATTTTGGGTTCAGTGCAAAAACGTGCTCAGAACGGCAAAAGGAGCTCAAAATATACAAAACGATCGCTGCCACCATTCCAGTCCCTGAATGACTTGTACCGATCAAATACCATCCTAAAAGAGTATCTAGGGCCTGTAGAAGGCTAGAGACCCAAGAGAGCTGTAACTTAGCTTACAGGGCTCTCTTGTGTCGTGTTGCACTAAAGCTGCGACACGATAAAAGAAACTACGGGAAACAGCGTTCCCCGGTACTGACTGTCTTAAGGGCATGTCAGTTTCCCCGTAAGAAAGAAGCGAAAGCCCAGAGAAGTGCGGCAGAAGGCTGCACTTCTCTGGCAAAGTCAAGAACAAGGTTAAAAACAATAGCAAAAAGTTTAGGGGTTGCCACATGGAAGGAAATTTCCCTACAATAACGAAATCTTTCCTAACACCATCCTAATCCTGAGACACTTCCCATTGCAGAGATGTGATGTCTCAATGCTTCTAATACCAAACCTGAGATCTTTCCTATAACATGAGATGTGATATCCAACTCCTTCCCGTTCCAAACCTGAGACCCTTCCTATAGCATGAGATGTGATATCCAACTCCTTCCCATTCCAATCCTGAGACCATTCCGATAGCATGAGATGTGATATCTCAATGCTTCTAATACCAAACCTGAGATCCTTCCTATAACATGTGATGTGATATTGAAATCCTTCCCCTTCCAAACCTGAGACCCTCCCTTTGCATGAGATGTGATATCCAACTTCTTCCCATTACAATCCTGAGACCCTTACGATAACATGAGATGTGAAATCTCAATGCCTCTAATACCAAACCTGACATACCTCCGATAGCATGAGATGTGATATCTCAATGCTTCTAATACAAAACCTGAGATCCTTCCTATAACATGAGATGTGATATCCAAATCCTTCCCCTTCCAAACCTGAGACCCTCCCTTTAGCATGAGATGTGATATCCAACTCCTTCCCATTCCAATCCTGAGACCCTTCTGATAGCATGAGATGTGATATCCAAGTCCTTCCCATTCCAATCCTGAGACCCTTACTATAACATGAGATGTGATATCCAAATCCTTCCCCTTCCAAACCTGAGACCCTCCCTTTAGCATGAGATGTGATATCCAACTCCTTCCCATTCCAATCCTGAGACCCTTCTGATAGCATGAGATGTGATATCTCAATGCCTCTAATACCAAACCTGAGATCCTACCTCTAACATGAAATGTGATATCCAACTCTTTCCCCTTCCAAACCTGAGAGCCTTCCTATAGCATGAGATGTGATATCCAAGTCCTTCCCATTCCAATCCTGAGACCCTTCCTATAACATGAGATGTGATATCGAACTCCTTCCCATTCCAACCTGAGACCCTTCCTATAGCATGAGCTGGGATATCCAACTCCTTCCAAATCCAATCCTTATACCCTTCCGATAGCATGAGATGTGATATCCCAATGCTTCTACCAAACCTGAGACCCATACTATGGCGTGAGATGTGATATCAAACTCCTTCCCATTCCAATCCTGAGACCCTTCCTATAGCTTGAGATGGAATATCCAACTCCTTCCCATTCCAATTCTGAGACCCTTCCTATACCATGATACTTGATATCTCAATGCTTCTAATACCAAACCTGAGACCCGTCCTATAACATGAGATGTGATATCCAAATCCTTCCCCTTCCAAACCTTAGACCCTTCCTTTATCATGAGATGTGATATCCAAGTCCTTCCCATTCCAATCCTGAGACCCTTCCTATAGCATGAGATGTGATATCTCAATGCTTCTAATACCAAACCTGAGACCCTTCCTATAACATGAGATGGGAATGTCCAACTCCTTCCCATTCCAATCCTGAGACCCTTCCGATAACAGAGATGTGATATCTCAATGCTTCTAATACCAAACCTGAAACTCTTCCTATAACATGAGATGGGATATCCAACTCCTTCCCATTCCAATCCTGAGACCCTTCCGATAGCAGAGATGTGATATCTCAATGCTTATACCAAACCTGAGACCCTTCATATAGCATGAGATGTGATATCCAACTCCTTCCCATTCCAATCCTGAGACCCTTCCTATAGCATGAGATGTGATGTCTCAATGCTTCTAATACCAAACCTGAGATCCTTCCTATAACATGAGATGTGATATCCAACTCCTTCCCATTCCAATCCTGAGACCCTTCCTATAGCATGAGATGTGATATCTCAATGCTTCTAAAACCAAACCTGAGACCCTTCCTATAACATGAGATGGGAATGTCCAACTCCTTCCCATTCCAATCCTGAGACCCTTCCGATAACAGAGATGTGATATCTCAATGCTTCTAATACCAAACCTGAGACTCTTCCTATAACATGAGATGGGATATCCAACTCCTTCCCATTCCAATCCTGAGACCCTTCCGATAGCAGAGATGTGATATCTCAATGCTTATACCAAACCTGAGACCCTTCATATAGCATGAGATGTGATATCCAACTCCTTCCCATTCCAATCCTGAGACCCTTCCTATAGCATGAGATGTGATGTCTCAATGCTTCTAATACCAAACCTGAGATCCTTCCTATAACATGAGATGTGATATCCAACTCCTTCCATTCCAATCCTGAGACCCTTCCTATAGCATGAGATGTGATATCTCAATGCTTATACCAAACCTGAGACCCTTCCTATAGCATGAGATGTGATATCCAACTCCTTCCCATTCCAATCCTGAGACCCTTCCTATAGCATCAGATGTGATATCTCAATGCCTCTAATACCAAACCTGAGATCCTTCCTCTAACATGAAATGTGATATCCAACTCCTTCCCTTTCCAAACCTGAGAGCCTACCTATAGCATGAATTGTGATATCCAAGTCCTTCCCATTCCAATCCTTAGACCCTTCCTATAGCATGCAATATGATATCTCAATGATTCTAATAACAAACCTGAGACCCGTCCTATAACATGAGATGGGATATCCAACTCCTTCCCATTCCAATCCTGAGACCCTTCCGATAGCAGAGATGTGATATCTCAATGCTTATACCAAACCTGAGACCTTTCCTACGGCATGAGATGTCATATACAACTCCTTCCCATTCCAATCCTGAGACCCTTCCTATAGCATGAGATGTGATATCTCAATGCTTATACCAAACCTGAGACCCTTCATATAGCATGAGATGTGATATCCAACTCCTTCCCATTACAATCCTGAGACCCTTCCTATAGCATGAGATGTGATGTCTCAATGCTTCTAATACCAAACCTGAGATCCTTCCTATACCATGAGATGTGATATCCAACTCCTTCCATTCCAATCCCGAGACCCTTCCTGTAGCATGAGATGTGATATCTCAATGCTTCTAATATCAAACTTGAGACCCTCCCTATAGCATGAGATGTGATATCCAATTCCTTCCCATTCCAATCCTGAGACACTTCCTATAGCATGAGATGTGATATCTCAATGCTTCTAATACCAAACCTGAGACTCTTCCTATAACATGAGATGGGATATCCAACTCCTTCCCATTCCAATCCTGAGACCCTTCCAAAAGCAGAGATGTGATATCTCAATGCTTATACCAAACCTGAGACCCTTCCTATGGCATGAGATGTCATATACATATCCTTCCCATTCCAATCCTGAGACCCTTCCTATAGCATGAGATGTGATATCTCAATGCTTATACCAAACCGGAGACCCTTCCTATAGCATGAGATGTGATATCCAACTCCTTCCCATTCCAATCCTGAGACCCTTCCTATAGCATGAGATGTGATATCTCAATGCCTCTAATACCAAACCTCAGATCCTTCCTCTAACATGAAATGTGATATCCAACTCCTTCCCTTTCCAAACCTGAGAGCCTACCTATAGCATGAGATGTGATATCCAAGTCCTTCCCATTCCAATCCTTAGACCCTTCCTATAGCATGCAATATGATATCTCAATGATTCTAATAACAAACCTGAGACCCATCCTATAACATGAGATGGGATATCCAACTCCTTCCCATTCCAATCCTGAGACACTTCCGATAGCAGAGCAGAGATGTGATATCTCAATGCTTATACCAAACCTGAGACCCTTCCTATAACATGAGATGTGATATCCAACTCCTTCCCATTCCAAACCTGAGACCCTTCCTATAGCATATGTGATATCCAACTCCTTCCAATTCCAAACATGAGACCCTTCCCATAGCAAGAATGTAATATCCAACTCCTTCCCATTCCAATCCTGAGACCATTCCTATAGCATGAGATGTGATATCTCAATGCTTCTAATACCAAACCTGAGATCCTTCCTATGACATGAGATGTGATATCCAATTCCTTCCCATTCCAAACCTGAGACCCTTCCTACAGCATGCGATGTGATATCTCAATGCTTCTAATACCAAACCTGAGACCAGTCCTATAACATGAGATGGGATATCTAACTCCTTCCTGTTCCAATCCTGAGACACTTCCGATTGCAGAGATTGATATCTCAATGCTTATACCAAACCTGAGACTCTTCCTATAACATGAGATGTGATATCCAACTCCTTCCCGTTCCAAACCTGAGACCCTTCCTATAGCATGAGATGTGATATCCAAATCCTTCCCATCCCAATCCTGAGACACTTCCGATTGCAGAGATGTGATATCTCAATGCTTATACCAAACCTGAGACTCTTCCTATAACATGAGATGTGATATCCAAATCCTTCCCCTTCCAAACCTGAGACCCTTCCTATAGCATGAGATGTGATATCCAACTCCTTCCCATTCCAATCCTGAGACCCTTCCGATAGCATGAGATGTGATATCTCAATGCCTCTAATACCAAACCTGAGATCCTTCCTATAACATGTGATGTGATATTCAAATCCTCCCCCTTCCAAACCTGAGTCCCTCCCTTTAGCATGAGATGTGATATCCAACTCCTTCCCATTCCAATCCTGAGACCCTTATGATAGCATGAGATGTGATATCTCAATGCCTCTAATACCAAACGTGAGATACTTCCGATAGCATGAGATGTGATATCTCAATGCTTCTAATACCAAACCTGAGATCCTTCCTATAACATGAGATGTGATATCCAAATCCTTCCCCTTCCAAACCTGAGACCCTCCCTTTAGCATGAGATGTGATATCCAACTCCTTCCCATTCCAATCCTGAGACCCTTCTGATAGCATGAGATGTGATATCTCAATGCTTCTAATACCAAACCTGAGATCCTTCCTATAACATGAGATGTGATATCCAAATCCTTCCCCTTCCAAACCTGAGACCCTCCCTTTAGTATGAGATGTGATATCCAAGTCCTTCCCATTCCAATCCTGAGACCCTTCCTATAGCATGAGATGTGATATCTCAATGCTTATACCAAACCTGAGACCCTTCCTATAGCATGAGATGTGATATCAAACTTCTTCCCATTCCAATCCTGAGACCCTTCCTATAACATGAGATGTGATGTCTCAATGCTTCTAATACCAAACCTGAGATCTTTCCTATAACATGAGATGTGATATCCAACTCCTTCCCATCCTAATCCTGAGACACTTCCGATTGCAGAGATGTGATGTCTCAATGCTTCTAATACCAAACCTGAGATCTTTCCTATAACATGAGATGTGATATCCAACTCCTTCCCGTTCCAAACCTGAGACCCTTCCTATAGCATGAGATGTGATATCCAATTCCTTCCCATTCCAATCCTGAGACCATTCTGATAGCATGAGATGTGATATCTCAATGCTTCTAATACCAAACCTGAGATCCTTCCTATAACATGTGATGTGATATTCAAATCCTTCCCCTTCCAAACCTGAGACCCTCCCTTTAGCATGAGATGTGATATCCAACTTCTTCCCATTCCAATCCTGAGACCCTTACGATAGCATGAGATGTGAAATCTCAATGCCTCTAATACCAAACCTGAGATACTTCCGATAGCATGAGATGTGATATCTCAATGCTTCTAATACAAAACCTCAGATCCTTCCTATCACATGAGATGTGATATCCAAATCCTTCCCCTTCCAAACCTGAGTCCCTCCCTTTAGCATGAGATGTGATATCCAAGTCCTTCCCATTCCAATCCTGAGACCCTTCCTATAACATGAGATGTGATATCCAAATCCTTCCCCTTCCAAACCTGAGACCCTCACTTTAGCATGAGATGTGATATCCAACTCCTTCCCATTCCAATACTGAGACCCTTCTGATAGCATGAGATGTGATATCTCAATGCCTCTAATACCAAACCTGAGATCCTACCTCTAACATGAAATGTGATATCCAACTCTTTCCCCTTCCAAACCTGAGAGCCTTCCTATAGCATGAGATGTGATATCCAAGTCCTTCCCATTCCAATCCTGAGACCCTTCCTATAACATGAGATGTGATATCCAACTCCTTCCCATTCCAACCTGAGACCCTTCCTATAGCATGAGATGGGATATCCAACTCCTTCCAAATCCAATCCTTATTCCCTTCCGATAGCATGAGATGTGATATCCCAATGCTTCTACCAAACCTGAGACCCATACTATGGCATGAGATGTGATATCAAACTCCTTCCCATTCCAATCCTGAGACCCTTCCTATAGCTTGAGATGGAATATCCAACTCCTTCCCATTCCAATTCTGAGACCCTTCCTATACCATGATACTTGATATCTCAATGCTTCTAATACCAAACCTTTGACCCGTCCTATAATATGAGATGTGATATCCAAATCCTTCCAAACCTTAGACCCTTCCTTTATCATGAGATGTGATATCCAACTCCTTCCCATTCCAATCCTGAGACCCTTCCGATATCATGAGATGTGATATCTCAATGCTTCTAATATCAAACTTGAGACCCTCCCTATAGCATGAGATGTGATATCCAAGTCCTTCCCATTCCAATCCTGAGACCCTTCCTATAACATGAGGTGTGATGTCTCAATGCTTCTAATACCAAACCTGAGATCTTTCCTATAACATGAGATGTGATATCCAACTCCTTCCCATCCTAATCCTGAGACACTTCCAATTGCAGAGATGTGATGTCTCAATGCTTCTAATACCAAACCTGAGATCTTTCCTATAACATGAGATGTGATATCCAACTCCTTCCCGTTCCAAACCTGAGACCCTTCCTATAGCATGAGATGTGATATCCAACTCCTTCCCATTCCAATCCTGAGACCATTCCGATAGCATGAGATGTGATATCTCAATGCTTCTAATACCAAACCTGAGATCCTTCCTATAACATGTGATGTGATATTCAAATCCTTCCCCTTCCAAACCTGAGACCCTCCCTTTAGCATGAGATGTGATATCCAACTTCTTCCCATTACAATCCTGAGACCCTTACGATAGCATGAGATGTGAAATCTCAATGCCTCTAATACCAAACCTGAGATACTTCCGATAGCATGAGATGTGATATCTCAATGCTTCTAATACAAAACCTGAGATCCTTCCTATAACATGAGATGTGATATCCAAATCCTTCCCCTTCCAAACCTGAGACCCTCCCTTTAGCATGAGATGTGATATCCAACTCCTTCCCATTCCAATCCTGAGACCCTTCTGATAGCATGAGATGTGATATCTCAATGCCTATAATACCAAACCTGAGATCCTACCTCTAACATGAAATGTGATATCCAACTCCTTCCCTTTCCAAACTTGAGAGCCTACCTATAGCATGAGATGTGATATCCAAGTCCTTCCCATTCCAATCCTTAGAGCCTTCCTATAGCATGCAATATGATATCTCAATGATTCTAATAACAAACCTGAGACCCGTCCTATAACATGAGATGGGATATCCAACTCCTTCCCATTCCAATCCTGAGACACTTCCGATAGCAGAGATGTGATATCTCAATGCTTATACCAAACCTGAGACCCTTCCTATAACATGAGATGTGATATCCAACTCCTTCCCATTCCAAACCTGAGACCCTTCCTATAGCATATGTGATATCCAACTCCTTCCAATTCCAAACATGAGACGCTTCCCATAGCAAGAATGTAATATCCAACTCCTTCCCATTCCAATCCTGAGACCATTTCTATAGCATGAGATGTGATATCTCAATGCTTCTAATACCAAACCTGAGATCCTTCCTATAACATGAGATGTGATATCCAATTCCTTCCCATTCCACACCTGAGACCCTTCCTACAGCATGCGATGTGATATCTCAATGCTTCTAATACCAAACCTGAGACCAGTCCTATAACATGAGATGGGATATCCAACTCCTTCCCGTTCCAATCCTGAGACACTTCCGATTGCAGAGATGTGATATCTCAATGCTTATACCAAACCTGAGACTCTTCCTATAACATGAGATGTGATATCCAACTCCTTCCCGTTCAAAACCTGAGACCCTTCCTATAGCATGAGATGTGATATCCAAATCCTTCCCATCCCAATCCTGAGACACTTCCGATTGCAGAGATGTGATATCTCAATGCTTATACCAAACCTGAGACTCTTCCTATAACATGAGATGTGATATCCAACTCCTTCCCGTTCCAAACCTGAGACCCTTCCTATAGCATGAGATGTGATATCCAACTCCTTCCCATTCCAATCCTGAGACCCTTCCGATAGCATGAGATGTGATATCTCAATGCCTCTAATACCAAACCTGAGATCCTTCCTATAACATGTGATGTGATATTCAAATCCTTCCCCTTCCAAACCTGAGACCCTCCCTTTAGCATGAGATGTGATATCCAACTTCTTCCCATTCCAATCCTGAGACCCTTATGATAGCATGAGATGTGATATCTCAATGCCTCTAATACCAAACCTGAGATACTTCCGATAGCATGAGATGTGATATCTCAATGCTTCTAATACCAAACCTGAGATCCTTCCTATAACATGAGATGTGATATCCAAATCCTTCCCCTTCCAAACCTGAGACCCTCCCTTTAGCATGAGATGTGATATCCAACTCCTTCCCATTCCAATCCTGAGACCCTTCTGATAGCATGAGATGTGATATCTCAATGCCTATAATACCAAACCTGAGATCCTACCTCTAACATGAAATCTGATATCCAACTCCTTCCCTTTCCAAACCTGAGACCCTGCCTATAGCATGAGATGTGATATCCAAGTCCTTCCCATTCCAATCCTGAGACCCTTCCTATAGCATGAGATGTGATATCTCAATGCTTATACCAAACCTGAGACCCTTCCTATAGCATGAGATGTGATATCCAACTTCTTCCCATTCCAATCCTGAGACCCTTCCTATAACATGAGATGTGATGTCTCAATGCTTCTAATACCAAACCTGAGATCTTTCCTATAACATGAGATGTGATATCCAACTCCTTCCCATCCTAATCCTGAGACACTTCCGATTGCAGAGATGTGATGTCTCAATGCTTCTAATACCAATCCTGAGATCTTTCCTATAACATGAGATGTGATATCCAACTCCTTCCCGTTCCAAACCTGAGACCCTTCCTATAGCATGAGATGTGATATCCAACTCCTTCCCATTCCAATCCTGAGACCCTTCCGATATCATGAGATGTGATATCTCAATGCTTCTAATATCAAACTTGAGACCCTCCCTATAGCATGAGATGTGATATCCAAGTCCTTCCCATTCCAATCCTGAGACCCTTCCTATAACATGAGGTGTGATGTCTCAATGCTTCTAATACCAAACCTGAGATCTTTCCTATAACATGAGATGTGATATCCAACTCATTCCCATCCTAATCCTGAGACACTTCCCATTGCAGAGATGTGATGTCTCAATGCTTCTAATACCAAACCTGAGATCTTTCCTATAACATGAGATGTGATATCCAACTCCTTCCCGTTCCAAACCTGAGACCCTTCCTATAGCATGAGATGTGATATCCAACTCCTTCCCATTCCAATCCTGAGACCATTCCGATAGCATGAGATGTGATATCTCAATGCTTCTAATATCAAACCTGAGATCCTTCCTATAACATGTGATGTGATATTGAAATCCTTCCCCTTCCAAACCTGAGACCCTCCCTTTAGCATGAGATGTGATATCCAACTTCTTCCCATTACAATCCTGAGACCCTTGCGATAACATGAGATGTGAAATCTCAATGCCTCTAATACCAAACCTGAGATACTTCCGATAGCATGAGATGTGATATCTCAATGCTTCTAATACAAAACCTGAGATCCTTCCTATAACATGAGATGTGATATACAAATCCTTCCCCTTCCAAACCTGAGACCCTCCCTTTAGCATGAGATGTGATATCCAACTCCTTCCCATTCCAATCCTGAGACCCTTCTGATAGCATGAGATGTGATATCCAAGTCCTTCCCATTCCAATCCTGAGACCCTTACTATAACATGAGATGTGATATCCAAATCCTTCCCCTTCCAAACCTGAGACCCTCCCTTTAGCATGAGATGTGATATCCAACTCCTTCCCATTCCAATCCTGAGACCCTTCTGATAGCATGAGATGTGATATCCCAATGCCTCTAATACCAAATCTGAGATCCTACCTCTAACATGAAATGTGATATCCAACTCTTTCCCCTTCCAAACCTGAGAGCCTTCCTATAGCATGAGATGTGATATCCAAGTCCTTCCCATTCCAATCCTGAGACCCTTCCTATAACATGAGATGTGATATCCTTCTCCTTCCCATTCCAACCTGAGACCCTTCCTATAGCATGAGATGGGATATCCAACTCCTTCCAAATCCAATCCTTATACCCTTCCGATAGCATGAGATGTGATATCCCAATGCTTCTACCAAACCTGAGACCCATACTATGGCGTGAGATGTGATATCAAACTCCTTCCCATTCCAATCCTGAGACCCTTCCTATAGCTTGAGATGGAATATTCAACTCCTTCCCATTCCAATTCTGAGACCCTTCCTATACCATGATACTTGATATCTCAATGCTTCTAATACCAAACCTGAGACCCGTCCTATAACATGAGATGTGATATCCAAATCCTTCCCCTTCCAAACCTTAGACCCTTCCTTTATCATGAGATGTGATATCCAACTCCTTCCCATTCCAATCCTGAGACCCTTCCGATATCATGAGATGTGATATCTCAATGCTTCTAATATCAAACTTGAGACCCTCCCTATAGCATGAGATGTGATATCCAAGTCCTTCCCATTCCAATCCTGAGACCCTTCCTATAGCATGAGATGTGATATCTCAATGCTTCTAATACCAAACCTGAGACCCTTCCTATAACATGAGATGGGAATGTCCAACTCCTTCCCATTCCAATCCTGAGACCCTTCCGATAACAGAGATGTGTTATCTCAATGCTTCTAATACCAAACCTGAGACTCTTCCTATAACATGAGATGTGATATCCAACTCCTTCCATTCCAATCCTGAGACCCTTCCTATAGCATGAGATGTGATATCTCAATGCTTATACCAAACCTGAGACCCTTCCTATAGCATGAGATGTGATATCCAACTCCTTCCCATTCCAATCCTGAGACCCTTCCTATAGCATCAGATGTGATATCTCAATGCCTCTAATACCAAACCTGAGATCCTTCCTCTAACATGAAATGTGATATCCAACTCCTTCCCTTTCCAAACCTGAGAGCCTACCTATAGCATGAATTGTGATATCCAAGTCCTTCCCATTCCAATCCTTAGACCCTTCCTATAGCATGCAATATGATATCTCAATGATTCTAATAACAAACCTGAGACCCGTCCTATAACATGAGATGGGATATCCAACTCCTTCCCATTCCAATCCTGAGACCCTTCCGATAGCAGAGATGTGATATCTCAATGCTTATACCAAACCTGAGACCCTTCCTACGGCATGAGATGTCATATACAACTCCTTCCCATTCCAATCCTGAGACCCTTCCTATAGCATGAGATGTGATATCTCAATGCTTATACCAAACCTGAGACCCTTCATATAGCATGAGATGTGATATCCAACTCCTTCCCATTACAATCCTGAGACCCTTCCTATAGCATGAGATGTGATGTCTCAATGCTTCTAATACCAAACCTGAGATCCTTCCTATACCATGAGATGTGATATCCAACTCCTTCCATTCCAATCCTGAGACCCTTCCTGTAGCATGAGATGTGATATCTCAATGCTTCTAATATCAAACTTGAGACCCTCCCTATAGCATGAGATGTGATATCCAATTCCTTCCCATTCCAATCCTGAGACACTTCCTATAGCATGAGATGTGATATCTCAATGCTTCTAATACCAAACCTGAGACTCTTCCTATAACATGAGATGGGATATCCAACTCCTTCCCATTCCAATCCTGAGACCCTTCCAAAAGCAGAGATGTGATATCTCAATGCTTATACCAAACCTGAGACCCTTCCTATGGCATGAGATGTCATATACATATCCTTCCCATTCCAATCCTGAGACCCTTCCTATAGCATGAGATGTGATATCTCAATGCTTATACCAAACCTGAGACCCTTCCTATAGCATGAGATGTGATATCCAACTCCTTCCCATTCCAATCCTGAGACCCTTCCTATAGCATGAGATGTTATATCTCAATGCCTCTAATACCAAACCTCAGATCCTTCCTCTAACATGAAATGTGATATCCAACTCCTTCCCTTTCCAAACCTGAGAGCCTACCTATAGCATGAGATGTGATATCCAAGTCCTTCCCATTCCAATCCTTAGACCCTTCCTATAGCATGCAATATGATATCTCAATGATTCTAATAACAAACCTGAGACCCGTCCTATAACATGAGATGGGATATCCAACTCCTTCCCATTCCAATCCTGAGACACTTCCGATAGCAGAGATGTGATATCTCAATGCTTATACCAAACCTGAGACCCTTCCTATAACATGAGATGTGATATCCAACTCCTTCCCATTCCAAACCTGAGACCCTTCCTATAGCATATGTGATATCCAACTCCTTCCAATTCCAAACATGAGACCCTACCCATAGCAAGAATGTAATATCCAACTCCTTCCCATTCCAATCCTGAGACCATTCCTATAGCATGAGATGTGATATCTCAATGCTTCTAATACCAAACCTGAGATCCTTCCTATGACATGAGATGTGATATCCAATTCCTTCCCATTCCAAACCTGAGACCCTTCCTACAGCATGCGATGTGATATCTCAATGCTTCTAATACCAAACCTGAGACCAGTCCTATAACATGAGATGGGATATCTAACTCCTTCCTGTTCCAATCCTGAGACACTTCCGATTGCAGAGATTGATATCTCAATGCTTATACCAAACCTGAGACTCTTCCTATAACATGAGATGTGATATCCAACTCCTTCCCGTTCCAAACCTGAGACACTTCCGATTGCAGAGATGTGATATCTCAATGCTTATACCAAACCTGAGACTCTTCCTATAACATGAGATGTGATATCTCAATGCTTCTAATACCAAACCTGAGACCAGTCCTATAGCATGAGATGTGATATCCAAATCCTTCCCATCCCAATCCTGAGACACTTCCGATTGCAGAGATGTGATATCTCAATGCTTATACCAAACCTGAGACTCTTCCTATAACATGAGATGTGATATCCAAATCCTTCCCCTTCCAAACCTGAGACCCTTCCTATAGCATGAGATGTGATATCCAACTCCTTCCCATTCCAATCCTGAGACCCTTCCGATAGCATGAGATGTGATATCTCAATGCCTCTAATACCAAACCTGAGATCCTTCCTATAACATGTGATGTGATATTCAAATCCTCCCCCTTCCAAACCTGAGACCCTCCCTTTAGCATGAGATGTGATATCCAACTCCTTCCCATTCCAATCCTGAGACCCTTATGATAGCATGAGATGTGATATCTCAATGCCTCTAATACCAAACGTGAGATACTTCCGATAGCATGAGATGTGATATCTCAATGCTTCTAATACCAAACCTGAGATCCTTCCTATAACATGAGATGTGATATCCAAATCCTTCCCCTTCCAAACCTGAGACCCTGCCTTTAGCATGAGATGTGATATCCAACTCCTTCCCATTCCAATCCTGAGACCCTTCTGATAGCATGAGATGTGATATCTCAATGCTTCTAATACCAAACCTGAGATCTTTCCTATAACATGAGATGTGATATCCAAATCCTTCCCCTTCCAAACCTGAGACCCTCCCTTTAGCATGAGATGTGATATCCAAGTCCTTCCCATTCCAATCCTGAGACCCTTCCTATAGCATGAGATGTGATATCTCAATGCTTATACCAAACCTGAGACCCTTCCTATAGCATGAGATGTGATGTCTCAATGCTTCTAATACCAAACCTGAGATCTTTCCTATAACATGAGATGTGATATCCAACTCCTTCCCATCCTAATCCTGAGACACTTCCGATTGCAGAGATGTGATGTCTCAATGCTTCTAATACCAAACCTGAGATCTTTCCTATAGCATGAGATGTGATATCCAACTTCTTCCCATTCCAATCCTGAGACCCTTCCTATAACATGAGATGTGATGTCTCAATGCTTCTAATACCAAACCTGAGATCTTTCCTATAACATGAGATGTGATATCCAACTCCTTCCCATCCTAATCCTGAGACACTTCCGATTGCAGAGATGTGATGTCTCAATGCTTCTAATACCAAACCTGAGATCTTTCCTATAACATGAGATGTGATATCCAACTCCTTCCCGTTCCAAACCGGAGACCCTTCCTATAGCATGAGATGTGATATCCAACTCCTTCCCATTCCAATCCTGAGACCATTCCGATAGCATGAGATGTGATATCTCAATGCTTCTAATACCAAACCTGAGATCCTTCCTATAACATGTGATGTGATATTCAAATCCTTCCCCTTCCAAACCTGAGACCCTCCCTTTAGCATGAGATGTGATATCCAACTTCTTCCCATTCCAATCCTGAGACCCTTACGATAGCATGAGATGTGAAATCTCAATGCCTCTAATACCAAACCTGAGATACTTCCGATAGCATGAGATGTGATATCTCAATGCTTCTAATACAAAACCTGAGATCCTTCCTATCACATGAGATGTGATATCCAAATCCTTCCCCTTCCAAACCTGAGTCCCTCCCTTTAGCATGAGATGTGATATCCAAGTCCTTCCCATTCCAATCCTGAGACCCTTCCTATAACATGAGATGTGATATCCAAATCCTTCCCCTTCCAAACCTGAGACCCTCACTTTAGCATGAGATGTGATATCCAACTCCTTCCCATTCCAATACTGAGACCCTTCTGATAGCATGAGATGTGATATCTCAATGCCTCTAATACCAAACCTGAGATCCTACCTCTACCATGAAATGTGATATCCAACTCTTTCCCCTTCCAAACCTGAGAGCCTTCCTATAGCATGAGATATGATATCCAAGTCCTTCCCATTCCAATCCTGAGACCCTTCCTATAACATGAGATGTGATATCCAACTCCTTCCCATTCCAACCTGAGACCCTTCCTATAGCATGAGATGGGATATCCAACTCCTTCCAAATCCAATCCTTATACCCTTCCGATAGCATGAGATGTGATATCCCAATGCTTCTACCAAACCTGAGACCCATACTATGGCATGAGATGTGATATCAAACTCCTTCCCATTCCAATCCTGAGACCCTTCCTATAGCTTGGGATGGAATATCCAACTCCTTCCCATTCCAATTCTGAGACCCTTCCTATACCATGATACTTGATATCTCAATGCTTCTAATACCAAACCTGAGTCCCGTCCTATAACATGAGATGTGATATCCAAATCCTTCCCCTTCCAAACCTTAGACCCTTCCTTTATCATGAGATGTGATATCCAACTCCTTCCCATTCCAATCCTGAGACCCTTCCGATATCATGAGATGTGATATCTCAATGCTTCTAATATCAAACTTGAGACCCTCCCTATAGCATGAGATGTGATATCCAAGTCCTTCCCATTCCAATCCTGGGACCCTTCCTATAACATGAGGTGTGATGTCTCAATGCTTCTAATACCAAACCTGAGATCTTTCCTATAACATGAGATGTGATATCCAACTCCTTCCCATCCTAATCCTGAGACACTTCCGATTGCAGAGATGTGATGTCTCAATGCTTCTAATACCAAACCTGAGATCTTTCCTATAACATGAGATGTGATATCCAACTCCTTCCCGTTCCAAACCTGAGACCCTTCCTATAGCATGAGATGTGATATCCAACTCCTTCCCATTCCAATCCTGAGACCATTCCGATAGCATGAGATGTGATATCTCAATGCTTCTAATACCAAACCTGAGATCCTTCCTATAACATGTGATGTGATATTCAAATCCTTCCCCTTCCAAACCTGAGACCCTCCCTTTAGCATGAGATGTGATATCCAACTTCTTCCCATTACAATCCTGAGACCCTTACGATAGCATGAGATGTAAAATCTCAATGCCTCTAATACCAAACCTGAGATACTTCCGATAGCATGAGATGTGATATCTCAATGCTTCTAATACATAACCTGAGATCCTTCCTATAACATGAGATGTGATATCCAAATCCTTCCCCTTCCAAACCTGAGACCCTCCCTTTAGCATGAGATGTGATATCCAACTCCTTCCCATTCCAATCCTGCGACCCTTCTGATAGCATGAGATGTGATATCCAAGTCCTTCCCATTCCAATCCTGAGACCCTTCCTATAACATGAGATGTGATATCCAAATCCTTCCCCTTCCAAACCTGAGACCCTCCCTTTAGCATGAGATGTGATATCCAACTCCTTCCCATTCCAATCCTGAGACCCTTCTGATAGCATGAGATGTGATATCTCAATGCCTCTAATACCAAACCTGAGATCCTACCTCTAACATGAAATGTGATATCCAACTCTTTCCCCTTCCAAACCTGAGAGCCTTCCTATAGCATGAGATGTGATATCCAAGTCCTTCCCATTCCAATCCTGAGACCCTCCCTATAACATGAGATGTGATATCCAACTCCTTCCCATTCCAACCTGAGACCCTTCCTATAGCATGAGATGGGATATCCAACTCCTTCCAAATCCAATCCTTATACCCTTCCGATAGCATGAGATGTGATATCCCAATGCTTCTACCAAACCTGAGACCCATACTATGGCATGAGATGTGATATCAAACTCCTTCCCATTCCAATCCTGAGACCCTTCCTATAGCTTGAGATGTGATATCCAACTCCTTCCCATTCCAATTCTGAGACCCTTCCTATACCATGATACTTGATATCTCAATGCTTCTAATACCAAACCTGAGACCCGTCCTATAACATGAGATGTGATATCCAAATCATTCCCCTTCCAAACCTTAGACCCTTCCTTTATCATGAGATGTGATATCCAACTCCTTCCCATTCCAATCCTGAGACCCTTCCGATATCATGAGATGTGATATCTCAATGCTTCTAATATCAAACTTGAGACCCTCCCTATAGCAATCGATGTGATATCCAAGTCCTTCCCATTCCAATCCTGAGACCCTTCCTATAACATGAGGTGTGATGTCTCAATGCTTCTAATACCAAACCTGAGATCTTTCCTATAACATGAGATGTGATATCCAACTCCTTCCCATCCTAATCCTGAGACACTTCCGATTGCAGAGATGTGATGTCTCAATGCTTCTAATACCAAACCTGAGATCTTTCCTATAACATGAGATGTGATATCCAACTCCTTCCCGTTCCAAACCTGAGACCCTTCCTATAGCATGAGATGTGATATCCAACTCCTTCCCATTTCAATCCTGAGACCATTCCGATAGCATGAGATGTGATATCTCAATGCTTCTAATATCAAACTTGAGACCCTCCCTATAGCATGAGATGTGATATCCAAGTCCTTCCCATTCCAATCCTGAGACCCTTCCTATAACATGAGGTGTGATGTCTCAATGCTTCTAATACCAAACCTGAGATCTTTCCTATAACATGAGATGTGATATCCAACTCCTTCCCATCCTAATCCTGAGACACTTCCGATTGCAGAGATGTGATGTCTCAATGCTTCTAATACCAAACCTGAGATCTTTCCTATAACATGAGATGTGATATCCAACTCCTTCCCGTTCCAAACCTGAGACCCTTCCTATAGCATGAGATGTGATATCCAACTCCTTCCCATTCCAATCCTGAGACCATTCCGATAGCATGAGATGTGATATCTCAATGCTTCTAATACCAAACCTGAGATCCTTCCTATAATATGTGATGTGATATTCAAATCCTTCCCCTTCCAAACCTGAGACCCTCCCTTTAGCGTGAGATGTGATATCCAACTTCTTCCCATTACAATCCTGAGACCCTTACGATAGCATGAGATCTGAAATCTCAATGCCTCTAATACAAAACCTGAGATCCTTCCTATAACATGAGATGTGACATCCAAATCCTTCCCCTTCCAAACCTGAGACCCTCCCTTTAGCATGAGATGTGATATCCAACTCCTTCCCATTCCAATCCTGAGACCCTTCTGATAGCATGAGGTGTGATATCCAAGTCCTTCCCATTCCAATCCTGAGACCCTTCCTATAACATGAGATGTGATATCCAAATCCTTCCCCTTCTAAAACTTTAGCATGAGATGTGATATCCAACTCCTTCCCATTCCAATCCTGAGACCCTTCTGATAGCATGAGATGTGATATCTCAATGCCTCTAATACCAAACCTGAGATCCTACCTCTAACATGAAATGTGATATCCAACTCTTTCCCCTTCCAAACCTGAGAGCCTTCCTATAGCATGAGATGTGATATCCAAGTCCTTCCCATTCCAATCCTGAGACCCTTCCTATAACATGAGATGTGATATCCAACTCCTTCCCATTCCAACCTGAGACCCTTCCTATAGCATGAGATGGGATATCCAACTCCTTCCAAATCCAATCCTTATACCCTTCCGATAGCATGAGATGTGATATCCCAATGCTTCTACCAAACCTGAGACCCATACTATGGCATGAGATGTGATATCAAACTCCTTCCCATTCCAATCCTGAGACCCTTCCTATAGCTTGAGATGGAATATCCAACTCCTTCCCATTCCAATTCTGAGACCCTTCCTATACCATGATACTTGATATCTCAATGCTTCTAATATCAAACTTGAGACCCTCCCTATAGCATGAGATGTGATATCCAAGTCCTTCCCATTCCAATCCTGAGACCCTTCCGATATCATGAGATGTGATATCTCAATGCTTCTAATATCAAACTTGAGACCCTCCCTATAGCATGAGATGTGATATACAAGTCCTTCCCATTCCAATCCTGAGACCCTTCCTATAGCATGAGATGTGATATCTCAATGCTTCTAATACCAAACCTGAGACCCTTCCTATAACATGAGATGGGAATGTCCAACTCCTTCCCATTCCAATCCTGAGACCCTTCCGATAACAGAGATGTGATATCTCAATGCTTCTAATACCAAACCTGAGACTCTTCCTATAACATGAGATGTGATATCCAAGTCCTTCCCATTCCAATCCTGAGACCCTTCCTATAGCATGAGATGTGATATCTCAATGCTTCTAATACCAAACCTTAGACCCTTCCTTTATCATGAGATGTGATATCCAACTCCTTCCCATTCCAATCCTGAGACCCTTCCGATATCATGAGATGTGATATCTCAATGCTTCTAATATCAAACTTGAGACCCTCCCTATAGCATGAGATGTGATATCCAAGTCCTTCCCATTCCAATCCTGAGACCCTTCCTATAGCATGAGATCTGATATCTCAATGCTTCTAATACCAAACCTGAGACCCTTCCTATAACATGAGATGGGAATGTCCAACTCCTTCCCATTCCAATCCTGAGACCCTTCCGATAACAGAGATGTGATATCTCAATGCTTCTAATACCAAACCTGAGACTCTTCCTATAACATGAGATGGGATATCCAACTCCTTCCCATTCCAATCCTGAGACCCTTCCGATAGCAGAGATGTGATATCTCAATACTTATACCAAACCTGAGACCCTTCATATAGCATGAGATGTGATATCCAACTCCTTCCCATTCCAATCCTGAGACCCTTCCTATAGCATGAGATGTGATGTCTCAATGCTTCTAATACCAAACCTGAGATCCTTCCTATAACATGAGATGTGATATCCAACTCCTTCCATTCCAATCCTGAGACCCTTCCTATAGCATGAGATGTGATATCTCAATGCTTATACCAAACCTGAGACCCTTCCTATAGCATGAGATGTGATATCCAACTCCTTCCCATTCCAATCCTGAGACCCTTCCTATAGCATCAGATGTGATATCTCAATGCCTCTAATACCAAACCTGAGATCCTTCCTCTAACATGAAATGTGATATCCAACTCCTTCCCATTCCAATCCTGAGACCCTTCCTATAGCATGATATGTGATATCTCAATGCCTCTAATACCAAACCTGAGATCCTTCCTCTAACATGAAATGTGATATCCAACTCCTTCCCTTTCCAAACCTGAGAGCCTACCTATAGCATGAATTGTGATATCCAAGTCCTTCCCATTCCCATCCTTAGACCCTTCCTATAACATGAGATGTGATATCCAACTCCTTCCCATTCCAACCTGAGACCCTTCCTATAGCATGAGATGGGATATCCAACTCCTTCCAAATCCAATCCTTATACCCTTCCGATAGCATGAGATGTGATATCCCAATGCTTCTACCAAACCTGAGACCCATACTATGGCATGAGATGTGATATCAAACTCCTTCCCATTCCAATCCTGAGACCCTTCCTATAGCTTGAGATGGAATATCCAACTCCTTCCCATTCCAATTCTGAGACCCTTCCTATACCATGATACTTGATATCTCAATGCTTCTAATATCAAACTTGAGACCCTCCCTATAGCATGAGATGTGATATCCAAGTCCTTCCCATTCCAATCCTGAGACCCTTCCTATAGCATGAGATGTGATATCTCAATGCTTCTAATACCAAACCTGAGACCCTTCCTATAACATGAGATGGGAATGTCCAACTCCTTCCCATTCCAATCCTGAGACCCTTCCGATAACAGAGATGTGATATCTCAATGCTTCTAATACCAAACCTGAGACTCTTCCTATGACATGAGATGTGATATCCAAGTCCTTCCCATTCCAATCCTGAGACCCTTCCTATAGCATGAGATGTGATATCTCAATGCTTCTAATACCAAACCTTAGACCCTTCCTTTTTCATGAGATGTGATATCCAACTCCTTCCCATTCCAATCCTGAGACCCTTCCGATATCATGAGATGTGATATCTCAATGCTTCTAATATCAAACTTGAGACCCTCCCTTTGCATGAGATGTGATATCCAAGTCCTTCCCATTCCAATCCTGAGACCCTTCCTATAGCATGAGATGTGATATCTCAATGCTTCTAATACCAAACCTGAGACCCTTCCTATAACATGAGATGGGAATGTCCAACTCCTTCCCATTCCAATCCTGAGACCCTTCCGATAACAGAGATGTGATATCTCAATGCTTCTAATACCAAACCTGAGACTCTTCCTATAACATGAGATGGGATATCCAACTCCTTCCCATTCCAATCCTGAGACCCTTCCGATAGCAGAGATGTGATATCTCAATGCTTATACCAAACCTGAGACCCTTCATATAGCATGAGATGTGATATCCAACTCCTTCCCATTCCAATCCTGAGACCCTTCCTATAGCATGAGATGTGATGTCTCAATGCTTCTAATACCAAACCTGAGATCCTTCCTATAACATGAGATGTGATATCCAACTCCTTCCATTCCAATCCTGAGACCTTTCCTATAGCATGAGATGTGATATCTCAATGCTTATACCAAACCTGAGACCCTTCCTATAGCATGAGATGTGATATCCAACTCCTTCCCATTCCAATCCTGAGACCCTTCCTATAGCATCAGATGTGATATCTCAATGCCTCTAATACCAAACCTGAGATCCTTCCTCTAACATGAAATGTGATATCCAACTCCTTCCCATTCCAATCCTGAGACCCTTCATATAGCATGAGATGTGATATCCAACTCCTTCCCATTACAATCCTGAGACCCTTCCTATAGCATGAGATGTGATGTCTCAATGCTTCTAATACCAAACCTGAGATCCTTCCTATAACATGAGATGTGATATCCAACTCCTTCCATTCCAATCCTGAGACCCTTCCTATAGCATGAGATGTGATATCTCAATGCTTCTAATATCAAACTTGAGACCCTCCCTATAGCATGAGATGTGATATCCAATTCCTTCCCATTCCAATCCTGAGACACTTCCTATAGCATGAGATGTGATATCTCAATGCTTCTAATACCAAACCTGAGACTCTTCCTATAACATGAGATGGGATATCCAACTCCTTCCCATTCCAATCCTGAGACCCTTCCAAAAGCAGAGATGTGTTATCTCAATGCTTATACCAAACCTGAGACCCTTCCTATGGCATGAGATGTCATATACATATCCTTCCCATTCCAATCCTGAGACCCTTCCTATAGCATAAGATGTGATATCTCAATGCTTATACCAAACCTGAGAGCCTTCCTCTAACATGAAATGTGATATCCAACTCCTTCCCTTTCCAAACCTGAGAGCCTACCTATAGCATGAGATGTGATATCCAGTCCTTCCCATTCCAATCCTTAGACCCTTCCTATAGCATGAGATGTGATATCTCAATGCCTCTAATACCAAACCTGAGATCCTTCCTCTAACATGAAATGTGATATCCAACTCCTTCCCTTTCCAAACCTGAGAGCCTACCTATAGCATGAGATGTGATATCCAAGTCCTTCCCATTCCAATCCTTAGACCCTTCCTATAGCATGCAATATGATATCTCAATGATTCTAATAACAAACCTGAGACCCTTCATATAGCATGAGATGTGATATCCAACTCCTTCCCATTACAATCCTGAGACCCTTCCTATAGCATGAGATGTGATGTCTCAATGCTTCTAATACCAAACCTGAGATCCTTCCTATACCATGAGATGTGATATCCAACTCCTTCCATTCCAATCCTGAGACCCTTCCTATAGCATGAGATGTGATATCTCAATGCCTCTAATACCAAACCTGAGATCCTTCCTCTAACATGAAATGTGATATCCAACTCCTTCCCTTTCCAAACCTGAGAGCCTACCTATAGCATGAGATGTGATATCCAAGTCCTTCCCATTCCAATCCTTAGACCCTTCCTATAGCATGCAATATGATATCTCAATGATTCTAATAACAAACCTGAGACCCTTCATATAGCATGAGATGTGATATCCAACTCCTTCCCATTACAATCCTGAGACCCTTCCTATAGCATGAGATGTGATGTCTCAATGCTTCTAATACCAAACCTGAGATCCTTCCTATACCATGAGATGTGATATCCAACTCCTTCCATTCCAATCCTGAGACCCTTCCTATAGCATGAGATGTGATATCTCAATGCTTCTAATATCAAACTTGAGACCCTCCCTATAGCATGAGATGTGATATCCAATTCCTTCCCATTCCAATCCTGAGACACTTCCTATAGCATGAGATGTGATATCTCAATGCTTCTAATACCAAACCTGAGACTCTTCCTATAACATGAGATGGGATATCCAACTCTTTCCCATTCCAATCCTGAGACCCTTCCAAAAGCAGAGATGTGATATCTCAATGCTTATACCAAACCTGAGACCCTTCCTATGGCATGAGATGTCATATACACATCCTTCCCATTCCAATCCTGAGACCCTTCCTATAGCATGAGATGTGATATCTCAATGCCTCTAATACCAAACCTGAGATCCTTCCTCTAACATGAAATGTGATATCCAACTCCTTCCCTTTCCAAACCTGAGAGCCTCCCTATAGCATGATATTTTATATCCAAGTCCTTCCCATTCCAATCCTTAGACCCTTCCTATAGCATGCAATATGATATCTCAATGCTTCTAATACCAAACCTGAGACTCTTCCTATAACATGAGATGGGATATCCAACTCCTTCCCATTCCAATCCTGAGACCCTTCCAAAAGCAGAGATGTGTTATCTCAATGCTTATACCAAACCTGAGACCCTTCCTATGGCATGAGATGTCATATACATATCCTTCCCATTCCAATCCTGAGACCCTTCCTATAGCATAAGATGTGATATCTCAATGCTTATACCAAACCTGAGAGCCTTCCTCTAACATGAAATGTGATATCCAACTCCTCCCCTTTCCAAACCTGAGAGCCTACCTATAGCATGAGATGTGATATCCAGTCCTTCCCATTCCAATCCTTAGACCCTTCCTATAGCATGAGATGTGATATCTCAATGCCTCTAATACCAAACCTGAGATCCTTCCTCTAACATGAAATGTGATATCCAACTCCTTCCCTTTCCAAACCTGAGAGCCTACCTATAGCATGAGATGTGATATCCAAGTCCTTCCCATTCCAATCCTTAGACCCTTCCTATAGCATGCAATATGATATCTCAATGATTCTAATAACAAACCTGAGACCCTTCATATAGCATGAGATGTGATATCCAACTCCTTCCCATTACAATCCTGAGACCCTTCCTATAGCATGAGATGTGATGTCTCAATGCTTCTAATACCAAACCTGAGATCCTTCCTATACCATGAGATGTGATATCCAACTCCTTCCATTCCAATCCTGAGACCCTTCCTATAGCATGAGATGTGATATCTCAATGCCTCTAATACCAAACCTGAGATCCTTCCTCTAACATGAAATGTGATATCCAACTCCTTCCCTTTCCAAACCTGAGAGCCTACCTATAGCATGAGATGTGATATCCAAGTCCTTCCCATTCCAATCCTTAGACCCTTCCTATAGCATGCAATATGATATCTCAATGATTCTAATAACAAACCTGAGACCCTTCATATAGCATGAGATGTGATATCCAACTCCTTCCCATTACAATCCTGAGACCCTTCCTATAGCATGAGATGTGATGTCTCAATGCTTCTAATACCAAACCTGAGATCCTTCCTATACCATGAGATGTGATATCCAACTCCTTCCATTCCAATCCTGAGACCCTTCCTATAGCATGAGATGTGATATCTCAATGCTTCTAATATCAAACTTGAGACCCTCCCTATAGCATGAGATGTGATATCCAATTCCTTCCCATTCCAATCCTGAGACACTTCCTATAGCATGAGATGTGATATCTCAATGCTTCTAATACCAAACCTGAGACTCTTCCTATAACATGAGATGGGATATCCAACTCTTTCCCATTCCAATCCTGAGACCCTTCCAAAAGCAGAGATGTGATATCTCAATGCTTATACCAAACCTGAGACCCTTCCTATGGCATGAGATGTCATATACACATCCTTCCCATTCCAATCCTGAGACCCTTCCTATAGCATGAGATGTGATATCTCAATGCTTATACCAAACCTGAGACCCTTCCT